>NC_141693.1:1757497130-1758697130 GCF_964263255.1 Lissotriton vulgaris | reverse complement strand
TTCTAAAACTAAGGTTCATTATTTTGTATTATAGGAAGACATGTTAATTAAGGGTTTTCCTCTCTTTAACCATTTCTCTAAGCATATTCTTGGCTCAGTTCCTAAGTAATAATTAACCCATGTAGTGAAAGAAACAGTTAAAAAGAAAGAAACCGTAACAGATGCTGAAACAAGATAGGGCAAGTGCAAGGAAACTAAAAGTTAACGATGTCTTGAACATTGATTGGCAATCTCAGATAAAGATCAATCAGGGAAATTGGTTTTGCAGGTCAGTTTCGGGTGAAGAAGTTAGTCTCTTACAGTTTAATCTGGTTAATGTATACATGACCTGGGGAGGCCAGGCCACTTTGTTCGTCGGCCTACATGGCACAGAGCAGCAAAAAAAAAAGAGAAAAGAAAATGAAGTCAGATTCGAGGAATTACAGAGCCTTAATATGTGGAATTCTCAAAACTGATTGGGTTATAAAAATAAGTGCTACAAAATTCCTTTTTTACTATTCATGAAGCTTAATGCTCATACTGTGACTTCCTAGCATTATAATTTAATTTAAGTTGTGTTACACTGCATAATGATAACATTAGCATATAGAATTTCACTTGACGCAGGCGTGAAAAACCCATTTTTCTCAGGATTTGCAGGAGATATGTTAATGTCCAATCTCTGCAATTTGTAAAGAACATTCTGAGGATGATTAATATGTAACATTATTATAGGATATTTATTTTTAAGTGCCCCAAATAGCAAAGTCGAATTTGGGTAAAATATGGGCATTTTTGCCATTTACAATAGCTTTAAAGTTCTTTAGGATTTAGTAGATGCATACATTTAGGTATAATACAAATTTGCAGGTTGTTCCCATTTGGGTTTCCTTTTAAATAGGTCAGTGAGCCAATGTGCCTAGTGCAGAGGTTTGAGTTTAATATCAGGGTGGAAGGTTTTAACTTTTGCTGGACCTAACTGAGACCTTCATCCATTGAAGGTTGATGAAATGAGTACCATTGCAAACAAGCATTTGTTCTAAAAACTGGTATGTGTTATTATGTTCTGCGAATTATTCACAGTAACTGTTTTAATAATCTAAGTATAGAAAAAAATTGTAGCCCCTAACAGGAGTAATATCTATATCATGTGTTTTTAAATAGGGTTGGTTATTGCAGGTTAGAAAGAGTTGGGAAGGGTTTTTTGTCTTTTTTCAGCCTTAGAGTGAGGAATAGATAGAGGGCTGAGGAGCCCGCAAGGCAGATTTTGACCTTAAGGTCAGTGAGGTAGGATAGGAGTAAGTGTAAAGAGATGGAGAAATTATTTCTTGGAAAAGCAGGGCCTCAAAGGGTGTTGGTGCACGGGACACGCAGAGTGTCTGTGAAAAAGTTTTCGGAAAGTTAAAAAGGTTTAGCATGTTTTCAAAAGATGGTTGTTACAGTTAATATATTGTGTGTGATGCGCAGTAATGTTCATGCGTTTTACATGTTTTAGCATTTTGTCCTTTTGTGGATTGTTCCTGCTGGTCCTGTGTGTAAGAAGCAACACAGTTAGTTGTGTTTTGACAGCCAAATGTCCACTAACTGGTGATATGCTGTCAAAAGGAGGGTGAGGATTTTAAGCCTGACAAATTAAGCAGGCTTGGATATTCTGTTTTGGGCTGCAGGTTCACAGTGCATAAAAGTGCATGCAATAGTGTTGTGTGTCACCACTTATTTACATATGCTATTGTTTTGTCTATGCTTTTTTTGTGCTTGATATATAGCGCGTATATCTGATGGCTTGGCATATGTGTGTTTTTTTGGTTTTTATTGCACTGATACTAAATTTCACAGATAACATTTTTCATGCTGTGAACAAAACAAGACAACACTTCACCAGTGTATGTCAAATTTGGCTTTAATGGTATTTGAAGGAAAATAAAAAAGAGATATACAGAATCAAAGTGTGTCATCTAGTCACGATACTGTCCTCTTCCCTTAAAGGAACAGACAGCCCAAAAATAATGTGTCCTGATTGGACGTAAGGATAAATTATAGATTTGTGACTCTTGTACATGGTGACCTAATTTCTATATTACATTAGTCAGTTTTATTCTGCTTCCTAAGTAGTGTATGGCTTTGTACCATAAAGGAAACAAGGCTTCATTTTTACCTAGTCCCATTTCCCTTTTCCAAATTCCTTTCACTAGTTGGTGTATTGTTCAGGTTCACACTTCTAGAATGCAGTAATGTACTAGGGACCCCCATATTATGTATAATTCCCTTTTGTATGACCAGTCTGGTTTTCAAAAAATTTCTTTAGGTCTACTCTGATGTTTTTCCAGTCTGACTGTTAGGGTAGTGATGGACTGGTTAACTGACTCAATACTATAGTAAGACAAGTTTTCCACCTCAATAGGAGACACCTTACGGTTTTTTTTTTAATATGACAAATTCAATGCCTATTCTAATTTGTTTTTTAGGTCCTTTTTTCTGCTGCTTTAATTTTTGATGGACCAGATGTATTTTAAATAATGGAAATACCAGGACTCTCTAGTTCCTGTCTTTTGTTTCCACATTTTGATCATTAGCTTTTGTATTGCATAGGCCACCTGATGCACAATTATTAAAGGGAGGTATTTACATGTCCCTGGTAATATGTATGATGTAATTTCTCTTTTGAAATGTTCTAGATAAGGAATTTAGGAACACCTATATGTAATCATTGAGAAAAAAATGTGTTTGCCCCATTAGACAATGCCACCACATGTGAGGACATCCATTCAGATAGAATTCCCATGTCGCTATCTACCCTTAGATTGTAGAGGATATGCTCTCATATGGAAACCCAATTGAAGAAATCAGAGGCACTGTTTTGCCTACTGCCTTTGTTTTTGTATTGCCTTTGAGAATGACAGTGTGTTCTAGACCAGAAATGTCCCATGACTATGGCCACTCCTTTAAAGATTGCAGGCCACTTGCTTGCAGTCCCTTGTTATACAATGAACTGTTTTTGTACTTAAATTGAAGGAAATAACTGTGTTACATTTCCTACGTCACTAGGTTCTGAAGGATCTTCCAGAGTCAAAGGAAGAATGATACCCTGCAGAACGGTAATTCTCATCAGTGTCAGCTACAGATGAGGGCTACATACCTTGGCCCTACTGTCCCAGCACCCAGAAAAGTAGCAAGATTGGACAGCGATCGCCAGCGTGCCATCAGTGATATCTCCAACTATTGTACTTGCTTCATCAGAAGGCGTTGAACATCAGAAAAGAAGGAGGATCAGGTTTTGCCACAGAACCAGAATTTCAGTGCAAAAGAGCGCCTGTCATGTGCTGGTTAACCGCTGACAGTGTGCAGTCCCTTGAGCCCCTTGGCCTGAGTTTCGGCCACACGCACCCTTTTCCTTTGCTCCAACGGAAGTGCAGTGCACCGGAGGATTCGAGATTGGCAAAAGGCACTACATTATGGTGCCCATGAAAGAACAGCCTGAGCGTTCTCTGACACTGAGTAATGATTGTTGGAGCCTGAGAATGTAGGCCCGGATCTGCATGAAATGATCTGTGCCCTTGATCAATGGAGAGCACACTACCTGTGGTGCCTGCAGCACAGGAAATATTGGTGCACTGCCTTGAGACATTGAGACTTTTGAATGAGCTATGAGTATTTGCCAGGAGGGCACTCCAACGGATCATGAAAGGCCTGAATGAAGAGGCCCATGCGGAAAAAAACCAACAAAAGAAGATTTGATGGACAATAGAAGCCTGCCAGAAGAGGCTTTGACGGACTCTGGGTATTTCCCGTGCAATTGTATAGAATTGGAGTTTGGAGACTGATTCTTGTTTTGCTGGCATTATTTTAAAGTACTATTCTGTTTAGTAAAAGCAGAATAAAGTCCATTTTCTGTGGAAGAATATCCCCTTTTTCACCTCAGAGCGTTGATTAGGATCACCACTGTTTCACCTGAACATGTGATGGGTTACTGAAATGCATAGGAGCCATACAATTGTTACTACACAATTTTAGGATTTGTTTTCTGCTTAGGGTTGTGAAAAATTATAATCCTGTTTGTAATAGTGGTCATTACTTTCTTCTGCTATCTAAATGTTGAATGTTTTGTTCTTTTTGTATTCCTGCTGATAGCTTACATATATCTGTTTTTATGAAATGAGTAGAATGCTCGCCTAAGCAAGGAATTAGGATTTGCCTGTGTAATGGCAAAAGCAGGGTCTAAGGTTCTTTAATTTTGACTCCATCTTACATTTGTCATCAATTTGTGTATTGCCTTTACACAGACTGCTCTATTCATGAAGTGTTTCTGCCCTTTTGACTGCAACGTGTAGAAACCCCCCCTCTGTCCTTGCTTTGAAAGCAATCTCAGACACTAGCTGGCCTAGCTGCATACAGACATGTTCTGCCATTACTGATTGACTTATAAGTGCTGTAATTGATTGACGTATGGGTTGGGCAGAAACACGACGTAAGGGGGACATTCTGGTTACATGATGTTTTTCTATTGGCTAATATTTTACAGATCTTGTATGTCCATATTAGGTATTTTGTATGCTTGCAGAAGCTAGGACTGCCCCTTTCTTTGATGCTGAGTTTGTAACTCTAAACATATAAAAGGCCTCTGTGTTTCGTACTCTTTAGACCACCTCATTCAGTTGCTGCAGCTTCTGTGTGACGTGGCCTTGCTTATTAAATTTAATAAAGATGTCTTTTAATATTTCAGCTTCTGTGACAAGTTCTTTTGTATTAGTGAGACCCCTGAGAATGAAGATTTCAGTTCTTCACCAGGGTTCCTCGCTCAGCCCAACCCTCTTCAATATCTACATGAGCCCCCTCGCCGCCATCGCACGCAAACACAAACTCAACATCATCTCCTACGCCGACGACACCCAGCTGATAATCTCCCTCACCAAGGACCCAGCCACCGCCAAAGCCAACCTCCAGGAAGGAATGAAAGACGTCATGGAATGGATGAAGGGCAGTCGTCTGAAACTGAACTCAGACAATACGGAGGTCCTCATCCTCGGATGATCCCCATCCGCCTGGGACGACTCCTGGTGGCCCACAGCGTTGGGCACCACACCGACACCCACGGACCACGCACCCAACCTTGGATTCATCCTGGACTCCTCACTCTCAATGACCAAACAAGTCAATGCCATCTCATCCTCATGCTACAACACCCTGTGCATGCTCCGAAAAAACTTCCGGTGGATCCCCACCGAAACCAGAAGGACGGTCACCCAGGCCCTCGTCACCAGCCGACTGGATTACGGAAACGCCCTATACGCAGGATCCACAGCCAAACTTCAGAAACAACTTCAGCGCATACAGAACACCTCCGCACGACTCATCCTCGACATCCCTCGCCACAGCCACATATCTGCCCACCTGAGAAACCTACACTGGCTCCCCGTCAGCAAAAGGATCACGTTCAGACTCCTCACCCACGCACACAAGGCACTCCACGACATGGGCCCTGAATACCTCAACAACCGCCTCACCTTCTGCACTCCGACCCGCCAGCTCCGCTCAGCCAGCCTCGCCCTCGCCACGTGCCACGGATTCGCAGAACCACCACCGGAGGAAGATTGTTCTCCTACCTGGCCGCCAAGACTTGGAACTCTATCCCCGCCCACCTATGAATGACCCAGGACCACCTCACCATCAGGAAACATCTCAAGACCTGGCTAATCGAGCAGTAGCAGCACCCCCCCCCCCCCTCCCTTCAGTGCCTTGAGACCTTCACGGGTGAGTAGCGCGCTCTATAAATGCATTGATTGATTGATTGATTGATTGACCCCGCTTTATTTTCTTGGTATCTTTTTGATCTCTGAGGTTCTCGAAATCTAGTGACGTGGGACCCCCCACAAAATTGATATAATGTCCATTGGCTCTTTATTATATGCTGATAATGTTCTTTTATTTAATCCCCTTTTGTTTGCAACGTCATTTGGAATCTCTGTCTAAATATGCAGAAGCCAACTTTCTGAAGATTAACATTGACAAAAGCAAGGTTTTTCTCTTCCACAAGAAAGGGTTAAGTGTAAAGAGGAATCTTCGATCGTTGGGCACTGAAAAACTTGAAATAGAGCATTCTTATCTTTACCTCTGAATTTTTTTTCTCCAAAAAGGGGCAGGACGTGGAGTTTGTAGGAGATGCCATTTTGGATATGTGTTGTCTGTTTTTAGGGTCAATATCCATGCACCCCTTCGAATTTGGTCTAGTTTCCTCATATATTTCTTTCTTGGCAGCAGTATTGAGGTGGGGAAACTCACTCCTTGGAGGGGAAGAGGGTACCCTTAGGGCAGCCCTTAGAGTTGAAACCTTCTTCAAGTTGAAAGAACGATCAGGTTTTTTTCGGTCCTTTGAGCGAGCTAATTTGGGCTCAGCCTCCAAATTGATTCTTTCATGTCAAAGTTTTCGTTGAAGATGCTCATAAAGGGCTCTTTGTCCAATATTAGCTTAGCCAGAGATATTGCCTTACGTCAGTCCAAGCCACGCAATCAGGTGGTGTGCAAGAGCTGCAGCCTTATCTAACTTGGAACTTACCGCATGGAATCAGAAGGTTCATGTATTTGCTGAGATTGGACCTTTACCTGCTGCCTTCACGAATAATCACAGGTATTTGGGATAAGATCCCAAAAAGGAAAAAAAACAGTGATTTGTGCCTGCAACATATTCAGGATTTCAACCATGTGTTTTTTGTGTGCTTGGTGTTGCAAAAGGCTAGACATTATTTTTTAAGACCAATGTTTATTAAATTAAACATTTATTCCGCTTTGGAGGCTCGCTCGTTTATTCTGTCCGCTCCGAATTAAATGGCTCGTAATAGTATTTATCAATTGCTTAAAACGTTTTTGAGCATTTATTAAGAATATTAGTTATATTAATTGTTTTGTAATATTAAATGTGTGTTGTTATTTGCATGGCTTTTAACAAGATTGCTTTGAATTCATTTTGTATTTTGCACATTGTATGTCGTACATTGCCTTCAGATAATGTTTTTTTATGAAGCGGTGGATTAGGTATTCCAAAAGTATTATGTATTCTTTTAGGTTTTGGAATAGATTGAGTATTATATTATATTAATGCGTAGCAATCCGAAATATTCAGCTTCATGGTGCCTTGTAATTTGTAATTTTTTATAGGATAGTTTTCTATTCATTATACATCCCTTCCTGTCGGCATTTGCATGTTGTATTTTATAAGGGAAAGTTATTTGCTGTTTTTGCATGTTGGAAGAAATGGTATAGAGACACTATGCTGTTGTTTAATTATGAATGTATAATGAATAATGTATTGATGTGTTGTTTCATGTTGTATTTTATGAGGACCTCCATAGGAATTCCGCACCATAATAAAGTAAACTGAAACTGATGAGAAGAGTTATGCTTTTTATGCTGGGGTGTCTGATGAATTGCTGTGAGTGGTAATGGCGTGCGTAGGTGCTGCAATGAGCAAATCACTTCTCTGCATTACTTGTTAACTTGGCTTGCATTGATTGTGTGTAGGGAATGTGGTTTTACGGAAGTTGAGTATTCTGTGCCTGCATGATTTTCCCTCCGGATAATGCTCTGCACTGAGGTGCCAAGATGTGCCATAGTGATGCTAGCAGGTCATGGATAACACCTCTATGCCAGTCAATGGCATGGGGCAAAGCAGGAACACAGCGGCAGCCTAGGACGTGGCATGACGCCATACTGTAAATTCCCTTCGATGCATACTTCTTGCCTGCCAGTGAACATACCTCCTGTTGGCAGATTCCCAAATTGCCAAGACCCTACACACACCTGACAAAACAAACTATTACAACAAACACCCAAACGTACATAAAAGCAGCATATCAATCACACCCACACTACTCATGGCAAATCGCCAACAATAAGAAAGCAGACGCTGCTCAGTGAAGGACTCCTCAAGACCAGGACATGATGGTACCTGTGCTGAAAGGTAATACAAATGGCGATACAGCACTACAGAAAATACTAACTAGGCGAGAGATGGGGAAGGTACTTTTGGGTCAGTATCTGAGAAGACATGGTGGGGTTTGTTACACCTGAGAATCTGCAAGAGCTTGTGGGCTGCTGGAGATTCCACAGTAATGCTCTATCAAGAAGCATGAGGAAGGTTTTGGGCAGAGAGCATGGGGGAATGGAGGAGCCTCAGACCAGTGAGACGCCATAGTCTTTTTTTGTTGTTGTAGTTTTATATAGGGCGAACCTGACCCAAAGGTATTGGATCGCTTTACATGAGCAGTTACATTACACAAGGCCACATTCAATTGGTCGAGCCTGGGCGGCGCATGCGCTGCTCTGCAAGGCATGCTGTAGTAAGGTTTGGACTTGAAGCTTTGCCCACTATCAGCCCATATTTTTCATTGGCCTGTGACATTGTCCTTTGTAAACTCTTGCTCTTCATTGGTCAATTGGCTTATTAGTCCCTCCTTAGTTTCGTCTTATCTCATCTTGTAACCTCCCATAAGGACTGGCCCGGTTACATATGTTGTTACTCACTAGGCTTTAATTACAGCCTCGGAGCACTACTTCATTTAAATTGTTTTCATCTGCCTGCTGTGGCAGGCAGGATGCACTCTCTCCTAACGCTTCACATGTTTTTATGGCACCCCACAGTGGCGACTGCACATTTGGTTTATTTGCTGTGCCGAAAGCATCTGCGTGTTTTGTTTTTTTACTCTTTATTCACATTTTTGTTGATTCCAAGCGCCCCATGCCGCGCTTGCATAGAGGCCATGCCCCCTTTTTTAGACAAGCCATGTTTAAAGAACGGGGCGCGGCCGCCTTTAAAATGAAAGAGCTGTTTGGGGCGCTTTTACCAAAAAAGCATTTGTTTTTCAAACAAATGCTTTTTTGGTAAAAGTTCCCTATACCGCGCTTTCACTTTATTGGTGTCCGCGCCATTTTCTTTAAACACAACTCGTCCAAAGAAATAAGCGTGGCCTCTATTAACCTGCAAGCGTGGCATGGGGCACTTGGAAACAACTAATATTTGCAATGCAATAGGTCTCGCATTTGCGAGAATTTAAGCTATTGTAATTTACAATTCCAATAGCTCAAACTCTTGTAAAATGTGAGACCTACTGCATTGCAAATGCTTTTTTGTTATTTTGCCTCTTTGCGGTTGCTCACTTTGTTTGCATAGTTTGAAATTTAGCACTATATTCCGTAAGGCCAGAGCATGGGTGAATGGATTCACGTCCATTCACACTCATCCCCACGCCTCTAGCAGTATTCTACAGAGGCCAGCTCCCCGCCAGGTGTCAGCCCCACCCCAGTGGCAGACGAGGCATGCAAGAGGGATGTATGACAATACAACACGTTCTATTACAACGCGGTATGTTACATCGCAGTCCTGACAACACAAATCGTTACATCGACTTGCGCTGGAGAGTGCTGGACTTAGGGACAGTGTGAATTACTATTCCAACTACAGGCTACGTACAGTAGGGAAGGTGTTGGAATAGTAATTTACACTATTCCTTAGTCTAGAGCACCCTCCAGTGCAAGTCGATATAACGACTTGCGTAGTCAAAATTGCAATGTAACATACCGCATTGTAATTGATGCGTGGTAAAGGATGTTTCCCACGCAAGAGTCCCGCCATGTTGTATGACACGGAGCAGGCTGAGGGTACTCCAGCAGGAGATGCTCTGCAGCATGGACCCCAGCCGAGCTGAGACGGGGAGAATCAGTCCAAGTCATTCATCAGTTACTCTTCCAGAGCAGGACTTCCGGTGTCAATGCAGAAGGAACGGAATACAACATGACTGCAGATATATCTCACAGAAACCGCACCAGTACTGGGTGTGTTTACACTCTAGCCCAGATTTTTACATCATTTGCAGTGCACAGAGTGTAGTTTGTGCACTCTCCTGGAAGTGCAAATAGTTTGTACTAGTTGATGGTGCAAACTTCAGTTTAATTGCCCTGCCCCATATGTGCGTTTTTTTTCAGGTCTGTATGTGTGTTAGTGGTCAGTACATGTATGTAGCATGTTCAGCACATGCCTAGGCATGCAGAGGCAGCTGCTCCGCTATGGCAGAGGAGCGTTGCCCCAGCGTTGCCCCACTGCTTTTAAGCAGTGCTAAGGAGAAACATAAAATGCTAATAACTGTGTTATTATCATTTTATGCTGATTCCTGCTGCTATGCAGGTGGGTGGTTGGGCGGGGTTGCTCTGCTCTTTTAGCAGGGGAGGGAAGGAATGTTTTTCCCACTCCTCAGTGCGCAATGACTGTTTGGTCGGCCCTCTTGGGTCGCCCAAACCAGTCATGTGCACTTTCCCCGTTCTCCTGTACAGCCTGCATGGAGAACAAGCCCAGGCTCCCATTCTCTGGTTGTGCGTCCAACCAGGACGCTCAAAACCAATAACAACGCTGCATTGCAGCATTGTGATTGGTCAGGGAAGCCTTGGTGCCTACCAATCACACTGCTGCGTTGCAGTGTTGTGATTGATCAGTGAAGCCTGGCTGTGAAGAGCAGAGAAGAGCAAGAGCGGAACGCAGAACCCCGTGCAACAATAACTTTATTTTATTTGTATTTTTTTAAAATATGCGTGACCCCCCCACGCGATCCCTCCCCCCGCGTCCTGCCTGCCCAACCACCCCTGAGCCATGCCGCCTGCCTTTGTAGGCCTGTACGAATTCAATATCTAGGTACTTTCTTCTATTCACATTTATTGTACTTTCTTGGAACATATAACTATACCTGTTTTTCACTTACCTTCCTTTAAAACCCTCCCAGAAGCTTTCTCTCCACCACCTCTCTCCCTCCACCATCTCTCGCCAGTCATATTATTCTGGAAAGATCCTTATTTCAGGTGAGTTCCTCAGTTATATTATCTTTTGGCTTCCCTGACACACCCCTCTTCACCCAAAAAATGCAATTTTAATTGTGAGACTTTCTTAGCTTTTAGACTAAATAGGACCTATTGTGACTATTGCATGATGGAAATATGTGTTTCCATTTACTATCTAGGGCTCGATTCTGATCTCGGCCGGAAGGGCTCCGAATCGGAATTGCCTAAACAGATTTGGAGCCTATGTTTACGATCAAATTGTACCCCGTTCCAAACGACCAACTACGATGCGAGGATCTTGTCAGCGTCGACCGAATCATTTTTGAATCCGAGCCTGTCAGTCCGACTCTTTCAGAGCCGAATCGTACTGCGCAATGGACCAGGCTTCCGAACGAGTAAGTACGATGCACGATTCGGACAGCCGTATCGACTCGGTCTCAGCAAGACGAATCGACTGTCGGAATCGGACTTCGGGGTCCCTTCACCCTGGGCCTACCAAATCAGTTGCGGGGTTGCCCATGGGTCCCCATGATCCAAGCATGCATAGTATGCCGGTCACCAATGGGTGCCCGCCACAGGGTGTACGCTTTTCCCCAACCACCCCTTTTTAGGTCTCGCCTATTCTATCCCGCAGGGTTAAATAGGTGAGATTATAGTAAAAGGAAAAGAAAAGTCTACCTAGCTGCGGATCACGTACAGTTCATGTGAGCTATGCGCGTGCACATCATCGCCAGCCACATCACACACCACAACTTGTCTGTGCCTCAGCATCAGACTCCAAAGGCTGCCGCTCCCCCATCCCCCGCATCAGTCTTGAAAGGAATGCACTCCCCCGCATCTACCACAGCAATGCTGAGAGCTTTATATTTTTTCTACATTGCTCGTTACTTATTTCCTGTCTTTCTCTGGTTCACATTTTACATTCTTCTCGGACTCGTGCATTTCTTTCCCCACTCTTTCGTCTGCTAGTCCTTTTTTTCCCCCACTCTTGTCGGCTCAAGCTTTTTCCCCCCACTCTTTCATCGGCTCGTGTATCCCCTCCCCCACTCTTTCGTCGGCTCGTGCTCCCCCCACTCTTTCTCAGTGCATTTTTCCCCCACGCCCCACGCCTCACACTGCTGCACGCCTAACACTGTTGCACGCCTCAAACTGCTGCACGCCACACACTGCTGCACGGCACACACTGCTTCACACCACACACTGCTGCATGCCTCACACCGCTGCACGCCACACACTGCTGCACGCCACACACTGTTGCACGCCTTACACTGCTGCATGCTGCACACTGCTGAACGACATACTGCTGCACGCCACACACTGCTGCACGCCACACACTACTGTACGCCACACACTGCTGCATGCCTCACACCGCTGCACACTGCTGCATTACTCACGCTGCTGCATGCTGCACACTGCTGCACGCCTCACACTACTGCACGCCTCACACTGCTGCACACCTCACACTGCTGCACCCCTCACACTACTCCATGCTGAACACTGCTGCAGGCTGCACACTGCTGCATGACACACTGCTGCACGCCACACATTGCCGCACGCCGCACACTGATGCACGCCACACACTGCTGTACGCCTCACACTGCTGCATGCTGCACGACACACTGCTGCACACCACACACTGCTGCACACCTCACACTGCTGCACGACTCACACTGCTGCATGCCTCACACTGCTGCACGCTGCACACTGCTGCATTACTCACACTGCTGCATGCTGCACACTGCTGCAAGCATCACACTGCTGCACGCCTCACACTGCTGCACGCCTCACACTGCTGCAAGCCTCACTGCTGCATGCCACACACTGCTGCACGCCACACACTGCTGCATGCCACACACTGCTGCACACGGCTGCATTACTCAGACTGCTGCATGCTGCACACTGCTGCACGCCACACACTGCTGCATTACTCACACTGCTGCATGCTGCACACTGCTGCATGACACAAACTGCTGCACGCCACACACTGCTGCATGCCTCACACTCCTGCATGCCTTACACTGCTGCACGCCTCACACTGCTGCAAGCCTCACACTGCTGCACGCCTCACACTGTTGAACGCTGCACACTGCTGCATGCCTCACACTGCTGCATGCCTTACACTGCTGCACGCCTCACACTGCTGCATGCTGAACACTGCTGCATGCCTCACACTGCTGCACGCCTCACACTGCTGCATGCCACACACTGCTGCACACCTCACACTGCTGCATGCCTCACACTGCTGCATGCTGCACACTGCTGCACGACACACTGCTGCATGCCACACACTGCTGCTCGCCACACACTACTGCACACCACACACTTCTGCACACCTCTCACTGCTGCATGACTCACACTGCTGCACGCCTCACACTGCTGCACGCCTCACACTGCTGCATTACTCACACTGCTGCATAACTCACACTGCTGCATGCTGCACACTGCTGCACGCCTCACACTGATGCACGCCTCACACTGCTGTACGCCTGACACTGCTGCACACTGCTGCATTACTCACACTGCTGCATTCTGCACACTGCCACACGTCTCACACTGCTGCACGCCTCACACTGCTGCATGCCGTACACTGCTGCATGCCACACACTGCTGCACCCCACACACTGCTACACGCCTCACACTGCTACACGCCTCACACTGCTGCATGCCTCACACTGGTGCACACCTCACACTGCTGTGTGAGAAGTTAGCCTGGCATATGTTGTCCACTATTCTAGTGGGCACCTTGCACCACTCTACGACCCTTATGATGGTGGTTGTAAAGTCAACCTTATAGATCAGCTATCCTAGTGGTAGCATGGAACAGCAGTCTTAGGCTAAAACTTCAGAGAGCATGTAAAGCAAGCTGTTTTACCAATTATAATCCAGTGAATACCAAATGAAAGGACACCACACAAGGTATATATCAAATATATATGTAATTATTACTAACACAACCCCTCTGAGCTCTTTATGAGGTCAGAGATCGAAATACATTACAAGTTACTCATTAAGCATACTATAAGTTGCACAAATACAATTCTGCCCTAGGGGCCTTACGAACCATTTACTAAGTAAGTGGTATATGAATCACTTCAGGAATAGGGAGTAGGCCGAGGGCCTAGAGAATTGCTTGGGCTACACTAGACAACCAGAGGTTAGGAAGTAGGAGACCCACGGGAGAGGCGAGCAGTGTCTAAACACAGTTGCGAGTTACCATTGACTTATAATGGAGAACATAAAAGTTACAAAGTTACTGAAAAGGGACATTTCCGGATGGACTACGGTAAAACCTCTTTAAGCTAGGACACTTCGAGAGTCAACACCCACGGGAGCACCGAAGTGCTTGAGTTACCTCACCCAGGGAATCCGGGTCCACAGGTGTCTTTTCGTGTCGGGTTTTGTCGATGCTTCTAATGGAGATCTGCAAAGAAGTGCTGCAGTCGACCAGGTGAAAAGTGTCCGGGTGGATCCAAGGGTGGATCGAAGATGAGAAAAACCTGAAAGCAAAGGGGACAGAGTCTGGGTCACTAGCCAGTGACCAGGAAGGAACCAGGCGATGTGGGGCTGATTCAAGTGAAGAGGTGAAGCTTGTCTCTGCAGCCCCAAGGACCAGGAGGCGTAGACGATGACCAGGAGCTGGATTCGAACTGTCCCACAAAGGATCTAGGTGACTGCAGTGTTGGTATCCGGACTGGACCCAACAAGCCTTGGTAACCGCAACCCACCAGGAAGTGAAGATTGGCTTCGAGTCAGACCAACAAGGTCTAGGGAGCTTCTCATTTGGAGCGAAGCTGGAGCAAGCCTGGAGCAACCAGGAAAGCAGTATGGATTCAAAGGTTCATCTTCGGAGGGCTCACTAGCCAACGGGCTAGCAACCGGGAAGACGCGTCGAGCTGAAATGCAGGAGCAGGCCCCACATGGCACTCGTGGAGTGTGGAGGGCTAAGCTTGGGTGCAAAAGGTGCTCGGATCTGGGGCTTCTCAAACCCCAATGCACAACTTCGAGGGTACCTCTGAAGCTGCACTGTTAGCAAAATGCAGGATGTCCAGTGTGTCCGGTCCCATGTCTCTAGTATCCACCACGGGTCTCAGCTTTGCTGTGGATGTCGATCGGAGTTAGAGAAGTCTGGAAGTCCAGTTCCTGAGTAGCTGAGTCTTCGCGTTCCGGCAGGAGCATCGACAAAGCAAACTGGCAAGTTACTGGTGGTGCCTGTTTGCAGAGGGTGGGCCCTCCTTGACCACAAGGGAGAAGTCTTCAGTCTTCCAGTCGATATGGAACGTTGAAGGTCTAAGAGTTCGTATCAAAGTTTCTTCCAAGATTAATCTAAAGTCTCTAGACTCAGCTCCTATCTTTATACTGATTTTAGGGGCTGGATTACCTGCTAGGTCCCTCCTATGGGTGGACCCTGAGAAGGGGGTGGTTACACCCATTTCCCTTTGTCCAGTTTCACGCCAGAGCAGGGCTGGAGTGCCCCAGCAACTGGTTTGAACTGGGCTATGCATGGAGCACCTTTTGTGCCCCAGGCAGTGTCTGGAAAAGCATCTTTCCATTGAACCCACCCTGCCCCAATCCCGCTACAGGCTGTCTGGGGAGGTGCTAGCACCTCCCTCGACAGGAAACCTATTGTACAGGCCTCCCTTGCCGGAGTTTCGTCCAGCAGCAGGAGGTCAGACTTGTGTCTGTGGCAGCAGCATCCATTTTGTGATGCTGAGGCTCTGTTTAACTTTAACCGGGTAAAGCAGTAACCACATGTCTTCTCCCTCTAGAAGGGTGGAATGCTACCCCCGCCGCCAGGACTGGCGGGGTGGGTAGTACTCCAAAGTGTTTGACATCTTACATGACCTGTTTTGATAAAGCCAAACCAAAGTTAGCATTAACTGCGAGGATTATAATGCACTTAAGAGTATATGGTATGGCTATATCATAGAACAGCTATAAGGAGATGGTTCCGAAAGCTGCAGAGGGGCTCAGCTCATGCTAGGGCACCCTCTCACATAAAACCAAGCACTCTGCCTTCAGCATTGTCAAGGCCTGCCTTAGGAGTGACTTATAGGTATATATGTGTCTATATGTAAGGGTAGATATAGGTATACTATATCTAAGCAAGGGGTGATTACACCACCTTGCCCAAGCTGAGTGATCAGCCTGTGGTGTCAGTTTGGATGGCCAGCCAGGGGTGGCATAATACATGCTGCAGCCCCTGGTAGGCCTTGGATGCACCTATGCCCAGGGTACCTATGGTACACTATACAGGGGCTCACAAAGGTGACCCAATCCCCAATTAGGTATGCACTTAAAGTACATGGTATCAATTTAGAGAGACAACAGCTGGGCTGTGGGTCTGATTAGAAGGCCCACAGCCACAATAAAGTCGAAAAACCAGAGTATCACAGCAAAAAGTGGGGGTGACCATAGGAAGCATACCCTACTCTCCTACATGCTGCATACTGCACACTGCTGCATGCCACACACTGCTGCACATCACACACTGCTGCAAGCCACACACTGCTGCATGCCACACACTGCTGCACGCCTCACACTGCTGTATGCCTCACACTTCTGCACGCTGCACACTGGTGCATTACTCACACTGCAGCATGCTGAACACTGCTGCACACCTCACACTGCTACACGCCTCACACTGCAGCACATTGCTGCATTACTCACACTGCTGCATGCTGCACACTACTGCATGCCACACACTGCTGCACGCCAGACACTGCTGCACGCCTCACACTGCTGCACGCCTCACACTGCTGCATGCCTCACACTGCTGCATGCCTCACACTGCTGCACGCCTCACACTACTGCACCCCTCACACTGCTGCACGCCACACACTGCTGCACGCCACACACTGCTGCACGCCACACAACTGCTGCACGCCACACACTGCTGCATTACTCACACTGCTGCATGCTGCACACTGCTGCACGACACACACTGCTGCACGCCACACACTGCTGCATGCCTCACACTGCTGCATGCCTTACACTTCTGCACGCCTCACACTGCTGCATGCTGCACACTGCTGCATTACTCACACTGATGCTTGCTGCACACTGTTGCACGACTCACACTGATGCATGCCTCACACTGCTGCAAGCCTCACACTGCTGCACGCCTCACACTGCTGAACGCTGCACACTGCTGCATGCCTCACACTGCTGCATGCCTTACACTGCTGCACGCCTCACACTGCTGCATGCCGCACACTGCTGCATGCTGCACACTGCTGCATTAGTCACACTGCTGCTTGCTGCACACCGATGCACGACTCACACTGCTGCATGCCTCACACTGCTGCAAGCCTCACACTGCTGCACGCCTCACACTGCTGAACGCTGCACACTGCTGCATTACTCACACTGCTGCATGCCACACACTGCTGCACGCCACACACTGCTGCACGCCACACACTGCTGCATGCCTCACACTGCTGCATGCCTCACACTGCTACACGCCACACACTGCTGCACACTGCTGCATTACTGATACTGCTGCACGCCTCATACTGCTGCTTGTCACACACTACTGCACGCCTCACACTGCTGCATGCCTCACACTGCTGCATGCGTCACACTGCTGCACGCCTCCGATTACTGCACGCCACACTGCTGCACGCCTCACACTGCTGCACGCCACGCACTGCTGCACACCACACACTGCTGCACACCACACACTGCTGCACGCCACACAACTGCTGCACGCCACACACTGCTGCACACTGCTGCATTACTCACACTGCTGCATGCTGCACACTGCTGCACGACACAATGCTGCACCCCTCATACTGCTGCATGCCACACACTGCTGCGTGCCACACACTGCTGCACGCCACACACTGCTGCATGCCTCACACTGCTGCACGCCTTACACTGCTGCACCCCTCACACTGCTGCACGCCTCACACTGCTGCACGCCGCACACTGCTGCATGCTGCACACTGCTGCATGCTTCACACTGCTGCATGCTTCACACTGCTGCACGACTCACACTGCTGCACGACTCACATTGCTGCACACCTCACACTGCTGAACGCTGCACACTGCTGCATTACACACACTGCTGCACGCCACACACTGCTGCATGCCTCACACTGCTGCACACCTCACACTGCTGCACGCCTCACACTGCTGAACGCCACACAACACCACCACATCACTCAGGGACACCACCATATCACTCTAGGACACCACCATATCACTCAAGGACACCACCACATCACTCAAGGACCGTGTAAGCTATTGGCTTTGTGAATAACAATGCTATTAATTTATATATTTTCAAAGCCAACACATATTAAAAGAAATGTTCATTTACAATACTAATAGCTCACACTTTCATAATGCCAAACCTATTGCATTGCAAATGCTTGTTGCTATGGAAGCCTGTGTACGTGATTGGTATACAGGCTCTCATAGAGATCAATGAGAGTTCGAGCGAACTGAGTCCGTCAGTATACGGATGCATCGAACTCATTCGCTAGCACCTCCCTCGACAGGAATCCTATTGTACAGGCCTCCCTTGCCGGAGTTTCGTCCAGCAGCAGGAGGTCAGACTTGTGTCTGTGGCAGCAGCATCCATTTTGTGATGCTGAGGCTCTGTTTAACTTTAACCGGGTAAAGCAGTAACCACATGTCTTCTCCCTCTAGAAGGGTGGAATGCTACCCCCGCCGCCAGGACTGGCGGGGTGGGTAGTACTCCAAAGTGTTTGACACCTTACACGACCTGTTTTGATAAAGCCAAACCAAAGTTAGCATTAACTGCGAGGATTATAATGCACTTAAGAGTATATGGTATGGCTATATCATAGAACAGCTATAAGGAGATGGTTCCGAAAGCTGCAGAGGGGCTCAGCTCATGCTAGGGCACCCTCTCACATAAAACCAAGCACTCTGCCTTCAGCATTGTCAAGGCCTGCCTTAGGAGTGACTTATAGGTATATATGTGTCTATATGTAAGGGTAGATATAGGTATACTATATCTAAGCAAGGGGTGATTACACCACCTTGCCCACGCTGAGTGATCAGCCTGTGGTGTCAGTTTGGATGGCCAGCCAGGGGTGGCATAATACATGCTGCAGCCCCTGGTAGGCCTTGGATGCACCTATGCCCAGGGTACCTATGGTACACTATACAGGGGCTCACAAAGGTGACCCAATCCCCAATTAGGTATGCACTTAAAGTACATGGTATCAATTTAGAGAGACAACAGCTGGGCTGTGGGTCTGATTAGAAGGCCCACAGCCACAATAAAGTCGAAAAACCAGAGTATCACAGCAAAAAGTGGGGGTGACCATAGGAAGCATACCCTACTCTCCTACATGCTGCATACTGCACACTGCTGCATGCCACACACTGCTGCACATCACACACTGCTGCACGCCACACACTGCTGCATGCCACACACTGCTGCACGCCTCACACTGCTGTATGCCTCACACTTCTGCAGGCTGCACACTGCTGCATTACTCACACTGCAGCATGCTGAACACTGCTGCACACCTCACACTGCTACACGCCTCACACTGCAGCACATTGCTGCATTACTCACACTGCTGCATGCTGCACACTACTGCATGCCACACACTGCTGCACGCCAGACACTGCTGCACGCCTCACACTGCTGCACGCCTCACACTGCTGCATGCCTCACACTGCTGCATGCCTCACACTGCTGCACGCCTCACACTACTGCACCCCTCACACTGCTGCAGGCCACACACTGCTGCACGCCACACACTGCTGCACGCCACACAACTGCTGCACGCCACACACTGCTGCATTACTCACACTGCTGCATGCTGCACACTGCTGCACGCCACACACTGCTGCACGCCACACACTGCTGCATGCCTCACACTGCTGCATGCCTTACACTTCTGCACGCCTCACACTGCTGCACACTGCTGCATTACTCACACTGATGCTTGCTGCACACTGTTGCACGACTCACACTGATGCATGCCTCACACTGCTGCAAGCCTCACACTGCTGCACGCCTCACACTGCTGAACGCTGCACACTGCTGCATGCCTCACACTGCTGCATGCCTTACACTGCTGCACGCCTCACACTGCTGCATGCCGCACACTGCTGCATGCTGCACACTGCTGCATTACTCACACTGCTGCTTGCTGCACACCGATGCACGACTCACACTGCTGCATGCCTCACACTGCTGCAAGCCTCACACTGCTGCATGCCTCACACTGCTGAACGCTGCACACTGCTGCATTACTCACACTGCTGCATGCCACACACTGCTGCACGCCACACACTGCTGCACGCCACACACTGCTGCATGCCTCACACTGCTGCACGCCTCACACTGCTACACGCCACACACTGCTGCACACTGCTGCATTACTGATACTGCTGCACGCCTCATACTGCTGCTTGTCACACACTACTGCACGCCTCACACTGCTGCATGCCTCACACTGCTGCATGCGTCACACTGCTGCACGCCTCACATTACTGCACGCCACACTGCTGCACGCCTCACACTGCTGCACGCCACACACTGCTGCACACCACACACTGCTGCACACCACACACTGCTGCACGCCACACAACTGCTGCACGCCACACACTGCTGCACACTGCTGCATTACTCACACTGCTGCATGCTGCACACTGCTGCACGACACAATGCTGCACCCCTCATACTGCTGCATGCCACACACTGCTGCGTGCCACACACTGCTGCACGCCACACACTGCTGCATGCCTCACACTGCTGCACGCCTTACACTGCTGCACCCCTCACACTGCTGCACGCCTCACACTGCTGCACGCCACACACTGCTGCATGCCTCACACTGCTGCATGCCTTACACTTCTGCACGCCTCACACTGCTGCATGCTGCACACTGCTGCATTACTCACACTGATGCTTGCTGCACACTGTTGCACGACTCACACTGATGCATGCCTCACACTGCTGCAAGCCTCACACTGCTGCAAGCCTCACACTGCTGCACGCCTCACACTGCTGAACGCTGCACACTGCTGCATGCCTCACACTGCTGCATGCCTTACACTGCTGCACGCCTCACACTGCTGCATGCCGCACACTGCTGCATGCTGCACACTGCTGCATTACTCACACTGCTGCTTGCTGCACACCGATGCACGACTCACACTGCTGCATGCCTCACACTGCTGCAAGCCTCACACTGCTGCACGCCTCACACTGCTGAACGCTGCACACTGCTGCATTACTCACACTGCTGCATGCCACACACTGCTGCATGCCACACACTGCTGCACGCCACACACTGCTGCATGCCTCACACTGCTGCACGCCTCACACTGCTACACGCCACACACTGCTGCACACTGCTGCATTACTGATACTGCTGCATGCCTCATACTGCTGCTTGTCACACACTACTGCACGCCTCACACTGCTGCATGCCTCACACTGCTGCATGCGTCACACTGCTGCACGCCTCACATTACTGCACGCCACACTGCTGCACGCCTCACACTGCTGCACGCCACACACTGCTGCACACCACACACTGCTGCACACCACACACTGCTGCACGCCACACAACTGCTGCACGCCACACACTGCTGCACACTGCTGCATTACTCACACTGCTGCATGTTGCACACTGCTGCATGACCCAATGCTGCACCCCTCATACTGCTGCATGCCACACACTGCTGCGTGCCACACACTGCTGCACGCCACACACTGCTGCATGCCTCACACTGCTGCACGCCTTACACTGCTGCACCCCTCACACTGCTGCACGCCTCACACTGCTGCACGCCGCACACTGCTGCATGCTGCACACTGCTGCACTACTCACACTGCTGCATGCTTCACACTGCTGCACGACTCACACTGCTGCACGACTCACATTGCTGCACACCTCACACTGCTGAACGCTGCACACTGCTGCATTACACACACTGCTGCACGCCACACACTGCTGCATGCCTCACACTGCTGCACACCTCACACTGCTGCACGCCTCACACTGCTGAACGCCACACAACACCACCACATCACTCAGGGACACCACCATATCACACTAGGACACCACCATATCACTCAAGGACACCACCACATCACTCAAGGACCGTGTAAGCTATTGGCTTTGTGAATAACAATGCTATTAATTTATATATTTTCAAAGCCAACACATATTAAAAGAAATGTTCATTTACAATACTAATAGCTCACACTTTCCTAATGCCAAACCTATTGCATTGCAAATGCTTGTTGCTATGGAAGCCTGTGTACGTGATTGGTATACAGGCTCTCATAGAGATCAATGAGAGTTCGAGCGAACTGAGTCCGTCAGTATACGGATGCATCGAACTCATTCGGTAGGACTTTCACAGCATAATTCGCTAGGAAAGCTCTGAAGATCCGAGTCATTTGGAGGGCTTTCCTAGGGAGATCGGAATCGGCCCCCTAGTATTTAGAACCCTTTTTCTTACTATGATTCTCGTTCTTATTTTCATTTTTTTCATCTTGATTTCTTTCCTTGCATTCCCTGCTGAGCCCTCATAATAATTCCTGATCTAGAAGGGATCAAATCACTGTCAACTGTGTTGTTACAAATCCTCTGTTGTGTTAACTTTAATGTCTGGGTCATACGCTACAAACACTGTGTTATGAACTGACATTATTGAATCACAGTGGCGTATCATATGTAAGCACTTTGGGGCAGATTTATGTTAACTGGCGCCTCCCCAGGGATGCGCCAGTTAACGTGCGCCACAGTGCGCCACAGCTCCGCCACCCATGGTGCGCCGCATTTATAATGCGGGGAGAAAATTACAAAAAACAATGTGATGGACAGAATGTAGATCAATGTCTTACATTCACCCCAGTACAAGGATCTGGGCCTAAATCCATCGTTTTTGCACTCCACACCGCCCTGGGTCAGATAATGGCTTTATGCAAATCAGCTCTGACCCTGTGCCCCATGGGAACAGTCCAGTCCGAACTACAACAGCCATATCTTTCCCAGACCACTGGAGTCAAGCTAGCCGGGCTGATGAGAGGTGTTACCTCGAAACCGGTCCGGTCCTCGGATGCTTGATTCCGTTCTGGGAAGGACATGGCTTTTGTAGTTCGGACTGGACTGTTCCCATGGGGCACAGGGTCAGAGCTGATTTGCATATCGCCATTGTCTAACCCGGGGTGGTGTGGAGTGCAAAAAAACGATGGATTTGGGCCCAGATCTTTGGACTGGGTTGAGTGTGTGACATTGATCCACATTCGGTCCATCACCTGTTGTTTTTGCAAATTCCGCTCTAAGTGCGCTGGGGATGCCCAGACGTGGGTCCCAGGCACTCCACACCACTGGAGTCAAGCTAGCCGGGCTGATGAGAGGTGTTACCTCGAAACCGGTCTGGTCCTCGGATGCTTGATTCCGTTCTGGGAAGGACATGGCTTTTGTAGTTCGGACTGGACTGTTCCCATGGGGCACAGGGTCAGAGCTGATTTGCATATCGCCATTGTCTAACCCGGGGTGGTGTGGAGTGCAAAAAAACGATGGATTTGGGCCCAGATCTTTGGACTGGGTTGAGTGTGTGACATTGATCCACATTCGGTCCATCACCTGTTGTTTTTGCAAATTCCGCTCTAAGTGCGCTGGGGATGCCCAGACGTGGGTCCCAGGCACTCCACACCACTGGAGTCAAGCTAGCCGGGCTGATGAGAGATGTTACCTCGAAACCGGTCCGGTCCTCGGATGCTTGATTCCGTTCTGGGAAGGACATGGCTTTTGTAGTTCGGACTGGACTGTTCCCATGGGGCACAGGGTCAGAGCTGATTTGCATATCGCCATTGTCTAACCCGGGGTGGTGTGGAGTGCAAAAAAACGATGGATTTGGGCCCAGATCTTTGGACTGGGTTGAGTGTGTGACATTGATCCACATTCGGTCCATCACCTGTTGTTTTTGCATTTATAATGCGGCGCACCATGGTGCAAAAACGGCACAGATGCATGATGCATCTGTGCCGGAAATGTGGCGCATTGCTGGAGTTGCGTCGCAAGCGTGACGCAGCTCCAGCAAGGCTCGGGGGTGCCCCATGTACACAATGCTGCATCAAGACCTACGCCTGCTTCAAGTAGGCGCAGGGTTTTGACGCAGCATTGGCCTGAAAGTGACTGAGTGAAATCTCATAGATTTCACTCAGCCACTTTCAGGAGGCGTTCCTGCGCAGGAACGCCCCCCCCTGCGCAGGAACGCCTCCTTATGGCGCAGGGCTTTACAACATGACGAATCTCCTAGATGCGCCACGTTGTAAATAGGGCGCATTGTTTGCGCTGCGGTTGCGTCAAATAAAGTGACGCAATTGCGGCGCAAGGGCATCATAAATCTGCCCCTTTGTTTTCACTTACACAGAAAAAATCTCACTGTATTTATGCAATATACCATTATAATGTTGAATATTTTTTAACATTGAATATTTAGATGAACATTGTTGTCTGCATTTCATGAACTAGGGACCCATGTTTCTTTGAAATAATGAATTACCTCCGGACGCTACAGACTTATCGAAAGTGCCTCGAAAGGGCCGGAGAGTGGTTCTTCCACCTATCTTCCTTTGCCCATTGTTGAAGACTAACTCCACAAATCTTAGTGTATGTTCATTATTCCAGCATCACTATTGTACCACACTTGTATTCTAGAAATGCCCTCATGGGCGTACCTTCTCTTTTTCTCAGATGGGTTCAGTAAATTCAGAACACTGCCTTTTACCTAGTAATGAAAACTAGAATTAATGACCATAGCAAGAGGAGCTGGCCCAGAGGAACCTCGAAAAAGCCTTTTTCTGTGCCTCTAGGTGTGACCACATGGAGGGTTGTGACTTCTAACAACTGCTTACTGTATGGACAAGGTTCTGTGACCTGTCTCAAGCACTGCTGTCGGTGCCATTATGCCATATATCAGACACATGTCCAGAGAACCGCATAATCAGCTCTTATTAGACATGTAAAGCACTGCTCATCATGAATTTAAGATATTTTCATCTGTTCTTGAAATCTGGGGAGAAATGTGTTTGAAGGGGGCAGTGGCTTAGCAAGGTTGCCATGGACTGTAATGCAAACAAGACAAGCTTTTGTAATTCAATAGGCCTCGCATTAGTGAAACGTTCAGCTACTGGTGTTGCAAACGCTAATGTGTGTTATTTTATTTTTTTGGTTAAAAAATATACCAGCAGTAGCATAAAATAATCCACGAAGCAAGGAAAGTGTGCAGTACCACAGGATGTTACTAGATGTCCCTGTGGAGTTGCAAAGGGACCTCTATTTGCCACATAAAATACTGTACCTTTAATGCAATTATAAACAGAAAGATTGCAGCTCAGCATACGTTCCTATTTGTTTTGATTGGAAAGTAGATGTTTGTTACCTTGTGTTTTAAAAATGCACCATTGTTGTTTATTTAAATGGTTGCAGTTTTAAAATGCAAGCTAGCAAAAATCTCACTTGCAATAAAAACAAATGTGAACATATGCTCAGCTACAATGTTTCTCTTTATAATTGCATTAAGGTTGGAGTAGCTTATGTGGCTAATAGAGCTCCCTTTGCAACTCCACAGGGACACCTAGTAGCAGCCTGTGGTACTGCACCCTTTCCTTACTTAGTGGAATTTTTTGTATTACCTATGCTACTGCTGGGATATTTATTTTACAATAAAATAACAAATATTAGCATTTACAACACCAATTGCTCAAAATGTCCCTAAGGCGAGAACTTTTGCATTGCAAATGGTTGTTTTGGTAGGCACAGGAGTTTAAGTTATTTGCCCAGAATCACAGGATGTTCAAATTATGCCAGACTACAACCTGGCTCCGCAGCCCCAAGGTCGGTGTTGCAGCCATCTTCCGCAGAGGGTCGAGAAGCCCTGGAACAGACTATGGTCACGGATAGCAAAAGAAAGTCTGACAGTGCACAAGCCCTGCTGAAGAAAGATTGAATGTAAACTGTCACTACAGAGCAGCCTGCAGCAGTCACTTTCTTACCTTGCAGAAGTGAACCTCAGTAACACCCAATTAACTACCCTGTGTATTCACTCATTCATCCTTTCATCCACGCAGCCACTTACTCTGACTCACTCAACCACCCATTCATTCATCTGTGCTCCCACTCACCAATCCATATATCCACCCATCCACCAAAATACCCACCGATTCATGGTGCCGTTCTTTCGCGCACTCATCTATTCATTAAGCAACTTGAGCATGAATTCCATCATCCATGCGTTCACTGTACTAACTCATTCATGCATTCACTCAAATTTTCACACTCATCTGCTCTCTTTTTTTCACTCCTTGGGTCAAATTGGTGAAAAGGAGATATGTTTAAATTAGCCACTACCTCTGAAAGGCCAGTCCTTGGCAGTGTTAGTTCCATGGGCTTCCACCCTCCTTGTTTTACTCCTGTCTGTGTGTGCTGGTGCTCAGACTCTGCTGCTCCTAGATTGACATCTTGTACACTGTGGGGCAGATTTATGTTAACTGGCGCATCCCGAGGGATGCGCCAGTTAACATGCGCCACAGTGCGCCACAGCTACGCCACCCATGGTGCGCCGCATTTATGATGCTGCGCACCATGGGGCAAAAACGGCACAGATGCGTCACGCATCTGTGCCGTAAAAGTGACGCATTGCTGGAGTTGCGTCGCAAGCGCGACGCAGCTCCAGCAATGCTCTGGGGGGGCCTATTCTTTCAATGCTGCCTCAAGCCTTACGCCTGCTTCAAGCAGGCGCAGGGTTTTGACGCAGCATTGCCCTGAAAGTGACTGAGTGAAATCTCATAGATTTCACTCAGCCACTTTCAGGAGGCGTTCCTGCGCAGGAACGCCCCCCCTGCGCAGGAACGCCTCCTCATGGCGCAGTGCTGTACAACGTGACGCATCTCCTAGATGCGTCACGTTGTAAATAGGGCGCAGGGATGCGCCACGTTTCCGCGCCGTTGCGTCACGCAACGGCGGCGTAAACGTGGCGCAAGCCCTTCATAAATCTGCCCCTGTATTTCTGTTGTAATTCCAGCTGTAACGTGTGTGATTTGTGGTCGGCGGTGTACTCAGACACTAAACACATAAAGCCTCCATTCATCAGAATCTCATAATGCAGCCGATGTAAGGCAATGTTTCATGCTGTGATCATCCTGTGGCTTGGCACACGGTTACTGGCACGGCGCCATCTTACAAAGCTTGTCTGTCCTGATGTGTTGCTGTACTGTACATGGAAAATTAATTCCAGCAAAAAATAGGACAGGCCATGTTTCTATCTGTGAGCTCCTCTACTCGGAGATCTGCTAGTTCAGGAATCTGCACAAGAAGGTGCGCGTACTGTAAATGCGCAGTGCAGCACTGCCCTGGTCGGTGGGGCGCATCTGTACGCGGTCCTGGAGCACTGGTCCACATTCCTAATTCAAAATCCATGACTTGAACACAGTTTGGACTAGCAAACAACAACAGCACATAACTTTTCAGAGGAGTTTTCTCATCCTTCCCCTTTTCAATTTTGCTTTAGTATTAAAATTCAGACCGATTTCCATCTTCCTTCTTCTTTGCCATTTGGCATGTTCTGAGCATAAACCTTAGTGAATGAACAGGTTTCTTTGGTAAGTGAATGGGTCAACTTCTGTGAGATGCAGGGGGTGTTGGTGCCTGAGGCCACAGGACTGTACCAAATCGCTTACTAGGATGACTGGCACAAGTATGTGTATAAGGCACGTGGTGGTGGCAAGTGTTTTCGGGTGCCGTGATGGGGAATTAAAGACATCTTTGACTGATTTGGGTGCATGTGAGGAGTTCTGTCTTCGTGAGTTCTGTTGGGTGACAGCTCATGGCTCTCCTTCGCGGTGCCTCATGTCTGTGGCGCGTTTTATCACGGTGTGTTTGCCTGGCTCGCGCAGCTGTTGTGGGGACCGCCTCTCTGAAGCAGTCGCCGAGGTAAGTCCTCCCCTGGTTGTTTTGACAGAGAAGGCTCTTCAGACATGTGTCAAAAATATTTACTGTCATACTGGGGCCCAGCGAACAAATTGCTGTGCAGAGGGGTCGTCTTTGAAAGGTCAGCGCGGCTCCCGCATTAGGAGCCGGTTTAGCCGCTACGGCCGCTGCGTTTCTGGTATTTCAGGTTGTGGGGGCAGCAAGGCGAGCAAACATACAGAGTGACGTTTCTCGAGCATGTCGCATATAGAGAGCTCCTTGTTCTAACTGTGTCCTGCGACGTAGAGATGTGTGCGCGTGATTTTACAGTAAATCTGTGGCGATAATTTCAATTACACAAGCATAATTTGCGTAATTTCCGGCATTTTGTATTGCAGTTTATATGTGAAATTCCACAAAATTATACCATTATGCCAATTAGCGTAGTTGGGGATTGAGTGGTTAAAAATCCTATTGCAGGAGCACCGGAAAAACTTGAGTGCGCACCGCGCCCCGCGCCCCGCTTAGATGTATTTCACTTTAATACTGGAAAAATTGCTAGGTTAGCGTTTTGTGTAATTTCGCATCATTTTCCCAAATTTTCACCTAATTGTGTGAAAGGAAATTCCGCTAATGTCACACACCTCTAGAGCGAAGTTGAAAAGTTTACATTTTGTGTGCACTTGGGTATTTGCTTCTGGTACTATGTTGGAAGTGAAGCACAGGAATTTTGGATGCCTGAAGTTGTAATTAAAGCTCTCTTGTTGCTGGTGTGTCAGTCACCCCAGCTTAGTTTGGCTCTCGGACCGGTTTTACCGGGCTGTCAAGAGGGTAGACCAGTGTGGCTGCTCATTTTCTGTGGGTAGTGTGTATATAACTGTGGTTCAGGCAGCCTGTGAGAAGTGCGCCACACAATTTTCCCTGGCCTACTTTGCTTGTCGTAAGCTACTATCAAACTCAAACTAGGCAAGGGTCAGAGGTTGCGCTGTGTAGCTGAACTAAAAGGTTGGCACGAATTAAACTAATTTCAGCCAGGCCTGTGACCCAGATTAACAAATGAGGTTTGGTTGAGTGAGCCGCCAATTGCAAGGTTCTCCCAGCGTACCACTTTTTGGCAGTGAGCCTAGCCCTGCCCCCTGGTAAGGGAACCTAATTCCCAGTACCTCGCTGTGTTAGGATCCAGAAAACCTGAACATCTGCGTAAAATCTTTATTACTATCAGAAGAAGTAATAGCAGTAGCAGTATTTTTATTATCAGTGATGTATATTGTATAGTGCCAGGATGCAAACAAGTGCTTGATACAATATTAACATTTACATTCATTATGTCCATGACATTTGATGTTGAGCCTCACACTGCTGCCTCAGTCTTCATTAAGTACATTTCATGCAGTAAAGCCTGCTTTCAGAGTCATCAGGCTAAATTGCTGGTGTAACTGTGTGGTTGGTAGCATTAAACAGATAGGTATACGGGGAGGCAGTGAAGTATGGAAAAAGAAATGTTAAAACAACTTCGTTATTTTTTGCTTGGTAATCACTATATTGACATCAGTGGATGGTTATGTTGGTAGTGTATTCTTGCTTATTGTCTTTTATATATTTTCTTTTTAACCTACCACAGACCACAAGGGTCCTCAATTCGCAAACAATGACTGCCTCACTACACTTGTCGTTGGCAGACGGATTTTAGGTTTTTCTGACAAATTAATTTGTGTACACCAAACCCTCTTTGACAAAGGCAACTCTCCTTCCAGAACATGGCTTTTCCCAAAGCCTCATCAACAAACAACAATATGAAACGTAGTGTTGTGTGTTGATTTAGATACCATATATAGGTTTCCCGATTTATGCCCTTATATAGGCCCATCCACATTGCCCTTATTTAGGCATCCTACCCTTATTTAGGCATTATCCATACTAACCAAATTCAGGCATGGCCACCTACATTAGTCCATCAATGTCACAACAAGTTCTTGGAAAACCAGACTCTTAAGCCTTTAGGACTTCCCCTTGCTTGGATTATTGATTTCTCCTAGAACTAATTTATTATGCATGAATATCTATTCCTTTGGGGTTAATTCATGACGTTCTTCTGCCCGACTTTTACGTCAATACTGGCATTCCTAAACACCTTCAAGGTATACATATATCTTCCCTTGCCATGGCAAACCACGGTTTGGCTGCATACTTGCACAACACGGCTCGCCACGGCAAGTTCGGAAGGAAGTCAAGTCCCCGCCTGACACACTGACCAGATATGTCATCCTCCTTGCAGGGAATCCAGCTCCAGTGGTTCTGACTCCCCTTGCAGGGTGTTAGAGATCGAGACCCGGAAAGAGATTCCAACCCCACTCATTCTAAGGTATGGAGCGGACTAGAACCTAGAGGGACTTTGGCAAATCTTGGCAACACCAATCTAAACTATAGTCAAACTAGACTATAGACAAACAACACCTACTTCTTACCTTGTACTACACTTAGGTTAGGTGCACTGGGGTTAAACTAGCTAGAAGCATCAGATGAGTATTCACATTTTAGCCTGTGTTATTTATGTATGTAGTTTTATGAATATATGTCATACCTACAAACCATGCTATTGCAGTATTATTTCATCTTACTGCTAATGCTGTATGTATTATACTTCACATTCTGTTTTATGATTGCAGCAGTTCATATCTCTTGCAGAAGAAATAAGACTGTTCAATAAACCCTTTTTATTGAAATGTCCGTCTATCTATTTCTGTGTAACTCTGTAGAAACGAAGCATACACGATTGACTGAGTGAAGCTGTTATCTATTGTTTCTACAATTCTGAGATTGTTCAGATTCTAAGGGAAACAAAGTTGTCATGTTTATGCGGTTGTCAGAAACTAATCCCTTCTTGTTTATTCAAGAAGTTTCTAGTGACCTCTGAGTTAGCTGGCACACACAAGCAATTAAGTTTAATGTACTCAATAGAGACATACTGACCTTAGTCCTATGTCAAAACTATAGTGTATATTATTCCAATGCACAGAGCCTATCAGGGCTATAGAAACTACACTACATGGTGGCCAGCAGTTTGGTAAGGCACTCATTTAACGCTAGATACTTAAGTAACTCAGTCGTGCTTTTCTCAGACACCTCTACTCATAAAACTCCATAAGACGTCTGGAGTGGGTAGGGAAAATATCCACCATAGCTGAGTAGGACGCAAATGCTTTGTATTAGCTGTTTGGTTTGTTCAACGTTGAAGGATACAGTGTTCCAAAATATTGTGCACCTTATCTTTGTTCCCTTGAAACTTGCTCTGCATTTTATATTAAACAATGTCTGATAACGAGACTAACAACATGAACTGTGGAGCTGTACCCGACAATGTTGCGGTAGTCTTTAATTATACAGGTGAAGAACTGGGTTATCAAATACCCAGCGGCGCCAGGGACACGCCCTAAAGTCCTCTGGGTTCCCTTGCCTTGGTATACAGAGACAAGGAATACTTCTAGGTGGCGTCAGAGATCAAATTTATTAGCTGCAGCTAGTAGCAGAAATCCCAGCAATACAACACGGTGTGCAACTCAAGAAACTGCTCAATTTTCAAAGAGCAAGACATCACCTTTTATGCACAATATTCTCATTATAAATGTACACCCACTGTACCAAATTCTGGCCAATAGGACACATTTTCTAACTGAGTATCACATTAACAAAAACCCAATTTACAGTAACCCAACCAAAAGTTAATTATTAGGACTGTCCCAAATTCAATTTTAACAGTAATTGCATAACCCTAAGCTGGGCTACGTCCCCTGGTCACAGCATAGACCCATATACTGGGCTGTAATAGTTCCACAAATTATAATCCAAAATCAGTTCAAGTTCTCTTCATAAGTCTTTTATATTTATTATTTCATTGTTTCAAAATGTTTGCGTCATCAAAATAAAAAAATCAGGCGATCCAGCCTTGCGAAAATTGTACAGTTAGCATCCAATGCATTTCAGCCGTCTATTGGCCTTCATCAGGGACTGGATTCTAAAAAAATGATAATATGAGGATGTGTCAGGGATTTCTAGATATTAATCACAATAGTATGTAAGATGATCAGGCGAAAAGAATAGCAAAAATAATAGATTAAGCCGGTAGGAGCCACCACGTGAATCAGTGGGTTGCAAAGATACCCTGCAGGAAATACATCAAATAGAATGATCTCGTGTGTACTCACTAAAAAGAATTAAGAGCAACATGGTGCAATGAAAAGAACGTGCAATGTGAAATAAAAACACGAAGTGAAGAGTAAGCCGCCACCAGGGAAGCCTGCTCCGTGGGATACCTATAGTGAAAGAAACGGATGCTGCCGGGTGAGCTGTCACGTAAATAATAGAATAATAGACCAACCCTGCGCATGCAAGATTAGAAGGAGTTAATCTCTCCGCTTACCGGTAACGTTATGAAAGCACGCCCATACGCTGCTTCACAAAAAGGTTCCAGCTGCGAGCTCGAACACCCGCGTTTACAATGTTAGTGATGGGTAGAAATAAACAACAGACCAAGTCCCTCTAAGGATGATAAAGATAAAGGAAGGTTCGAAAAGGGTGAAAACGACGTGAGAAAAAGAGTCGCCATGTCGGAAAAGGTTACACAGAAACCCAAGATGCCTGAAAATAAAGTAAACTGAAACGTGACTGTATGATGAAAAAATATGGTTAACATCTGAGTGACTAAACATATTTAAATAGATAGGAGGATATATATAAACACCAATTAAACCTACACATGAGTGAATAAAATGGGTCAATAAATGCTAGCATAGTAGAGCAGAAACAGTCGTGTGTGAAAAACAAAAACAATCACATTAGGTATCACATGATCATTCTCATAGTTAAGGGAAAAACAGGCAATTATAAGAAAACATGCAAGATGCGTTCCAAAATATCATAGGTAACATTTGAATTCAGTTCTCTCATTCATTCCAGTGGGCTTCAGTGTTTCAAGTTTAAACATCCAGTAATTTTCTCTGCGTAGCAGGTTGTTGTGGTTGTCAACACCCTCACGTTTCTGGACAATTTCTAGGATGGTAAATCTGAGTTGGCTTACATTGTGCGAAGCTTCGCAAAAGTGAGTTGCAACAGTGGATTTAGCCTGTTTGTTGCGAATGTTAGACTTGTGCTCGTTAAGTCTCACCTTCATCTTTCTCTCAGTCTTACCCACATAGCCTTGTCCACAGGGGCATTTTAAAAGGTATATAACGTTCATCGAATCACAGGTTGCTGAAACGCGTAATTTAATCTTGTAACCCTTGCTAGGATGGGTGATGACATTCCCTCTGATGATGTTATTGCAATGACTGTAGTTGTGACAAGGTAATGTGCCATTGAAAACTTCCTAGTCGTGCCAGATTTAATCACGTTACCCAAATTAGTCCCTCTCTGGTAAGCGAAAAGGGGCATTTCATTGAAGATCTTGTTGAAGTCAACCTCTTGGGCTAATATAGCCCAGTGCTTGGTGATAATCTTTTTAAAGGCTTTGCTTTTTGTAGAATATTTCGATACCACCACAATTCTTGTGTTCTCTTTTTTCGGAACTTGAACCAACAGATCTTTCCTGTCTTTTTGGGTGCATCTTAATTTCGCTTCATCCAATATCTTTTGGGGGTATCCTCTTTTTTTAAATCTATCTTCCATTTCATGGATCCTGATCTCTGATGTTACTGGAGATGAAACAATCCTTTTCACTCGCAACATTTGCGAGTAAGGTAAGTGCGTTTTCAATGGGTTGTTATGAAAACTATTGTAGTGCAACAGATTGTTGCGGTCTGTATGTTTGCGGTGGAGATCAGTTTCGAAAAGTAACCCATTCCTACGTATTTCTACATCAAGAAAAGTAATTTTGTTGACATCTATTTCTGATGTGAACTGTATGCGTTCATCGCGTGTGTTGAGTTCGATAATGGCGTTCCTTAGTTCAGGTTCTGAACCTGACCAGATCACGAACATGTCGTCGATATACCTCAATATCATTTTTGCGTTGGACTTCCATGGTTCTCTGTTAAGGATATATTCAGTTTCAAAGTGTTCCATATACAGATTTGCGTAGACGGGGGCCGCCGAATTTCCCATGGCCGTCCCGGTTAACTGCAAATAGTATCTGCCTTTCCATTCAAAGTAGCTATGAAAAAGAGTAAAGTGAAGTAGTTCCATGAGGAACACTTTAAAGTCAGAGTCCATTTCTGTGTTGAGCAATATATGTTCTATCGCCTCAATACCATCCTGGTGAGGAATGGAAGTATATAAGGATTTGACATCCATGCTACATAACAAGATTTCTTCATTTTCTTCCAATTGGACCATGTCCAATCTTTCCAGGAAATGGGTCGTGTCTTTCACAAATGTTCTCATCCTCATCACACTTGATTGCAAATGCCTATCTAGCAGTTGACCAATGGGCTGGTGTATGCTTCCAACAGTCGATACAATGGGTCGGAAGGGAGGATGAACCAGGTCCTTATGAATCTTCGGCAACATGTGTATTGCCGGACTCCTTGGATGATTCATGATGAGAAATTTCTTAGTTTTTTCATTTATGGTTCCATCATTAAATGCTTTGTCAATGATGCCGTTTATGACCTTTGCAAACTGGTCTGTGGGATTATAATCCAAGAGCAAGTATGTATGAGTGTCCCCCAAGTGTCTTTCCACCTCCTGTTCATAGTGAGAGGTATTCATTACCACAATCGCTCCTCCCTTGTCAGCTTTCTGACAAATGATGTGTGGATTATTCGCAATGTTCCGAAGTATCTGGATCTGTTTCTGTGTCAAGTTGGGTTGTCTTGTTTTGTTCCTGAAGCTTAGTTTAGACAAGTCTGCTCTTACTAGGTTTTCAAAAGAGTCCAATGTCTTATGTGTTACGGGTGCCTCATAGGTGCTGTGTGGTGTCAATCCCAATAGTTGATCTTCTTTCATATCTCTTCTTTCTGTAACCACGTTGTCAAAAAAATGCCTCAAACGCAATTTCCTCATCAACTTATATAGAGAAATTTCTAACTCCAACTTGCTAGTTTCGGTCGTGGGGACAAACGACATTCCCGTCTGTAAGGTTTCCACAGTGATACGGTCCAGTTTGGTATTGGAAATGTTAATGACCAAATTATTTAGGTCGTGGGTTTTTTCGGTTTGTCCTTCTTTTTCTCTGCTGTTACACTCCTGGTGGTTGGCGGCTCCTTTTCTCTTCCCTTTGCCCCTCCTGGGTCTTCCTTTTCTTGTCGGCCCTCCTCTAAAAAAGGCTCCTCTCTACTGGTATGTGACAAACTCTGGCCAGATGCTGAACTTTCTTGAGTCTGTTCTTCACCCGTTTGTCGTGGTTGTTGCTGTCGGAATCTTCCACTAGTTTTAGGTCTAGTAGACTGGTCACTGCCGGTCGACGATGTATCTGTGCTTTGAGTGTATGGCCTGTTCTGTCTGCGATGGGCATACACCTCAGCCCAGGTGTACACCTCACCGAGCTTGTAATCCACTGTATCTCTTCGTAGTTTTCTAATTTTTCTCTCATTCACCTCCTGTGTATGTTTTGCTAATTGGACCTTGATGTCCTCCAATATCTTTGCCCAAACCTCAGGTGGTGTGCTCTTCGAGAGTTCTTCAGTGACTGATTCTATATCTTTTTGTAATTCCTCCAAGATACTGGATAATTCCTCTATTATAAGAAGAATGAGGTCCAGAGAGCACTTGTTCAGGATCGCGAACCACTTCTCCTTGAACTTCACTGAATTTTTGCAGAGAGAGGGCTTAAGGGCAATCCTTAGGCCCCGCGGAATTCGAAGCGCTCTGTGGTACTTTACCAAAGTACTCGCATGTAGTCTTTGATTAATTGCCCGTTTAGACAGATAGATCAATTGTTTAATACTTTGTTCTTTATTGCGATGTGTCGTGGTCTCTGATACATCCTCACTGATTAAAGAATAAATTCGAGACGCTTCCTCTGCAGAGAAAGCGAATGTGTCTGCTCTTTGATCAGTAATATTCAAAATATCGTCGTATTGCATCTCCGTCGTGGGTGCCAAGCGAGTGGAATAGGAAAAAATTGTCAAAAAAGTTTTGCCTCACTTGCACTCCGTATCTCCTTAAGTTTAAAGTTGTTGCGTGTCCCTGGGTGTACAAGTCTAACATTCGCAACAAACAGGCTAAATCCACTGTTGCAACTCACTTTTGCGAAGCTTCGCACAATGTAAGCCAACTCAGATTTACCATCCTAGAAATTGTCCAGAAACGTGAGGGTGTTGACAACCACAACAACCTGCTACGCAGAGAAAATTACTGGATGTTTAAACTTGAAACACTGAAGCCCACTGGAATGAATGAGAGAACTGCATTCAAATGTTACCTATGATATTTTGGAACGCATCTTGCATGTTTTCTTATAATTGCCTGTTTTTCCCTTAACTATGAGAATGATCATGTGATACCTAATGTGATTGTTTTTGTTTTTCACACACGACTGTTTCTGCTCTACTATGCTAGCATTTATTGACCCATTTTATTCACTCATGTATAGGTTTAATTGGTGTTTATATATATCCTCCTATCTATTTAAATATGTTTAGTCACTCAGATGTTAACCATATTTTTTCATCATACAGTCACGTTTCAGTTTACTTTATTTTCAGGCATCTTGGGTTTCTGTGTAACCTTTTCCGACATGGCGACTCTTTTTCTCACGTCGTTTTCACCCTTTTCGAACCTTCCTTTATCTTTATCATCCTTAGAGGTACTTGGTCTGTTGTTTATTTCTACCCATCACTAACATTGTAAACGCGGGTGTTCGAGCTCGCAGCTGGAACCTTTTTGTGAAGCAGCGTATGGGCATGCTTTCATAACGTTACCGGTAAGCGGAGAGATTAACTCCTTCTAATCTTGCATGCGCAGGGTTGGTCTATTATTCTATTATTTACGTGACAGCTCACCCGGCAGCATCCGTTTCTTTCACTATAGGTATCCCACGGAGCAGGCTTCCCTGGTGGCGGCTTACTCTTCACTTCGTGTTTTTATTTCACATTGCACGTACTTTTCATTGCACCATGTTGCTCTTAATTCTTTTTAGTGAGTACACACGAGATCATTCTATTTGATGTATTTCCTGCAGGGTATCTTTGCAACCCACTGATTCACGTGGTGGCTCCTACCGGCTTAATCTATTCTTTTCGCTATTCTTTTCGCCTGATCATCTTACATACTATTATGATTAATATCTAGAAATCCCTGACACATCCTCATATTATCATTTTTTTAGAATCCAGTCCCTGATGAAGGCCAATAGACGGCCGAAATGCATTGGATGCTAACTGTACAATTTTCACAAGGCTGGATCGCCTGATTTTTTGATTTTGATGACGCAAACATTTTGAAACAATGAAATAATAAATATAAAAGACTTATGAAGAGAACTTGAACTGATTTTGGATTATAATTTGTGGAACTATTACAGCCCAGTATATGGGTCTATGCTGTGACCAGGGGACGTAGCCCAGCTTAGGGTTATGCAATTACTGTTACTGTTGTGAAGGTACTCTGAAGGAGGGTACACCCAGGGACACGCAACAACTTTAAACTTAAGGAGATACGGAGTGCAAGTGAGGCAAAACTTTTTTGCCAAATTCAATTTTCACAAGCCGGACAAATCCATAATTGAAAGCACTACCCATGTAATGAAAAGTCGTAAGGAAAGAAACAATTTAGATATTGATTAGGATAAGATATGTGCAAGGAAACTAAAGGTTAATGAGGTCCTGAACAGTGATTGAAAAACTTAGACAACGATCAGCTAGTGAAACTGGTTTTGCAAAAGGTCAGTTTCAGGTGAAAAGGGTCACTCTCTCTGCAGTTCAATCAGAGTAAAAAAAAACAAAGTTAATATATGCACGAACTCAGAAGGCCAGGCCACATGTTCGTTAGGCCTACTTCACAGGCCTACGTGGGGGCAAGACTAAAATGGAGTCAGGTTTGAGAATTACAGAACCACAGACCCTCCTTTTGCCATTACGTAGGCAATAACCTAAACTCATGTCAATCTGAATCTAGGTCTATATCTATTCTCATCAGGTCATCAAAGTGTTGCTGTAACATCATCTTATTATCCTTCACTTCTCTCGGGACTGGTCTTCTCACACAGATCGTAGCACAAAGACTACAAATGGCGGGACCACACTGGATGCATAAACAACACGAGAAAAGGATAGCTAACGCCATACCAAGGAACATCAGAATCTTCCATCCCCATTTGGACAGCGATTCCCATAACCATCCCATCAACGACCAGTTACTTTCGTCCACATGAATAGACTCAGAGATCTTATGTAGTCTAGAGATGGCTTGGTACATTGTCGGGGCGTTATCTGGTATGAAAACGCAGCAACTAGATCTAATCAATTTGCATACCCCACCTCTATCTGCAAGTATAATATCTAAAACAAAACGGTTCTGTAATGTCATAAGGCGATCCGCTTGAAGCTCAGCAGTAATATTGCTAAGGGCATCTGCAGTCTCATTTATAGTGGCCTCAACCACTCTCGTAAGCTGACGAATATTCCTACTATTAGCCATAGGACCCCAAAAGGGTAGGAACCCCTTGAAGAAGTCTCCAGCTTCTTGTGCGACAATATCTTTCGCATCGATTATACCTCTACCATATCTTGTCTTATGGTAATTGGAAACAGCAGTGTATGTAGGGGGAAGCAAAAATGCCATGTAACATGTGCCGGAAAAATCAGATGGCAACCATGTGTATGCTCTATCGTGACAAACAAAATACATGCCTTTAGCTGGCACGAACGGAGGAGATTTCTGGGACGTATAAACGTATGTTTGAACACACACACTCTTACCAAGCTGAGCACTCGGATTCTGACCATTACCTTGCAAACAGAGATGACCTCGGTGGGGTATAATCCAAATAGGAGGAGACCTTTGCTGCCTTTCTTTCTCCGTCAAGCTAACACTATATGTCGTCTTAATCCAACCGACATATGCTCGTACCTCACCTCTAGGGATAGGGTTATACGCATTGATATCTCTAATCATATCAACTATTCCCTGTATCAAGGCATTATTACTTGCATTGTCTTTGACGGAAAGTACAGGAGAGGCTTCATTCGCATAGATAAACATTGATTGGAGTGCCCAAACTGACCCGTTAGGCGAAAAAGGCAAAACCAAATATGGCATTCCCTTATCTGTAGTATGTGGCATAAGACCACACACCCAACAATTCGTGGTATTTATGACTAGCTGATGCTGATGCAACATCTGTATAAACAAATTGTTCACAAATTCTGATCTTCGTGTCTGTTCATGTTCAGGTAACGTATGAAACTCATGTGGAGAAACAGTAGAAAAAGAAAGAGTAGGTTGGGAGGTAGATGTAAGTGGCAATTGTGTGACAGAAAATCCAACCCACACAAGCTAACGTAATATTCACAAGCATTAGAAAACACATTATTAAAAAACATTTGCTATGAATCAATATACATATTCGAACTTTAGAATCCACTTTCCTAACACATTTATCAGACTCAAAAAACTCCATCCTCTAACGTGTTGCTCACAGCAATTTTCCTTCTTCACTTAAGTGTGCACCAAGATCGCACTAACGACCCTGAACCACAGACCTTGTGTCAATACGCGGCTCACCCCTTAAGAACTTCCTACTGTGACCCTGCAGCTGAGTCCGGATGGTGACTCGAAAAAGGAAAAAGCAAAAAAGTCTCTTGATCTGACAAGGTGTAATTCACTATATAAAAAATTATTTTTATTTGTCCATAGCAACAGGCTTTCTTGGCCTCAAATCGTAGCATTCTTTATCAGGTAAAGTTGGATCCTTAAATAAAAGTTCAGGATTGGTGGTGTCAATCTTTAGATGAGGAGGCACAGCAGCTTGCAGAACATCATCATCCTTGCGATCTGACCGTGTCCATGTCAAATGAGCATCAATAAATGGAACGAATTTGGGGACTCTCTCGCAATCTGTGTCAGCTATACCATCCCTCACCCACTGATCATATGGTAAAGGCAAAGGAACTTTTTTTGTATGGGTGGCATGCACCCAGTTCTTTTTACCAGCTACTCTAACAGCAGTTCTATTGACCAGCAATACCAAATAGGGACCAGTCCATCTCGGTTACAAATTCTTGGATCGCTAAAAATTCTTCGACAAGATAAAATCACCATGTTGGATCGTGTGCCCTGGATCTGTAGTAGCTGTCGGCAAACTGTCATAGACCTGTTGGTGGAGAACACGCAATTTAGCAGTCAAGTCATGTAAGTAATCCACCAACATAGGGTACTCAATACTGCTGTATTCTTTAGGATGAGGCACACCCCAAACATTCGCAGGACGACCAAACACAATTTCATACGGACTAATTCCCACTCGAGAATGCACAGTCGTCCTTGTTGACAAAAGAGCCAACGGCAAGGCATCCGGCCATGTAAGACCAGTGCTCGCTTGTACCTTAGCTAATTTCAGCTTCAAGGTACCATTGTAACATTCAACAAGTCCAGAAGACTGGGGGTGATTCGCTGCATGGAACTTCTGATTTATTCCCAAACCAGCACATACTTTCTTCATGATTTGACTCACAAATTCACTCCCATTGTGCGACCATACAATTCTCGGCAAACCATACCTAGGGAAATATTCTCTCAGCAAAACCTTGGCTGTAAACAAGGCAGTATTATCCTTTAGGGGGTAGGCCTCTATCCACCTGGAAAAGGCACAAACAACCACAAGGACATACTTCAAATTATTGCATCTCTCCATATGTATATAATCTAGCTGTATCACCTCAAACGGATACGGCGGAGGAGCAAAATGACCAGCTGGAGTTGGAGTTCCCTTACCAGGATTATGCTTCAGACAAATCATACAATGTTTCACCACGTTCTCTGCACATTTCGGAATTCCAGCTGTCTGCCAAACTGGAGCCAACAACTTGCATATTCCCTTCGAACTTATGTGAGCCATTCCATGAGCCATTGTAACCACGGGGAGCACATACGCATCTGGCAACAGCCATCGCTGGTGCTCATCCTAGTTTCATCCCCCTCTGACTGGGACGACTCATGGTGGCCTTCGGATCTGAGCTCAGCACCCATTCCCACAGACCACGCACGTAACCTTGGCTTCATCCTAGACTCCTCACTCTCGATGACCAGACAAGTCAACGCCGTCTCATCCTCCTGTTTCAATGTACTTCGTATGCTCAAAAAAATCTTCCATTGGATCCCCGCGGAAACAAGAAAGACTGTCACCCACGCACTGGTCACCAGTCGACTGGACTACGGAAACCCCCTTTACGCAGGAATCACAGCCAAATTACAGAAAAAACTCCAACGCATCCAAAACGCATCAGCGAGACTCATTTTGGACATCCCTTGCCAAGATCACATTACCGGCCACCTGAAAGACCTCCACTGGCTTCCCGTAAACAAGAGAATAACATTCCGTCTCCTCACCCACGCACACAAGGCCCTCTACAAACTAGGACCCGAATGCCTCAACACTCGACTAGCCTTCTACACACCCACCCGCCAACTAAGATCCTCCAATCAAGGCCTCGCCGCAGTTCCGCGTATCCAAAGATCCACGATGGGAGGTAGATCCTTCTCCTACTTGGCGGCCAAGACCTGGAACTCACTCCCCACTCACCTCCGCCTTACACAGAACCACATCTCCTTCAGAAAAGAACTTAAAACCTGGCTATTCGATAAATAATAATTCCCCCCCCACCCCGCCCCCCCCAGCGCCTTGAGACCCTCTGGGTGAGTAGTGCGCTATATAAATTCTTGAACTTGAACTTGACAACTCAACCTAACAACCTGTCGAATCCAACATACCCGTAGTCTCAATCCAAACACTCACTTCTTTCTCAGTCGCTTCAGCCTGAATCATTTTCACACTTTCTATTGTGTCTTCACACATTCCACCAGCCATAACCCAATTAGCTGGGCCTACAACATACATACGGCTCATCATGTCTTTCGCCGTTTCCTTCGCAACTTCATCTGCAAACGCATTCCCTCGACCAACATCGTCCACAACTTTCTTATGCGCACTACACTTCACAATTGCAATCTGCTTTGGGAGAGTGAGAGATTCCAAAAGTTCATTCACCAACTGCCCATGTTGAATTTTAGTTCCATGCGAAGTAATGAACCCACACTCTCTCCATAAACGCCCAAAACTATGGGCAACACCAAACGCATACTGACTATCGGTGTAAACATTCACTCGCTTTCCTTCTGACAACACACGCTCTAGTCAGTGCAATCAACTCTGCTGCTTGCGCAGAATTCTGTGGTATGCGTGCTGTCTCAACAACTGTATGTAAAGTTGTAATAGCATACGCTGCAGTTGTTTCACCATTCGGTAGCTTAAAACACGAACCATCTACTCATAGGGTACCATCAACATCCGTAAGGGGAGTATCCCTGAGGTCAACTCTAGCCTTCGTTTCTTCCTCTGTACGAAGTAAACAATCATGCTGTTCCTGAGGATCCGTCTCTGTAGAGATCGGTAACAACGTAGCTGGATTCAACACGTTACATCTTTAAATGTGAACATGACAAGCCAACAATGTCAACTCGTAACCTGACAGACGTGCACTAGTAAGGTGCTGTGTCTTATTCCTGTTTAATAAGGTATCCACTGCATGTGGGACCATCCCAATCAACGTATTATCCAATACCAAACCAGCAGACTGTCGGATAGAAACAGCCGCTGCAGCTGTAGCTCTCAGACAACTCAGCAACACCTTAGCAACTGGGTCTAACGTTGCTGAAAAATACGCACATGGACGCTGCTTGTCCCCATATGGTTGTGTCAACACTGACAACGCACAACCTTCTCTTTCGTGCACGTACAACGTGAAAGGCTTACTATAGTCTGGGGTACTGTTATGGCTGGATTTTCTGTTTAGATGGGATCAGCCCCCAGGGGCCCCTATGACCCAGCCAAAACGTACTCACCTTCCCTCCTCAGATCGTGTTCACAATGGATAGATTTACAGATATATATACAGGCCGCACCTAAGGATGGGGAATGATAATATACATATATAGGAATTTTCTACAATATCTTATTCACATCAGTTGGTCTCGCGGCCACCCCGACCCAGACCGGTCTACCCTAGGGCAGATATTGCGCACAATCCGGTGCGACTACACATGGGCCTGCAGAACCCAATGCTCCTGTTTCCAAATGACCAACAATCCTGTCGATCTACACGCTAGTTCGACCCCCTAGCGCCCTCACTTATTCAAGCCACAATCCTGTGGGTATCGGCACTGGTAGTCCTCCCCAGTGTTCTCACTAACGCCGCATATCAACGACGACCACATTCCTATGAACAATTATCGGGATAATATCTCCGTTATCTACTTGGGATAAAACTACAATAATAACTTTGAATATAGTTCCAAATTATATAGTGTACTCCCTGCTCTTGGCATCAAAGGTCCACTCACTCCCTCTTTATTCAATCACCATTTACCTGATCGGGATTTCTCATCCGTTCACCTAAACAGCTTTCGACTAGGAATGCAGTTTACCGAGATTGAACATAAGCACCAGGTACACAATAATTCTATATGAATTAGGGTATTTATTAACAATAGACACAAATCACATTACTATGCAGCATAACTTTTGCAAGGAAAAGGTGAAGATTAGAGTGCACATCCTAGTTAGGTTAGACAGATATCACCTTGTTAGTGGGAAGTCTGGACTCGGCAGTCATCTAGGTTCCCTTCTCGTCTCTGTATCCTGGCTCGCCTTGCAGTCACCCTCAGCCGTCACAAGTACACGTCTGCACCGCTAGGCTCAACCTCGTCTGCTTCCCCTCAGGACACCGGAACCTTGCTGATTATTAGCTACCGTCTCTCTCTCTCTCTCTGTATCAGTGCGCTCCGCGCTGCTTCTCGCTCAGTCTTTCTCAGAGAGTTTCGGTCTTAAATCTTTCTCCGACTTCAAAGATGGCGACTTGTCCACCATGAAAATGAATAATGGCAGAGATGCTAACGGCTAGATGCCGCCTACGGACTAACTGACAAACTGACTAACACCTTCGCTAATATCAAAGCCCGTTCCTTCATGGAAATTCACGGCCAGTAACCTGCCGCCCACCAAATTCTTGTACCTCCCCGTACCAAGGACACTTTCCCAGCCGGCCGGCCTGAAGTTGTGTCTTCGGAGTGGAGAAAAATACATTCCTTCGATAAGGGTCAGCCTGAACCGGTTCTCTCCAAGCGAACAACAGCTTGAAACTAAAACATTACACTTCACCTAGAAAGCCTTCTCGAGCTACCGGGCAGAAAGCAAAATGGAGTCTGTCTCGTTTAAGGCCTACGGAGCCCACAATATGCATAGCTCCATGGAAAATAGCCCAGCATGTTAGCAAATGAGCGAATCATGACTAATACTTATATATCTATCCCCTAACTTAAATTCATAAGCCTTACTCTAAGGAAAATAGTACGAAAATGCCCTAATATATGTAAGGCAGGGTCCCTGTCTATCGGCCTAATCCCTATGCTATGGGGGTGATAGGCTGGAGTCACTCTCCATCATTCTCCTTCTCCAAAGAGCTAGCAAAAAGGCAGCCATAACATGTACCCAACACAGGAGCTGAACACAATGCATCGCGTAGTTCAGAAAAACTTTTCTGACATTCGTCAGACCAAGGAAGAGGATACGGAGTATCTTTCAGAGTCAATGCTAACATTGGTTTCGCCAACAGTGAAAAATTGAGGATCCACTGTCTACAATACGATGTAATACCTAAAAAGGCACGCACTTCTCTCTGTGTGGATGGTACATTCATTTGCGCAATTGCTTGAATTCGTTCTGGGGTCAATCTCCTTCCCTCCTTCGACAAGAGATGACCTAAGTAGGTCACTTCTTGGCGACAATATTGCAACTTTGAAGGTGACACTTTATGATGAAGGTCAGGCAAATGCCGCAACAAAGAAAGAGTAGCCTCTTTACAAATCTTTTCATCATCAGCGGGAATCAACAAATCATCGACGTACTGAATAAGAGTAGCACCAACAGGTACCACAAAACCGTCAAGCTGAGTTTTCAACGCCTGACTATAGATGGAGGGACTTTCACAATACCCTTGGGGAACACTCTTAAACCGGAAGCTTCGGCCTCCTAATGAGAAGCCAAAAATATCCCTGCTCTCCTCAGCAATAGGAATACTGAAGAAAGCATTCTTCAAATCGATGACAGAAAACCAAGCTGCCGAAGCAGGAATCAAAGTCAACAAAGCAGTAATATCAGGTACCACAGGAAACTGTGGCACGACAATCTTGTTTACCTCTCGAAGGTCGATCACAAACCGGTACACAGGTGGCTGAGAAGCATCAGTACGCTTAAGGACAGGCAAAACAGGACTGTTACAAACATTACCTCTTGTTTCCTCAACTACACCCTTCTCAACCAAATCATAGACAATCGCTAAAATAGCTCTCACCATCACTCAAGATCTTGTATTGGGGAATACGAGGTAGCCTAGCTTTTGACTTAAGGGTGACAACATAAGGTGGAATCTGCAAAAGACCAACATCATTTGGACCTGTAGCCCAAAGTGTATCAGGAAGCGAACGCAATTCCAGTGGCAAACAATCCGTAGACAAATACATTGGGGAAATCACTTTCTTACCGAGGGTAAGTTGTACTCCTGAAGGAGAACAATGTAATGTCGCATACAATCTTTTCAGCAGGTCCAAACCCAACAGATTATCACCACAACCAGTTGTTAGAATAAGTGGAGCTTCCAATTCACAAGGGCCAATGGAAAGGGACAAAGGACTAGAAACCGGATTACGAACTGGGGCGCCTGAAAATCCTACTGAAACATTGGTCAAGCCAGACAAAGGTGCGCCAGGAAGTTTAGAGTGCATAATAGAACTCTTCGTCGTTGCACCAGTATCCAAAAGAAAAGGTTCTGCCACACCTGATGTAATCACTTCAATATAAGGTCCACTCTGATCTACTGGAACTGACACTACTCCCTCACTTTGTCCTTGGCTGTCCTAGTTATCATTATAACCAGAACTCTCACCTTCGACATAGTAATCTTCAACATAGTACTGGGCAGACTGACCACTTGGAACATTCTGTCCGTCAAAATAATTCGCAGAATTCTGTAGGGAAGAGGAACGCTCATTCGGAGGGATCACACCACGTCCCCTACCCCTAGGAGCTTGCTGAAAACTACCACGACCTCTCTGACCAGATACACCATTCGCACGCTGTAACAAAGCCGGGCAACTATTCTTGTAATGACCTTCCTCTCTGCAATAAGCACACTGATTAGGGCCAGGAAAGAATCGCTGAACATAGGGCTCAGGCTTCTGTAACAATCTCTGAAATTGTGAAGGTTGCTGAAACTGAGGCTGATTATGATGAGGCGGATAAGCTTGCTGCAAAAGAACTTTCGTCTTTAACTCTTTAGTTTTCTTCTCCACTTTATCCTTCTCATCTTTATCCCTATGCTCGTAATATTGTGCAGTAGCCAATATCTGGGCCGACGAAGAGACAGCCCATGAACTCTCAGAGTCCTTTAACTTATTAGAAAGTTCGGGAAGCAAATTAAAAACACATTTATCCATAAACAACCTTTGACCACCCTCCGTACTCATATCCTGACCACTATGAACGATAAACGTTTCTTCAAACCTCGTGAAGAAATCAGACACACTCTCGTCTTTCTTTTGCTTACATGCTGCTAACTTATCCCAATTCACTCGTAAAGCGGGCATCATTGTTTTCATCAAATTAATAATTCTACCAGGTAATTCTGAAACTAAAGGTTCAGGTTTAGCACCTCCCTCTTGTCTACTATCTGCAGCAACAATATTCGCCCAGGTATCACCTAATTCAGCAGCATGATTCTCATGACGAATCTTCGCCCACAAGGGTTGAGGGACTACATTACCCATCAACATATCGATGTCAGCTAAATTCACGCTTCAACTGTCTGGGACAACTCCTTGTAATAACCAGCAGGATTCTTACGAGGGTCAGGTAAGGTCTGCTTAAGAGCCAAGACCTCTGCTCTCTTCCAAGGGACATGAACCCATACTTGCTGAAAAGGAACCTGAGCGGCCTGAATACCCAAATTTACATTAGCCTGAACTGCTTCTTTCCATACAGGAGGAACTTCTCTCATAGGGTACTGTTTCACTTTCCTCCTGACAGAGGAATCAGTTTCATACAATGTCTGAGGCGAAAGTCTAGATCTGAAAGCAAGTATCGTCTCTACGGCATCTGTAACATCAGATTTCACTATCATCCCCTTAGCAAAATCTGACTGAACATCGAGCACATCCTGCGGAATCGGACCCAACTCGTTATCTTCCCATTCCTGATGCAGAAAAGTACACATTACATCAAAAACATACCTTTGCTTAGGCGGTACCCACTGAAAGAAAACATCCATAACTGCTGGCAAATCATACCTCGGAGCATTTAAAATCCACCTACGAGCCAACAAATCCAACAAAGTCTGTTCTTCAGAACTAGGAAGCGGACTGCGACTCTGCTTACGTTCCGAAACAGGGGTCATATTCAGTGACCCAAACAATGGTGACAACAGATTACCAACAGTCTCGGTCATTCGTTTTCAAGCAGAAGGGGAAGAAGTAGACACAAGAACAGGAGAATAAGTATTCTGAGGCAAGGAAGGTGTAGGGACAAGAACAGTAGAAGTCGAAGATGCAGAAGCAGAAGGCAAAGGAGTTTGAGGCAAAGCTGGTAGCAAAGCTGGCGACCCTAGAATGGGTTGCGCAGGAGGAGGCAAAACCATCTGTGGAGCACCGGATGGCTGAACAACAGCAGGAGGTTGAACAACAAAGGGTGGAACAACCGGGGGTAATGGAGGCGCAGTAGCACCCTGCACATAGGGAGGAGGCAATCTCAGTAAATGAGAGATCAGAGGATCTTCTTCAAGGTCTTCCATCACTTTCGGAGGCGAAGATGGCAAGGCCGGATAACATTTATCTATGGCCATGCAACGCTATCTATCTAAGACTTCACTCGCGCGCTCTTCTCCATCTTCCTTAAACTGTCTAGCAGCTTGTAGTACTGACATATTTTTATCTTTCTTATCTCTCTTTGCTTGCTTAATTTCTCGCTGTTTGGCTTCCTTACGCTAAAGGCGGAAAGAGTTAAACATTGCTGGCCGGGCTTTCTTCCTAAATAGCCTAACTTCTAGATTGTCTAAAATCTCTGTTTCAAAACTACCATGTGGGGGCCATTGCAAAACACCATCTTTTTTCGTACTTCATTATAAGTAATGGGACCCACTCCGTGTTTAGAAGAGAGCTCATTAGTCGGAGTTCCAACCGGAGGTATCGGACATGAATCCTCCAATCGGGAATCCCTGTTATAACCACAAACAAACCAATTACCAAATTTACCAAGACCAGGCATCTTGCTCACTAGTCTGGTTTCAAACTTCAAAGGGAATCAAAAAATGATACACTCGTAAATATACAAGCCCTTCGGCTTTGGGTACTGCAGCAACCAAATCAAAACAAAGGAACCAAACAAAGTCATGGGAGCGACCCACTTATACTTAACCAAATATCTGTCACGCCACCAGAAGACCGTCTATCGTCTCGCTTTACAAACATCAATCGGAGGGTCCAAGACAAGGCGACAGTCAGGGCAGCAGTCCTTCGTAGCCGTTGGAAAGCGGGAAGCCTCGCAGAAAAGACCTTTGGTCCACGTCGACATGCAGGGGTCTATGAAGTGGGGGCCCTCCTCCAGAATTTCCGCATGTGGCTCCTCGCAATCTTCGGGCTTGGACCGGTACCACTGAAGTCGCCCCACGTTGGCCGTGCCAACTGAAGAACTGGGTTATCAAATACCCAGCGGCGCCAGGGACACGCCCTAAAGTCCTCTGGGTTCCCTTGCTTTGGTATACAGAGACACGGAATACTTCTAGGTGGCGTCAGAGATCAAATTTATTAGCTGCAGCTAGTAGCAGAAATCCCAGCAATACAACACGGTGTACAACTCAAGAAACTGCTCAATTTTCATAGAGCAAGACATCACCTTTTATACACAATATTCTCATTATAAATGTACACCCACTGCACCAAACTCTGACCAATAGGACACATTTTCTAACTGAGTATCACATTAACAAAAACCCAATTTACGGTAACCCAACCCAAAGGTTAATTATTAGGACTGTCCCAAATTCAATTTCCACAAGCCAGACAAATCCATAATTGAAAGCACTACCCATTTAATGAAAAGTCGCAAGGAAAGAAGCAATTTAGATATTGATTAGGATAAGATATGTGCAAGGAAACTAAAGGTTAACGAGGTCCTGAATAGTGATTGAAAAACTCAGACAACGATCAGCTAGTTAAACTGGTTTTGCAAAAGGTCAGTTTCAGGTGAAACGGGTCACTTCCTCTGCAGTTCATTCAGAGTCAGAAAAACCCAAGTTAATATATGCACGAACTCAGAAGACTAAGCCACTTGTTCGTTGGCCCTAATTCACAGGCCTAAGTGAGGGCAAGACTAAAATGGAGTCAGGTTTGAGAATTACAGAACCACACAGGTTTTAATGAAACCAATGAGAATGCTATAATCATTCCTCATAATTTAAGGAGAGTCATCACTCTAAAACTTATAAAACAGCCCTTAAACCAAGAGGTGGTGGAGCAGTTTTTGTGATAGATGATCATGATTCTCACCAGACAGAAGTATTCTACTCATGGATAGTATTCCCTGAATCAAATCAATCAATCAGGTGAATTTGTAGAGCGCGCTACTCACCCGTTTGGGTCTCAAGGCGCTGGGAGGGGAGGGATCCGCTACTGCTCGAATAGCCAGGTCTTGAGTTGTTTCCTGAAGGAGAGATGGTTCTGGGTCAGTCGTAGGTGGATGGGGAGGGAGTTCCATGTCTTGGCCGCCAGGTAGGAGAAGGATCTTCCTTTGGTGGTGGCTCTGCGAATGCGTAGGACGGTGTCTCAGGTGGGCAGAGATGTGGTTGTGGCGGGGGATGTCCAGGATGAGTCGTGCAGAGGCGTTCTGTATGCGCTGGAGTCTATTCCGTAGTTTGGCTGTGGTTCCCGCATAGAGGGTTTTCCCGTAGTCCAGTCGGCTGGTGACGACGGCCTGGGTGACCGTCTTCCTGGTTTCGGTGGGGATCCATCGGAAGATCTTTCGGAGCATGCGCAGGGTGTTGAAGCAGGATGACGGGACGGCGTTGACTTGTTTGGTCATCGTGAGGGAGGAGTCCAGGATGAAGCCCAGGTTACATGTGTGGTCCGTTGGCTTGGGGCGGTGCCCAGGGCAGGGGGCCACCAGGAGTCATCCCATGCAGAGGGGGATGATCCCAGGATGAGGACTTCCGTCTTGTCTGAGTTCAGTTTCAGACGGCTGGACTTCATCCATTCTGCGACGTCTTTCATTCCTTCCTGGAGGCTGGCTCTGGCGGTGGCGGGGTCGTTGGTGAGGGAGAGGATCAGCTGGGTATCATCAGTGTAGGAAATGATGTTGAGGTTGTGTTGGCGTGCAATGGCTGGGAGGGGCTCAAGTAGACATTGAAGAGGGTGGGGCTGAGCGAGGATCCTTGAGGTACGCCGCAGAGGACTTCGGTGGCCGCGGATCGGAACGGGGGGAAGGCGGACTCTCTGGGTTCTTCCGGTGAGGAACCAGACGATCCACCTCAGTGCCTTCCCTTGGATTCCGGTGTTGCTGAGGTGCTGTATAAGTGTGCGGTGGCATACTGTGTCGAACGCTGCTGAGAGATCCAGGAGGATGAGGGCAGCTGTTTCCCCGTTGTCAAGCAGGGATCTGATGTCGTCGGTGGCTGCGATGAGGGCGGTCTCGGTGCTGTGGTTTGCTCGGAAACCAGACTGTGAGGGGTCAAGGGATCTGTTTGTTAAATCCAGTAACTAAAACATTTCACTTCTACAAAGAAGATGAACCACCCAAAGAATATATTCCTTCCGAGGATATTGAAGTTCCACTGACATAAAGAGAGCATGATCTCTGATTTAAAGGCGTCCTAAAACATTGCAATCACACTACCAGGCTCGGTCCACTAGGTAGACCAGGAACAACATGGCCCATTTTAGCTGGTTATACACCTCATCCTGACATTGAAGCAATATCAGGCGTAGAATTAATTAATCAGATACAAAAATTATTAGAATTACACAGTTAAACCACAACTGCCTGGAGGTTCTGAGAAGGACTCTATTAAACACAATCCTACCTCTTCGAAAAAGAAAAGGGAAAATAACAAACAACATTAAAAAAAGAAATGTTCTCAATCTCAAAGTAGGTCTCCTCAAAAGGAGCCCTCTGAAAGGAGCTACAACCTCAGGAATAGGGATAATTTGAGAAAACCTGACAGGTATCAAGATACTGATACACGTTACTCTCGTACCTTTGAGGTATCGTCACAGACATCCAAAAGAAGAGGACGGTCAGATAAAAATGAAGAACGCGTGAAGTCCAAAGACGATCAACACGTTCAGAAAAACAAACCAAATCCTCAATTCTCCAATAAGAAGGTAGAAGATCTGAAGATCAGAAATGCTGAGGATTCTGAGAACATAGCTCAAGAACAGAGAGTGGGCTCAGACAATGTTGGACAGCGCAGCAGAAGTAACAATAGCTGGCCAGAACCTGAAGAAACTTCTGGAGACAGTGGACCTGATGAAGACATTCAAGTTGAGACTGCAGACGCCAGGGTTAGTTCTCCACATAGGTTTTATGAAATAACACTCCGGATTGAGGGAGACATACCAAGAACATTGAAAACACTCTTTTGGGAGCAACTTTCAAAGGGTTATGATATACTTCTAGCAGAACAGGACTGGCCACCAGAATTTGTCAGGGAGTGCCCATATGGCGAAGACATCATTATGCCAGCCTTCTCCAATCATGTTCCAGTGAATTTAAAATATACTTATGCCAGGAAATGGGCTGTCGCCCAAGCCCCAGCATTATATAAAAATCATGTAGGATGGGATGAGGTCTGACCTCATCACAAGATCCAGTTAAAAAATCAACCAACTGCATAAAGCAGTACCTGATTAAGCAAGAAGCTAAAAAACAGGTCAGGGAGATCTTAGATAAACTTCAATACCAAGGGGTGATTGAAACATGCACCTCATCAATGAACAATCCTTTGTTTCCTGTTTCCAAACCAGACAATACATATCATCTAGTTTTGGATTACAGACATCTAATTTCTTGTTATAAAACATTTGCAGTGCAAAATGCACATAGTACAGCATTAATGAATAACATTGTGCGTAAAAAATATGAAACTACATTAGATATTTCTAATGGTTTCTTTTGTCAGAACATTGCACCTGAAAGCAGGTATTTGACAGCTTTCTCAATAATGGGGAGCCAGGGTCAATTCTGTGGTCTCCCATAGGGATTCAAGAATAGTCTGTGGTTATTCTCAGCAAGGGTAACAGAGTTACTACAAATTTATGATGACGAGGCATTGTCATATGTCGATGATATCTATCTGACAGACAATGACCTGAACAGGCACTTGAACAGGGTGAACACCATTATACTGGACTTCGCCTCTGATGGTTATAAATTCAATTTAAAAAAATCAAGAATGGCCCATCTCAACGTCCTTTTCCTAGGATATGAACTATCAAGTGAAGGCAAAAGCCTGTCAGACAAATTTTTAGAAAAGTGTGCGCTGCTACAACATCTAAGAACGATGAAAAACGTACAGTCGATTCTAGGTTTCCTGAATTTTGGAAGAACATACACTCTAAACTATGCAGGAAGGGTTAAACCGCTCTACGAATTAATCAAACCTGAATTTAAAATCACACACTGGACACCCGAACACACAGATATCCTGCATTCACTTCAAGCTGACATGTTAGCAACAATTCACTTACAAACACGCGTAAATGTATGCAACTTAGTGATCCGAATCATTCTGGGTCAAAGCGGATTCCCCTTCTTAACTTTTAACGAAGGTGAAAAAGTGCCGATTGCACACAAATCACATTTATGCACACAACAGAAATAATTCTCACAGCAGTTGAAACCGCTGTAGTAAAAGAAAGAGCCCTAGCAAAGGGGAAACACATTATGCGTGTAACCCCTGTACCAGCCTTAGAGACAGTTACAAAAGCTAGCATTCTGAATGTAAAAGCTTTACATCCGGGATAGATACAATGGGTTAATTCACTTGCTGCAACTGAGGTTGCATATGTTTTTGATCTTTATTTGAAAACAAAAGCATTCCTACAATATGAACACGAATGTCTTTTGCCTACTGATATTCTCCCTCTTGACCAGTACAAATTTATAATTTATACTGACGGATCTGCACAACCCGCTACGGTGGTTAAGCAAGCTTATAGTGCAGCATGCGCGATCTTTAAAGGTTGTATGCGTGATGGCAAATTCAGACCAATGATCACAAAAACACAATCTCTAGGAGATTGTACAGCTCAGCGACCTGAACTACAAGCATTCAAAATGGCACTTGAAAATACGGATTTCAAATTCCCCACACTCATGTGCGATTCTTTTTACTGTGTTCAATCTTACAATGAATATTTACAGAATTGGCTTCAAACGGTTTCAAAGATGCAAAAAATGGCACAATCAAGCATAAAACGCTTTGGGAACAATTAGTTCAGTTGCGAAACGGACTACAAAACACTCACGTGATACACACGCTGAGTCATCAACGTGATGGGGTTCACGTTGAACGGAATTCATTGGCTGATGAAGGCACGAAGGGGGCTGTGCAAATGGCTTCCGTAGCTGCAATCGCTCGTTCAAAAACAAAAATAGACAGTGAAATAATACTGGCTGTCAATGCTTCAAGCAAAGGCAGCGGTGCAGTGGCACCTAAAAAGTTTCCACTCAAATACTCACATATAATTGATGCGAATAGCGTTCTGTTTGCTCTAATCCCTGGAGTGGGGGATAGGGCAATACCAAACATGGAACGAAGAGCAGCTCTGATTTACGAAGCACATCTGGGAGAGGGTCTGACACATCAGGGGATTTCTAAAACAATTTTAAAACTAAAGGAGATGTACGGGGGGCCTGAAGGACTGGGCTATTCTAAGGCCCAGCGGTGCCAGGGGACAACACCTGAAACGTTCGTGGGTTACCTGTTCCGGCGTACAAATCACAGAGACACGGGACACTCCTTCGGCGTCAAAGATCGAGGTTTATTTCCTGCAGGGAACACAGAAGTCACAAGAAGTACAACGCGTGTAGGTTCTAGGAGACTGCTTCAAATTGCAACAGTGGATCGCTCCTTTTATACATATCTCCGTCATAGCACAACATGGCGAACAAAAGGTTACAACTCAGTTCCCACAGTAAACTTCAAAAGGGTTGCTTTCATGTATTCAGGGTCCCGGAACATAATTACAGTAGCATCGCCGGTTCCCAACTGTAAAAGTACGTTATCCCACCATTAAGTACATTCCATTCCGGCTGTAAACGAGTTTAAGGAAAGAGTCAGAAACAGGTGCAAAGGAAGACAAAGATAGACAACAGATTGAAAAAGAGTGTAGGGGGCGATATCGGAAACACGATTACAGGATCAAAGGAGTCGTGCCTAATGAATGCACGGCTGAAACAATAGACCGGCACGGCAAGATGAGCCTCGAGCGGGGCCATCTGCCTTTGCAGTGTCATCCCCCTCGGCATAAAAGACACCCTCAAAGGAACACGTGTCTTCCGCAAGAGCTTGGGAATCCCAGGGTCACGAAGCGGACAGTGTCCGTTCGCTGGCTACTTGAGGGCAAGAGACAAAATGGATGCCGTATCTAAAATGGAACCCGTGGGTTCAGATGAAGAAACCCACGAATAAGACGAACGGTTCAGGCCAGCGTAGCGAAAACGCGTACACCCACTAAACTCGTCATTTGCGGTTCATAGATACCAAACTCGTCCATATTCGAACGAGTCGAAAACACCACTATAATTGTCACGGAACCTCAGACGCTCCTTTTGCCCTCCTGTAGGCAAGCACTAGTCGATATCAGAATCAATCTTGATATTCATCAAATCATTCAGATGTTGCTGCAACATCATTCGATCCATCAATGCTTCCTTGGTAACAGATGGCAGTCTTATACTCATCGTAGCACAGAGGCCACATAAGGCAGGACCACACTGTACGCAAAGACAACACGTGAACAGAAATGCTACAACAACCCCAATGATCATCAGAATCTTCCAACCCCACGTCTACATCAGGCCCCAAAACCATCCTAGTAGCGTCCAATCACCTACGTCCACGTGTGTGGACTCGGAGATCTTATGCAACTTTGAGATGGCTTGATAGACAGTTGGAGCGTTATCAGGGATGAAAATGCAGCAACTCGAATGGATCACCTTACATACTCCCCCTCTATCTGCAAGAACAACGTCTAAAACCATACGGTTTTGCAACGTCATAAGCCTGTCCGCCTGAAGCTCTGCTGTCAGATTACCAAGAGCACTTGCGGTTATATTAGCAGTCGATTCCACCACACGAGTCAACTGTCTCAGGTTCCTACTATTGATCATAGGTCCCCAAAACGGCAGGAAACCCTTAAAGAAGTCTCCTGCTTCTTGACCGGCAGTGTCTTCTTCGCTAATAACGCCTCTCACAACTCTAGTCTTGTGATTGTCCGAGTCAACTGTGAAGGTCGGTGGCAACAAGTTCGCAATATAACAGGTGCCCGAGAAGTCACGGGGCAACCATGTATATGCGCAGTCGTAACATACAAAATATGTACCCTTGGCAGTTAAAAGAACAGGGGAAGAGAGCGTTGGTAAAACATACGTTTCAGTGCAAGCACTCCTCCCAAGCTGAGCTCGTGGGCTTCGGCCAAGACCCTTCAAGCAGAAATTACCGAGGTGGGGTACGATCCAGATCGGAGACGAGCTTTTAAGCTGTCTATCACCCACTGACATGCTATACTCAGCCTCACTCAGATCCCTGTATGCTCGCACCTCTTCCTATGGAATAAGCGATGCATCAAAAATATCTCTATCTAAGTCAGCAATCGCTCTTGCCAAAGGCTTGTGGTACGGGCCAGGACCATGATCTGCAGTGCGTGGCTCTCGATGGGGGTAGGAATCTAGTGTGCTACGAAACATAGTTTGGAATGCTCGAGCTGACCCCTGGGAGCTGTAAGGAAGAACCAAATACGGAATTCCCCTATCCATGGTATGTGGCATTAAACCACACACCCAACAGTTAGTAGTATTCATCACCAACTGATGTTGATGAAGAAGCTGGACAAAGGAGTTATTCATGAATTCCGCATGTCTAATCTGTTCGTGTTGGGGTAAAGGATGAAAGGAATGTGGAGAAACAGTGGGAGTAGATTTTGGTTCAGAAGAAGAAGTAGGTAAAGCAGAAGGCAATAACGACTGTAGTCCAAAATAAACTCCACCCACCAGAAGCATGGAAACAGTCAGCAACAGCAGGAACACCTGAAACAGAAAGCATTTTGTTCGTACAACCCTATGTAATGTCGATCTTTGAGCTAGCATCTTCTCCACTTCCGACAACTTTGAGAAATCCATCCTCTAAAAACCATCCGCAACGTTCTTGACGCACTTCGTTCTGAGTAGCGATTATCAATTCCCAGGAGTTCCAAGGAATCGACAAAAGTACCGACCTAGTGTCAGGAACCTGCAAACAGAAGGAAGTACCCGCACGGCCCTACGGTCAACCCGGATGTAAGGTTTTCTTTAATCAAGCATTCACGACGACAGTAAGGGGGGGTAATATGAATTTAAAAAGTAAAAAAAAAAAAGTATTTTTATTAGTCTTTGTTGTGTGAACGAAGAAAATATCTGCTTCTTCCAGGACGAGTCTGCTCTTCGAATAATTGTTCAGGTTGTGGAACAGAGTCCTGTCGATCAGATGACAGTTCAAGTCTCGAGCTCTCCAATGACGAAGGTTCAACAAATGTATCTGACTGTAATGAGGTATCTCCTTCAGGTCGAGCATCACTAAACGGCACAAATTTTGTTGGGGTCTCTGTTTCCGCTGCGGCAATTCCGGTCCTCACCCAAGAATCTGCTGGTAAAGGGATAGGCACTTTTTTGGTGTGGGTGACATGCACCTAGTTCTTCCGGCCTTCCAGTCGAACTGCAGTCCTTGTGGCTAAGAGGACTTGGAATGGCCCCACAAATCTCGGCTCCAAATTGCGCTTCCTGCCGAAGTTACGGGTGACCACCCAGTCACTCGGTTGGAGCCGATGTCCAGGACCCTCAGTCTGTGCCGGTAGAGCTTCAAAGACCTGTTGATGAATTAACCTCAGTTTAGCAGTCAGATCATGGAGATAATCAATTAACATTGGGTACTCAAGACTATCAAAGGCCCTAGGCCTCGGGACCCCCCAAATGTTCGCAGGATGGCCGAACACAATCTCATATGGGCTAAGCCCTACTCGAGAGTGCACAGTCACCCTGGTCGACAAGAGGGCCAGAGGCAAGGCATCAGGCCAAGACAAACCAGTCATAGCTTGGATCTTAGCAAGTTTTAGTTTCAGAGTACCATTGTACCCCTCAACTAAACCTGCTGACTGGGGATGATTGGCGCTATGGAATTTTTGTCAAATTCCAAGGCCCTTACACACACTCTGCATCACACTCCCCACAAACTCACTTCCGTTATCCGACCATACAATCCGTGGCATTCCATACCGAGGAAAGTATTCCTTCAGTAGGACTTTCGCTGTGGACAGGGCAGTATTATCTTTGAGAGGATAGGCCTCGATCCATCTGAAGAATGCACAAACCGCAACTAAAACGTTCTTCAGGTTATTACATCTCTCCATATGGATGAAGTCCAGTTGGATAACCTCAAAGGGACATGTAGGAGGAGCAAAATGGCCAGGTATAGTGCGGGTGCCCTTGCCAGGATTGTACATCATGCATACCATACAATTCTTAACCACTCTCTCAGCACACTTAGCAATACCATCATTCTTCCATACAGGGGACAGCAACTTGCAGATACCTTTCGCGCTAATATGTGACAAGCCATGAGCCATAGTCACAACGGCTAGCACATATGCATCCGGCAACATCCATCTCTGACTTTCCGACAAATCAATCCAACATCCGTGTGCATCTAACTTTCCCGTGCTTTCTTTCCACTTAGTCTTTTCAGTTTTGGTAGCCTCATTCTGAATCGCTTTCACGCTCTCAACAGTGTCCTCACACATACCAGTCTCTGCCGGCCACCTTACTGAACTCGTAACGTACATTCGGGTTGCAAGGTTCTTAGCTGTCTCCTTAGCAATCTCATCCGCAAACGCGTTACCACGACCAACATCATCCGTAACCTTTCGGTGCGCGCTGCATTTAATAATTGCCACCTGCTTAGGCAATGTAAGTGTGTCCAAAAGATCGTTCACGAGCTGTCCGTGTTGGATCTTTGTGCCATGCGATGTCATAAATCCTCTTTCTCTCCACAGACGACCAAAGCTATGTGCAACGCCAAATGCATACTGACTGTCCGTAAACACATTCACTCGCTTTCCCTTAGACAAAACACACGCTCTCGTAAACGCAATCAACTCTGCCGCCTGTGCGGAATTCTGGCTCAATCTCGCAGTTTCCACAACCGTACTCAATGTCACCACAGCATACGCAGTCGTCACATCACCATTCGGCAACTTAAAACACGACCCATCAACATACAAAGTACCAACGGGATCTGCCAATGGAGTGTTTTTTAGGTCAACACGACCCTTCGTTTCTTCCTCAGTTCGCAAGTAACAGTCATGTGGTGGTACATCATCTGATTCCATATGAGTTGGCAACAACGTTGCCGGGTTCAGTACATTACAACGCTTTATTTGTATATGACTTGCCAGAAGCGTCAACTCATAACCGGACAACCTTGCGCTCGTCAAGTGTTGAGTTTTTGTACGATTTAAGAGAGTGTCAACTGCATGCGGAACCATTACCGTAAGGATATTATCCATGACCAATCCTGCAGATTGTCGAATGGACACCGCAGCTGCCGCTGTCGCTCTTAGACAACTCGGCAACGCTCTAGCTACTGGGTCCAAGGTCGAGGAAAAATATGCACATGGACGCTGCTTACCACCAAATTGCTGCGTCAAGACACTCAACGCACAACCCTCTCTCTCGTGAACGTATAGTGTAAGCGGCTTGCTGTAGTCAGGAGTACCTAACACAGGAGCCGAACACAACGCATCACGCAATTCAGAAAAACTTTTCTGACACTCTTCAGTCCATGGCAAAGGAGTCGGAACATTCTTGCACGTGAGGGCTACCAATGGCTTCGCTAGCAATGAAAAATTTGGAATCCATTGCCTGCAGTATGACGTGATACCTAAAAAGGCACGCACATCTCTCTGAGTTGTTGGCACAGTCATTCGAGCGATCGCTGCAATTCTCTCTGGGGTCAACCTTCTTCCCTCCTTTGACAATAAGTGACCTAGATAGGTTACTTCTTGACAACAATATTGCAGTTTAGAAGGTGACACCTTATGATGTAAGTCACAGAGATGCTGTAACAGCGATACTGTAGCAGTTTTGCAGATCTCTTTGGTATCAGCAGCCACTAACAAGTCATCAATATATTGGATCAAGGCCGCACCAGCCGGTAACACAAACGCATCAAGTTGACTCTTCAGGGCTTGGCTGTATATCGATGGACTCTCACAGTAGCCCTGAGGAGCGCGTTTAAACCTAAAGCTGCGACCACCTAATGAGAAACCGAATAGATCTCTGCTTTCCTCAGCAATCGAAATGCTAAAGAAAGCATTCTTCAGATCGATCACTGAGAATCAAGAAGCAGAGGCTGGAATCAGAGTCAGTAAAGCCGTAATGTCAGGCACCACAGGAAATTGTGGAATCACAATTTTATTCACCTCCCGTAAATCAATGACAAAACGATACACAGTTCGTTTCAAAATAGGTAACACAGGACTATTACACACATTTCCCCGAGTTTCCTCAATAACATCTTTCTTGATCAAGTCATAGATGATCGCTAACAACGCTCGTTCACCATCGAGAGAGATACGATACTGGGGAATACGTGGCAATCGTACATTCGATTTCAATTGGACAACATAAGGTGAGATGTCCAGCAGGCCCACATCATTGGGACCTGTTGCCCACAAAGACTCAGGAAGAGAACTCAATTCCGGTGGGAGCTTATCAGTTGACAAATACATAGGAGAGATCACTCTCTGACCCAGTGTAAGCTCCACTCCCACAGGAGAACAGTACAGGGTCGCATATAACCGTTTCAGCAAATCCAGGCCCAAAAGATTCTCACCACAACCAGTAGTCAAAATCAAAGGAGCTTCCAGCTCACGAGGCCCAATTGTGAGGGGCAAAGGGCTTGAAACCGGATTGCTAACGGGGGCGCCAGAGAATCAAACGGAAACATTCGTTAAGCCAGACAAAGGTGCGCCAGGGAGTTTCGAATGCATGATGGAACTTTTCGCTGCACCAGTCTCCAACAGAAAAGGCTCAACTACGCCCGATGTGGCAACTGCGACGTAAGGCCCTCTCTGATCAACCAGAACTGATACTACTCCCTCTCTTTGTCCGTGGCTGTCCTAGTAATTACCGTCATCAATATCATGCTCGATGTAACAGTCATCCACATGATACTGTGCAGATCTACCTGACGAGGAACCACGCTGATCAAAGCAATTGTTTGAATCTGATGAATTGGTAGAACGCTCATTCTGATTTTGAGTAACACCACAACCTCTACCACGTGAAGCCTGTTGAGGACCACTACTACCTCCTCGAGCCCAGCCACCATTATTTCGGTCGCGCAAAACCGGACAATCAAACTTCAAATGGCCCTCACCTCTACAGTATGCACATTGATTATATTCGAGCATAGATCTCGGCGTGGAAGAGTCATTATGCGACTGCGACCTAGAAGACTGTGATTGCGATCTATTTTGCTGCCGAGAGTCATTCTGATTCGAGCGCGGAGGATACGCTTGCTGTAACAAAACTTTAGTTTTGAGATCCTTTGTTTTCTTATCCGCACGATCATTTTCCTCCTTTTCCCTATTTTCGTAATATTGAGCCGTGGTTAATATCTGAGCAGAGGTAGATACAGCCCACGAACTTTCGGAATTTTTCAATTTGTTGCTAAGCTCAGGCAACAAATTCGATACAAATTTATCGATGAACAATCGCTGACCTCCCTCAGTGCTCATATCCTGACCACTGTGATCGATGAATGCCTCCTCAAATCTCGTAAAGAAATCGGAGACACTCTCGTCCTTCTTTTGCTTGCACGCAGACAGCTTATCCCAATTAACTCTCATTGCTGGCATAAGTGTCTTCATAAGTGTAATAATCCTCTGGGGCAAATTCTCAATAAGCTGTTCAGGCTTAGCCCCACCAACTTGTCGCCCGTCGGCCGCCGCAAGAGCAGCCCAATCACCGCCCAACTCGGCTATGTGATTCTCTTGACGGATTTTTGCCCAAATTGGTTGAGGTACTACGTTACCGAACAACATGTCGATATCGGCAAGGTTCATAATAGTAGCATCCACTAATTGGGATAACTCTTTATAATAACCAGCCGGATTTTTACGGGGGTCAGGCAAAGTTTGTTTCACCTGCAAAACTTCCGATCGCTTCCATGGGAGATGTATCCAAACTCTCTGGAAGTGTGGCAAAATTGCAGGATTGACAGTAGCATCACCTGGCATCCACACTGGGGGAACTTCTCGCATGGGATACTGACCAGGTGTTGCCATCCACTCCTCAGTTTCATCCTTAAACAGTGCTTGAGGTAGTACGGTAGATCGAAAAGATAGAAGATGTTCTACAGCACGTCGAACATTACTACCCACAATCATACCACTCGAAAACTGATGCTGAAGTTCAGTCACTTCTGGCGGCACATTGTCTACCTCATCAGTATCCCATACTTCACGTAAGGATTTACACATTTCCTCAAACACAAATCTCTGTGTGGGCTCATTAAATTGAGAGAAGGTCTCAAAAATCGTGCGCGGGGTGTTTTTAATGGGATACCTAATCCAATTACGCGCCATTTTTGTTAACGTATCACTCTCCCTACCACCAGGGATTTGACTTCGACGTTGAGGGACATCGGAAACATCGGACCCAAGAATCGGTCCAAATGGAGAGTAAAGATAAGCAACAGCATTAGGTATGCGACTACGAACAGACGGAGAAGAGGAGAGAAGTACAGGAGCAACAACATGGGGACTAAACACAGGAGCAGTAGGAGTAGCCAAAAGAGCAGAAGTAGCGGGAACAGTAGACTGAGAAGGTATAGGCAGTGGAGCAGTGGGAAGAGGGGCAGGTAAGGGAATAGGGACGACTTGAGGAACAAGAGGATTCGGAAGAACGGGACCAGCGACAGGCTGACCAGCAGCTGCCGGAACAACAGGTTGAGGAACAGGAGGAACCACAGGGGCTGTAGTATCCTGTGCGTATGGAGGTGGTGACTTCAGTAGGTAGGACAAAAAAGGGTCCTCTACCGCTTCCTCACCCTTCTTATCAGTACTCGACGGTAAAACGGGATAACACTTATCCACTGCCATACGTTGCAGTCTAGCAAAAACTTCCTTTTCCTTCTCTTCTTTGTCCCGCTGGAACTGCTCTGCATTCCTCATCACCGTAACGATACCTTCCCTCTTATTTTTCTTAAGCTGTTTGATTTCTTTCTGCTTGGCCTCCTCACGCCATAACCGAAAGGAATCAAACATGGCCGGCCTAGATTTCTTTTTGAACAATTTTGCTTCGAGATTATCCAAAATTGCTGTTTCGAAACTACCATGAGGTGGCCAACTAGGACACCATCATCTTTAGTATAGCGGATCCAATAATCATTATATGTGATAGGACCCACTCCATGGCGACTATAGAGCTCATAGACCGGAGTTCCAACTGGAGGTATCGGACATGAGTCCTCCAATCGGGAATCCGCAGCGCAACATTTAAAGCAACTAAACAAAGTATTACGGCCAGGCATCGTGCACACCAACCGAGTTTACAAACTTCAAGGGTCATCGAATTACGATGTCCTCGCAAAAATGCAAGACCCTCGGTTTTTGGCAATTGCAATCGTCAAATAAAACCCAACAACTAAGAACCAATAACTAAGAACCACAAATGCAATGGAACCATGCAAACGACCAAGTTTCAACAACAACCAAGGACTCTGGGAGCGACCCACAAATACTTAACTGAAAGAGCAATGGCGTCACCAAGAAGGCCCGTCAGTCGTCTCGCCGTACAAAGGACTACGCCAGGCGCCAAAACAGGTCGACAGTCAGGGCATCAGTCCGTCGCAGCCGTCAGGAGGCGGGGATCTTCGCGGGAAAAGTCTTCGGACCACTTATTTCAACAACAGGATCGATGAAGCGGGGTGCACCTTCCCTCGGAGATTTCACACGAAGTTCCTCACGATCGTCGGGCTTTGGACCGGTACCGCTGATGTCGCCCCACTTTGGGCGCCAACTGAAGGACTGGGCTATTCTAAGGCCCAGCGGTGCCAGAGGACAACACCTGAAACCTTTGTGGGTTACCTGTTCCGGCGTACAAATCACAGAGACACGGGACACTTCCTTCGGCGTCAAAGATCGAGGTTTATTTACTGCAGGGAACACAGAAGTCACAAGAAGTACAACGCGTGTAGGTTCTAGGAGACTGCTTCAAATTGCAACAGTGGATTGCTCCTTTTATACATATCTCCGTCATAGCACAACATGGCGAACAAAAGGTTACAACTCAGTTCCCACAGTAAACTTCAAAAGGGTTGCTTTCATGTATTCAGGGTCCCGGAACATAATTACAGTAGCATCGCCGGTTCCCAACTGTAAAAGTACGTTATCCCACCATTAAGTACATTCCATTCCGGCTGTAAACGAGTTTAAGGAAAGAGTCAGAAACAGGTGCAAAGGAAGACAAAGATAGACAACAGATTGAAAAAGAGTGTAGGGGGCGATATCGGAAACACGATTGCAGGATCAAAGGAGTCGTGCCTAATGAATGCACGGCTGAAACAATAGACCGGCACGGCAAGATGAGCCTCGAGCGGGCCATCTGCCTTTGCAGTGTCATCCCCATCCCCCTCGTCATAAAAGACACCCTCAAAGGAACACGTGTCTTCCGCAAGAGCTTGGGAATCCTAGGGTCACGAAGTGGACAGTGTCCGTTCGCTGGCTACTTGAGGGCAAGAGACAAAATGGATGCCGTATCTAAAATGGAACCCGTGGGTTCAGATGAAGAAACCCACGAATAAGACGAACGGTTCAGTCCAGCGTAGCGAAAACGAGTACACCCACTAAACTCGTCATTTGCGGTTCATAGATACCAAACTCGTCCATATTCGAACGAGTCGAAAACACCACTATAATTGTCACGGAACCTCAGGCCAGGAATGAATACACTGATTCACATTTTCATCAATAATTGCATAGACTGCAATAGAGGTCGCAGTACAGAACGCCACCAGACACCAGTCTACAACGTAGCCAGCCCAGTACAGAGACCATTGTTAGACAGCATTAGACTATCTACATTTAGGCGTCCCTGTGGACGAACGCAGTCCCCCAAACACTAAATCAAGGTTCCTTTAGATGTGGCCTCAGCGCTCGGTTGGCGCTCGAACTGTTATAAAAGATTTGCGAGTCTTTATCGGCACATACGCAATTGGCACACTACACTCTGGCAAGGGTCCCGCAATTGTCTCTCGAGATTACAAAGAAGCCATGGCCAGTTTGGGCGTAGCATTGCGGTATTCTTCTCCATTCCATCCTGAGGGAAATTCTGTTGTGGAAAGAAAAAAATGGACATAAGCAGTCTATACCAGCTAGGGTGTTAGGTTCGAGTGATGGGTGGGTCAAACCTCTTTATGGGGTCCAACGCTCATTAAACAATTTGCCAAGAGGTTCGCTAGGGGGTGTCACTCTGTATGAGGTCCTATTTGGGACTAGAATATTGATTCCGGACCTTGACATGAAAGGCACAGTGGTGGAAAATAAAAAGTTTGATATCAAAGATCGTTTGGCTGTTTTACAGGACTTAAATGAACTAAGTTCGAAACAAAGCAACGTGTTCTTGAAGCCAACCACCACTGGGGAAAAAAACAACCGTCCCAGCAGGGCCTGTCTGGATACCAAAGCTTGGAGATCTAGTCAGAGAAAAGGTCCTGGACAAGAAGGAATTTGGGTCTTCTTACAGACAACCAGTACCTGTCCTAGCAATCCACAGATCAAGAACAGTTCTTTTGCTGCCCCTTGCTGGTATAAAGGAGAAAAGATTTGTGTCCATCGACCTGATCAAACCACACTATGTGGCCGATACTAAGCAGTAGGCCAAGTGGACTCCGACAATGTAGTAGACGCACTCCACTAGCTACAATCCGAGAGGTTCCAACTGAGAGACTCATCACCTTTGAAGATTCTACAGTGAGAAATGAAGGGCTAAGCAACAAGGCTATGGAACTCGTCCCTCTTGAGACCCAAATAACAGTTCGTCCTGATACACCTGTCTATAACGAAGTAACAAGTGATCAACTGGTTCCAGCGATTTCAGCTAATCATGATGCAATTCAAACCATTGACAGAACAGTGGCAGAATCAGTGGAGAAGTGTGGCTCAGGGGTTAGAGGCAGCAGACCCGGAAGCTGAGATCGGCCCTGGACCAGGGTTCAATTCCCCGCCTCGGCGGGTCTTGGGCTAAAAAATTCCATGTACTCGATAATTCTCGCTCCGGTGCCTTCTCGACTCACGGGTTCACACTCTGCGACTCTGGGCAATAGCTTGCTTAATCTCCACAACTGCCCCTCGTGGCGGGATGCCTGGCTTTCACCTTGTGGATACCCTGATGGGGTTATCTCACAGGGGAATACCAGGACGGGCTCCCTAAGCAAGCGCTTAGATACCGACCTCGGTCAGTGATTTGCGCTATATAAATACATGTACATTTCATTAACTTTGATACGTTTTCTGAGGATCCCAGCGAACCTCAAACGACGCCAGAACAAAGAACTTTTAAAGAACAAGCAACAGGCTTTTTTCATCTCCTGAAAAAGACTTATCTGGTTTCACCATGGATTGAACTATGGTTTGTTTTGGGAATATTCTTCTTTCTACTTTGGTTAGCTCTGGTACTAACTCTGGGTATGCTGATAAATGGAAGATATATTCAAATGGACACAGCAAGTAAAAAAGTGAACATACTTCTCAAGCCACACAAATCATCCCATTGTGAAGCAAGAGACTTGTCAGCAGTGAATATCACAGCCATACCTATACCAGATGGTATAGTATGGGACAGGTCGGAATATGACATTTTTGTCTCTTTTGAAGATTCCACACTTATTTAAGATTTCTTTAAATTACTTTATTACCTCTAGTACATTTTCTGATGATTGGGACTTCAAGACTGTTAATAACATGATGTCTGATTTAGAAATGTCTGCAGTATTCACAAATTATGAATATTTAGAGGGTTCATCAGACTATGAACAAATGTATTTTTATAACCACTATGGTCATCATTTCTTGGGCAAAACTACAATACCTAGAAATGTATTTATGTATAACCAATGGGAACATTGTCCTAAACCTCCAAAGGGTAGTCCAAAGACTTTTTGTAAAGAAATTTCCATATTTTTCAGGGTTCAACTTGTCAAATCCAGAATCGTTTTATTTTAAAAATGTGAACAAGACAGGAATGAAAAATATGTTAACCAATACAAAACAGATTTATTCTGCAGCCTTTATTGCCCAACTGTCAAAATAGGGTTTTGACTTTTGCAAAGACACCATTGATACAAAATCTGTCTAGGGTACAAAAGATTGGCAAGTGCAGCGGGTAGAAGCTTTGTTTATAGAGCCTGAATCAGCCCTGAACAAATTATGTTTTTGAATGACACTGTCCAACAAACGTCTTGCCTTGGGATAGCCAAGATCAAAGACATGAACACGCTGTTCATACCTGCACCTGCAAGTAATAGCCCTACACAGGGGGAGGTCGACTTACATAATATTTTGCATCACAACAGATCAGATCCAGAATGGAAAAAATTGTTGCTCTGGCCCACAGACACAAACAACTGTCAAGATCAATTCCTGAACAAAACACAGGGTTTCACTATCAATAGGCCAGACCGACACTATGTTCAAATACAGCATCCAGGGGTAGTAACAACATACAGTGTAGGGAAACGTTGCCTTGATTGGCTACAAAAAGCTACACTAGAGGATGTAAAACAACACTTATCTTTACTTAAAGAAGGCGCCCACGTTAGGGAATTCTTGCTAGGTCCAAGAAAACTGTGTCAAAAACATTTCATATATGCCGGTATCTACGCTGCTTATTATGAAATATGGAAGATTACCCAAGCAGAGACTGCAGAATGAACATGAGAAATGGATTGTATTAATTTAGATAAATCTCTCTTTGTAGTAGACAATGGGTTAACAACTCTGTCGTCCAGGATATATTCATTGGACAGCATTGTGTCTTCTGCCATAGACATCATGGAACAAGACTTGGTCATGCTGCAACATGGTCAGTCTCAATTACGTTCTATCATGGAATTCGGCTGGACGCTCCAAAACCTGTGTTGAGGCTATGTGCCTTGACGTTTAATCAACCCTACGTCACTGTTTTCAGAATTCAATCTCACTGATAAACAGATCAAACTGGCACAAAGGAGGTATACTATACAGCGCTGAGCATTGAAAAACTGAAAAAAATACTACTATTCATAGTGGCAGAGAAACCAGCTACTGAGTGGATCATACATGGTAAAATTACTCTGCCTGATACAACTTTCCATTTTCAATATTGCCTAAAACATATACCAGCAGGGAAATATGAAAGATTGGGTAAAGAATACATCAAGATATCCTGGGATTTACTTTACACACACACAGATGTTGGAGTGGGGGGCGTGAAGTGTTTCTTAGCGGTACAAACTGTGAAAACGCACTAAGCGGTTCTCTCCTTTGTCAGGGTATTAACTTACACTAGGCCTGTGATGGTTCCACTACAAACTTATCCTGTCACCTGCAAGGCTCACCAGCTGCAGTGATTATTCCAATTTTTGGACCACTTCCAAATGGAAGTTACTTCATGTTGAATGATCACAGCTGCTGTGGCATGGTGCCAGGTATCCCATATTTGGTAACGGTTACATCCAGGGTTACTTGCTGTATGCAAGTCTTGTTTCCACAAATACAGACAGTCAGGAAGTCGCCTCTATGGCCTTCACTGAACATCTCTTCTATATGAATTGATACTCTAAGCAGAATGAAAGCCATTCTTTTACAACAAACTGTGCCACTGACCTCGGCCACAGAAACCTATGATCTACAAGTCGCAAGGACTTCTACAGAGATACAAGCCCTTTTGAATACAAACTGCCCTATACATTTCTCAGAAATGTTACAACGTATCTTAAACATGTCTGATACGAGCGGTATTGTACATGTATTTAAGAACGTGTGTTCAGGGCTGTTAGCACCTTTTCAAGCAGTCCTCTGAATAATTCCCAACTTCATGCACTCTGTGTTTGGCGGACTGCCACTGCTTTTAGCACTCTGTGCAGGGATCCTATTTTTGCTCCTACTGCTGCGATATGGCAAGCCTAGTCACCAGCGTCACTCCAAGCACCATAGAGAGAGCTCTATTGGAGGTGAAGTGTCGTGAGTGCATCGTCCAAATTTTAGGCTTACCTCGTCTACAACAATTAAATACCACATGGTTTCTGTCATTCAGAACAATCTGTCAAGATTGCATCTTACCTGTTCTATGCTGCCTGCTTTGCGGTCAAGAATGCGTGCTATACATCTGTCTAACACTCCCATCAGTCATGCCTACGGATATCGATAGTCTGCTGGACCCGGTAACGGCCCATGCTGTGTGGGCCCTAGCGGCTACCAATCCTGATGAAGACATTCATAGAGATCGCACAGACGCAAATTCCTACTGCTGAGGTACGAGAGGAAACAACAGACACGCAGGTAACATCCGGTACGAACATTGCTGATGCGACCAATGCTTATGGCGATGCTTCTCATCTATGTGCGGTTAGTCTTCTAAACAAGGTCATTCAACTTTCACCTACAACGGTAGACAACGTTTTGTCTACAGGATTAGAAGATTTGATGTTTTCTCCATCCCCATACACTGACATTTGATTCAGCACACAGTGTACCGGGAAGACTCTGAATTTGGCCTTAATTTTTTCAAAACAAAGAATAAACTTGGAACTTTTTCCAATGATGAATTTTTCTTCTCCAAATTTGTATTTTTCTTTTTTGGCAAAGTAATCTGCTTACGGTAGAACTATTCATAGAAAACAGAATTATTTGAAACACTTTCAGAGACTATATGTCACCATATCAATAACAACTGTTTTATGTAACTTGACATGAAATGGTTTTGGCTTTTTTCTTCTGTATTTACGAGTCATTTCATCATTCATTTAGCATTTGCTGTAAATATATGCTTGGAATGAAACATTGCTTTAATATGTACAGCACCATTGCATTTTTATGCATAGCAACAGTTTATAATGCATTTTTTACAATGTATTTTGGACATGTTTTTAGCACTTCATGTGTAGCTATATTTTAGATATGTTTAGCATGTTTAGAAGTAAGTAATGTCATTCATACGAAAGTGAAGTGGGTGTTGTGTGTCGATTTCTTGGAAAACCAGACTCTTAAGCCTTTAGGACTTCCCCTTCCTTGGATTATTGATTTCTCCAAGAACTCATTTGTTATGCATGAACATCTATTCCTTAGGAGTTCATTCATGATGTTCTTCTGCCCGACTTTTACGTCAATACTGGCATTCCTAAACACCTTCAAGGTATTATTATACTTTTACTTGCCATGGCAAATCATGGTTCGGCTGCATACTTGCACGACACAGCTCGCCACAGCAAGTTCAGAAGAAAGTTGAGTCCCCGCCTGACGCACTGACCAGATGCTGTCATCCTCCTTGCAGAGAATCCCAAGTTTCTTTATTTCCTGCATAGTTACTTAAAACTATTGCAATATTATTAGATAAAATAAAAAAATATATTTACAATTTAGACAGCGTTTGTATGATTTCCTCCAAGTTCCCTGCATTTTTTTTATTGTTAGCTTATAAATGGGGATCTTCAGATTAAAACCAGATTAAAACCAAATGTTGGATAAATCTTTACAATATAAAATCAGAGTTTATTGTAAACATAATATGTGTCCTTATATGTCTGGATGCTATAATTTGCAGACTTGTGTTCCTTTGGACCAGCCATGGATTTCTTTAGCAAGTCATCATGTTTGTATTGACCAGGTTTTCTTCCACTTATTAAGCGGGTTAATCCTTTACGTCTAGCAGTCTGTTCTTATTATGGTCTGGTTAGGGACATGTTCCTGTGAGCAGTGTGCTGACAAGCCTGGTTCAGTTGTTGTTGTCTTGGGCATTTTTTGTTGAGCCAGCATAAGGAATTTGTTGTGTATTTATTTACTGGGTTTAGGTATGCTAGCACTGCTTGACTCCTGGTGCGAATGCCTTCTGTCTGAAGGGGTCTTTGAGAAGCTGTATCCGTGCTTGGTGCAGGTCCTTGCATAAGCAGATTAGGTGTAGTATGTTGCCTCGTTTGGTGTTGCACAACCTGCAAAGCTCTTCTGTTAGTGACCTTTGCCATGGTGGGAGATGCTGAGCGCATGGAAGTATTCCCATCCTGTGCCTCAGAAAGTTCATTTTTATGGACTTCGGGTACCCCTGGTTGAAATATGATTGTGGAGCTAGTGAATTATAGGAGTTGAGGGTCATCCAGGCGTGAGATCTATTTGAGAAGCTTGCTTTGTCTTCCACCAAGGAGATTTGTTTTAGGGTTTCCCAGACCAGTTTTTTTTTTAATTGGTATAGCCAATTTGTGCATCCCAGAGTTCTGCAAATTGGGTAGATTCTAGGGCTAGCTGTAGTTAGCTTCTGGCTTTAGAGGCTCCCTATGCTGTATATCCTGCCACAGCAGATTGTTTAGCGTTTTTGTGGTGCCACTTCTGATCTTGTGCAAGCAAATGATGTACGCACCATGCCTAGCTAGATCTTGTCGTAGGAGGCCAAATTCCAGCCTTATTTGGGCAGGTGAGGTGTAGGACGGAAGGCTGAACATGATTCCATAGGCCTTGACCTGTGTGTTTTCCAGCTCCTTTGCAACTCTTCCCCGCATTACCTCACTGCCATAGGTAATAAAGTGGAGTAGTTTGGCCCAAACTACCTTCTAAACCGGAGTCAGGGTAGGCCCCATTAGCTTATTTGCGAGATTTTTCACTGTTAGGGCAAACACAGACCTTTCCTTCTGGCTTCCTCTTCACGGTGCCAGAACGACCCATCCTTATCGAATGTAACTCCAAGGTACTTGTATTCCTGAACTGGGTCAAGTTTTGTGCCACCAAGAAACCAGCTTTTATGGAGGTTCTGTTTTTTAGTTTATTGACATTGTCCGTGTCTTGCTCAGGTTAATTTTTAAGTTGTTTTCTGTGGCATAGTTCTGTATTTCCATCAGTATGTTGTAGTGTAGTTCCTAGTTTCCCACTAGGCCCTGCGCATTGGAATAACATAAACAGTAGTATCGACGTGGAACTGGCTATATTCCAGGCCTCCACTGACTATGCTAAACTTAATTGGGTTGTGTTACCAACTAGCTCAGAGGTCACTGGAAACTTTCTTCTCTGCATAGGAAGTGATCAGCTTCCTTGGCACAGACAAGAAGGGATTCAGTTTTCCAACAACCGTGCAACATGACAACTTTGCTCCTCAGATCAAGAGTCGATCTCTAGGGTCGTGTGAAACAATAGACATAGATTTCACTCAGTCAGTCTGGTGCAGTTTACTTTCACAATATGTAGAGAATAGAGAGACGGGCGTTTATCAATAAAGGTTGACATTTATTGAACAGTCTTTCTTCTCGTACAAGAGAAATGTATTGCCACAATTGCAATAACTGTTATTATAAAAAGTACGTACAGTAAGATAAGAATTGCGAAATAGAACTGTAAAAGCATTGATATGGTTTCTTAGCCATACAATGGTTTAAAAGTAATAAAACATATATACAGTCATATATACATTAGGCTAACATACTCAACTGGTGCTTCTAACTAAGCCTACCCCGGTGTGCCTGACCTAAGCCTAACACGTGAGAAGGGGAGTAAGTAAGTATCTTAAGTTAAGTTGGTTTTGCCAAGGTTTGTTTCAAGAATTCTCTTCTAAGGGTTTAGTCAACACCATACCTCTGAATAGAATGATGGAGGATTGGTATCTCCTTCAGGGGTCTCTCTCGATATCCCAGTCACCCGCGAGGGTAAACCGGAAGCGCCGGGACTGGATTTCTCTGCACGAGAAAGGCAGCGGCTTCTCTCAGCGCGTCGGGAGGAAGGAGGGGTGACAGCGTCCGCGGGCAGCTAGGCTGGATGTCTTCGCAGAGGACGGCTGCACGGCTCCTCAAGCGTACTGAACCACAGTTCGCGCTGTAGCGGCGATAATGGTAATCAGTAGCTTCACCACCACAGGATAGCAGGCTGCAGCGACAGAGTGCTAGTTTTTACCAACACTGGTCATGCAGGCAGCTGGCATCAGCAACAGTAGCTCTCGCTCAACAGCAGCTAGCTTCGCATTGCTTAAGGCAACGTTGGTAATATTTATACCTGACAGGTGCCGGGTTTGACGCAAGTTTGCTGGACATAAGACGTCAATAAAAGATGTCACTAGGAAGTGGCAGCTATCAGTTGCTCATTAGAGTTCTATTACTAATCAAAACATAGCAAGCGGGGATTTCCAGGTTTTGCTAAGTTTTTATCTTGTTGAAGAACTCGGAGTGTTATCTAGGAATATCAGATAGTGACTGCTGCTCTGTCATTGCACTAATTGGTTGCAAAGGAAGTAGCAGAGAGTCATGCTGGAATGTGGCTCTGTGGCTCTGCTCGTGTGAGGCCAGAGATGACTTTTCAGAAAATCGCACTTGAACGGTTATGCCAATATAGGGAATAAAGGGCTTTATAGCCGAATAGGGGCATAAGGTCACAGTATCGATCAGGAACCTAGATAAGCACATGACACCCACTCCACGAATTCATGTCCATCAAAATTACTAAACTAAGCAATTAGATGCATGTGTAACAATGTGTAACATAGCCCACCCCAAAATACATAAATGCATTCGAAATAGGCGTACTTGTAATACATGGAATTTAGGTACTGTACGTAGTTTTAAAAGCATAGTAATCATTCAAAAAATTATTGCATATAAAATCAATGAACGATTATGCAAAAAGAATTACACATGAAGTATCTCTGACAGAAGAAATGCGAGATAAATCATCACATAAAAATGTATTGTAATAACATGTGTGCTAGAGGCTGGTGTAATGTTGTTATGTCTCTAGAAGTGTTTAGAAATAGAAGTGTGAAGCTTCTGTTCTCTAAGAATAGTTTTTACGTTAAGCAAAGAATTGTTCGTGCCAAAAAAAGTAAAAGGGTCAATATTCGAAAAATTGTCCAATTCAAAGAAAAATCAGTTTACCAAAGCTCCTGGCAGTTTTTTGTTGATCAAAACTGAAGGCCGAATCCAGAGTTCATAGGAACGCTGTGTGTCGGAAAGCTTTTCAAAAGTTATTGTTTCTCTATGGGTGAGAACATCGTATCAGACAGGCTCGCAAAGAATTGGTCTACAAAATCAGGTGATAGTTCAACCAAATTAGATAGCGCTGAAACTTGGCAGGTGTGAGAATGATTGCTGTCATCGAAGGCAGGATCAGCAATGCTCACAGAACGTTGTACCTGGATGATGTTGCTTTTGTCACTCGCTCCACTGTTACCACTTGGCTGTAGTACAGGAGTCTCCACGAATGCCGTCATCAGGATTGGTAGCCGCTGGGGACAACACAATGCGTGAGCCGTTATTGGACTTAGCAAAGTATCGGCGTCCATTGGTACTGCTGATGGAAGTGAAAGACAGATGTCCAACACGCATTCCTCGCCGCAAAGCATACACCGTAGCACAGGTAAAATGCAATTTTGCCATATCGGTCTGAATGAAAGGAACCAGGTCATGTTTAGATCTCTCAGCCTGGCCAATCCGAGGACGTTAGTTATCCTGTCCCTGTAGCGCATTGCTAGGATTGTCTCTTCCATTCCCATGGGAGCTATGTCTGAGCCGAGGCTTGCCATAACGTAGCAGGAGGGTCAAAAATAGAATCCCTGCGATGAGTCCAAAAAATAGTGGAATACCACCAAAAATGGAGTGCACAAAATTAGGAAATATTCCCAAAATTGCCTGGAAGGGTGTTAGCAGTCCCGTAAAGACTGTCTTAAATATGCCTGGGATGCTCGTAGCACTAGACATGTTAAGGAGTTGGTCGAGCATTTGTACGAAATGCACGGGGCAATTTGTTGATAAAAGGTCATGGACCTCAGTAGCCGTCCTTGCGACTAGAAGATCATACGTCTCTTTAGATGACGTTAAAGGCACTGTTGTCTGTAAAAGCACAGATTTCATTTTGCTTAATGTATCAATTCGTATAGAATAGAGATTCAGACGAGGCCAGATGGGAGTCACTATGTCTGGAGGCCCGCTCGGGAACAATGCTTGCATACAGCATTTGACCATGGACGTTACTTCTACTAGATAACTTAGTCCGGGCGCGAGGCCACAGCACCTGTGATCCGTTCTTAGAATGTAACTCCCGTTTGCGAGTTGCATAAAGAAGGGCTCTATCTGAGTTGCAGGTGTGACTAGCTGGTGGCATGAAAGGTTGTTTGAATTTCCATCACATGCTCCGTGTAAATTAATACCCTGACACAAAAGTATACCGCTTAGTGAGTGTTTACAGTTGTCACCACTAAGAAATACATTTTTGTCACTGTCACTGTAGCAAGAATGAGTGTATGGTAATTTCCATTCGGATTTTATATATCCCTTACCCAATTGTTCATACTGGCCAGCAGGTATGTTTTCAAGGCACTTATGAAATCGGAAAGTTGTTATCGGAATTGTGATAATTCCGTGTATTATCCATTCAATGACAGGACTCTCTGACATTGTCAATGGTAATCTCTCGAGTTTCTCGATGCTCAAGATTGTATAGTCTGCTCCTTTCTGTGCCAAACTGATCTGTTTATCAGTAAGGTTAAAAATGGAAAACAATGACGTTGTGTTAATTAAACGCCAAGGCACATAGCCTGAACGAAGATTTTGCAGCGTCCAGCCTAGTTCTATAATAGAGCGTAGTTGAGACTGGCCATGTTGTAACATTAGCAAATCTCTGTCTATCACATCAAAGGCAGAGGATACAATATTGTCCAAAGAATATATTCTGGAAGACAGAGTCATTAACCCATTGTCTACCACAGAAAGTGATTTCTCCAAATTAATACGATCAATTTCTCGTATCTTTTCAGCAGTTTCAATTTGCTTTACTTTCCAAGCCTCGTTGTATGAAGCATAGATGCTGGTCGCTATGAAACGCTTTTGACGCTGTTTGCGTGGTCCAAGAATGAAATCGCGCAAATCAGCACCATCTTTTAATAAAGACAAGTGTTGCTTAATTTCAGCCAGTGTGGATGTAGCTAGCCATTCTAGGCAGAGTCTACCTACACTGTATGTTGTTATTATTCCTGGATGTTGTCTCTGGGAATATCTTGAGTCTAATCTGGTCATTTTTAAACCCTGTGTTTTATTCAGGAATCTATCTTGACAGCTATTTGTGTCTGTAGGCCAGATTAACCACTTTTTCCAATCAGGATGTGTTCTGTTGAAATGTAAAATGTGTGACACGTCTAACTCATTATCTGCAGTTGCATTCTCAGCTATTGGCTTTGGTATAGACGGTGTTTTCATTTCTTTGTTCTTAGCTAGGCCAAGACAGGATGTTTGGTGTACAGTGTCATTTAAAAATAACATTTGTTCTGGTATCATGCAGGTTCTAAACAGTGCTTCTAAGCCTTGCACCTGCCAATCTTTTGTACCCCAAATTGTTTTCGTTTCAATATTATTTTTCCAATAATCAAAACCAAATGTCATCATTTTGTCATAAAATGCTTCTGAATATATCAATTTAGAATTTGTCAGCATCGTTTTCATTCCTGTTTTATCTAACAGTTTGTAATAAAACGTTTCTGCATCACTGGTGTTAAACCCTGAAAAATATTTGAATTTCTCAAAAAATGCTTTAGAACTGCTTTTAGGTGGTGTAGAACAATGTTCCCATTGATTATACATAAAAACATTTCTAGGCTGTGCAGATTTATGCAAGTAATGATCCCCATAGTGGGTGTAACAGAATAACTGCTCATAACTAGATGAACCTTGTAAATAATCATGATCTGTGAATCTAGCTGACATAACTAAATCAGACATCATGTCATTAATACTGTTAAAGTCCCAATCATCAGAGAATGTACTTGGTGTAACAAAGTCACTTAAGGAAACCTTTAGTTGATGAGGATACTTCAGGATTTCGACCGGACCATAGATCTCATAGTCTGTTTTCTCCCATACTACCCCACCAGGTATTGGAATTGCTGTGACATTTACTGTTGACAGTTCTCTTTTCTTCACGTGGGATGATCTGTGTGGTTTCAGGACTAGGTTGATGTTCTGACTTGCTGTGTCCATTGTAATATATTTTCCTTCAATGAATTTTCCCAAACACAGTACCATGATGAGCCAAAGCAGGAGGAAAAATACACCTAGACCGAACCAGAACTCTAGCCAAGGGGAAACAAGGTAGATTTTCTTCAGTTGATGAAAGAGTTCCGTTGCTTTTTCTTTTAAAAGATTTTTTTGTTTCTGGCATCACTTCGGGGTCGTTTTCATCTTCAGAGAAGTTGTCGAAGTTGATGAAATAACCAGAGGCAGTTCTGTCAATTGAGGGGATTGTTTTTTCAATCTGTCTCTCGGTAGCATTTTCTGATGCCACATTAGTGTAGACTGGTGTTGATTCTTGACAAACTGTTTCAATCTGTGTTTCAAGAGGCACGAGTTCCATGGCATTATTGCATAGTCCTTCATTGTGCACTGCAGGCTGATCGAATGTGATGAGTCTTTCAGTTTGAACCTCTTGGATTGTTGCAAGTTTGGGTATTCTGTTGTTTCTTGGGAGTCCACTGGGCCTACTGTTGATTATAGGCCACATGCTTGTGGTTTTACCAGATCGATGGACACGATTCTGTTCTCCTTTTTACCAGCAAGGGGCGGTAGCACGACTGATCTTGTTCCGGTGACTGCCAAGACAGGTACTGCTTTTCTGTAAGAAGGCCCAAATTCCTTCTTAACCGCGATCTTTTCTCTGACTAGATCCCCAATCTTTGGAATCCAGACAGGCTTTGCTGGGGCTGTTGCGGGTGGTGCCTCGTCAGTGGTACTTGGCTGTTGCTTTAACTTTATGTTGCTTAATGATTTTCTTGTTTCATTCAGTTCCTGTAAAACAGCCAAACGGTCTTTTACTTCAAACTGCTTTGTTTCTTTTTGTACCACTGACATCTGACTATCGAGGTCCTGAACGTTCATTCTAATTCCGAACAATAGTTCGTATGGGCTGAAACCTTTTAGAGAATTTCTTGGCATGTTGTTAAGACTAGTCTGGACACTTATTAAATGTTTGACCCACCCAGCGCCTGAACCTAATACCTTCGCTGTTATAGATTGCTTTATGTCCCGGTTTTTTCTTTCCATCACACTTGTGCGATGGATAAGAATACCGCAACCCAATTCCCATGCTAGCCATGGCCCCCCTATAGGCTCGAGAGCTAAAAGCAGGACCCTGGTCAGAATGGAACGTGGTAATTGCGTATATGCCGATATGGACTCGCTAATCTTTTATAACAGTTCTAGCGTCAGCCGAGTGCTGGAGGCCTCATTATTTAAGTGTATTTCGTCTTAAACGTTGTACACTGGGACGCGCTTCTCTTCTTTGATTGCGCAGATAGACCGCCTTATGCTGTCTAGAAGGGATCCTGAAACTACACTGGCCTGTTCATTACTGCGATCTCTGTTGCAGTCTTCACAATTTTGAGCAAAACTTTGAATATCTATACTCATTCCTGGCCACCAGTACTCTGATTGCAATTCTTTCAGAGAGGCTTTGATTGTTTGGTGTCTCAGTCCCAACCCCATGTGTGCTTCCAGTAAGAGGAAGCCCCTCCTGCTCCTGTTTGGAATTACTCTATCCCCCACTCCAGGGATTCGAGCAAAAGGAACGGAGTTTGCATCGATTATGTATGCATAATTGAGTGGATAGTTTACGGGTAGTGCTGCGCAGTCGCCTTTTACGGTCGTTCTTACTGCCAGCATGGTTTCCCCGTCTATATACTTATCTGTACGCTTTTTTGTGGCTACGGAAGCCGGGTTAGTTGCTTCCGTGGTGGCTGTATTAGCCAATGAATTCCCTGCAACGTGAACGCCATCACGTTGAAGACTCTGTGCGTGAATCACGTGAGTCATTTGTAGTTCTTTGTGTAAAAGAGCTACCTCGTTCCAGAGCTTTTTATGCTTTATTGTGGCACCTGTGTCATCTTTGTAGTCGTTTTCGATCCAACTCTGCAGTTTGTTATTGAAAGAATTGACGCAAAAATGAGAATCGCACACTATAAGTGTGGGGAATTCGCGTTCTGCATTTTCGAGCGCCATCTTTAAAGATCTGATTTCAGTTCTTTGAGCCGAACAGTACTTAACTGATTCAGTTTTTGTTATTTTCGGTTTGATTTTACCGCACAGCCAACGACATTTAATGATCGCACATGCTGCATCGTAGGATTTTCTTTCTACGTTGAAATGCTGTACAAAGCTATCTGTGTAGATTATACAGGCGTATTGTGGGAGAGGCAGGATTTCGATTGGCAGAGGATATTCTTCTTCATAATCTAAATCATTCAGTTCTGTGTATTGCGGGGCGAAAAAGTATTTCACATCTTCCGCTCCTAGAGAATCTATGCACTGTATCCATTTTGGATTCAGTGACACTGTAGGCAGGTTTACTGGGCTGAATAGCGCCTCGAAGGCGGATTCCGCTGTGAGGATATTAATCCGTTTGCCGTGTGCTAGTTCTCTTTCATTTGCTAATGCGATTTGCACTGCGTTCACAGTTTTTTCTGTGCGACTGAATGTTTTTTCTGCTTGTGTGTACAAGTGAGATTTAATTGAAATTGGTACCTTTTCTCCCTCATTAGAGGTTAGGTATGTGAATCCGCATCTTCCTGGGATGACTCGGATTACAAGATCACGTGTGTTGTCACGTGTATCTAATTTTGTTTTTGCTAACATGTCTGTTTGCAGTGATCTCAAAATTTCTGTGTGTTTTTGAGTCCAATTGATTTGTTTTAAATCAGGTTTAATTAGTTCGTAGAGAGGTTTAACCCTCTCTGCGTAATTTAGGATGTAAGTTCTTCCGAAATTCAGAAAACCTAGTATTGATTGTAAATTCTTCAGCGTTTTTGGAGCTTGGAGTACAGCGCACTTCTCTAAGAAGTTGTCCGCTAGGCTTTTCCCTTCACTTGATAATTCGTACCCTAAAAATAGTACTGTCAGATGGGCAATTCGGGACTTTTTAAAGTTGAATTTGTAACCCTCCGCTGCGAACCCAAGTATAATGGTGTTCACTCTTTTCAAGTGAGTATCCAAGTCGTCGTCTGTGAGATAAATATCATCTACGTAAGATAATGCTTCATCATCATAGATCTGTAGTAACTCTGTTACCCTAGCTGAGAATAGTCCTGGGCTGTTCTTGAACCCCTGTGGGAGTCGACAGAATTTTTTCTGCGACCCAAATGCGGAGAAAGCGGTCAAGTATCTGCTTTCTGGTGCAATGTTTTGACAAAAGAAACCATTAGAAATGTCTAATGTCGTTTTATATTTTTTCCTAACTATATTATTCATTAGGGCTGCACTATGCGAGTTTTGTACTGCAAAAGTTTTGCAACATGTATTAAGATGTCTGTAGTCCAAAACTAGACGATATGAATTGTCTGGCTTGGAGACAGGAAACAAAGGATTGTTCATTTGAGAGGTGCATGTTTCAATCACCCCCTGGTACTCAAGTTGATCTAAGATCTCCCTGACTTGTTTTTTAGCTTCTTGCTTTATGGGATACTGCCGTTGGGCAGTTGGTTCACTTTTTAATTGGATTTTGTGAGGCGGTGAATCCTCATCCCATCCTACGTGATTTTTATACAATGCAGGTGCCTGGGCTACTGCCCATTTCCTGGCATATGTGTATTTTTTGTGAATCGGAATGTGATTCGAGAAGGCAGGCATAATCACTTCTTCGCCACGAGGGCACTCCCTGACAAACTCCGGGGGCCAATCTTTTTCAGCTAACAGAATATCATAGCCTTTTGAGAGCTTATCCCAAAATAGACCCTTAATTTTCCTAGTCTTATCACCCTCCATACGCAATGTTATTTCGTATATTTTATGGGGCTCGCTAAGTCTGGCGTCGGCAGTTTCAACCTGAATGTATTCATTCGTGTCCACTGTCTCCAGATGACTCATCAAGTTCTTGCGCGCTATACTGATCTCTGCTGCACTGTCCAACATTGTCAATGCCCACTCCCCGTTTTTCAACTGTGTCCTCAGTATTCTCGGCATGGTTGATTACTCTAATACTGGCTACCTTCTTTTTCTGAAATTGAGATTTCTTATTTTGAGCAGGTTCCTTGTCTTTGGACTTGGTGTGCTCTCCTGGGTCTGACCGTCCTCTTCTTTCCGAATTCTGTGGAAGAGATCGAGAGGGACGTGTATCAATACTTTGATATCTATCAGGTTTTTTTATATTATCCCTATTTCTAAGGTTATATCTTTTCTCAGAGGGCTCCCGTTGGGGAGACTGGCGTTCTCGAGTCGGAGTTCTTTCCCTCCGTCGAGGAGACCTTCCTCTGGTCTGGAAAACTTTTTCCTTGGGAGTGGATTGTTTATTTCCATCCCAGCTCTTTTTAGGAGTATTTAAATTATTTTTAATAAATAATTTTTCAGGATTTTCGAGCAGTTGGGGCTTAACTGGTTTTCCACCCAAGCTGTCTCTACCTAATTCTTCATAGCATTTTTCTATGATTTTTGCAAGCTCAACAGGATCTTTTATATCTGTTTCCCTCAACTTCTGGCGAATCGCCACAGATGCTGCTTCTCCCTTTACATTGGCTAATAATATAGCCGTGACCTGCTTGAAGTCTTTCAGTAATTTCATACCTAGATTTAAAGCTGGTTCTGGACCGAATTCATTTTGAATCTGTTTTAGCACGTCTGGTATTACCGCCATAGACGGAACACCGTGTGTTTTTGTGTAAATGGAAGCAAAGACTGTACCCCAAGTGTCGCAGTCCTCCACGTGTGGTGCGATTCCCATAGGAAGGCAGATGGTCAAGATTCTGTGTTTCTCAATAGGGGTAGTATCAGGAAATACTGCCTCTATTTGAGTGATTTTCTGGGCTAACCAGAAAGGAATTTGTTCCCGTTTTACGGGTGTTTTACCAAGACATGACTGTATGTTCTGTGGTGTAATTTTATTTGTGTTCCCCTGATGAGGGGTCAGCTGTGGTGAATTAACAGCTGGCTGGACTGTTGCAGTCCGTATTACATATTGGACTAATTGCCTATGTATTTTTATTAATGTGTTTAGCTGTGCTAACAGCTCTTCTTTTGACATTTTTGCAATGTCAGGATGTGGTGTGTAGCTGGCTAGAACCGGCCACGTGGCTCCTGGTCTACCTAGTGGACCGAGCCTAGTTATGTGATCATTGTGTTTTAGGGCGCCATTAAACCAGAGCAGGTGCTCTTGAAATTTAAGTGGGATTTCAATCTCCTCGAAAGGAGCGTACTCTCCCGGTGGTTCCTCTATTTTGTAATAGTGAAACTCTTGTGTTATAGCGTTTACCGCTGGAAAGTTTATCCATGAATAGAATACCTCTGTCTGCCGATACTCGTGAGCCTCTATCACGAAAATTACTGTACCACCTTGAGGTGGCAGTCCGTTTTCTATAAGTTTCAAAGTTATAGATCTTCTTAACTGGACCGGGATGATAATAGCATCCGGGTCTGTGTATTCGGGACCTTGCTGAGTCGCATCTACTGCGGCCCCAGAGGTGCCGTTGTTTTCTACTGACATTGTATGAATGCAGTTTTTGCAGAGTAGGTCTCCAAGGAGACAAAGATTAGATGCACAATATTTTGGAACACTGTATCCTTCAACGTTGAATAAACCGGAGCTTTACATAGGAATCTCTTCCTACTAAGGTCGGGCGGATTTTAACCTTTCACCCACTCCAGACGTCTATTGGAGTATTTACGGGTGAAAGGGGTGTGAAATATGCACGACTGAGTTACTCTACAAGTCTTACGTTAGTTTATCGCCTTACCAAACGTTGGGCGCCATGTAGTGTAGTTCCTAGTTTCCCACTAGGCCCTGCGCATTGGAATAACATAAACAGTAGTATCGACGTGGAACTGGCTATATTCCAGGCCTCCACTGACTATGCTAAACTTAATTGGGTTGTGTTACCAACTAGCTCAGAGGTCACTGGAAACTTTCTTCTCTGCATAGGAAGTGATCAGCTTCCTTGGCACAGACAAGAAGGGATTCAGTTTTCCAACAACCGTGCAACATGACAACTTTGCTCCTCAGATCAAGAGTCGATCTCTAGGGTCGTGTGAAACAATAGACATAGATTTCACTCAGTCAGTCTGGTGCAGTTTACTTTCACAATATGTAGAGAATAGAGAGACGGGCGTTTATCAATAAAGGTTGACATTTATTGAACAGTCTTTCTTCTCGTACAAGAGAAATGTATTGCCACAATTGCAATAACTGTTATTATAAAAAGTACGTACAGTAAGATAAGAATTGCGAAATAGAACTGTAAAAGCATTGATATGGTTTCTTAGCCATACAATGGTTTAAAAGTAATAAAACATATATACAGTCATATATACATTAGGCTAACATACTCAACTGGTGCTTCTAACTAAGCCTACCCCGGTGTGCCTGACCTAAGCCTAACACGTGAGAAGGGGAGTAAGTAAGTATCTTAAGTTAAGTTGGTTTTGCCAAGGTTTGTTTCAAGAATTCTCTTCTAAGGGTTTAGTCAACACCATACCTCTGAATAGAATGATGGAGGATTGGTATCTCCTTCAGGGGTCTCTCTCGATATCCCAGTCACCCGCGAGGGTAAACCGGAAGCGCCGGGACTGGATTTCTCTGCACGAGAAAGGCAGCGGCTTCTCTCAGCGCGTCGGGAGGAAGGAGGGGTGACAGCGTCCGCGGGCAGCTGGGCTGGATGTCTTCGCAGAGGACGGCTGCACGGCTCCTCAAGCGTACTGAACCACAGTTCGCGCTGTAGCGGCGATAATGGTAATCAGTAGCTTCACCACCACAGGATAGCAGGCTGCAGCGACAGAGTGCTAGTTTTTACCAACACTGGTCATGCAGGCAGCTGGCATCAGCAACAGTAGCTCTCGCTCAACAGCAGCTAGCTTCGCATTGCTTAAGGCAACGTTGGTAATATTTATACCTGACAGGTGCCGGGTTTGACGCAAGTTTGCTGGACATAAGACGTCAATAAAAGATGTCACTAGGAAGTGGCAGCTATCAGTTGCTCATTAGAGTTCTATTACTAATCAAAACATAGCAAGCGGGGATTTCCAGGTTTTGCTAAGTTTTTATCTTGTTGAAGAACTCGGAGTGTTATCTAGGAATATCAGATAGTGACTGCTGCTCTGTCATTGCACTAATTGGTTGCAAAGGAAGTAGCAGAGAGTCATGCTGGAATGTGGCTCTGTGGCTCTGCTCGTGTGAGGCCAGAGATGACTTTTCAGAAAATCGCACTTGAACGGTTATGCCAATATAGGGAATAAAGGGCTTTATAGCCGAATAGGGGCATAAGGTCACAGTATCGATCAGGAACCTAGATAAGCACATGACAATGTGCTTGAGACCAACGGATAATGTTTTCCCTCCTATCCTTGGTGAATGGGAATTACAGGCATCGAGCGCCTTTGGAAAGTCAGCCATGTACAGATTAAACAGGGTCGGTGCTTGTCAGCCATGTACAGATTAAACAGGGTCGGTGCAAGCACACAACCCTGTTTCAGTCTCTTTGTTGTGGGAACTTTCAAGAAGATGTGGGAAGATATGGGAATCGCCACCTAGTTTCACCTGCACCCAGGTATCTGTATGAAGAGGTTTGAGCATGTTTAAAATATGCTGTCGTATGCCCCATTGTGCCAATTTCTCCCACAGTCTTCCCCTCTCTACGTCATCGGAGGCAGCGCTGAAGTCGATGTAGCTTAAATGTAAAGGTAGTTTTGAAGCTTTGGCTGCATCGATTATTAATGAGACTGTAAGGATGTTAGTGGATGTGCTGGCCATTTTGCAGAAGCCGGTCTGATTCTGCGATATTATCGAATTCACCTCCGCCCAGTTTGTCTGCTCCTCTAGTATAGTGCCCGAGAAGTATTTTGCTTCATTGTCTATTAGAGCTACTAAGCGATAGTTGTTGGGCTCCGCTTTGTCACCTTTTTTATGGATTGGCATTGTTGTTGAGCCTTTCCATGATTCCGGCATTCTGTTTAGCCACTTCCAGAAATACAAATTGCAGGATGTCGGCCCAGTCTTCACTCTTCGCTTTAAACAGGGCAGGTGGAATTCCGTTCGGACCCAGAGCCCCTTCCTTCCTCCCTTTGGCTATCTGCTTTTTTATTAAGAGGGGTAGAGAGCGGTTATCTGTGCTTAGTGCTCTGCTTTCTTTGTGTGGCTGCTCCTGATCCCTCATCTCCGTTTTGCTTGCTCCAGCTTGTTCTCCAGATGTCCTACTATTGGCCAAGTGAGTTCCAGCACTGTCTGTTTGGTTGTTGAAGTGGATGGTAAGGAAATTTGCCCTATTTGCTGTGACCCAATGCCCTTATGGTGTGGGTGAATAATCCCGTTCACCGTCTTCCAGAAGCGGGCACTATTATTGCTGTTTTTATCATGTAGAAGTTTTGCCCAAAACACATTCTCGCACTAGCTGTTGTATTCCATTTCAGACTTTTTAATTTTGCCCTTTGCTCATTCAGGGAGGCTCATACAGTGGTGTTCTCTGGGAGTTGTGGAAATTTGAGAAATTGATGTACATAAACAGCGTTCATTATTCCATTTTCCCGCTCCTCTCCCTGTAAGCACCATGAATACCGTAAACTATTGACCGCATCACTCTGCCAGTAAAAGCCCGCACCCATATGTACATGACAGCCATTTTAGGCACCCTGGCCTTTTTCCTGCTCATTAGAATCACTGGCTTCCCTTCTGCGCGTATCTGAACCCCCCCTCCCTCTCTCACATGCGTAGACTATGAAACCCTCTCCCTCTGCGCGACCCTGCCCTGAAAGGCAACCCTCCTGCTTGACCCACGCAAACCCCCCATTCCCTCTTGGAGAGGCTCCCTTTGCCTTAGCTGACATAGCCCTCCCCAGCTGCACCTGACTGTCCCCGCTCTCTCACGCATAAGTCATAAGATCTCTCTCTCTCTGTGCGACTCTGTCCCTGTACACACCCTGGCTCCCCCTCCCTTCTCCCTCACACGGGCAAGTCATAAACCTTCTTCTTCTGCAAGACCCTGTCCTTGGGAGTCACGGCCGCGCCTGACCAGCACCTCCTCTCCTTTCATGAATAACCCATCTGTTAGTAAACCCTCCCTCCGCGATTGACTGTCCACACATGTCTGAGGTCATCGCCTAAGCCAGGAGATACTGTTTACTACTTATTGTATGGAATCACTCCTCTTCAAAGGACCCACTATTGATCCTGGGCACCCCACCCCCTGGGCTATGATCAGGCGCACACATCCTAAAAGTTGGCGGAACACTCAGCTGCGTGATTACCCTCCCCTCTTATCAGCAGGTCAAGGGTCCCTATTGTGAACATATGTGGGCTAGGATTGACACGAGGATCATGGGGATGTCCTTTCCGTGTTTCACAATGTCGCGATTGTAATGCTAAGTGTTTTGTAAGGTATAAAAGACGACGTTTCAGCTCACTTGTTAGAGCACCTCCTGAAAGACACTGTGTTTCGTGTCCGAAATGACAGGCTCTCCTCATGAGAAATAAATCCTGTTCTTGTGACTCCGGCTTCCAGCGCCCGTCTCTTTATTTTGGTAACTATTCAGAATGGGAACTAAGAGGCGACTTGCGCCAGCCATCCGGGCATCGATACTAGTATGGACTCACATTTTACAATTGGCGTCCCAACGCGGGGTCCATCAGTGACATGAGGTCCAGTAAGAGAGATCCAGACGATGAGGTGAATATCTAAATGATCGGAGTATACCTGCCTTGAGAGGGCCCTCGTCCGGCTGCCGATTGAACGAACTTCACCGATTCTGAACGGACCTCTCTCGAGTGACCTACTGTCCTGACTGGAATCCCACAGGAATACTGCATAGAGTAAGAGAACGATCGGGCGCTGGAAGGGGAAGACGAAGAACTATCCGCATGGTCCGGTCCGGGTAAGATTAAGTAGGGTGTTTTTACGCCTGATTGGTAGGGTGGTTCTATCCACCTGATTGATTGATTGATTGTATTGGAATCGGTATTTGAATACTGATATTGTTGTTATTGGTTCATTTAGCTTTGGATGCTACTTGAAATATTGGTTCTCTTCTTGAGAACGAGACATTCTCTGTTTGCAAACGGCGGTGAATAGGAACGTTCGCCCCTCTTTGCAGATAGAGAAGGGTAGGTAATGCAGACTTTTGTCCCCGTTGTAATCCGTCATGCCTACTTTTCTCCCCACTGATTGTTTGGAATCGATTAATAATCGATTGTTGCTCTTTGAGATCTTCCCTGTCTACAAACAGAGACGAGTAGAAATATTCTGTCTTCCTTTATGGATAGCGAAGGGCAGGTAATGCAGACGTTTGTCCCCGTTGTAATCCGTCATGCCTGTTTTTCTCCCCACTGATTGATTGGTTGCCTGGACATTGTTGTTCCAGGAATTGTTTCGTTTGAGGTATTTTCTATTTGCAAACAACGAGGAATAGAAATATTCTGTCTAGTCTTTGCAAGTAGTAAAGGGTAGGTTATGCCCCTTTGTGAATTCGTCAGTCCTACCCACTCCCCACTGATTGTTTATTTGGGGGGTAGCTCGCATGGTCCGTCCAGGAGGCTACCCTCATGGAGGACATATGCTCCCCACTCATGGGCCATTTAGTGGAAGTAGGCCATCTGGTCCGTCCAGGAGGCTACCCTAGTAAGTGGAAGTACATCGTTTGGTCTGTCCAGGATGATACCCTAATGAAGGAATATATGTTCCCCTTTTGATCGATAATCTCGTTCCACCCCGGACCATTTATTGGAGGTAACTCGTCTGGTCCGTCCAGGAGTACCCCTAATGAAAAGGACACATAAAAATATGAAGTGATCACCGTACCCTATTAACAAAGAAACTTTAGCTCGAAACACGCTAAGGAAAAGAAGAATAAAAATAAAAAGAAATCAGGCTAAGTCAGTAACCCCCTGATGAGCTTTTGACTTCACTAAAAATAAGAAACATTAGAAACAGTTCGTAATAAGAAATATAAAATGGCGAAAAATTTGACAGCAAGACAGCCACGAGGAAGCTAGGTTCCGCTGCCTACTCCTGCTCCAAACATGTCTGCCTCATTGCCCACCACGCCCAAATAACGGTCACATGAAATAGATACAAATCAATAGGTACCTACCCCCATTCCGGAAACTCCCGAAGTGCAACAGGTCCGCGGTTACGCCCATCCGGAAGGCGAGGCCTCGAGGCATGCGGGGCTCGCCTGGCCGCAGTCGGAAGGGGAGGCTGTGGGGCGGACGGCCCAGAAAACCGTGATGGCCTCTCCTTCTCTCCTCTTCTGCTGCCCTGCAGGCCACGGGGGGGGGGGCTGTCTTGCCTCAGCCACCGACCACCCCCCCTCTCTCTCTCTCGCCTGGTCCGGCCCGCAAAGAAGGCCGAAGCCAAAGCGAGGACGGCGGCGCTTACAGGTAGTCCCGCCACATGTCGACGCCTGGACAATTGCAGGTAGTCCCGCCACATGTCGACGCCTGGACAATCGCAAGTAGTCCCGCCACATGTCAACCCCTGGAGAGTTTCAGGTAATCCCGCCACATGTCAAAAGGGGGGGGGGGGCTGTCTTGCCTCAGCCACCGACCCCCCCCCCCATCTTCAATAGCCGGCACGGCCAATATCGAAGCGGCGGAGCCGAGGATCGGCGCGGGGTCGCTGGAAGGGGGAGGTGGCGCGAACGAGCCTCCCCCACCTCCCTCCAGGTGGAGGCTTCCAGCGACACCCCAACGCTCTTACTTAAAGAGGGTCCACATCGAAAAGCGGTCTTTTGCCCGGGACGGGCACACGCCCCATGCCTTCTCTCCTCAACTTTGAAGATTCTATGAGAGCCGGGGGGCCCCCCGACCCCTCTGCATGGGCGCCCCCGTCCCCCTCACTGGGACCCGCGACATCGACGCACTCCTGCCGGCGCCAGCCTCAGTTTGGAAATGGCTAAAAACACAGCCAAGGTACAGACTTGTTCAGTTCCGGTGGAACACCAGAATGACCCGGTAGGAAAATTGTTGCCGCCCTCCCCACTCTTTGACTGATGGTCCAAATTGTTAGACTGTTACCACATTGCGAAAAACTTTTTGAACTGCCAACGGAAGGTTCTGGTTCCAACCATGAGTCATTGGAGACATTCTGACTATACCGGAACCTGCCTGACCTCGCCCAAAATGGCGCCGATACACGAAACGAAACTTTCGAACTCCCTGTTCACCCGGATTGCTCGAATATTGATGCTCTGAGATATGTATGCATTTTTTGGACAATGAAAGTCGATAAGATGGATAGTGATTATGTGCTTAGAGAAAACAGCAATACAGATATCGATCATGTATTTGGACAATGAACTGATTTAGGGTGGGTACTAATTATGATTGGGAACAATGAATTGGTGTAATTTAGACAGTGAATGAGCATCTGGATAATGAATTAATGAATTAATTGAAAAACTGAATCCTTGACATGCATCATGCTTGCTCTGTAGTAAAGTTCGATACGATTTTATTGCACTGCCGCACTTTATGCAATGAACTGCCACCAACTTCGTTCTTCTTATGTACAGTTCCAATCTGCTCCGTGGCCGGTCCACTGGGTTGTAGGCCTGTATTTATACACCAGCACTTTTTATTAAAAGTATTTTTGAAAAAGAAAGCATAGTTGTAGCGGTTGCATTAATGAGTTTTGAATGTATTACTACTGTGAGCAACGAGAAAGTATGATGAAGGCTGAAGGTTAAAAAGGACCCGATATTTAGCAGCTACATTATGTGTCACAGGCAGCCGGAAAAGTGTTTTAGAAGCCTCAAAACGACACCACAGAAATGCCACCTAACCACCACCCTTACACACAACCAAAAGGGGTCGCGACCAAGTAACTCATGTAGATACGCAGATCGTCAATGATTATCTATCTGACATTACTGGTCCCTCTAGGCTTAAACGCCGAGATGGTAAAGAAATGCACTACGTGGAGATAGGTCGAGTATGTGGTAGGTAAAAACATTTTCGGATTACTGCATGCTGATGTGGTTTGAATGCTGCCCCCCCATCCCTTCTTTCTCCTCCCTTCTGCAGGTCGCGTTGGAACATCGGCTGAAGTATGGGAGAACGATGATCGAACCACCGACGAAAAAGGGAAGGAGGGAATATGAGCATAGTCCTTATGACGATAAGTTTTTAAAAGATGTAGACTTAAACATGACTGTTCCTCCTTAGAACATAGCGACTGGGAGGATGGACTGACATAGAGACTTGACGGGTACTGCATGACGAAAATTGACTCGAAATAACACGTTAGAGAATGTAACTAGACGTTTGACTAGGTAGGGACAGGACAAAAGAAAAGTGCACGGGTAAGGGTTACCAAGACTGCACCCGTCTGGGAAGTTAGAAATGTTGCTGATGTTCAAAATGTACTGCCCCCCCCCCTTCTCACACTCTTATAGATCTAGCCAAGGTGCCCGACTGTTCCCCCGATCAATACTTGCCGTTGCATCAGCCTGGAGAACTTCCCACCAAAGGAAGGAACTGAAAAATGGTTTAAGATCCAACCATGGGTAAATAGCGCGACCAGGTTCATTTCTGATCGACTAACCGAGGTGTAAGTATTGGCAATTGAGAACGCTCGGAGAGATAACAAGCGAGAGGGAAAAGGAGGGAAAGGTAAAAAGAGCTAAGCACGTAGGTAAATAGGACAGTAAAGATACGAAGGATATGAAAAAAATATATAGACCTTGTTGGCCAACTGTTGTTTTCTGTTTTGTTGTGAATGTCTTATATATGTAATTCAGGTACTGTCTTCCTTCGTCTGAGTTTGTGTGTGTGTGTACTGTAGGGGTTTATGTTCTTTCTTTGTTTGCGTCTCTCCGTTACCTGACCCCCTACTGTTCTGTGTTGTGAATGCACTAAATGACCTATTTTTGTACACGTCTCTCCCTTTCTCTATCTCTCTCCCTCACTCTGTCTCTCTCTCTCTCTACATGTCATACGTGTACCAAATGGCTCGTTTAGATTGCGGACGACTCTCACTCTCTATGAGAGTCTCCCTATTTCCTCTTCCTTTTTATGGTAAAATCGTGCCTCGCTGGCACCAGTCTGATTGGATACTTATTGAACGCGAAGGTGTTCAGCGAAATTGACAGAAACTAAAATGATTGTACCTCGCCATGCTACTACCTCTCCTTTCTACAAAATGAATGAACTCGAATTGGCTAAGAAAGAAAGGACAGGTAAGACGACTACGGCCCCCAAATCTGGCCCTCTTAAAAGGGGAACTATATGTCAATGGCACCCTATTTTTATTGTTGTTAGAAACAAGCGTCAATGTCTAGATTGACCCCCAATGCCCAGATTGTCCCACTCCTTTTGCACCCAAGCGCTAATGCCCGAAGCATCCCCGCCCCATTTGATTGACCCCAGCTGCTGTCCCGGATATAAACATGATGACCATGAGTAACCGTCGTCCCTCGAGAAAAACCTGTTTTACGTGACTCTCGATGATAGCGCCCCCGCCCTGTTTGAAAAGGTTAGCCAGCCTTGAAGGGAAATGTTAGACTGTTAAAGGCTTGGGTTTGAAAGGCAAGTCTCCACTGGAAGTTCCAGAATGTTGTAATTGATGAAATGCGCAGTTGATGGGAAAAATATTTCTATACATTTATGTCATGAATAGACGATGAATACACTTGGCATGAACACAGTAGGAATGTTGACATATGCACTGCTTGGTAATAGACCTCTGACTGTGACCGATGAGCGTATCTCCCAAGTGCGTAGGATTGAGGGAGGAATTCACCTGCATAAATGACTTCTTCTGTCAGTTCTCTAAAAGCTTTTTTTGTACCTATTCAAAGATTTGCGATCACCGGAGGAGAAGGGTCGGACGTGCCTGGCTGCAGATCTTGAGACACATGTGACCTCGACCAAAGGTGGAGCTGCAGAGCAACAAGATGCGGGACGAGACAGCAATTTCAAACGTGGAAAATGAAACTTGACGGGCTGCCCTGAAGCCCTCCGTCTGCTAACCCACGTGTGCCTGGAGTCTCCGTCCCCCTTCTTTGGGCCCGATTGATGGGCCTGCCTGCTTGTTATCCTTTGCTCCCCTGGTCCCTTTTGTGTGTCCCAGGAACTCTGACCCAACTCCGCTCTCTCTCCTATCGACTATTTGAACCACACCCACCTTCTTTTCCATGTGACTTCACGCCAAAAGGAACGGCATTCAAGTGGAAAAAGGGTGTTGCCACGGAAATATAGGTGCCGAGCATAAGGCGCCACTAAAAGGACTGGTTAGGGAACAGGACTGTGGTCTAACAGCAGAGGACAGACCGCACCTTGCAACGCGAAAGGTTGAATACGAGCTGGACCTATAGCTCCACCGCCGGTGCTCAACAGCGCCAACGAGAGGATACGGACTAGAGCCTACCAGTGATGGCTCACTTCTAAAAAGACACTGTGACGAAGAGATCCTGTGTATTGAACTGAATTCCGCCCTCGACTACTTGGTCGAAATGTTCATTGGTCGCATTTTTTAAGTCAGATACATTTATGCTATGTAGTGCGTTTGAATGTTAGGAACTCGACAAATGCAATTTCCTATGTGCTGCATCCTGCCAATCACATTGACTGTCCATGATTATATGTCAAATGTTAATATTGACAAATGCTAATTCTTCAACCACGCCTGTGTATTTTTGTACCCCCATCAACTACAAAAATGAACTCTGTAATGTAAAAAGGGGCGACTGTGGAAATCTGAGAAATTGATGTACATAAACAGCGTTCATTATTCCATTTTCCCGCTCCTCTCCCTGTAAGCACCATGAATACCGTAAACTATTGACCGCATCACTCTGCCAGTAAAAGCCCGCACCCATATGTACATGACAGCCATTTTAGGCACCCTGGCCTTTTTCCTGCTCATTAGAATCACCGGCTTCCCTTCTGCGCGTATCTGAACCCCCCCTCCCTCTCTCACATGCGTAGACTATGAAACCCTCTCCCTCTGCGCGACCCTGCCCTGAAAGGCAACCCTCCTGCTTGACCCACGCAAACCCCCCATTCCCTCTTGGAGAGGCTCCCTTTGCCTTAGCTGACATAGCCCTCCCCAGCTGCACCTGACTGTCCCCGCTCTCTCACGCATAAGTCATAAGATCTCTCTCTCTCTGTGCGACTCTGTCCCTGTACACACCCTGGCTCCTCCTCCCTTCTCCCTCACACGGGCAAGTCATAAACCTTCTTCTTCTGCAAGACCCTGTCCTTGGGAGTCACGGCCGCGCCTGACCAGCACCTCCTCTCCTTTCATGAATAACCCATCTGTTAGTAAACCCTCCCTCCGCGATTGACTGTCCACACATGTCTGAGGTCATCGCCTAAGCCAGGAGATACTGTTTACTACTTATTGTATGGAATCACTCCTCTTCAAAGGACCCACTATTGATCCTGGGCACCCCACCCCCTGGGCTATGATCAGGCGCACACATCCTAAAAGTTGGCGGAACACTCAGCTGCGTGATTACCCTCCCCTCTTATCAGCAGGTCAAGGGTCCCTATTGTGAACATATGTGGGGTAGGATTGACACGAGGATCATGGGGATGTCCTTTCCGTGTTTCACAATGTCGCGATTGTAATGCTAAGTGTTTTGTAAGGTATAAAAGACGACGTTTCAGCTCACTTGTTAGAGCACCTCCCGAAAGACACTGTGTTTCGTGTCCGAAATGACAGGCTCTCCTCATGAGAAATAAATCCTGTTCTTGTGACTCCGGCTTCCAGCGCCCGTCTCTTTATTTTGGTAACTATTCAGAATGGGAACTAAGAGGCGACTTGCACCAGCCATCCGGGCATCGATACTAGTATGGACTCACATTTTACAGAGTCTTCTCAGGCTTGCAAAGGTATAGTCCAGTAGTATGGAGCTTGTTGTAGGGGAATAGTAAGAGTCAATTGTTCAATTAGTATTTATTTAGTAAGAGTCAACTGGTGGAGTATCGTCAGAGAATCTTCCATTTAAGGCTTGAAGATTCTGATGTTCTAGATCTGCAAATAGGCAACTGTTGCAGTACTTCTTCTTTCTGTGCGGTGGATGACTTTGTATAGAGATATTGTGAATTCCGTTTTGTATAGCTACTTCCTCTCCTTGTGACGAACCTATGAGATACTGGTTTAGGTCCTCTGTCAAAATGAAGATCTGGTTTTTCATCACTGTAGCATACTTTGCTAGTTGATTTGCAAGTGATGTGGAGTCTTTCGCTTTACGTTTGGGGTGGACGTACGAATTAATCAGGCACACCTCCATTTCTTCGCCCTCGATGAGGATTGAGATTGTGACTGCTAATATTGCGTTTGACGTTGAATCCATAAGAGTTGAAGAAGGTATCCTTGTTGTAGAGACATAGGTTGCCAGCCCGCCAGAGCAGCGGCTAAATCTGCCCATCCTTATTGCTGGACTGGCAAAGCAGGTGTAGCCCTCATTATTCTGGGAAGCCGAGAGCCAGGTTTCCTGTAGGAAAATTATATTAAAAGTTGTTACATACGACAGGAAATCTGGGCCCTCAATTTTAGTTGCTAATCCATTTATGTTCCACAAGCATAATCTGAGAAGGGATTCCTTTGCTCTGCTATGGCTTCTGTCTCACCGATCTCGTCAGTGCTCCTCTGTGCGTAAGATTATAGTACGCAATATTGATTCCTTGTTCAAACCTTGGCTTGTTCTAACAGCTGCCCGTGGAGCCTTTTCTTGTTGGTCCCAGTCCGTGTTGGTGCTCTGTTGACGGGATCTACCCCGTGCTCCTCTGAGTACACAGTTTAAGTGTGGTTGGTGAATTTTCGGTTCTGGGCGTATATCACTTAGTAATGGCGATGGATAAGATGGTTTTTGGAAGGGGGCAATATCAATGCCCCAGCTTTGAAATATGCCCAATTCGGCTAAGATTGCCTGTGCAGTTTTGCTTTTGGTCCACGTTGTTTTTGTGGCCTCTGGACATTGTGAGTTGGTGGTCTGTATGAACTCTATAGAGAGTAGGTCCGTTGACCTTATGCCAGCAATATTAGCTATTGACGCAGTTAGTCTTAAGATGTTACCTTGGTTTAGTATGTCCTGAGAGCCCTTGGAGGTGAGGACGCCTGACGCACTGACCAGACGCTGTCATCGTCCTCGCAGAGAATCCAGCTCCAGTGTTTCTGACTACCCATGCGGGGTGTTAGAGATCGAGACCCGGAAAGAGATTCCAACCTCACTCATTCTAAGGTATGGAGCAGACTAGAACCTAGAAGGACTTTTGGAAAATCTTGGCAACACCAATCTAAACTATAGCCAAACTAGACTATAGACAAACAGCACCTACTTCTTACCTCGTACTACACTTAGGTTAGGTTAACTGGGGTAGAACTCGCTAGAAGCACCAGATGAATATTCACATTTTAGCCTGTGTTATTTATGTATACATTTTTATGAATATATGTCATAGCTACAAACCATGCTATTGCAGTATTATTTTATCTTACTGCTAACGCTGTACGTATTATACATCGCATTTTATCTTCCGATTGTAGCAGTTCATATCTCTTGCACAAGAAATAAGACTGTTAAATAAACCCTTTTTATTCTATCTTTTTCTGTGAAACTCTGTAGAAACGAAGCATGCACGATTGACTGAGTGAAACTGTTATCTATTGTTCCCACGATTCTGCGATTGTTCCGATTCTAAGGGAAACAAAGTTGTCATGTTTATGCGGGTGTCAGAAACTAATCCCTTCTTGCTTATTCGAGAAGTTTCTAGTGACCTCTGAATTAGCTGGCACACACAAGTAATTAAGTTTAATGTACTCGATAGAGACATACTGACCTCAGTCCTATGTCAAAACTATAGTGTATATTATTCCAATGCACAGAGCATATCAGGTATATAGGAACTACACTACAGTAGAGATGCAGCACATCAATAACCAAAAAAACAAGGTTGTGATTCTTGCCTTAATTTTCTTGTTTCTCTCCTGTTTCTCTCTCTTTTTTTGTAAGGTTTCACATATATGCAGTGAAAACAGCCAATGCATTTCATCCATGAAATGGATTTCTTTAGGGCGGGTGTAATCACAGAAGAATTTTAGCCCAATACAGACATCACGGTACACTTTCAAGTTGGACCTCCACGGTGGTATAAATCATCAGTATTCAGTATTATACATCAGAAAAAGTTATCAACCATTGTCGTCCACAACACTGCAAAAATAACAACCCAAGTGGAGTTGTGATGACAATGGAATAGAATATTGGGCCAGTAAGCCATGTGAAGCAAAATAGCTGTACAGAGGTCCAGCGTGAGTGATGATCCTTGATGGATAGTTTTTCTGAGAAGATTCCAAACATCTTTGTTGAAGGACACAGAAAGTGTAATCTATCTAAGAAATTTAGGAGCTCCATTTCTTTATTTAGGTCAGGTGTTTCTGTTCCCTTCTGGGAAAAGAAGCCACATTAGAAATCATATAGAAGGTCATTGTTTTCTGATGTACCGAAATGTGTCCATTGACCACTGCTTTAAAAATTTTGCTTGGATATTGGAGGAACTTCTTCCTTTGTTTTGAAAGCTGACCTGGAGATTCATTTTCTAGACTTAAATTGGTTAAGGATACTTTAATTGCAGTTAGTTACTCTGGGCGGCTCAACCTTCACAAGACACAGTGGGGGATATGTACAATATCTGCCGCTAACTAACGCTAACGCTAGCTAGCAGCAGTTTTCTTAACGCGGCCTATCGCCAAAAACTATCGCCCTGTTAGCGATGTATTTACAACGCGTTGCTACATGGTGATAGTTCCAGGTAGCTGCGGTGAAAACTGCAGTTAACACTAGCGTGAAGGCGATACAAATTCTGGCGTTAGCAGGTAAAAACTGACAAAAGGCCAATTTAGAGGCAAAAACAGCCTATAAGTCCACCCCTAATGAAAAATAGGAAACAAAACCAATGAAATGCAGATTGGAGCAGCCAGGGCCAAGTGCAGCACATATTAACAACCCCCAACCCCCCAACAGCCAGGATGACAAGCCAAAGTCCCAGGGGAAAAGGAAATCCAGGGCTACAATCATGAAAAGAGGCGCATCGCTGGGCAAAACCAGTGATGCATCACTTATCATTGCACACTCCTTGCAACACCATGGCATCCAAAACCTTGTAAGCGCGGACAGTCCCCGGGGCCCAAAGGCCTCGCTGGGCCTGCATCTGGGCCCCGGAGTTGGATGCTGGGGTGCTGTGGAGTTGCTGGCATGCAGTGGTAGACATTGATGCGTTGGCGATCACCCTTACCTGGTGGTGAAGTCTCCCAGGCCGCATGGAGACACGTTGCTGATCTGTGTGAGAAGACCGCCTGATGCCCCTAGGAGCTGTGAACAGTAGAGGTGCTCCTGTGCACCAACGTTGGGAGGTCTGCATTGCATACCACGCACCTCCACTACACTGGGGTGCATGGAGGAGATAACCAATGGTTGGCCACGCCTCTCTGTATCACAAGCCGGAGGAAGTTACACTACCCGAATGCTGGGGAGGGTGAGGCCCCTGAGCTGCGACGAACTTGTGTGGCAGGAGCGCTGCAACTTCCAGCCAAAGGGGGCCTGTTGCATCACCTGCATCTGGAGGTTCCCCAGCGGACTTGGTGTTGACTTCTGTACCCTGGCTTGTGAAATCCAGCCTGGTTAAAGCTCCTGCTGGCTGAGTCACAGATTTGGAGAGAGTGCAGCCGATTGCGCCACTGTGTCAATGCCAGGTGAGGAGAAGGTGGGACACATAGCGGAGGTGGCCCAGGGGTTGAGTCGGGCCCAGACCTAGCACCTGTGGGTGACGCACCCCTAGTGGCGGTTTATCTGTCGTGGTAAAAGAGCATTGTCCCACGGCTTTCAAGCAGTGCAAGAAGAAGAAAAATAATAACATGATGATAACTTTCTGATGTACTCATGCTGTTTCCTTTGTGGGTGGGAGGGAGGGTGGGGCTGCCCTACCCATGGAGCAAGGCAGAGGTGGAGTGGTATGGCCAATCAAGTGCTCAATGACTGTTTGGTTGGCCCTCTCAGGGCACCCAAAGCATTCATGCGCACTTCCCTGTTCCCAACGCAGGCTGCATTACAGCCTGCATGGAGAACATGCCCACCCCTCCAGCCCCTAGCTGAACACCTTGTCACAGCACTCAAGAACAATCACAGCACCACATTGCAGCGTTGTGATTGGCTTAGGGGAGCGAGCCTGGCTGACTTCTTCATGTTCCTGGAAGCAGACTCAGGAAAGCAGAACAGAAGACGCAGGACCCAGCCTCGAGGTAAGATTTATTTAAAATAATATTTACAACCCCCGCTCACCTACCGCATTTCCACCCCCTTCAGTGTCCTTTCAAGTGTTTCTCGCATCCCAGCTGTCCAGTTCCCCCTGCAGCACTACTCAATGGAGACCACTGGTGTGCCAAAGGCAAGCCATAGGCAAGCCCATCTGTGTCAGCCCACCCTTGGACTGCGCCCAGCACCAAGGACCCTTCCTCTTAGACACTCCACCGCTACGACGCCAGCACCATCTTCGACATGAACCCTGGATACCACACTGTCTGCCATCTAGCAACACTGTAGAATTCTCTTGAACTTTGCGCCTGTCAAAACTACAAATGCACCTTGGCCGCCCAACAGCGCACCTGCCCGGCTCAACTGCATCCTCCTCAATGTGCGGTCCCTCCACAAACACGCAACTGAAATCTGGGACCTCCTTGACGCCACCTCTTCAGACATCGCATTCTTCATGGAAACCTGGACCAACCTCTGCTCTGGACCGGACATTGCCATTGCCATCCATGACGGCTACTAAATCAACCGCAAGGACTACCCGACCGTCCAGGAGGAGGCATTGCCATTGTCTACAAAAGCACACTCAAACTGACCACGCACTCTAATGACCCAACCGTGACCATGGAACACATCCACTTCCATATCTTGACCAACCCCAATGCCATCCTCTGCAGCACCGTCATCTACAGGCCCCCCGGGCCATGGACCCCCATTCACCGATGCCATTGTAGACCTCATTGCACCCCAGGCTCTTCCATCCACTGACTACATCCTACTCGGAGGCCTCAAGTTCCACCTGGACAACCCCGGTGACCAGGACACCACCTCCCTCCTGGAGAACCTTGCCAACATCAGACTCAAGCAGCTAGTCACAGCACAAACCCACATAGCCAGACACACGCTCTAGCACGTCTTCTCCACCAGCGGGAACTTCAACTACAACCACACCACCGGACTCTCCTGTACCGACCACCATTGTATACATCATGTCTTCACCATGCCCACCGTACACCACCGCCATCATCGCCCCCCTTGCAGTTGAATCAAGGCCACCGAAGAACTTCTCCTCAGCTCCCTCAGCACCACCACTTTGCCAACACTTACAGACGACAACATCGCAGCGCGCAGCCTCCACCGATAGATCGCCAACTGCGCAGACCCCCTGGCACCCCTCAAGAAAAGACCAGGCAAACAACACACCGAGAAGGCCAACTGGTTCACTCCCGCCCTCCACTAGTCCAGGCGCCCTGCAGACGCCTTGAAAAGTGATGGATTGCAAAAACAACAAGTGATGGACCGAATGTGGATCAATGTCACACATTCCCCCAGTCAAAAGATCTGGGCCCAAATCCATCGTTTTTTTGCACTCCACACCACCCTGGGTTAGACAATGGCGATATTGCAAACTCGCTATAAGTGTACTGGGGATGCCCAGACGTGGGTCCCAGGCACTCCACACCACTGGAGTCAAGCTAGCCGGGCTGATGAGAGGTGTTACCTCGAAACCGGTCCGGTCCTCGGATGCTTGATTCCGTTCTGGGAAGGACATGGCTTTTGTAGTTCGGACTGGACTGTTCCCATGGGGCACAGGGTCAGAGCTGATTTGCATATCGCCATTGTCTAACCCAGGGTGGTGTGGAGTGCAAAAAAACGATGGATTAGGACCCAGATCTTTTGACTGGGTTGAATGTGTGACATTGATCCTCATTCGGTCCATCACCTGTTGTTTTTGCAAACTCGCTATAAGTGTACTGGGGATGCCCAGACGTGGGTCCCAGGCACTCCACACCACTGGAGTCAAGCTAGCCGGGCTGATGAGAGGTGTTACCTCGAAACCGGTCCGGTCCTCGGATGCTTGATTCCGTTCTGGGAAGGACATGGCTTTTGTAGTTCGGACTGGACTGTTCCCATGGGGCACAGGGTCAGAGCTGATTTGCATATCGCCATTGTCTAACCCAGGGTGGTGTGGAGTGCAAAAAAACGATGGATTAGGACCCAGATCTTTTGACTGGGTTGAATGTGTGACATTGATCCTCATTCGGTCCATCACCTGTTGTTTTTGCAAACTCGCTATAAGTGTACTGGGGATGCCCAGACGTGGGTCCCAGGCACTCCACACCACTGGAGTCAAGCTAGCCGGGCTGATGAGAGGTGTTACCTCGAAACCGGTCCGGTCCTCGGATGCTTGATTCCGTTCTGGGAAGGACATGGCTTTTGTAGTTCGGACTGGACTGTTCCCATGGGGCACAGGGTCAGAGCTGATTTGCATATCGCCATTGTCTAACCCAGGGTGGTGTGGAGTGCAAAAAACGATGGATTAGGACCCAGATCTTTTGACTGGGTTGAATGTGTGACATTGATCCTCATTCGGTCCATCACCTGTTGTTTTTGCAAACTTGAAAAGTGATGGAGCCACAACATCAATCAACTCCGCAACACAGGCACCCTTGCACCATGCGCAAGAGTGCCTGCATTGGCGCACAGCAGCAATTGTGCGCCAAGGTAGGGGAAAAAGACAGGGAACTTATTCATGAGCCCCTACTGGCAGTTTCACCCCACCATTGCATCATTTTCTTGACGTACTTGCAGCATGATTCTTGAAGCACGTTGCGCCGTATTTGCAAAGTGCCGCATCTAGGCACATGCGTGACCTTGTGACGCCCTGTACACATAATACCTTCATAAGGTATAATGTATCCCGGGTGGGTGTTCCCACGCAACAAAGCCTTGTAGGAGTGGCACAGTGAAGTCCATCAGATTTCACTGCGACAATCCTAGGACGCACTGCGTCAGTACCTTACGCATGCCTCTTGGCAGGCGTAAGGGGGATGCAGTGCCACAGGTATAGGCTGGCCCCATGCATTGCTGGAGTTACATCATGCTTGTGACACAACTGCAGCAATGCGTGACTTTAGCGCTGACAGATACGTCAGGATTCCAGGCATATCTGTGATTAATTGTGACATGGACCTCTGTACAGTGAATACAGCGCATCCATGGTGTCTCAAAAAGGGCGCAGGGAAAAGTGTTGCAACGCTGTTTTGTCACAGCGATGCAATACTTTTCATGAATGAGGCCCAGGAATGTACCTTATGTTATTGATGGTGCGCATTCCTGCCCTGAGTTTTGTCGCAGGACAACACACTAACATTCCTTGCAGCGCTGTCCAGCACCTGAACCTTCTGAAAGAGGCACCAAATGTTTGCACCAATTTTAAGACCAGCTATTTTCTAAAAACCTACCTTTAACTTCAGTTAGAGGTAGTTCTATTGGTTTTGCACCATACAAGGAACTCCTTGTAAATATCGTGAAGTGGAGTTAGCGGCATTTTTTGCACGGGAACGCCTACCTTGCATCTAATTTTTGTTAACTGCCGCTAACAGAAGTGGCAATCTTAAAACTGCTGCTAACTGAGGTTAGCAACAACTTGTAAATAAGGTGATAAAAAACATAGCCGCAGTAACGTCAAAATATTTATGCAACAGAGGTTGTGAAGTCATTGTGCATATGCCCCAGAGAGACTTTGATAAATCCTTAACCAATCAAAGCCCTCCAATAAATATCTGCTTACAGTACTGAATTTGTTTTTTTTATTTAATTCTCCACTGGAGCTTGCAGAACCCTAATGAGGATACGGTTTCTGAGGTTTCCTTCTGAACTTGGCCCATTCTGCAGGTTTCTGGTTTTGCTGTGCTCAGTTGTTTGTAGACCTACATATGGGCATTTTCAAACAACATCCACATACCATCACACTGCATTGATTCTGCGAATCATGTGACTAGGAGAATGTGAAAGCCACTGCACATTTTGAGAATTCTGTCAAAACACATCTGACTTCTGCCTGTATCCAGTCTTGGCACCTAGCTGGTTTGTCATCTTTCTGATATGGCGCAGAGCGATGCGTTGACATTGATGGCTGTCCTGCTGATGAAACCTGAAAACTGACTCTTCTTGACAAATGACAAAGTTCATTGGGTCCAAATGGATTATGAATTCACCCACTGTAGGCTTAATGACTTTTAATTCCAAATTACTTGGACTGGAACACGGTGAAGGAAAGTTTGCTGGCATTTAAAGGGCTTTATATGAGTCACTTCACCAGGTCACCTCTGCCCTAGATGTGTGGATGACTGCATAGCTCTTGGGTATGATTCCCAGTGACTCATCCCTTTGATGGACAGGTGGATTGCAGGTTGTGAAATGCTAGTTTGTTGCTCTGACTGTAACTTGGTTGCGCCCAAGAGATCTGTTTTCTGCGACGAGTTGTGATCTAGCAGCGGCCATCGCTTGGCAGAATTATTTTGAGGAGAACAGCGTAGAGCAAAGGGATAATTCAGTTATCTCTCTGGCATGATCGCCGTATTCATTTTTCTGTGGTTCCGTGTCAATAAAAAAGGAGTACCGATGACGTCAATATAGCATGGGTAACCACACGGAGAGGAAAAACTTAAAGATGATCAGAGATACAGTGTCATGGCAGAAAACATAAATAACAGTGGAAAATCCAATAGGTCTGGCCTTTGTCAGCTGGTGCAATTGTTATTATTTTATTTATTGTACGCATAGTCTACAAAAAATATTGGAAAACATTTTTTTAATGTGCTTTTTAAACATTGCAACCATATGCTGAAAGTGAATATTTGTAATTAAAAATTAATTATCATTGCTTGTCATTTAAATGGGGCTGTTTGGGTGCTTCCTATCGGTCAGGTGTACTTAGAACAGTTGCAGATCCATTTTAAGTTTAAATGCACATCACAGGAAAAATAATTCTTACTGGCACATAAAAAGTTACATCTGTCTTTTCATTACTGTACCCTGAAGGCACAGCTAAAGCACACAAGATGTCTAAAAAAATAAAAGAATAAATAATGGGAAAAATCGTTGGCAAAAAAAGTATGGGCAGTCCAGCACTGGCACTGGAGGAAGTATGCCATTGCTTGCAATGCAAAAAACGAATTACTAAAATGTGCTGAACAATTGCCCCACTATGGTGGGAGGAAGGAAAATGTGGATGCCAGTAGAACGCAAGGAAGAAAAGGGCTGATTTAAGGCCTTTCTATGTCTGAATATATACACGTTTTATTTATGGGTTTTTTAAATAAAAAAAGACTTTGTTAATATTCTAAAGCTGTCAATAAGACAGACCCAACAACATGTGTGAGTGTGACACAGCAAAGAAGTGGAAGAGTTTATACACGTAATTCCCTGTTTGTGTAAAAGCTGAATGGTGGACACAGCATGGACTGACGCCACACGAGAGGCTTGGGGTGGATCAAGGTGGTGTTACTCATTCATACCACCTCACTAACATTGAAACACTTGATTTGTATCAACTAGTCACCAAGCCCACGCCCTTAATGCTGTATACATATCACATGTTGGCTCTTTTTCTTTTAATATTTTCATCAGCATACTCCTAAACACCTTTGCTTCCATACCTGTCCTATCAGCCTAGCTCACTTCTTCAAAACCCCTTACCTGCTGAGAAGACTGTGTTAAAACTGGTCTGAGAAATGGATGCAAGCAGGTTGGATATTAATTAGTATGGTTTGTCGGGCAGGCATAAGCACTTACAAACGACAAACCAATTTTGCTAAAGCTCGGACAAAAGCATCTCAAAATCCATGTCAGTGAAAAGGGTGGCTTTATTTTCTACAGCATCCTTTTTTGGTCGAGCCCACTAGTATGTGCATGCACTGTCTCTTGTGAAGCATATTGTGGCTTATCAAGAACATAGAGGGGCTTGGAGCCCATCTATTGCTTACAATTGGTAAGCTTTCCTATCACTCTCATTTGCCTGCTTCTCGTTTGTGTCACAGCTTGTCAATCTTGTATTTGTCATTTCCATGGAACATTGCCTTTTTACTATCTCTTTCATTGGCTGGTATCTCTGCTTCCACTGTTTGCTTTTGAAGTACTACTTTTTTCTTTTGTGTGAAGCACTGAACGAGAGCGAGTGTATTTTTGAGCGGTCTCTCTTGTGGACTTCTCTCAACTTCACTCGTGTTGCTCTCTGTGCACCTCTGTTTCCCTGCTACTCTACCTATTGCGCCCACACGTGTGCTTCTCCCCAATGCCTCGCGGCCCTATCTGTGTTGCTGTCCTTCGTCCTCCTTCTCTTTTCCCATAGCTTCTTCCCACCACCCATGCATTTCGAGTTAGTTTTTATAAACTACAGTGATGCTTGCCTATTCCTCATGCCATATCCATGTTGCTTTTGCTGATTAAGCTTCCCTCCCATCACCCATGTTGCTTCTGTGTTCTCCCGTCCTCCCCAAGGTTCTTCTGCCCTGTTGCATCCATTCTCTCCCGGCCCCTTTGGCTCCCTTTGTAAACAAAAATGCGTTCTCATATTTTCTTTTCAGTTACCGGCCCATCTCAGATCGTTAACAAAAAAAACAGCAACATCATTTTGTTGGGGAGCACACATGTGCTGTGCGTGCCTACAAAATGACATGGGCAGCAGTGTATTTGTTTTTAATTAGCCACACTGCACAGTATCTGTGATGCTGTATACCATGGCTAAAAACCATTGGCTACACCAATAGCTCACAAAGGTGAGACCTATTGGTTTTGCCAATGCTTGGTTCAGATGCTTTTCTACAATTTCAGTTGTGAATTAGTTCCTCACACATCCCAATGGAAGTAGACACGCCTTTGGCAAGATGGCGGCCGCAACTGTGGCCGAGTGAGGTGCTATTCCTGTGCTCCCGTACCGCCTTCCTACCTGAGATGCTCACACGCTGGTTTCTTCTTTGACCGCGTCGGATTCCGCGCTCCATGGTTTGTCGGGCGGTTGATTGAAGTCCGTAGGTGCCGTTTTGCCCGGAGCCCCGGAGGTGAAGGTGGAGGTGATCTGGTCGCGGCTCCTGTGCTGACCCGGAGTGCTGACCCGGAGTGCAGACCCGGAGTGCATTACTGCAGCTGTCGATACAAACGCCATAGACGCTACATAGCGGAGCATCCAACTGCATTTTTCTGTGAGTGCTGCAAGCTGTATCAAACGGGTACGAGAGGAATTATAGGAGCCTTATTTTCTCACAATACTTTACTGTCTCTTTAACTTGCCGGCATTGAAGATCCACGTTTTCGACTTCGAGTTTAGACGTACTTTGCTGCTTGCCCTCTCAAAATTCCGCAGACTTCCCTAAGGGATACAATACCGCTCTACAACAGGCAACGCTGAAAGTCAGCGAAAACAGCGAAAACAAATAAGCTAGTCTGGTGCATTCTGGGACCAGTAGTTTTTTCATTTAAAGCGTTTCATTACTGTCGATAGATGTTGCATAAGGAAGTGGCATATTAGAGACTTGGCAACAAACTTTAAGGAAGGAACACTCAGCTTTGATTTAACGCTTAGCCTATAAGATGGCGCCAAAGGGCAGGGGTTCTGCCAGGAACAAGGGAGTGGCAGCAGTTGAATTGCGAGTTGGGGCATTAGCGTCTGGAGAACTAAATCTGGCGTCTACAAGCTCTACAAGTGTTACAAGTGCTACTAGCATTCATCCTAAGGCTAAGGGGAGTGCTACAAAGTTTAAGGCTGGAGGGGCTACCAGTAAGCAAGTGGAGAGTACAGCGCCTGAAGATACGGTTCTAGCCTCAAGTAACCAATCATTGGCGGCGCAACGTGCCCTAGGAGACATCCAAAGTCAATATCGCGACTCAGCGGCACACCAGCCTCTGGCTCAAGAGATACCTGTCAAGCAGAAGACTGTTGCAGCTATATTTGATAAAAGGCGAACGGTGAAGACCAAAGAGACCACAGTGGTTGCAGCAACGCCACCAAACAAAACAAACGATCCTCTTCAGAAGGAATCAGAAACGATGCTAGATTCAGTTTACAAAATTGGCGAACTTGAATCTGATGGAAAATTCTATTCTATGTCAGATTTAACGAGCTTGTCAGATAAGGAGCATGAGTTAGATAGCTCCAGTAATCTGGGGGATTGGGGGGATTTACCAGATGACTTTGAAGGAGAAGAGCTTGACCAACTTGACTGGTCCGCCTTACCGACGACAGTGAAGAAAATAACTGACTCTACGGAGGGAGTACAGAATGATCAAATACAGCAGTTTTCGCAGTTGAACCTGGAGGAGGAATTGGAAGAGGAGTTGGAAGAGGGCTCAATCACCCTCGGCTTAATCTATAAGACCATCATGGCTCATCGAACCGAGACAAAAGCGGAAGGCTTACGCACACAAGGAGCAGTAAGGAAATTACAGAACACCGTGAGACGGTTGGTCAAAACTTGCGCTGAAGTAACCACGAGGGTGGTTGAAGTTGAAGAGAGAGTCTCATCGGTCGAAGATACACTAGTGAAGCAACAGAGGGTCGTGGAGTCTCTACAAAGATCTGAGTCCGACGTCGAATGGAAGCTTACAGACCTTGAGAATCGGGCACGCCGTAATAACCTGCGGGTGCTAGGAATTGAAGAATCGAAGGAGGGAGCAGACCCACGCAAATTTGTTGTACAGCTATTCACGCAAGCTTTCCCCGAATTAACCGCCTGGAACTGGGATGTTGAAATAATCTGTGCTCATAGATTCCCTTTTGTGGTGAGAAATCTGGGCAAGGAAGGTCAAAGTAATCAGAATCTCTACCCAAGGGCTATTCTAATTTGACTGAAGGCCATATACGATTTAGCAAGGCCGGAGAAGAAAAGAGCCGCTATGGGTTGTGAGTTTTTCGTTCGCCCAGACTTTTGCCCAATGACTGTCAAAGAACGCTGGCAAATGCGAAAATTAATTGCTCCTTTTCAAGACGCAGGAGCACAGGTTTTCCTGCTCAATCCTTCTAAGCTTAAAGTTATTGTAAATGGGAAAGCGAGGTTCTTTACTTCGTGCAACTCAGCACGGGATTACTTAAAGGAGATGGCTGAGCATACTAAAAGATGGATATTCAATTATATAGTGATCACCTTGCCCAGAGGGAATCTTCTGTGTTGAGTGGGCCTGATTTGCCAGCTGAGTGGCTCACTGTTTGTTTTTTTTCTTTTTCTCTTAGCACATGTTTATAAGTGCCTATCTTTTTTTTCCAGAGAACTCTGCTTCTAAATTTTGCTATTCAAATGCTTAGCTTTGATGTAATGGGGTACCTTGGAACTTTCATCTCTACGACTAAGATACTAGGTTGGACATAGAGGTTGATTGCAATGATCAGGCTATGCAGGCTATGAAGGTTAATAGCCTATAACTGTGTGGTGGGTTTTCTCTTGTTCCTGATTCTGGAAAACCCATTTTCTTTTTTGTGGTACCTATAACCATTTGGGAATTGTTAGAGAAGGAAATATGGTGTAAGGAGTAGAGGGGAAAGGAATGGCACAGGTGTTGGTAGGGAGGCTGACGGGCGGGGGGGCACGGTCATAGCATCTCAACATCACTGAGGACTTGGTCCTTAAGCCTCACTTTGGGTGGTGGGAAGAAATGGGGGTGGGGGGGAAGTGGGGTTCTAGGGGGGGAGGGGACTGGAGGAAAAAAGCAAAAAGAATGTTTGTTTGCATTGCAGAAATGGTATTACAGTTTGAGTATAAGCACATTATGTTCTGGCTTCTGATTCTTTTTTATTCTGATGGGGCAGGATAAATTGGTTGTTTGTACATGGAATGTATGCGGCCTCAATGATAGGAAAAAGCGAGCTCTCTTTGCTAAAATTGTTCATTTGATGCGGACAGATATTCTTTGTATACAGGAAACGCATGTACCATGGGGGAAGCGGAATCTTCTCAGATTGGCTGGCTATGAGCTCCTTATTTGCTCCAAACAGACTTCTATGATTAGAGGGGTCGCTATATTTATGAAACGGGGATTAGGTTCCTGTAAAAGAACATTGGGGGACAGAATCGGTAGGTGGACCATAGCTGAAGTCTGTATATCTGGTAAACTATTAACGATTTGCAATATATATGGGTCGAATTTAGATGATCCGGAGGTGGTGCAACTGCTAGATGTGGAATTGGCAGCTTGGCCTACTCCACTCTTAGTATGTGGGGATATGAACATTAATGCTCTAAGTGACTTCGATTTAGCTACAGATTCAAATTATGTGGGTAGAAAGCCAAAAGTGTTCAAAGCGCTTCAGTCCTTCCTCCAGGAGCATGGTTTGGTGGACCTATGGTACTTGCATAATAGAGCGCAAGATGGGTTCACATATCATTCCATTCCCCATAACAAAAATGTTAGGTTAGACTATGTTTTTCTTTCAGAGCAGATGGCAATTGCTTCTAATATTTCCTGTTTCCCACGACTCATATCTGATCATAACCCTTTAATAGCAGAGTGCGGATGGCCTCGAACTAGGAAACCCCCTAGGGAGTGGACGTTCGAAAGAAAGTTGTTTTATGATGACGAATATCGGGGCCATATTAAAAAGTGGATAGCACAGTTCCTAGAGATGAATATTGGGTCGGCATCTGACCAAATAGTATGGGACACATTGAAGGCTGGACTACGGGGGGAGACTAAAAGCTTCACCTCATATAGATGGAAGTCTGAGCAAGAGCAGATGCGTAGGCGGGTCGAGGAGTTAAGAGAGGCAGAGATTCAACTAACTCTGAATATCAAGAATGGTTATGAAACCCAGTTGAGTCAACAAAAAGTAGCAATTTTGAAAGCCCAAGTACTAGAGTCATTTGTAAAAGATCTAGCTTTGAAGTACTTACAATATCGTACAGAGATGTTTGAGTTTGGGGAGAATTCTGGTAGGGTCTTAGCCAAGAGACTCCGCCAGCGTACTATACAGAGTCAGGTAGTAAAAATCCAGGATCAACATGGAATAATATATGATACACAAGAGGAAGTTAATAGAGTTTTCCTGGATTTTTACTCCTCCCTGTATATGGAAGATAGGGAGGATATCCCTGGGTTGGATGCTGAGAGGGCTATGGAGGAGTTCATCAATGGTGTTGAGACAGATAATATTTCTCAAGAACAGGCTGAAGTTTTGGGTTCTCCTATCCAAATGGAAGAATTGGAGTTAGCTGTTAAATCTTTAGCTAATGGTAAGGCCTGTGGCCCAGATGCTGTCCCATTGGAATTTTACAAAATTTATTTCGATGATGTTAAACTGTTTTTTCTTGAGGTCCTTAGAGTAGCGCAGAAGGGAATAGTGCCGGAATCATGGCAAAATACAACTATAGTTCTGTTCAAGAAAAAAGGGAAACCAGAGCTGCTCCCGGCATCATTTAGGCCGATATCATTAATCAATGGAGATTCGAAAGTTTATTCTAAAATCCTGGCTCGTCGACTGGCACAAGTGATCACTCCATTGGTCTCCATTTATCAGCATGGATTCATTCCAGGCAGAGACATAGCGGACCATGTTAGGCGTTCTATTGCATTGTTAGATTGGGCTCATGTTGCAAAATCGCCCCTCGGGTTGATCCTGTTGGACGCCGAGAAGGCGTTCGACAGGGTCTCCTGGAGGTTTTTATGGGCAGTACTTAGATGTAAGGGGTTTCCAGATGGATTTATACATGCAGTTTCTGCTATGTATCTTTCCCCAAAGGCCCAACTTCGCATCTCAGGGCAACAGACTAGCTTTTTTTCTATCACTGGGGGCACACGGCAGGGGTGTCCTTGTTCACCCCTGTTGTTCGCCCGATATATAGATCCGTTTCTCTCTAAGATCCTGGCTAATCAGGCTATAGTCCCAATTAGGGCTGGTGACACCTCTTATAACCTGTTAGCTTATGCAGACGACATAGTTGTGATAACATCTGACGTCCAATCTGCATTTCTGGCATTGAAGGAATTAGCCAAACAGTTTGGAGCAGTGTCGGGCTATAAGCTCAATGTTTCAAAAACGCAGGTGGTTCAGACTCCCGATATGCCTATATCCGATGCCCCAGTGGTTTCTGAAGCTGTGTACTTGGGGGTGCAGATAAGCTCTATAGTTGATAGGATTCCGGAACTAAATATCCTCCCAATGATAGAAGCAGTTAACACCAAACTGGAGAGACTTGACAACCTACATCTATCTTTATATGGCCGCTGTAGTGTCCTGAAAATGATAGTCCTCCCGAGATTTTTATATTTGTTTAGAACCGTTCCCTTGTTATTTTCTCAAAACAGCTTGGTTAAGGCAGAGAGGGTTTGTAGTAGGTTTCTGTGGGGATATAGACGACCACGACGAGCAGCTAAGTGGATGTATCTTCCTTGAGATCGGGGGGCTGGGCGGTTCCCAGCCTAGTTATATATTATTGGGCAGCTATGTTACAAACTATGGGAGTGTTGATATGTGGCGATAGGGTGCATGTACCTATATCCAACCAACCTACTATATACGAGATAGGGCTAGGTGAAGCTGCTAAGGGTATACTGTTGAAAATTTTGGAGCCTAGCTACTACAAAAGGACACGCTTCAAAGTATTGATTGCTGCGTGCTCTATCTGGCGGAAGATTAGGAAGAAATCAGATATTCCGAATTTGAATTTCTATACGCCATTTAAGAGTAGTAGAGTGTTTCCTAGCATATTTCAAGACCATGTAATGCTTGGCTGGCGAAGGAAGGGTGTCTATATGTTGGGCGACCTGGTAGAAGATGGGCTAATTTTAGTATACAGTGATATTAGGAATAAATATAAACTACCCCCTCGCGATTTCTTTAAATATTTACAAATACAAAGCTTTGCGCATAAACAACTGAAGACCTCATCAGTTATTCTTGATAAGTTACCAATTATTGAGATGATTCTGAAAAGAAGTAGAATAGGGGCACTTTATCAATATATAGTGTCTACTTTTCCGGACGACTTATTAGTACAAAGTGCCAAGTGGGAAGCCAAATTAGGTCGGACAGGTATTAACTTAGCCCTGGTATTGGAACTTGCTAGTAAGGTCATCGCATCAGGTTCATTAAAGACACAAAGTTATATGGCCATGTTAGACCTGTACTATACACCAATGAAGATCGCAAAATGGGGTGCTAGTAAGGGCATCACTTGTGCTCGCTGCCATTCGTGGACCGCAGACATAATACATATGTTCTATGCCTGCCCAGTACTTGTAGGGTTTTTTGATGATATTGAGCATTTTATCAATTCCATACTTAAGATAAACTGCTCAGTGACTCCTGCATTAGTAGTATTCGGGGTTGACGTGGGCAATAGCTTAGCTGGTACCCATTCATTCTATAAATTAGCTCTGCTATTCATTGCTATGTCCCAGGCACGTTTATGTATCACCTCTCAGTGGTTATCTGCTGAAGCCCCGACGTTTGCACAATGGCGAGCAAGACTGTTAGCCCTCCATCAGCTAGAATTTTCTGTGTTTTCGGGCAAAGGGGGGAGGAGCCGGTTATTGGCAACTAGAATCTGGGCACCGGTGGCTGAATGGGTTGGCTAAAGATCTATTGCGTTACTGGGTATTGATTGTTGTGTATCTTTTTCCTTTAGGAATATTGTTTATTATCCCCTTGTCGATATAGATTTTTTATGTTTTAAAACCGCCACTTTAGTACTTATCATCTGATCATTTATATGGATGTGCAAAGCTATTTTTTTAATGTGTTTTTTTTTTTTTTTACTTTATGTTTAAAACCTACTCTGCAATGTGTATTGTAATATGTTTCTTTTTTCGTCTAATAAAAAAAATAAATTTTTTTTTTAAAAATGAAGTAGACTCGCCAAAATAGCCAATCAAGAGGCAGTGAGACTAAAATACTCCCGTTGGCTGATGCAAGATGCAATTGACAATATCTGAAACCAATGGCTGAAAGTTCCAGAGCAAAAAAAGCAAAGAGTTGAAGAAAACTTGCCCAAAGCTCCTTAAAATAAGCCTAGTAAGCATGGCAGAAGTGCCCTACATATGATTTTTTTTAAGTATTCTCTAGCGACATGAGGTCATGAGGGTTTATCTCGACAAAAGAAAGGGTTCCAGTGGCTTTCTGCAATGGGACCATAATCCAAAATACTGGTCAAGGTCTTTACCCTGTGGATTCATAATTTATTAGCACTATGAAGAGTTGAGGTATTTGTATCTGCACCTTACAAGGTTTGGAGTTCAAGTTTCGGTTAATTGTATTCCGTTGTTGTATTTAGTATTTAACATTACAACGGGTCCAGTTTTGAACTTAGCCCTTTTATTTGGAAAGACTTGACAAGCTTCTTACTTCTAGCATATGACATAGTTGTCCAAGTTTCATAACTTTACACAACTTAGGTTGTGATAGAAGATTCCCCCAAAAATATTTTGTGAGAGAATTTTCGCAGAAAAACTTTTTTATGAAAATGTTTTTCCACTTAAAGGGGATTTTGGGGAGAATTTTCTTTAACACAAACTTACTTTAAACAGAATTGTCCTTATACTTTTTTGTTCAACAGATGAAAAGCTTTCTGAAGTGAGCTAATGGTGCATGATTTAAGAACAAAACCCACAATATCGCAAAGGAAAAGTCATAGCAGTATAGCACATAACTGGAATCTGAGTGATTACAAGACTGTTTGAGAGATCCCTTCCCTTCCACGTTCTGCACCCTTAGTCTAACTTGAGAGCAATCCCACTTCTGGTAATGGCTCTTACAATGTTCTTACGTCAGTGACAAGACCACATTCTGAGCCAGCAGTTCGTACATCTTTAGATAGTTAAAACTATACTCCAACGTCAAATGCCAAACATTCTAGCGAAGCCAGCAGTTGTTCCACCACCAGCATTAGGCCATGGTAATGTTTGAGCTCCCTTCCGTGCTTTCTTCTAGGTAAGGAAGTCAAAGCAAGGACAATCTGGCATGAGAAGAGTTATCAGCCTTCTTTCCCGTCCCTTTGGCAGGTCAACAACAGGTTAAGACATTTTTATAACCCTAATTTTCTAGCTCTTTTTTATTCATAGATTCATGAGTAGTTAATGTTGCTTTGTTATTCATCCCGGAAAAAACAGATGTGAATTCGCATAGAGTTCGGGAGAAGGAACTACCGAATGCAAGTTCCCAAAGGCAACCATTTCGGCTCTCCCAGAAACACCCATAACAGATGATGACTTGATCTGGAAAGTTTAGTTGGGTCCAATAATTGTTTTTGTTTATGGTATACAGTCTTCTTGATTGTTGCGTTCATGTTGTAGACCAGCGCCAGGCAGTGATATCCACCTGCACATTGTAAGTGCCAGTACCTGTGGTAGAGATGTTTTAGTGTGTTCTTTCCTCTTCAGAGGACCTCCGATAAACTTGTGAGCTGTCATTTTGAATTTCCTCTTTGCAAAGTCCTCTGATTTTGCAGCCACAATATACTCTTCTAGGACAGGAATTGCATTAGTTATTGTATGCATCTTACCTGGTGGGCAGTTTTGGGGTGAATAGTGTTCTACCAGGGTATAAGATTGTGCCTTTCAAATGGCCCTAGCAGGGCTCCCTTTACTTGGAAACTTGAGAGAGTAAAAAAAAAGGACACGAAGAACTAATTTTTAAGTTGTAACAAGACAATTTTCTGACAGCTACCGGGTACAGTAGAGTTTGCTGCCTGCTGAAAGTGCTCTGATTTGTTAGTGTTACCTACTATCTGCAAGAAGCCTGTTGAGCTTTCGAGTTGGCGTTGTCAGAGGTTGTGCATTTCTTGTGGATGCACTTTCCTGCTCAGTAGACAGTGACCTGAAGATATGAATTAAAAAAATATATAAAATTGAGCCACTGCACCTGAGGGTAACCTTTAAAAAATACTGAATAACTGCACTAATGCTTCTGGCTTGAAGCTGTGCCTCACCCCACCCTACTTCAGCATCTGAATGCTTTGTTGTTCTAATCTTGACACTCCCCTTTAACGGGTTGCCTCCTACCTCACCAAAACCTCTATCATTACAGTTCTGAATTCTTCCTCTCCTCATTTCCATGACTTCACCAGTGTCCTTCAAGGTTCCACCATTGCTCCTGTAGGATTGCAGCCTGTGACATGTAAATTACACACTGATCTCTCCAGAAAATGCATTACATCACTGAGTTAATGCGCCATGTTTAGATCCCCTAAGCTTCAGGTTAAAAAAGTACTATTACATACTGGACTTTTTCATAGCATGTCCTGAGGTTGTCTTTAAAAGTAAAGGAACATAGATGGCCTTACCATGGAAATGGGTGGAGATTTTGTTGTAGGGCAAAGTAGGGCTACCACCAGATTTTAAAGAGCTCGTGACTACAGAAGGAGTGGTGGTTAAGGGCATAGACATCTTGTAACGGGAGCCCACCACCAGCGGGAGTATCCTTCACTCACAAGCAGTTGGTGGACTGGGCTTAATTTTCATGCGGATGTCTCCATGCAAGTCACATTCAGGCTTTGCATAACATTACCAGAAGAAGCAGGGCATATGCTGCTCAAGATAAGATAAGACAAGTATTTTCATGATCTGATCATGGGCTGTATGTGCAAATCCAGTGGCTGAGTACTACAAGTCCTGCAGGTGTGTGTTGAGGTTCCGAAAAGCCTTAATGAACCTTAAACAAGGGGCCAACTCCCCCAGGATTGTAATTTTCGTCACCACAGTAAATAAAATGGTTAGGCAGGATACCTAATGTCCCATTTTCCGTCTTTCCAGCTAATCTTTTTTGAAAGTAGCAACATTGGTGGCATGGTAGCAGTTAGTGGCTGGGGTCATTTGTTGTTCTTTAGAGTACTTTGTCTGGACATAATCCACAAGGTGGTCCACTTATGGCAGCACTGAAGTTTTGATGGACCCAAGCCACGTGCCAGACACTCACTTTATAACAATTCTAGAGAAGCAATGCTTCCCCCAGGACAGGAGAAACCTCATTCGATTTGAATCATATGTTAATGAAATGACTCTAGTATCATGTGTCCTAGTTCTGTGCAATGAGATCCATAGTGAAAGCTGTATCTCAGGTCTCTGCATATCTGCAATTAACCCAGAAGTGTACTCCTCACCATGAAATAACAGTTGTACATTCTTCTTAGCAAACAATGGAAGTCTATTGTTACCAAACCCAAAGGTACTAATTTTCCTGATCATGGAAGAATGAAAGTTGGTAGATTCAAACTTGTGAACATGGGACCAATCACAGATGAATCCACCAAACCCAACTTCCTTAGAGTCACAACGGTTAGAAGTGATGACTAGAAGAACCCTGCATGGTTCGTACTGGGAGAAAGGCTTCATCTGTATTGAATTTAATTAATGCTCTCTACCTAATATTTGGGTGTTTGACACATACTTTAAGAAACATTTCTCATTCAAAGTATTTTCAGTTGGTCAATATTTAGTGATTATCTAGAGGCTGGGTTAATGCAAGATATTTCTGGTTTCTCAGCATTTCAGCATATTTCCCTCTCTTGGCTGAGGTCAGGACCCTCAGGCTAATGACACCAAGGGGTTCGCCAGAAGGCCGATAAGTTTCATGACAATCATGGTAGTAGGACTACTACCAATTTGTGATTTCAGGTTTCTCCAATGAGGTTTCTCGTTTAGTTTTTTAATCTCCATGCCTCATAATTACTCTACAATCAAGAACTTTGAAGATTTGGCTAACTACTTAGCCAACATACACCAATTATTTAAGTCCTGTACTCACTCTACCAGCCATATGTTCGACCAGTTTCTGGGGTTCAAGGACCAGATCCACAGTATTCAGTATTAGTCAGTTATTTGGTCTGACAATGACATTATAACTTTTGAAGCCTCCTCCCAAATAGAACCCTGTCGTTCTTGCCCTACTACAAATTTTTGTAACCTAGAAGTCATTTTTGATGATAACCTGTATTTTATTGTCCACATCCAAAAACTTGCTTCTGCCTGATTCCTTATCATGAACTCTAACCTCTCCTTCCTACTGTTTTCAGGCAACATTTGATCTAATCGCTGATCATAAGTTGATTGGAATATTGTATTCCCCTCTATCTGTCCTGTAAGCTACAACTTATCCCAAATGTGTATCTTAGGATGCTGTTCTGACTTCCCATTCAAATAGATGCGTATTTAAGACTCTCTGGCCCTTATTTAGATCTTAGCGGTACAAAAGGGGGTGCTGATGGACGGAGCATTTGAACCAATCAAACACTCACACCCAGTCAACAGATCTGGGTTTAATCCATCACCGTTCTTTAGCCCACTCTGCCACCCCAGTTCAGACCTGGCCATATGCAAAACAGTCTGACCCTGTGCCTCATGGGAACAGTCCAGCCCGAACTGCCAAGCCATGCCTTCCCTGGACCGGAAACAAGCTTCCGAGGACCGGTTTCTGGAATTACAGCCATCTTCAGCCCGGCTTGCTTTAATGCACTGGCAAAGTGAGCAATGGACTCACGTCTGAGCATACCCTGCCAACTTATGTCGAACAAAGCGGTACAAAAGGGGGTGGTGATGGACAGAGCATTTGAACCAATCAAACACTCACACCCAGTCAACAGATCTGGGTTTAATCCATCACTGTTCTTTAGCCCACTCTGCCACCCCAGTTCAGACATGGCCATATGCAAATCAGTCTGACCCTGTGCATCATGGGAACAGTCCAGCCCGAACTGCCAAGCCATGCCTTCCCTGGACCGGAAACAAGCTTCCGAGGACTGGTTTCTGGCATTACAGCTGTCTTTAGCCCGGCTTGCTTGAATCCACTGGCAAAGTGAGCAAGCGACTGACGTCTGAGCATACCCTGCCAACTTATGGCGAACAAAGCGGTACAAAAGGGGGTGGTGATGGACAGAGCATTTGAACCAATCAAAAACTGACACCCTGTCAACAGATCTGGGTTTAATCCATCACCGTTCTTTAGCCCACTCTGCCACCCCAGTTCAGACATGGCCATATGCAAATCAGTCTGACCCTGTGCCTCATGGGAACAGTCCAGCCCGAACTGCCAAGCCATGCCTTCCCTGGATCGGAAACAAGATTCCGAGGACCGGTTTCTGGCATTACAGCCGTCTTCAGCCCGGCTTGCTTGAATCCACTGGCAAAGTGAGCAAGGGACTCACGTCTGAGCATACCCTGCCAACTTATGGCGAACAAAGCGGTACAAAGGGGGGTGGTGATGGACGGAGCATTTGAACCAATCAAACACTCACACCCAGTCAACAGATCTGGGTTTAATCCATCACCGTTCTTTAGCCCACTCTGCCACCCCAGTTCAGACCTGGCCATATGCAAATCAGTCTGACCCTGTGCCACAGGGGAACAGTCCAGCCCGAACTGCCAAGCCATGCCTTCCCTGGACCGGAAACAAGCTTCCGAGGACCGGTGTCTGGAATTACAGCCATCTTCAGCCCGGCTTGCTTTAATGCACTGGCAAAGTGAGCAAGGGACTCACGTCTGAGAATACCCTGTCAATTTATGTCAAACAAAGCAGTACAAAAGGAGGTGGTGATGAACAGAGCATTTGAACCAATCAAACACTCACACCCAGTCAACAGATCTGGGTTTAATCCATCACTGTTCTTTATCCCACTCTGCCACCCCAGTTCAGACATGGCCATATGCAAATCAGTCTGACCCTGTGCATCATGGGAACAGTCCAGCCCGAACTGCCAAGCCATGCCTTCCCTGGACCGGAAACAAGCTTCCGAGGACTGGCTTCTGGCATTACAGCTGTCTTCAGCCCGGCTTGCTTGAATCCACTGGCAAAGTGAGCAAGGGACTCACGTCTGAGCATACCCTGCCAACTTATGGCGAACAAAGCGGTACAAAGGGGGGTGGTGATGGACGGAGCATTTGAACCAATCAAACACTCACACCCAGTCAACAGATCTGGGTTTAATCCATCACCGTTCTTTAGCCCACTCTGCCACCCCAGTTCAGACCTGGCCATATGCAAATCAGTCTGACCCTGTGCCTCAGGGGAACAGTCCAGCCCGAACTGCCAAGCCATGCCTTCCCTGGACCGGAAACAAGCTTCCGAGGACCGGTGTCTGGAATTACAGCCATCTTCAGCCCGGCTTGCTTTAATGCACTGGCAAAGTGAGCAAGGGACTCACGTCTGAGCATACCCTGTCAACTTATGTCGAACAAAGCAGTACAAAAGGGGGTGGTGATGAACAGAGCATTTGAACCAATCAAACACTCACACCCAGTCCACAGATCTGGGTTTAATCCATCACTGTTCTTTATCCCACTCTGCCACCCCAGTTCAGACATGGCCATATGCAAATCAGTCTGACCCTGTGCATCATGGGAACAGTCCAGCCCGAACTGCCAAGCCATGCCTTCCCTGGACCGGAAACAAGCTTCGGAGGACTGGCTTCTGGCATTACAGCTGTCTTCAGCCCGGCTTGCTTGAATCCACTGGCAAAGTGAGCAAGCGACTGACGTCTGAGTATACCCTGCCAACGTATGGCGAACAAAGCGGTACAAAAGGGGGTGGTGATGGACAGAGCATTTGAACCAATCAAAAACTGACACCCTGTCAACAGATCTGGGTTTAATCCATCACCGTTCTTTAGCCCACTCTGCCACCCCAGTTCAGACATGGCCATATGCAAATCAGTCTGACCCTGTGCCTCATGGGAACAGTCCAGCCCGAACTGCCAAGCCATGCCTTCCCTGGATCGGAAACAAGCTTCCGAGGACCGGTTTCTGGCATTACAGCCGTCTTCAGCCCGGCTTGCTTGAATCCACTGGCAAAGTGAGCAAGGGACTCACGCCTGAGCATACCCTGCCAACTTATGGCGAACAAAGCGGTACAAAGGGGGGTGGTGATGGACGGAGCATTTGAACCAATCAAACACTCACACCTAGTCAACAGATCTGGGTTTAATCCATCACCGTTCTTTAGCCCACTCTGCCACCCCAGTTCAGACATGGCCATATGCAAATCAGTCTGACCCTGTGCTTCCTGGGAACAGTCCAGCCTGAACTGCCAAGCCATGCCTTCCCTAGACCGGAAACAGGCTTCCGAGGACCGGTTTCTGGCATTACAGCCGTCTTCAGCCCTGCTTGCTTGAATCCACTGGCAAAGTGAGCAAGGGACTCACGCCTGAGCGTACCCTGCCAACTTATGGCGAACAAAGTGGTATAAAATGGGGAGGTGATGGACGGAGCATTTGAACCAATCAAACACTCACACCCAGTCAACAGATCTGGGTTTAATCCATCACTGTTCTTTAGCCCACTCTGCCACCCCAGTTCAGACATGACCATATGCAAATCAGTCTGACCCTCTGCCTCACGGGAACAGTCCAGCCCGAACTGCCAAGCCATGCCTTCCCTGGACCGGAAACAAGCTTCTGAGGACCGGTTTCTGGCATTACAGCCGTCTTCAGCCCGGCTTGCTTGAATCCACTGGCATCGTCCGCCCGGTCCTAGAGCAGACTTTAGCTTAAAACTGCTTCAGTTCCTGGAGCCCTATTTTGGTCGGGAGAATCTAACGATTCTGGGTGATTTTAATTTTCACTTAGAGTTATTGGAATCTCATGACACCTCCGTGTTGCTGGAAGCACTGACAGCATGTGGACTCACCCAAAGGTGAAAGGACCCACACACCGAGCTGGTCACACGCTCGATGGGATTTTCTCTAACGACCAGAGACTTTCAGTTACGGTTCCTTTCTCCCTCTCCTGGTCAGACCACCTGGCCGTTCCTTTCAACGTGGCCTTCCCCAGCCAGGAAAGTTTCAGGAAAGTTCCGAGTACTTTTGAAGTACGCAGGAATCTTAAAAACATCGGGGAACATTCTTTTGACCCATGGATTCCTAGTCTGTCTTCTATTTGGGAGATGGATCCCTCTTCGGCGGTGCCGCATTATGATAACATTCTTACAGAGGCCTTGGACGAACTGGCGCCGGTTCGGTCCTGTTATTCAGCCAGGAAAAGACCATCAGCCTCTTGGTTCTCTGAACAACTCAGACTCCTTAGGCAGGAAGTAAGGAGACAGGAGCGTCGATGGCATGCCAGTTGGGATCTCAAAGACAGGGAAGCTCACAAAACCCTGCTCAAGAGATATAAGTCGGAAGTCATCGGGACCAAACAAGACTACTTTGTGGCCCTGACTTCCTCCCTTTCATCTCCCAAAGAGCTCTTCAGGATTGTGGACTCTCTCACATCTCTCCAGGTCCCCGATCCTGTTGTTCCATCTCAGGAGCTCTGTAATGACATAGCTCTCTTCTTTCAGTCCAAAATATCCGACATCTATTCTTCTTTGGAGTCACAAAGGGTTTCAACGGCTGAGCCCCCGGCTACTGCGGTCCCGGATGTTTCCTCGGCGGAGCCTCCCTTGGCCGGCTATCTGGAATCTTTCCCTCCGCTCTCCCTACAAGATCTTGACATGCTGCTTGAGAAAACCAAGTCAGGGTCTCCGCTAGATGCTTGCCCTCTTAAGATCATGAAGCAGTGTAGAGGATCTCTTCTACTCCCCTTACTTGAGATCATGAATGGGGTTTTGAGGGAGGGCGTCTTTCCACAGCAGTGGAGAAATGCTGTGGTAAAACCTCTTCTTAAGAAACCCTCCCTAGATCCCGGGGTTTTAAAAAATTTCCGCCCCATCTCACTGCTCCCGGCCCCTGCAAAGATGCTTGAGTCCCATTTAAATGGGCATCTAGCTGCCTTTGTGGAGAATTCGGGCTGCCTGGACCCTTCCCAGCATGGTTTCAGGAGGGAACATAGCACCGAGTCCGCCCTCACCCTGGTCCTCGACTCCATCCGTATGAGTGTGGATGAGGGTCGGACATCCCTCCTGATCCTCCTGGACCTTACGGCTGCCTTCGATACCCTATCTCCCCGTATCTTAACATCGCGACTGGGTGAGATTGGGGTCCGGGGGGCAGCCCTGGGTTTGCTCTCCTCTTTTCTCGATCATAGGGAGCAGAGGGTAACGCTGGGAAAATTCCTATCTCCATCCCTGTCTGTGCAATGTGGGGTCCCTCAAGGGTCGGCGCTTAGTCCCACCCTTTTTAACATCTATGTGACCCCCCTTGCCAGACTTATTAGATCTTTTGGGATGGAGGTAGTTTCCTACGCGGATGACACCCAGATCCTCGTGTCTCTCTCCCAGTCAACTGAGCTAACGGCCCCCAGATTTAGATCTTGTATGGAGGCCGTCAGCCAGTGGATGATTTACAATTCACTGAAATTGAATGGGGAGAAGACCGAGGTGATGGTGTTCGGCGGAAGGGAAGATATTTGGTCCATGGAGTGGTGGCCTGACTCGCTCGGTCCCTGCCCTAAGCCTACCTCCTCGGCTAAAAATCTCGGGGTGATGATTGACCCTACTCTGGACATGCGCCAACAGGTCAACAGGACGGTATCTACCTGTTGGGGTATAATCCATGTCCTCAGGAAAATTAGGAACTACCTTTCCCTGCAGGCAAGAAGGCAACTTGCTGTCGCCCTTTTGGGGTCTCGTCTGGACTACTGAAATGCGCTGTATGCTGGACTGAATAAGAGTCAGATGCAGCGCTTGCAGGTAGTCCAGAATGCGGCAGCCAGATTCGTCCTTGATCTTCCCCGACGCTCTTCGGCCACGTTGGCCAGGAAGCAGCTGCACTGGCTTCCGATAAAGGAGCGGATTGTCTTTAAGTCCATGTGTATGGTCTATAAGGCCTTGGCAAAAAGTAGCCCTACAGGCATTGGAGCTATCTTGACCTATTACAACCCTGGCAGGAACCTCCGCTCCTCCAATCATTTTCTTCTTCACATCCCTCGCATTCGGAAAGCCAGATGGGGTGGTAGGGCTTTTTCCCTCTTGGCTCCTAAATGGTGGAATGACCTTCCATTAGAGCTCAGTTCCCTCCCCTCCCTTCAAACTTTCAGAGCTGCCCTTAAAACACGCCTCTTTGTCCAAGCGTATAAATAAGCGTATTAGTGCTGCTTTCTGATCTTTTTGTTAGGTGCCTTGACACCTTCGGGTTTTAGTTTGCGCAATACAAGATGCATAATAAATAAATAAATAAATAAAGTGAGCAAGGGACTCACGTCTGAGCATACCCTGCCAACTTATGGCGAAGAAAGCGGTACAAAAGGGGGGCGGTGATGGACGGAGCATTTGAACCAATCAAACACTCACACCCAGTCAACAGATCTGGGTTTAATCCATCACCGTTCTTTAGCCCACTCTGCCACCCCAGTTCAGACATGGCCATATGCAAATAAGTCTGATCCTGTGCCTCATCGGAACAGTCCAGCCCGAACTGCCAAGCCATGTCTTCCCTTGGCTGGAAACAAGCATCCTGGGACCGGTTTCGGATTCATAATCCTCATCAGCCAGGCTATCTTGAATCCAGTGGCCAAGTGAGCAAGGGACTCACGTCTGAGCATACCCTGCCAATTTAGGGCGAACAAAGCGATACAAAAGGGGATGATGGACGGAGTGTTTGAGCAAATCAAACACTCACCCCCAGTCAACTGATCTGGGTTTAATCCATCACCATTCTTCAGCTCACTCAGTCACCCCAGATCAGACATGAACATATGCAAATCAGTCTGACCCTGTGCCTCATGGGAACAGTCCAGCCCGAACTGCCAAGCCATGTCTTCCCTGGCCCGGAAACAAGCATCCTGGGACCTGTTTCGGATTCATAATCCTCATCAGCCAGGCTTTCTTGAATCCAGTGGCCAAGTAAGCAAGGGACTCTGCCAACTTAGGGCGAACAAAGCGATACAAAAGGGGATGATGGAGCAAATCAAACACTCACCCCCAGTCAACTGATCTGGGTTTAATCCGTTCATCATCCCCTTTTGTAATGCTCATTTAGATCTTGGCGGTGGAATACTGCATAGGATATAATGTGATCGTAATTCAATGGATGGAATATTCGTCATGTTTGTGATGGAGTATTCCCCTTCGCCAAGATCTAAATCAGGCCCTCTTTTTTGCCACAACGAGGTCCACACACAAGAATAATATACCTTTGCTGTTCACTAGGTATTTTCCATCCAGAACTCTGCACCCTTCTACTTCCTACTTGGTCTTAGTTTAAAGGTTTCGAAGAGCTTGCCTTGGAGGATATGCTTTCTATTTGATCAATGCGCAAGACTGGAATGAGTTTACTCTAGCCATTCGCTCTGAATCACGTCTTCTTGCGTTGTACAAAGTCATGAAACCCCATTTGTTTCAATAACGTATTTCCATCTGCTTCAATATTTAACTATTACCAATTACAGCCTAGAGCTCCAGGACCCCCAAGAGTATTTGTGGGCTTCACAGAACACAAAATCAAATCAAACCAATATTGGACCATTTACAAACAAGCCCCTTTCTTCCTCTTCTCCCTCATCCAAAAATACATTCTGAGGAGAACCTTTAGTTCTATCTGGCCTTCATCTTCCTCAGGTCTCCAAAATCTTCAAAGTCAAGATGCGGGGGGGGGGGTCGCTCCTTCTTTATCACACTCTTAAAGCCAAAATACCTTTCCTCTAAATCTACAAACCATTCCTCTGTTGGGATTTTTAAAAGATACTTAAAACTCTGCTTGTTAATGCCTGAGATACAATGCATATTCTATTAACACTCCTTCCAGTGCTGAGATACCCCAGCAGTGAGAGGTGCGCTTTATAAAAACCTTATAACATAACATGACCAAAACACATGATAGCAATCGGGTCCTCCCTATCAAAGAGTTCCCAAATTACCTGAAAATATCTTAGATTAAACTAATTCTAAACAAACAAAGATTTGTCCTGTCGAACTGGCAAAAAACAGGCCAATATTCAGCCCCAAATTCATAAGTAAGTTGATTTAAAAGACAGCTTTTTCCACGCATCTCTAGCTTCTTTGAACAATTAAACTCATGGTACTAAACTCTATCTGGGATGATCTGTAAATTACTGTTGTGTTAACACAGTCACCGCACTAATGATTTCAACTCAGCATTTGACCTTTTGGACCACTATTAGCCAATAGGCTGTTTAACACACAAATAAAGGGAACTGGAGACAATCTTACCTTAAAAACAGAGCTTAAATTGTCACATTTAGCTCTTCACCATTAACTTGTTGGGCTTGGATAGACATCCCAAGGAGATCAACAACTGTCCCCCTGCTTTTCAATGTATACGTGTTCAAACTTTCAGATCTTGTCAACTCCTTCAAGTTTATCTGCTGCAGCTATGACAATGTCACCCAGACCATCTAGAAATTGGAAAAACCATGAGACTTGAAATCTCCTGACTCTGGAAAAGCTTCTTAGCAGTTAAAAAGTTGATGCTAAAGAACCATCCTAAACTTAACTCCTCCATGACCCTAGTTCCATCTGTACCCTGGAGATATGCCCTATGTTATGACATCTGAAGACATAACTTCTGCCACAAGAGAAGCATTGTACATGATGAGAATACTACGCCGTAACTTCTCTTACGTAGGCCATTCTCAGAATACAAGCATCACTTGCCTAGACTTGTCACATATTGACTACACCCAAGTACTATATATCAGACTTCCTAGGCACTTAATCCGCCAGCTAAAGCTGATGTAGCGTACAGCATCCAGACGAGTCCGAAACCTGAGCATACAAGATCATTTAATTATGCTTTCAAAGCTATATACCTGACAATATTTATAAGACTCTCCCTTAAAGCCCTTTGCATTGCATATGGGCCACCATTGGGACCAATGAAATGAAATGAAAAATTGCACTTATATAGCGCGTAACTACCCGGAGGCCTCACAGCGCTTGACACCAATCTTGATACAATCAAAGCAAACTGTATAGTCAGAGAAGAAATCTAAGATTGAGCATGGCTCCACTTCTAAAAACTCCTTGCTGTCTAAAACTAGGCAATGCTTTGATCTCTTTCTCTGTGTAGACATACAAACTCCGGATTGAGAAGAAGGATCGCCAGAAGTCTGAAAAGCACGAAAGATGAGAATTTTTTCAAAATTAGGACTCAGAACTGACTCTTAGATTACACGTCATACTGATTTGTATAAATAATGTTAGAAATTATTGCACACACTCTCTTAGAATACCGCTCAGTGCCTAGTCTGGAGCACATTCTCTGGTGCTAATTCAGGGCAGCAAAACACCCTAATCATAGATAATATTTCAACAAACATCCTTCTTTAAATATGCAGTACTAACAGAGCAACAGAGCAGCTCCTTACTCGGCCAACCATAAAGCATTTTGGTACCTCGTTGGAGGGGATATAGGAAAGCCCTATGGGAATGCAATGCAATGCAATACAGCACAACACAGTAAAATACATTAATGATGTAAGTGATTTTGCCCTCCATCATCTCAGCACTGGCTGGGGGTAAACACTTCCCTCCAGTGCACAGACTATTTGCGCAACAGATTGCTTATCTCTCCTACCAAAATTTTCAATTCGTTGTGGGGGAGGATCCTTCAGGGTGCTATTCTTGTCTCACTTCGACTCCAAAGCTCGTGATTTCAGTATTACCACCTCTGGCCACAGCTCTCTTTGTATGTTCTACCATGGCCCACTGAACCATCTGACCAAAGATACAATTACTCTTATCTGAGACAATCAAATAATAACCTTTTCAAAGTGTGGGCAATGTTACATCATCAATTGTATTATGCCAGGGACATGGAAAGTCTGCGTTGTTTATAATTTTAGGCATCAACACCAAACCACACCTGGCATTTAGTGTTGAACGGACACTCTGGTGGCAGGATACTATTGGGTGGGAACAATAGGATAGAAAGAGGACCATACTAAATCATTTTTTTAATTTCCAAAGCAACAATGAAAATGCTAACTTTGCCTGTGGAAGGCAAGACCTGAAGAACCTGCAGTTTAGTGCTGTAAGAAACTATCTTGGAATGTGGCATGCTTTGATGGAGAAAGTAGACCGGTCAGTCGAGGCCCATGCAGGTAAGTGCGGTGCGGCAGGGCCCCGGAGCTCTTACCTGCACAGGCCATGGCTGAGACCAGTTAAGCAATGGTATCGGTCCGTGATGCCTGAGGCCGCATGTTAACTGGTGGGCCTGGGTTGTAAAAAACAGATGTATATAGACAGCAACCCAAAAACGAGATGGTGAAAGCTCTGCATCACTCAAACACTCAATCTGGCATGGCTGCCTTCTAAAAACACACCAGCTGTTCCCAGGGAAGAACTGGCCAATGGAGATATTGAAGATTCCCTATAGGCGAAAGCGGAGAAATTCCTGACAGACAGGTTCCACTGAAAGTCAAGAAGGGCTGGGATGGATTGCTTGTCAGGCTCTGCGATTCTCAGACTACCACCCAGATGGAAATCTTGTTGCATCTTTGTATGTCAGTCTAGTCCTCCCTGCTCTATTCGTGAAAGACAAAGGACAGCACAGCCACACACTTCAAAATGAATTCCAATACCTTTTTTTGTGGACTTTTCTAAACTGCTGCACATAATACATAAGTAAAATATTTTACTCGCTTAAATAAACATAATCCTCTTGTTATGCATTATTTGGCTGCTTAGTCCTTGTATCTTCTTTCGGGGGGTGAGGGGCTGCTGGATGTGCCTGACTGTATTAAAACAATTAGGACCATGTTTGTCCCGGCAACGTCGACTCGATCAGCAATTAGAAGCTGCGAATGGCGTGAGATCGCAAACAATGTTATGAGGAGAGGTGCTGCTCCTGGGTCACCTTTCGGTTTTTTTTTTTGTGTGAGGGCTGTTTTGTCCATTTTGCCTCCAGTGACAAACAACACATTAGAAGACATTGTTCTTTCATCATCGGGTGCGCAGCAGCTGTCGAGAATCACCTTTCGTTTCCCGCCACGCCAGGCAGCCGGGCGCGCTTGACACCATTAGCGGATTGCCATCAGGTAACCGAATCTGGGTTTCTTTACGCGTCTCACGGCGTTCTGTTTTTGTGCGCACAGAACGCGCCAGCCTGACCTCCGGCCATTTTGTAAATCTAGACACCGCTGCTTGTTTGCAAACAGTCTGAAAGAGGAAACAGGCGGAAGACTCGGAGCTTCACGGTCCTTGCTCCAAACAATGCACCTGCCACGCTAGGCCTTTCTATCATTAGATGCACGAGGCATGAACGGAGCGGCTGAACCTGAAAATTGGACACAGATATGGTAGATGTCATCAGTATTAGAGTCTTTAATAATAATCCTGTATTTGTAAAGCACACAGCTAGCCGTAGGTTTCCCAGCGCTGGGTGCCTTCAGAAAGATTAAGCAAGCTATTGCCCAGAGTCACATGGTGCTGGGAAGACCCCTGCCGCGGGTGCCGGGGATCGAACCATGATCCCCCTGCGTCCGGCATCAGTCGCCCTGGCCACTGTGCCACACCTCTTCTCTATCAATGAATAAGCCTACCATTCATCTACGATACCATTCTGATTGCGGGAATCTACTGAGAAGCTAAAGAAGCTCAGTTAGTTGAGTGCTGCAAAAACTGAGTGTAACCTGCACATCTGATATCTCTCTATTGGCCACCAATATAGCCATACGGAGAGCTCTCAAGTGCCTCTGCCTCTGTATTTGTAGTATTTCCAACAGAGTATCTTGCTTCATCCTGCTGGGTTACAACGGATGATGGCCAGAGTCTTTTGTGACCCAGATATGAACACCAAAAACGTCTTTGTTTAGAGGAGGGTCTACGCACAGGAGTCTGGAGTCGCCCAGGTAAGAGGTGATATCTTGATTTCATCTTAGGTGTTTAGGTTGCAGCTGCAGCCCGATAAGTCTTGGTAGGGCTCCATCCTTCCTCTACCTGTAATCAATTCCCAGGTTTCACTCAGTGGCCAGACACCAACCTTCAATGCATCATTACATCCTCCCGGCATGCACACCCAACATTCTAGAGCATGCCCACTCAGCTCATGCATACACAGACATGTCACTACAACCTCCCCTTTCCTTACATGCAGGACAAAGCAGACATGCCACATCACTACACCATCCTCTTTTCTTACGCACAACACAAAAGTGAAACTACTGCAACAATGACCCAGAAATTATCAGACCTTTTCAATCTTCCACAAGCAACACTCACATGCCCACAAGCACAATGCACTCCACCACAGTCTCTTATAGACACACAAAAGTACAGCCCATCCTTCCACCACAGCCAGCACCCAGTCATGCTAGCTGATTAAACCAACATGACCACATGCAAAACGAAGTACCTAAATTGGCTCCCAGCACCACCTTCTCTGGAAGCTGCAATAATATCAGACACATTGTCTTCCCGCACAATGATGACAGCCTCTAGGACAAGCAAACTGAAACGTCTGAAAACATAACATGGAAACACCTGTGTGGCCCAGTACTATGATCCCACACCAATCTGTGTGACTACACTGGGTCAGAACTCTAAGATGCCTGGATAGGGAAAACCCACATACTGCACCCTACACTTACATTATCTGAAGCTACGTCAGATCTTCCCATCCACACAGAACAATGACTGTCTCCAGTACACGCAAGGTGAATCACATGCACTAACAAGACAATCACCAATGTGCTCTGCCTCCAGTACCACTCACCTGTCAAATCCAATATGTACAAAACGATGACTGGTTCCAGAGGGGAAACATCCTTTACCCCGCAAGTGTTACTCCTCAGTGCCATTACCCCGCAGTTTTTACACCGCAACATCTTTTTCAACTCAGTGCTTTACACCGCAAACTATTACAACGCATTCCCCAAAGTAACGCCACAGTGGAGGTAGAATAGTAAATTGTGTCGTAATGGGGAATGCGTTGTAATGGATTGCGTTGTAAAGCCCTGCATGGTAAAAGGACTTGCAGTGTAAAACCTGCGGGGTAATGGCAAACGGAGTAAAAGTGTATGGGGTAAAGTGTCCTATTTGTCCCAGAGCACATACAGGTGAAACAAATATATATCAGAACACATATACCTCATACTGATGTACCCTGCCTCCAGTTACACATACTTGTTGAGACTTTTCTTTCGCACAATCGTTCCAGAACATTCTGAAGCCAAAATTGTGTCTCCCAGTCACAACACTTCTTTGTACTATACTTCCCTATGCTTCTCGCAACAGGGAACTTCTCTGGCCATCTTCGCAACACATTATACAAACCTTGTGAAACGGTACTACTCTTCCCCATCTACGCATCACTATAACATAAACCTCGATATAGGGTTCTCCTTTTCCACACCTTCGCAAAACCAAAGACTAAGTACTGCTGCATTTCCCCAAAATCTCACACCAAACACCAGGTGTTCCATTTTCCCACAATAACTACACAATATCACACCATGTGGGATGGTACTCCTCCCCACGTTCATGCACAAGTGCAAGCCTAAACCAATACCTAATTAATATCTGTTCTGTCTATATAGCGATATATCCTGCCTATATATCTGCCTATCTGTTGTGTCTATACATCTTTTCAGTTTACATAACTGTCCATATATCTCTCTGATCTGGCCATATCTCTCCATGTTCTGTCTATCTAACCATCTAACTGTTCTCTGTATCTAGTGGTACCTGTTCTGCGTATGTGCCTAGCTAGCTAGATTTGTTCTTTCTACATGTCTGTCCATATGTCTGTCTATTTATCTATCCCTCCGTATATTTGTCTTTTTGTCTATCTCTTTTGCTGTCTGTCTATATTTGTCGTTCGTACTATTGACTTGTCTGTCTGTTTTCTACTCTTCTCTTTAGTATATCCATGTGTATCCCTTCCCTATGTATATAGAGATAACTCTAATCACTAGTATATGCAGTAGACCGTTGTGCTCTCTTCCATTCCTATGTGACTCTTAGAGTATATCCAGTCTTACCCCTTCCCTATGTATATAGAGATAACTCTAATCACTAGTTTATGCAGGAGTCCGCTCTGCTCTCTACCATTCCTATGTGACTCTTAGAGTATATCCATGTATATCCCCTCCCTAAGTAGATAGAGGTTTCACTAGTATATGCCTAGAGTTTATCGATTTGTATCTCCTCCTTGTGTGACTTTATCTCTTGTACATTTGCAATTTTTTCTGTTTGTACCTTTTTATAACGCATGTAATCTTAAGTCCGTATGTTTTCAACTGGTTCTTATGTAAGTCAAAAATTTGCTAATTCTTTTTGTACCGTCAGTCCTTATGTTTGAAACTGGGTCCTATGTAAAGCGCCCTGACACCTTCGGGTAAAGTTCGCGCTGTATAAAATTGCATAAATAAATAAATAAAATACATTTCCTCGTCTCTCCTACTCTTTGGTTTGCTTTCATGTTTCCTCTTTATAGTGTTTCTATTTATTTGTTACCTGTAATTTCCTTTTTTGTCATGATTTTCTTCTCAAATGTCTTCTCACATTTTCATCGGCAGTGTCCCCTCCACAGCCTCGCTCTTGTTTGCTCACTCATCACACGGGGAAAAACATACAGGCCTGCATGTGATTCTTTCAGCCTGCCAATTTGAGGGTATTTTAGACGAAAGCTGAAACATGAGCTGCTACTAGTGGCAGTCGTAGCTGACCTATGACCTCTAGCTGAAGGACTGATGTGCTATGTAGCAGCAGGTGTGATCTGTAGTGACGGGAAGGGTGGGGGTGGAGGGTGGAGAAGGCTGGTGGCATTGATATCACATAGGAGTTGGACACAGGAAATATAAACAACAGCTGTAGAGGGAGAGGGCTAGTCCGAGGGTTGGAGGGTCTCTCATAGAAGCGCGAGTCTGTGTGCAGTAAATTGAGCTTCTGCTCATTGAACATGTCACATTAGCAGTGTTTGCTTGTAATTTGATGTGCTTCGAGCCCTGTTGACTAACAGCTTTAAATTAACCCAGAATAAGACTGAGTCTGGCTTTCAGCCTCAATACAACACAGAGCCAGCGCTCCTGTTTGCCTCTGAATCCTTCCGCCAGGCAGGTGACAGGGGAGAAACCACTGCATTGCTGCTGTTAGATCTTAGCACAGCATTTGACACTGTGTCTCACAGCGTACTCCTTGAACGGCTGCATAACCATGGAATTGGTGGAAAGGCCCTGCAGTGGATAGCCTCTCCCTGACAAGATTGGCCTTTTCAGGTGGCACAAAACCATCCTTCTCGAAGGTCTTTCCACTACAGCAGGGGGTGCCTCATGGTTCTTCCCTGAGCCCAACACTATTCAACTTGTACAAGCACCCCCTCGCTGATATCATCGAGCGCCACAACTTCTCCATGGTGTAGTACATAGATGATGCACAGCGGATAATCACGCTGTCTCAAGATGCTTCCAGTGCTGCTGGGAAGCTCCTTCCCTGCCTGTCAGAGGTGGCAAATGGATGAGCCTCAGCTGTCTGAAGCTTAACACCGAGAATACTGAGGTCCTCATCCTTGGCAAACAACCTACAATCTGGTCAACGGCCTGGTCGCCTGATTCCCTGGGCAAGTTACCTATACCAATAATGTGAAAAGCCTAGGAATCTGGTATGACTCAGAGTTATCTTTCGATAATCAAATTATGAGTCTTGCAGAACAATGTGTTGGGATCTAAAAGACCTTAAAAAAAATCCTTGTTTTTCTACCAGAAGCAACCAGGAAGACAGTGGTACAGCCTTTAATCATGGATTACTGTAATGTCCTGTATCTTGGGGTGTTACAGGCACGATTAGGAAGACTACGGCGGGTGCAGAACATGGCAGCTCGGCTGCTAGTAAATCTGCCTAGACCTGACCATCGTCCCCAACTCTACCAATGTTGCACTGGCTTCCATTAAGGCATCGGGTGTCCTTCAAAGCCATGTGCTATTGCCACAAAATTCTCAACTATAAAGGCCCGGAATATCTTCACGCTCTGATTACACCTTACTTTCCGAAAAGAAATCTGAGATCAGCTGATGGTTCTCTTGCTTGTTCCCAGAATGAAAAGAGTCTGTTTTGGAGGCCGCTTTGGCAAGAAAAATCTGAAACAGCTTTTCGCAAGAATTTAAAAACATGGGGCCTCATTTACACAGCGATGCGTCACTTTTCATTGCGCCCTCCTTGCGACATGCTGGATGCGTCATATTTACAATATGAGGCATCATGTCGCAAGGAGTTACAAATACGCCAGTATTTCTGATTATCAGTAGGTGGAAAAATGACGCATTGCTGGAGTGTGTCACAAAAGTGACGCAACTTCAGCAATGGGTCATTTAACATGGGCAAGTCCCATTTCAATGTGCCTGCGTCAGTCTTACGCCTGCTGTTGGCAGGCGTAAGATATTGACGCATTTGCGTCCTAGAAGTGGCGCAGTGAAATCCCATAGATTTCACTGCGTCACTTCTACGAGGCTTACTTGCTTTAGAACGCCCACCCTGAATACATTAAAAGGTATAATGTGGCGCAGGGGTTCACAAAGTGACGCATCTATAGAGATGCGTCACTTTGTAAATATGACGCAACATGGTGCATCTTTTACGCTTTTACAGTGGCACAAAAGTGACGCAAGGGCTCATAACTAAGCCCCCCCACTTTTTCAGATCAACTTAGATTAGAGTTCTTACATTCCTGCTTTGCATATTAGGACTGATACAATAGCACTGGGACACGTCAGTTGACATAGCTATGCGCTTTATAAATCTCATTATTATTATTATTAATTGCAGTCTTTGAATTTAAGAAATGGTTACTGTTTAAAAGAGCATCTGTTTTTAAATCATACTGTAATACAGCCAGGGGGCTAAAAGAATCATATTAAAGATACAACTGTAAAAGTGCCTTTGCGACTGGAGTTTAAGAAAATATCCTGGCTTGTTTCAGTATCATAGCTGAGTGATGGGGTCCCCGGGGTAAAGGTGTTAATGAGATAGATCAGTGGGTTAATGCACCTGCTGCTCTATGTGCAACCTGAGACACAAAGGTTTGTGTAGTAGTGGGGCTGACGCACCTTTCGATCTTTTCTTGATTAGATAATAATGTTTGAAGGAACATTTTATTAAGTGACTAAGTTGGATTGAGTCTCATTTACAATGATTGGCCACAGAGGGTTCAAATACACTCCTGAATATTTCGGTTGAAGCAGGCAATGAAGAAACCTGGATGAGTCACTATCAAGGCCTGTGTTTTCACACCCCAAATACTGCCTCCCACAAGTCTGTCTTTCATATGACTTTTCGGATTTACTGACAGTTGTCAGGGTTGTGGAAGTGCATATAACAATATATTTCCTTGGTTGAAATTGGATCAGTTACAAACAGCCACTTAAAAAAATATTGACGTGTCCTTGGTGTCATAACTCGATTTTGGAGATAATTGGGAAGAACTGCAGGTGGGACAGTTTAGTGGTTTTATTCACCTGTCAAATGTGTGCAAGTAGACCCATTTAAGATTAGAGTATACATTAATTTTTTCGGTAAAGCAGTCCTCCTTTTTCCTGCCTCTCACACATATTCTGTCATCACAGAATTAGGACTTGGTTAACCTTCTATTTCCTCAAGATTACAGTGTGCACAGATTCCTAGACATAGGTTTCCACATGAATTATCGCATAATCCTGCAAGTGAACCAAAATCATGATTTTGAGAAATGGTAGTACCTGAGTAAAGGGTAAAGCAATTAAAAAGAAAAAAATTGAAAACAAAGCAAACATCCTGTAAGGAAACTTATAAAAAGTGAAGTGGTTAAAATAAATGTAATGCTTCGGTTTTACACGTCGATTGTCTGTAGCTTGCAGTCCTATGTTTTATCACAAAATACAGGTTAAGATACAGATCTGTTAAAGGGCCACACAATAAAAAGTAAAACAACTCCCTGAGTACGAACAAACCTTACCACGGCGCACTTTCTTGCAATTAGAACATTCATCCTCCACCCAGTCACCACTGGCCTGCCTGCTGGAAAAGGCTGAATATTAATTAGAGGAACGGTCGTTTGTTTAACCCCTTGCATGCTTGTGACGGAACCGTTCCATCACAAGCCTCGGGTGAGCTGTGCTTGTGACGGAACGGTTCTGTCACTGCCCGCTCGCCGCGCCTGCGCGGCGCGAATTCCACACCTGCGCTGACAAATTAATGGGCGGGTTCGTGACGGAACCGTTCCTTCACAAGCACAGCTCACCCGCGAGCCGTGACAGAGCGGTTCCGTCACAAGCACGGAACTGCCACGCGGCCGCCCCACCCCCTTAGCACTGCGGCAGAATAGCCGCCGCAGCGAAGGGGTTAAGAGAGAGAGCCCCCATCGTAGAGCCTCAGGTGAACCCAATCAAGTATCCCCTTTCAGCCAGGAGCATATCCCTGCCATGCACGGAAGAGGGGACCCCATGTACCATGGCCCTGACATGTACGGAAGAATGGATCCCTTATCAGTACACTGCGCATTGAAGGAGAGTTCGAGCTAGAAGGAGGGCTAGAGCAAGTGATGGAGCAAGGATTCGCACGTAAAGCGACTTGCTCTGATTCAAGAACCTCGCCTAACTTGTAATCATACTAATTCAACCTGTCCGTAATTTATTTAGCATTTTCCCCAACACGCGGGTGTCCCCAGGAGGCTTGCCTGTGTGTCTTTTCATCCTAACAATGCTTGCACTACGGAAATGGCTGCTTCGCAGAAAACCAGTCTGCGCATGCGTCGGTCATACCCATGTGATGCGACGCACTCGCATTTTGGAGGGATTTTGTGCACATGCGCATTATTGCAAACATGGCCGCTTGTCTCTCACCATGCTCTCTGCTTGCCACCGCTGCTTCTGCCTATCTGTCTTTTTGCACTAAACTTTAATGCTATAGATATTATAAAGTAAGGGGTGCAGTGAAGTCTATAACGGTATACAGTGTAATCAATTTTTCGTATGATTCTAATTTGTTTTCACTTGCTTTTCATGTACCACGTATCTATGGGTCCGGGGATGGGGAGCTGCGCCATACTGGAAGTTCCTCTGAACCCTGTCATGTGACATGGGAGAAACCCCACCGCGCAGAAGCTAAAACCAGCCAGCTGGCTCCTGAAGCCCGATGCGCCTGAGAACCTACCTAAAGATGCTGCAGTTTTTCCTTGACTGTGCAACAATGTATCTGTATAAGGCTTTCTCTCATTGTCTTCTATATTCCTATGCCTGGGAACGTGAACCCAAGGGGCGGGTATGCAAAATTGAATAAACATGATGAGAACACTGAATTATAGGTGGTAACCATGACCTAACCACCTCTCCTGACCAATCATAACGTGGGAATTTGTCACTTGCAACATTTGTGGGTGGTCTAGGGGTCCCAAAACAGTATAATTAGGCTAGTGTAGCTTAGAGAAATTGTCCGACTTGTCCGAGTAGCAGACCTGTCACTGACCCTACGAACTCTATAGGTGATTAATCTAGAGTGCTGCGGAGCACTCTGTCCATACTTTCCACAAGCTCCTAGGGGTGGAAATAGTCCTAAGTGCTGGCGAAGCACTTTGCTGGGAAAATTCGAAAACCCAATCGGGGTTACTGGTGGATTACTTGCAGAGAGGGGTAACGCTGATGTTGCATCCAAAGCTGTAGGTGTTGGTCGTACCTTGGTGAAGCCCAGTCCTGACCCAAATCCTGAGGGGTATCCTGTCCTGACTGTCCATGAGCTGTACCTGCTCGCATTCTGGTATTCCAATCCTGAGGGTCCTTGTCCCCGTCTTTCCAAACTGACCCGTGGCCAGGGTTAGTCCTCATTTCTATCTAGGTAATTATTAAACTGTGGGTTTACGTCTTCCTATCTCTCTTCCCCTTCTTAATAAAGCACTCTTGCCTGTGATATTGCTCTATCACCTTTTGAAAGCAACGTATATGCAATTGGTTATTAGAAATGTTCCACTTCTCTTCCTACCTGTAGGATAATTGTTGAATTGTCATTTTATATTAGTGTGTTCCATTATTCCCCTTCCCTTTTCATGGTTGCAGTGAACTTAGTAAGAATAGCATAAGTAGCCTAGTGTGAATATACATTTTAGGCCCTGCTCATATCCCCTGCCCTAGTTTAAACTTGTGATGAATAGCTTGTTCCTTGTTTCCCTTACCCTGTAGTGTTCTCAATTACTCTAATGGTACTTGCCCTAATCCATAGTTACATAATAGCAATAATCCTGATAATTGACGTGTTGATCTGTATTTGCCTCATTATTTTGGCATACTCATTCTGAAATTTCCTTTATAAAACTTTTAAACCCATCAGGTGTCTGTGGTCATTTTACAGTACAAAGTGTGGATAAATGTACTTGGTATATAAGAGTTCTACTCCTTTTAGGAATCTTGTCACCTGTCCACTGCTAGCTCCTGAATCCATCAGGAGTAATGTGCCTGTGGTAAGTCAGGTACATAGATAGTGAGTGGTGTGAGAGTCACCCACCGAATTACTCATAGTAGCGTGCAAAGGATCTCACCCGGTTCATGCAAAACACTGTCGTCGTATTCACGCCAGGGAAAAGTTAAAAGTTTCCGTTACCTTGTGAAGGAGGGAGTCGGTCGGAAGACTGCTCTGACGTCACTCCGTGCCGCGCTGGTATTGGTTGAGACAGCGGGTGTATAGTGAAGCTGAAATTGTAAGGGAGGGGTGAGTGCCGGAGCGTGAGACCTCGCCTTGCGAAAAGGCCGCGCACCCATTGGACAAGGGCTTTTTGTAATCACTGTGTTGATTGGCTGCCGCGAAATAAAAGTCGCGCTAGCATTGGAAGCACAAAGGTAAACAAAATTAATCAAGCCGAGTTAGAAGCTAGTCTGGAAAGGTGTATTCTGGTATCCAGAGTTTATACCTAATCCACAGTACTTTGGATTTTATAAGGATCAAATTCTACAAGGTAGACCGCGCATAATGTATGGAGTAAAAAGAAAATTGTCCTTTTCTGATAAAATAAAGAATTTTTTCAAAACAGACAAGCCCATTAGAACGAGGGAGGGTGTGCTCATTCCCCCACCAAATACCCCTGCCTCCTTCATGATGTTTGAAAAAGGGTATCATACCTGTGTCTGGTTAGAAAACTGGGCAAAGTATACTGCAGATGACGGAGTCCTGGCATTCCCTATTGATGGTACATTTAATGGCAAGATCCTGTTTAACTTGAGGACCCGCATGAACGAATTACATCCCAGATCCAGATTGACCCAGTACGAAGCCTTAGAAGAATGGGAAATTGAGGCTCTAGAAAGAGATAGACCCCGGATGGACAAGGGAGTAAGCAAATGGTATCCGAGGGTCCATAGAGAAACCAAAGAGCAGAAAATGAAACAGTGGAGACAAAATATGATGGTAGAGGGATTGTTTCCAATGATGGGGGTACTAGAACAAAAGAAAGGAAAATGTACAGAGAAAACCCGCCACTTAATGGCTATGGGAGACTCGGAAGATGAACATCTAGAAGACTTGTTGATGAAAACCCCCCCTCCCTATGTTGCAGAGTCAGAGCCTGTGAGTTCACCAAACCCGTTTTCTAGATATCCTAGATGTCGGAGAGATAGCGAGACAGATGGAACGGGAACAGATAGTAAAACCAGTGATGGGGATGGGTTTTGCAAACCTAGTTCTACGGTCCCGAATTACCGCCCGTTTGGAGAAGACCCACCTCGGTTGGTTACTCCGACAGCCCCAAGTATTTACCCTCCCTTGGTACCACAAGTATTGCATGACAATTCTGCAGACAAGGCTTTGAGAGAGCGAGAGAAGGAAGCCCTGGCGAGACAGCGAGATGATTTAATTCGGACCATAGCTCAGATACATCCTCATCCAGATTCACTGACTATCCCAGTAAACTATCGGTCCAGCTATTCCTCTTTATGGGGATAGATTGGCCAGTCCTCCTGCTATAACCCCGATGGTCCCAAATGCTAGTGTCCCAACCCCGAGAAGAGAGCCACTCATAGATGATGATCAAGAAAGTGAATGTGAGTCGGTGGTCTTGATGGATCTGCCTGTAGGGGGACCTGGACCCAGTGTATCAAGGACAAGAAATCAGAGTAGGGCAAAGGAGGTCGTGATTGAAAGCACATCTGGGGTAAGAAGTGCCACGGTAGTAACTCCAGAAGAATTGGACAGATGGACAAAAGAGTTAGAGAAAGAGACCACCCCCAACCAAAACCCTTAGAAATTTATAGGCTAAGGATGGAAATTGAAGAACTATTGGCCGGATATGTAGGATTAGACAGGTTAAACTCCTTTAATGAAGAAGAGTTACTGTTCATCAGCAAGAACCTTACCCGAAACACTAGATTACTACATGAATGATTAATGGACACCGCTGCTGACATGGGAATCGATGCTAGTAAATCCAAAATCCTTCAGAAACCCTACAGAGCGGATTTTTCAGACAAAGACTTAGAGAGCTTGAATGTAGTAGGGAAACAAATCCAAATAAAAGAATTACTGAAACTTCTACAGAAATGGGGGGATGTGGAAAAATGGAAAACCAGGTGGGCAAAGAAAAAGGAAGACAGTAGGGCCAAATCCCAAACTTCAGAATTCGTGCTCAAAGAAGTAGGTCCCGCAGAAAAATTGTATCCCATGAGAGAGGTCCCTGGGGGAAAATACGTCCATGTCCCTTGGTCCCGACAAGACATTGTGTCATTTACAAATGACTTTCCAAAATTGCGAGAGAAGCCAGTTGACTGGTACAGACAAGTCGAAAGCTTCATAAAGGTTCAGAAATGTCTCCTGAAAGACCTGGATGGGTTTTTCGACATTGTAGTACCTGTAGATTTATGGACTGAATGCAAAATTGAAATTGATTGGCCCAATGATGAATATCCGAGGGATGCCAGAACCGGAGCTCCCTCACCCGAAGTAATGAGGAAGTATGATCAAGACATACAATACCTCAAGAAAAAGGTGCCCGCAAAGGAAACCGATTGGACCCGGATAGATAGAACTACCCAAGAGTGCGATGAAACTGTCCACTCCTTTTATGAAAGGTTGCTGCAAGTGTTCAAAACTTACAGTGGAATAGATAATGTGGACATGAAGGACATGACCCATTTCAGTTACAGATTTGTGCTAGGATTAAGGCCCGAAATATCCCAATGGATTCGAGATAATAAAATCAGTTGGCAGGGAAAGCCCATAGATGATGTCCTCAAGTACGCCAAGTACTGCGAGGATGAGATAGAAAACAAGAAGAAAGCCCTCAAGGAGAAAGTTATGTGGGCACAAGTGAAGTTGGCTGAACAGCAAGAAAAGCAGTTAAGTAAAATGAATTCTAATAATGCCCAGAATCCCAACGCTGGGGGAGGAGGGAAGCCCCGAGTAAAAATGAGTCGAGAGGAGGCTATGAAGAAGTTCCCCTGCCACGGGTGCGGTCAGATAGGGCATTGGAGAGACGAGTGTCCACACTTACAGGCCGGTAATGCCCCTGTAAATGGTTTAAATCCACAGGTGCAGAAAGAGGGGACAAAAAAGAACCAGCAACAGGTAAAGCTACCTCCAGTACCTCGCGCTCCTAGACAAAATTATAAGAATCAGAGTCAGCAGAATGAAAGGGCGGAAATATGGGAAGGAGAGAATGAGAGAAATGCAGCAATTCCACAGTACTTGTTGAATGATTCCTTCCTCTGTGATGATCAAGATTGACGGGGCCTGAGGGGGGAGGACAAGGAGTGCGTACTTGGCGCCTCCTTACCGGTAGACCAGACTGGACCATACATTGAAGGAAAGGTTGAGGGAAAAGACGTCACCTTTCTATTGGACACTGGTGCTACCCGTTCCACTGTGAGAACAGTGGATGTTCCAAACCAACCCCTCTCGGGAGAAGCAATCCAAGTAGTGGGTGTCTCCAATCAGATAATAAGTACTCCAGTAACTGAACCAATGGAAATTTCTAAAGGAAATTTCAAGGAAATGCACAGATTTGTGGTCTGTGATTCCAGTCCTGTGAACCTGTCAGGATGCGATTTGTTGTGCAAAATGAACTGCACCATCTTTTGCACACCAAAGGGTGTCGAAATTCAGACCCCAGATGAGGATGGCCTGTACAAATTGATGTTGGTAAGACCTGACACCGACATTAAAACCTTGTCCATTGAAGACTTACCTGAAGAGCTGCAATTAAGAGTGGTACCCGAAGTATGGGATTTCACAGGAAAGGATGTAGGCTTAATGGCAAATGTAGATCCAGTTAAAATAGCAATAAAAACAAATGCTGTATACCCCAGAACAAGACAGTACAAAATAAGTGCAGAAGTAAAAGCAGGAGTCGCAATTGAAATTAACAGGTTGCTTGAAGCAGACATCATACAGGAAGTGATGAGCAGTCCCTGTAATTCGCCCATAATTGGCATTAAAAATCCTAGGGGAAAGTACCGGGTAGTGCAGGACCTGCGCAAGGTAAACCAGATTATTGTACCTTGCTGTCCCATTGTGCCTAACCCCGCAGTGATACTGTATCAGATTCCTTGGAATGCAGAATGGTTCACTGTCATTGACTTGTGCCATGCATTCTTTTCCATCCCATTGCATCCAGAAAGCAAGTTCCATTTTAGTTTTGAATTTGACAGCCACGTCTATGTCTGGAATCGTGTCCCTCAAGGGTACACTGAAAGTCCATCGATTTTCAACCAGATCCTAAAGAAATGCCTTGAATCTCTAGTACTGCCAAGAGAGTCCGTTTTGGTACAATACATAGACGACCTTTTAGTGGCATCGAAAACTCAAACTGACTGTGTCACGGACACCATTGCCTTGCTGAATCACCTAGGAAAGGGAGGACACAAGGTATCACCAGACAAATTACAGTTCTGTAAAAACTCAGTGAAATATCTGGGGCACCAGATAGAGAAAGGGATCCGGAAAGTCACTACAGAAAGGATCAAGATTATTAAAACAATGGACCTACCCCGAACTCAGAAAGAGGTAAGAATGTTCCTAGGAGTTGTGGGGTACTGCAGGCAATGGATTGTAGGATTCGCAGCTCTAGCAAAACCTTTGATAAAAATGACCAAGAAAGGAGTGGAAGACCCAGTCAGTTGGGACAGTGAAAGCATGTCCGCTTGGGTAAAATTGCGAAATTGTCTATGTACCGCTCCTGCATTAGGTATGCCGGACTATTCCAAGAATTTCGAACTGTTCTGTGACACCAGAGACAATTGTGCTCTCTCAGTCCTGACTCAGGAGCATGGACTGGTCAGGCGTCCCGTGGCCTACTTTTCGGCCACATTGGATCCAGTGGCTGCTGGATTACCCGGATGTCTGAAGGCAGTAGCTGCTACTTGCGTCAGCCTAGAACAGAGTGAGAATATTGTCATGGGACATCCTGTCACTGTATATGTTCCACATTCTGTTGTAATTTTACTGACGAGAACCAAGACCCAGTACCTCACACCTAGTCGGCTGACTAAGTATGAGAGAATTTTCATTGGTGCTGAAAATGTAATTATTTCCCGGTGCAATGTCTTAAACCCTGCAACACTGTTACCCGTTCCTCTGGAGGTAGAAGCAGAGGATGAAATGGAGCATAACTGCATCGACTTAACAGAGTTTAGCACTAAGCCCCGTCCTGACATCAGAGAAATAGCTTTACTTGATGGGGATCTTACAATCTTTGTGGATGGCTCGTGTTTAAGACATGAGAATGGAGGGTTGTGTGCTGCCTATGCTGTAGTCACATTGACGAACACCCTAGAAGCATCTTACCTATGCGAAGTGAAATCTGCGCAAGTAGCAGAACTCATCGCGTTAACAAGAGCATGTAAGAGGGGTAAAAACAAAAGGATAACTGTATATACCGACAGCCAGTACTGTTATGGGGTTGTTCATGACTTCGGCCAACTATGGTTACAAAGAGAATTCATGACTTCCTCAGGTACCCCTATCAGAAATGGGAAGGTGGTACAAGACTTACTGGAAGCTATTCAATTGCCCAAAGAATTGGCTGTGGTCAAGTGTGCGGCTCACAAATCCGGAAATGATGATGTGACAGCCGGAAACAGATACGCTGACCAAATCGCCCAGTTTTGTGCCCGACACCAAATGTCCCTCCAAATTGGGTTATGGGGTGGAGGAAACAGCTGCCAACTGATGTTGTTTGAAAATGTGTCAACATGGGAAGAATTGAGAGACTTACAACAGGCAACAGACAGGGAAGAAAAAGGCAGATGGAGGGCGAATGAATGCAGAATAAGGAATGATGGTGTGGTGGTGAACTCAACTGGGGTGCCTGTACTGCCAGACAGCCTAGTAGATCCCATGGTCAGAATGATACATGAACCAACACATATGGGAAGGGACGCAATGTGTCGTGTGTTTGACAACGTGTTCTATAATTCAAAATTCAGGAACCAGGCGGAAAGGCTTTGCCAGAGGTGCCTAGTGTGTCAGCAATTCAATGCAGGAAAGAGGACTGTAGTAGAACAGAGTACCATTGGAAAGGCAGTGGGTCCCTTTGTCAGGATGCAGGCGGACTTTATAACAATGCCCAGGTGCAAGGGATACAGGTATGTCCTGGTCATAGTTTGCCTGTTTTCCAGGTGGGTGGAGGCCTACCCAGCAAAGAAAAATGATGCCCTAACTGTAGCTAAACTATTGCTCAGGGAGTTGATACCTAGGTATGGAATTCCTGAGACGATTGAAACAGACCAAGGTGGGCATTTTGCCAACGATGTCTTAGACGAACTCTGTACGGCATTTAAGATGGAGCAAAGGCTGCACTGTGCATACCGTCCAGAGGCTTCTGGAATAGTTGAACAGATAAATGGTACGATCAAGTCCAGACTGGCGAAGATGTGCGATTCCACCAAAATGAACTGGATAGAAGCTTTGCCCCTTGTGCTGATGAGTTTGAGAAGTATTCCGAATCGAAAAACAGGCCTGAGCCCCCATGAAGTGCTAATGGGGAGAGTGATGCGACAGGCATGGGTACCTGGACACAAACTGCTAAGTATTTCTGATGATTTGGTGCTAGAATACTGCAAGCAGCTGGGTGACCAAGTGCGTTCTATCTCTCACCAGATTGGAGAGACAGCTGACGACTGGCCCAAGACTCCAGCACATAAACTGCAACCAGGTGATTGGGTGGTGTTAAAGAAACACACCCGGAAGAGTTGCCTTGAACCAAAGTGGGGAAAGCCAAGACAAGTGATCCTTGTCACTACGACTGCTGTAAAGTGTGCTGGTGTACCGAAGTGGATCCATGCCAGCCACACGAAGCGGGTAACTGGAGAAAACGCGACTGAAGCTGAAGGCAGCCCAGCTGAGGAGACTCCCGAAGAGGGTCCGGATCTCGCTGACATCGAACTGCCGAGCACAAGTCGAGACGTTGATTGGTTCCCTGCCAACGACCAGGTTCTTGATCCAATACGAACCAGAAAATATTCCTACCTAGACAGTGAGTGGGATAGTCCAGGTGAGACAGAACTAGAGGACGAAGGTCAGGTCATCGAGACTCACATCATACCTGATCAGGAAATAGGCCAAGTAGGGACAGATCAAGTCGCTGACACTCCTCCTGAAACTCCGGAATCTGGAAAGGGACAGATAGTGGTCAAAGTTGAAGTTCATGCGGAAGAAAATGAAGGGAGCGAAGTGCATGAACAGGAGCAGATAGAAATAGATGAACGTGTTCCGGAAGTAGAAACAAAATCACCTGAAAATAAAGAACAAATACAAATTCAACCTGAACAGGGCCAGTTTAGGGACCAGGCAGAAGAAATAGATGAAAGACCTGGAACTAGTCAGACAGGAAGGGAAATAGACACTGGCAAGACCAAAGTGCCACAACGAAGTGAAGGCAAAAGAGTGCACGAGGAAGGCCAAGTTTCCTCGACCACCGAAGGCCACAGAAGCAAGGGTGCACCCCGATATGTTAAAAGACTGAGACTCCGAATAAAAACAGTTGAAGAAAAACTAAAAGACCGAAAAAGGGCTGAAAGTGAAAGGAAAGCAGCCCCAGGAAAGTCTCTCAGAAAAAGCGGCAGAGTAAAGAAACAAAACAGGCTGTATAGAAGCCCTGAATGGACATACTTGGTGTTGGAAGAAATTGATGAACCCAACCACAGTGGCAAAAGTGACGAAGAATCCATTGCTGATCAGAGTTCTGACGAAGACCCTCCTTGAAACAAGCCCGAGTCAGCCTTTGGTGTAAAAGAGAAAAAGAGGGGTTGCAAAAGCCACCTGTAAGCTAAAAATGTCTGATTCAAGTGTCAATGGAAGATCCAGATTTAGTTGTTGCAAAACCTGCTGTAAAATATGCTTATGTAGTATAGCTATGTTGATAGTGATATGGATAGGACTAACAGTCTTTATTCCATTTATGATAAGTAAAGATCCTAACTTGTCCCCTACTGAACCTGAGACGCTAGACACTAACGTTGTACAGACTGAAGAAACACCACGAAGTTTAGAAAAACGTGACAATGCAGTTAGTCTGAGACACACACGACCTAAATTAGAAGCATCAGATGAGGGTGGACTACATTTTCACAAAATGAGAAACAGGACACATTTGAATGTTTTTGCTAACCTTTTAGTGCACTATGTAGAAGCTATGGAAATAGAAGATTGTTATGTCTGCATGAAGCTACCCACTTCAGTGGCTGAAGGCGTGACATACCACCATTTACCCCTAACCTATGGAATTTCCTGTAGTATATTAGCAAGCTTATTCTATAGAAGCACTTTACAGTACTATTATTCAAATGCTGACGTAATCTTTTCTGAACTTCCTATTAGAGGACACCTGAACCTTGTACATGTCAGAAGCGAGGTAACCCGGTATATGGGAGAATATTTCTTGACTATAGGTGACATAGACTTAAATGAAGCAAGACAAGCTAATCTGACCTGTTCCTTGCAAGAGCAGGAAAAGATGTTTATAAAAATGGCAGACAGAAGGAGGGAAAAGTTTCAGAAAAAGGCAAATGACGAAAAAGATAGAGTCCCTAAGTGGGCAGAACATATGGACAACACCTCGCAAGGCGAAGCTAATCCTGCTCTGTTGCTGGATTTTGAACGGAAAGGGAAACTTTGTCTTCATAGAGAAAGGACAGAATATTATAACAATGTATTCATCGGTTCCAGCGAGTGTGAACATAATTACAAGGTAATTGGAGGTTGGGGTTTCAAAGGCTTATTTCAAATTGCCGGATCATTGGTATGGAAGCTGCTACTTTGGCATTGTTTTCCCGAAAATATACCATGTGAATAATGCTGCTGGAAGCAATGAAGAAACTAATGGCTTAGCGCGTAGGAAACGTGAGAGCGTAGGCGAAATTATAGGTGATATCTTTAGTGCACTGATACCTGGAATGGGGGTAGTTCTAAATACTCACAGAATCTGCAAACTGTCTACAGTAGTGGATCGGTTATCAACTGACACTGCTGCTGGATTCCTGCTGGTCAATACTGAAATGGTTGCGATCAGATCAATGGTTTTACAGAATCGCCTTGCTCTTGATACCTTATTGGCAAAAGAGGGCGGAGTCTGTAGAATGCTGAAGGTGCAACATTGTTGCACCTACATACCTGACAAAAGTATCGAACTTAAGAGATATGTAAGAAACATAACTAATTTGGAAAAATAACTCAAACCATTGGAGGTTGACAGTGCCTGGACGAGGCTGACTGGAGGTCTCTCCTCTATAGGTAGTTGGTTTTCTAACCTAGGTAAAAATCTTCTATGGAAAATACTGATGCCAATAGCTGGAATAGGTGTGGTTGCACTGATTATATTCATTTGCTGTAAATGTCAAAAATGCAAAAAGTACACTGTGAATAAGAGAGGAGTGACGAGAAATATTGATGAGTTAGAATTAGAAGAATTGAGGAATAAAATCTATAAAAAGGCTAAAAATCACCACTCTCATAGAGAAGCTGAAAGAAAGCTCAACAATAAATTCGTTGAGATAGAGATGAATGATATGGAAGAATGAAGTTGGCATCTGTTTCCTTCATAGTGATGATAGTAAATATCATCAAAGAGGGGATTGATGGAGCAAGGATTCGCACGTAAAGCGACTTGCTCTGATTCAAGAACCTCGCCTAACTTGTAATCATACTAATTCAACCTGTCCGCCATTTATTTAGCATTTTCCCCAACACGCGGGTGTCCCCAGGAGGCTTGCCTGTGTGTCTTTTCATCCTAACAATGCTTGCACTACGGAAATGGCTGCTTCGCAGAAAACCAGTCTGCGCATGCGTCGGTCATACCCATGTGATGCGACGCACTCGCATTTTGGACCCTGTCATGTGACATGGGAGAAACCCCACCGCGCAGAAGCTAAAACCAGCCAGCTGGCTCCTGAAGCCCGATGCGCCTGAGAACCTACCTAAAGATGCTGCAGTTTTTCCTTGACTGTGCAACAATGTATCTCTATAAGGCTTTCTCTCATTGTCTTCTATATTCCTATGCCTGGGAACGTGAACCCAAGGGGCGGGTATGCAAAATTGAATAAACATGATGAGAACACTGAATTATAGGTGGTAACCATGACCTAACCACCTCTCCTGACCAATCATAACGTGGGAATTTGTCACTTGCAACATTTGTGGGTGGTCTAGGGGTCCCAAAACAGTATAATTAGGCTAGTGTAGCTTAGAGAAATTGTCCGACTTGTCCGAGTAGCAGACCTGTCACTGACCCTACGAACTCTATAGGTGATTAATCTAGAGTGCTGCGGAGCACTCTGTCCATACTTTCCACAAGCTCCTAGGGGTGGAAATAGTCCTAAGTGCTGGCGAAGCACTTTGCTGGGAAAATTCGAAAACCCAATCGGGGTTACTGGTGGATTACTTGCAGAGAGGGGTAACGCTGGCGTTGCATCCAAAGCTGTAGGTGTTGGTCGTACCTTGGTGAAGCCCAGTCCTGACCCAAATCCTGAGGGGTATCCTGTCCTGACTGTCCATGAGCTGTACCTGCTCGCATTCTGGTATTCCAATCCTGAGGGTCCTTGTCCCCGTCTTTCCAAACTGACCCGTGGCCAGGGTTAGTCCTCATTTCTATCTAGGTAATTATTAAACTGTGGGTTTACGTCTTCCTATCTCTCTTCCCCTTCTTAATAAAGCACTCTTGCCTGTGATATTGCTCTATCACCTTTTGAAAGCAACGTATATGCAATTGGTTATTAGAAATGTTCCACTTCTCTTCCTACCTGTAGGATAATTGTTGAATTGTCATTTTATATTAGTGTGTTCCATTATTCCCCTTCCCTTTTCATGGTTGCAGTGAACTTAGTAAGAATAGCATAAGTAGCCTAGTGTGAATATACATTTTAGGCCCTGCTCATATCCCCTGCCCTAGTTTAAACTTGTGATGAATAGCTTGTTCCTTGTTTCCCTTACCCTGTAGTGTTCTCAATTACTCTAATGGTACTTGCCCTAATCCATAGTTACATTATAGCAATAATCCTGATAATTGACGTGTTGATCTGTATTTGCCTCATTATTTTGGCATACTCATTCTGAAATTTCCTTTATAAAACTTTTAAACCCCATCAGGTGTCTGTGGTCATTTTACAGTACAAAGTGTGGATAAATGTACTTGGTATATAAGAGTTCTACTCCTTTTAGGAATCTTGTCACCTGTCCACTGCTAGCTCCTGAATCCATCAGGAGTAATGTGCCTGTGGTAAGTCAGGTACATAGATAGTGAGTGGTGTGAGAGTCACCCCCCGAATTACTCATAGTAGCGTGCAAAGGATCTCACCCGGTTCATGCAAAACACTGTCGTCGTATTCACGCCAGGGCCCAGTGCGTGGAAAATTTGGTAAACCCAGTGACCCGGGTGACCTGCGCGCTCTATCACAAGGACCTTAGGTTACTACAGTGAAAAGGCAAAGGTATTAACTGGAATTTGTAGCTCCTGGTTTCTCTCGCGAAGCTGAGAAATAGGTGAAATGGTTCACTGTTATTTCTGTTGAAGCATCAGCACCATTGCACGATGAAACTTTGTATAGTTGCGTAGCAGCCTCAAATTAAAAAATAAATAAATACATTGTGTTTCATACTTAGCTAATAACTTCACTTTTAGCTACGTATACTTTGCATATTGGGGTTGTAGTTTTATTTTTGTGTGTACAAGGCAAAAAGTGCTATAGAAAAAAACTGTGTTGGAAAAAAGCAAGGTGTATGTGCTACACAAGCTATGAGGCCACTTGATGGCTGCTGTGTATGGTTTGTCTATCTGAACTCCGCAGTCTTCGCCGCAGGACTGGATATTTCTTCCAAGATATCATTCAGATTCTTAAGAGACTGCACATACTTTTAAATATGCCAAGAATCAGCTTGCAAGATCTATGTAACCTGAGGGATAGCTTCGGTGTCTGGGGCGCACACCTCTAAGATCGGTGTGATCCTAGGGATAGCTCTGCTGTCATACACATCTACTGTGAAAGTTTGTCAACCTAATGGATTGCTCTGGTGTTTGAAGAATGGGCTTTTTTTCGAAAACAAACTTTATTGAGAGATTGCACATATTCCGCAGAGCTCTGTACACCAGAGATATCTGCAGGACCAATATACCACATCAATTGAGATGCAAGCGACTTTTTCTTTTTTTATAAACAAACATAAGCAATGCAATACTAAGCACCCACCCCTACCCTCCCTCCAACTCCCCCCTCCTGCTCCCACCCACCCAAGATGCACCAGGTCCGTCACGCGTCTCCTTCATATTAAGCCTCAAAATGGCTACATGCATGTCACCTCTACCATGGCCTCTTCATGCCACTTCATGCCACTTCCGGGAGATCTTCCCGGTCCACCGGCGGCTCAAGCCACAGGCCTCTAAAGTCAGCCCAACGTTTCCAAATTTTATAGTGTTTTCTTGGGCATCCCCGGGCTGCAAAAATCGGCTGTTCCATCCCCATGCAGAAGTCCAGTTCTCTCTTCCACCCCACCACTGAAGGGGCTGGCGGATCCTTCCACGCTCTAGCCACGTCTCTTTTGGCCAGAGTGAGGCCCAGCAGCAGTAGGTGTCTCTTATAGACATTACCGCCCACCCCATCCATCACGTGCAACAAACTTAGCTCCCATCCCAGAATCTCAGACAATCCATCTAGCACCCCCTTCCAGAACCGTTCTAGTGAGCCGCACCCCCACACTGTGTGCATAAACGTCCCCACTTCCTGGCCACATCTGAGACAGTCCGGAGAGGCAACTAGCCCCGCCCGCCACAACCGCTCCCTAGTGAAGTACACTCTGTGTAGATACTAAAATTGGATGAGCCATAGGCGCATCGCTACAGCGGCACCCCTGGGGCAGCCAGTGCCTCCCTCCAATCCTCCTCTTCCAATTCTCCCACATCCCTTTCCCAGGTCTCCAGGAGGTGCTCCAATATAGGGGCAGAATGTGTGACTAGTGACTGGTATATGCGAGAGATCCTTTTCGTCTCTAGGTCTTCCATAAACACCTTTGCTTCCAGAGGGCTAAACTGGGAGAGGGACTCCAGTCCTTCTAGGCTCGGGGCTAGGGCATGGCGGAACTGAAGATACTTAAAAAACTGAGAACAAGGCGTACTAAATTCCCGACATAGATCCTGAAAGGACTTAAGCGTCATACCAGACAGCACATCTCCCAGTGTCGGATTCCAATGCTGTCCCATCCCCGGAATCCCTATAGGTTTGCGAGCCCAGGAAGCCATCCGTTGTGCCACAGGGGGGTTTCACCCGTCAGGGTGTTCCACCACCCCATGCGATGCAGAGCCTGCCTCCAAATCTGGAACACTATCTGCGTGACCGGTGGTAGTGTCTTCCGTAGGTGCGCCACATAAAGAATGGTGTGTAGCGTATGAGACCCCATAAGGCTGCTCTCTAAGACATATGCCGAGTCCCCTCTGTCGCCATACCACCACTCATTTAACACTAGGAGATGGGAGGCTTGATAGTAAGAAATAATATCAGAGGTCGCCAATCCCCCACAATAAGTAGATAGAAAACAGGTGCGTAACGCTACCCGTATAGTAGCCCCCACCCAGAGGAACTGGCCCAGAACAGAATTTACCTGTCGGAACCATTGGGGCGGAATAGGGTAAGGGTGGTTCTGCAGTTGGTATAGTAGTCTGGGGAGGGCCACCATCTTAAAAATGGCCGACCTACCATATATGGCCAATGGCATGCGGGACCACGTCTTACTATCCACCCAGACCCGTTTCCAGACTGGCGCAACATTCCGCTCCCAGGAGACCGCAGGCACCTCAGATATAAACACCCCTAAGTACTTAATGCTGCCCACCGCTACCTGAAGCGTAGACGCCCAGTCCCCCACTCCTGAACGCTTCGCCAACACCCATAAAGTTGACTTGCGAGGATTCATATATAGTCCAGATGATTCTCCATAAATTTGCATGATTTCTAGAAGGCGCGGCCCGGACCTTTTAAGGTCTGTAAGGAAAAAGAGGACATCATCCACGTAAAGCGCGATTCTGTCAGACAGTCCCCGCTCCCACTCGAAACCTCTTAGTTGCGCGTTGATGCGCACCCATGCTGCCAACGGCTCCATGGCTATGGCAAATAGGTACGGCGAAAGAGGGCAGCCCTGCCTGGTACCGCGCCCGATGAAAAAGCTGGATAATATGGCTCCCGCCACTCGAACCGAGGCTGTGAAATCCGTATATAGAAGTCACAAATATGATAGAAAGCGGGGCCCCAAGTTGAGTCGAGGCAGGAGCGCAGATAGACCCAAATTAGCGAATCAAATGCCCTAGCCATATCCGCTAATAAGAGTGCCACCTGCTCCCCCGTGCGCTGGACCGCGGCCACCGCTACATGTGCTCTCTGAATATTGTGTCTGATCGCCCTCTGGGGCATGAAACTCGCCTGGTCTGGGTGGACTAGCGCTGTGATATGGGGCAAGAGTCAGTTAGCCAATGCTTTGGCCAAGATTTTGGCCTCCACATTTAGCAAGGAGATCGGGCGGTAGGAAGCGTGATGCTCCGGGGGTGCGGCCCGGCTTATGGAACACCACCACTTCAGCATGTCTCCAGTCTGGGGGGAGGCTACCCCGTTCTCTGGCCTCCTCCAGGGCCGCTCTATATCACCCACCCAGCTGCAGGTGATACTTCTTGAAGAATTCACTAGGAAACCCGTTGGGTCCGGGTGCCTTTCCTGTGTTAAGTTCACCTAAGGCCGTGCCTAGCTCCTCCTCTGTCAGCGGGAGCTCAAGACGCTCTCGCACCTCATCCGATAGGCGGCAAGTCGGCAATAAACTTATCCACCACCTCTTCACCGAGACATTCGTGTGGGGCATACAGATCTGCGTAATATGCAGCAAAGCCCTCCGCTATCTCTTTCGGATCTGTGACCAAGTTACCCACGCCGTCCAGTATCCCTGGCAGGGCCTGCACCTGGAATGTGCCCTGACACAACCGGTGCAGCATTGTTACGGATTTGTTCCCCCCACTGATAAATCCTGCTGCACGTCGCAAGCCATATCTGCCACGCCTAATCTATCAGCAGAGAGGCATAGGACCGCTGCACCAGTAGTAATTGCCCCAGCACTTGACCCTCACCCTCAGCAGCGCCCCGACGCTCCAACGCCTCAACCTCAGCCCGTACCAACTCTGCCCTGCGCCTCCTCTGGGCAGCCGCACACCAAGCTATGTCCACCCCCCTTAGCGTGGGTTTCAGGGCCTCCCACACAGTCCCGGCACTGGCAACGGACCCCACGTTCTCAACCAAATATGTAGCTATGGCCTCGCCCATGTGTTTCTGAAGAATGGGCTTTTGACATCTGCATAAATTCAAGGTTTGCTATGCAGTGCTATGCTTGATGCAGGGGCGCAACATAGGCCCCTGCTGCCCCTGCGGGGCAGGGGGTGGGGGTGGGGAGTAGTGCTTCAGGGGTCTCCCAAAGCATCAGGGAGACCCCCAAACAGCCCAAAGTCTATGAATATTTGTATGATATTGGAGACCGTGGGGCCCTTTATCACAATCTGCAGGAGGTCCCCATCATTTTTCATTACATTTACTACTGCTGTCTGAGGTGTGATCCTGTAATATGTGTGCAAACTAAGGTACAAGTCTATTTTTAAAGCCTGAGAATGTAACAGTTAAGTCTGAAGGATAGCTCTGCTGTTTGCATGTAGCTTGAACCTTTGAGGCGCATGGAACCCGAGGGAACTTGAAAGATGCCTTTCTGAACTTTGTGCCTGAAAGATCTATCTGCTCTGACACACAACACTATGGTTTGATGAGTGGGGGAAGTATACTGTTCTGTGGCTGAGAATAGAAGCTTTGCTAAACCTGAGGACTGTCTCTACAGCCAAAATGTGAACATGTAATAATTGTACGAACTGGGGGGAGAATAAGGCTATTCGGCGCTCGTGAAACAATGCACCAATTCTATATTAGTTCAGTGCTATAAGAGAAGGGATGTTATCCTACACCCCCAACACAGAGGTAAGTAAATTTACAACAAATCTTTTTAGCATGCGCAATCACATGTATACACAAATAAGTATCATCCCATTATCTTAATGATCTTCAATTTCTTCTTTAATTGAGAACAGATCCTTCCACCTGCCAACACGTGTTTCGTCAGAGGGTGTGTCAGCCTAAGACTTCCTCGGGCTGTAATCTGTAATAGTAATCTCATTCGAGTTAGTAAGTGCATGCGAGTAATAGTTATGATTCTCAATATGTCAGAAATATCTTTCGCACTGATATTGTCAATATGGTCCAGTCATCATCTACAACCGTGGATGGGTTAGAAAGCCCTCTGCCCGTTATCCGGCAATATATCTGTGCCCGTGTATGGGCCAGAGGTGAACCCCTGCCGCTATCCCATCGCTTGTGTTTTTCCTCACGTGGACACCTGGGGTTTCGTCTGGTCAGTTGGGGCTGTGCCAGGATGTTCAAAGCCTTGCCAGAGTACATGATGGTTTGGCCTGGGTATTGAGGTTGTTTCTTGGCATTTGAAGCTAAGCATGAGCATATGATGGCAGCATCTCGCCATTAATGATTGAAATTGGGCATATAAGGTTGTACGTAGGCATACGATTACTGTAGCCAGAAAAGTAATGGTGGCACCCATAAAATATCCTAGCTTCATCCCTGACATATCATGGTGGCTCCCGAGGTATTATGATTGGTCACTAATTTCTACTTTCATCTGTTTTTGTCATTTTATTAAAGTGAACTTGTTGTTTTTTTTATTTAAGTTGTGTCACATTCTATGATGTGAGCAAAGTCAAAGGCCATTTGAGATCACTTCCCATGATATCAATGGAGCAAGGGCATATGACGTCACTTCCTATGATTCCATCAGTAGGGTAGTGGGCATGAAGATATCATTTCAGGGACCTCTTGAAGTTTTTGTGAATCAACATTCATGCCAGTGCCTATGTGAAGCTCCGGCCCACCTAGTCCTTCTTTTCACCAAGATCATTCTGCAACAGCTAGTAGGAACCTGGCTTAACAACCTGAATTTGGTTTGATTCTGACACCAACTTTCACACATTGTCAAGGCACTCAGATTCACCCTGAACACTGAATCATCCTCAAGAAACACAATGCTTAAACAACCAAAATTACCTGGTACCAGTTCTTTCCACTGAAGAAAGTAAAACTATTCCATCCAAAGGGTTAGTTTAGAACTGCTGTTCGAAGGCCTCAAACTCTTGTATCTGGTTGGGGCAATGCCCTGCTCTACAACCTACCAGACTCGACATTGGACCCTGGAAGGGCATCCTTCACGCCTCAGTGTTCTTCACCAGGGACCAAAAGAAATATGACCACATCACCATTCTTTTGTGGAACGCCATTAGCTCCCCTTGTCAGCCTGCACTATCTTCATAAGGAGCTGCATCATCTAGAAAGTCACCATGACTAGCACATCCTCCTGTTTGGCCGACAAACTCCCCAGCTTTGATGCCTTTGAGCACACCCACAGCCAGGATACTATTAGACTGGAAATAAAGATGGGCTAAAAGAAAAAAACAAGGTAACAGACTCTATCTACCTAAGCACCTAGTATCTGGAATCACGTTGTCTCTCTGTGCATTTTAGCTAGGTGTGCCCTAAACAAATACCACTTAAATACATAAGTTGAATCCCGAGTGAATCCCGAGTTAAAATGAGTGTGCGCAGAATTCTTTGGTAATTCATTCATAGTAAAGCTTACAGCTACCGGGAAAAGAGATTTGAGGTAAACAAGTACCTAACAAGTGCCTAAACTGCTTTTTCTAAGCGGCACTGAATCAGATTAGTTAGAAGAAAGCTTTAAGCGTCTTATATTTAACTTTTTAAATATGAACTGAAAGAAACCCACTTTTTAAATGTAAGCTCTTAAAAATCTGTAAAAAGCAGCTAATATTGTGATCTTTGAGTGTGATGAGGAATTATTTCTGACTGTCTATTCAAGAGTATCATGTAATATTCTGATGACGCTGGGATTATCATACAGATTTTTCCTTAAAAATCCTTAGAATCTCTGGCCGACTGGATCTATTTAGTCTGCAAAGAAGTGTAAAGTGAAGTTCTCTATTTTTATACTTATGACAATTTCACAAAGGCCAGATACATCTCAATCCAAAGGACCACTGACTACAAAGTAAAGTTTAAAGATTTATTACAAAGCCAAAAATAAATGACCTTACAAGCATCTCAGCAAAAGGTTCAAGAAATAAAGTGGCACTAATACAAACATAATTCTACGCAGGAGTCTCAGATGACCCCGAATAAAGAGCAACGTAAGTTCAAGAAGCATTAGGCATAAAATGATTGTTCCCACTTGAAGTCTTGACTGCACCTGCTCCAATGGGAAAGAAAAGGTTAGGCTGTCTCTACACTAACTCTAAGGTGACATACCTACACAAAATACCTCCCAGGCAAGAGAAAAAGGTGTCACCTGTGAAGACTCCCTAAGAAGCACATTCACTTTCCTCAGGTAATTAGCTGAAACTACTGAGCTCGTTCTAAGATGCTCCTTAATTTCTCCTGCCTAGTTCTCACTAGGACTCTTGTGTAACTGCATCTCCAATTGGACTCCCTTAGACAGGACTCAGACTGACTTCAACCCTAACCCCACTACGACTGAGACTGGCACTACAACTGCAACTGACTCTCCTCCCTCAGGGCACTTTCCCTAATGCAAAATCCCAAAACAGTAAACACGTCCATCGCACACCTCCTTCAGGCAGGTGCAGCCCCTAGTACTTTTCCAGCACAGGTCCATCTTCTTCCAAAAAAACGTTGCTGAGTCCTTGGGTCCCAGGCACCTCACCTCATGTAACTTATCGTCTGCCTTTGTAATTTTTCTGTTCCTATTGTGAAGCGCTCTGACGCCTTCGGGTAAAGTCTGCACTATATAAAAACGCATAAATAAAATAAAAATAAATAAAATAAAATGTTGCAGTTCTGCATACCAGGAGACTCACTTCGTTCTCACTCCTACCAACCTCACTCCTAAAACAATGGATTATTCTACCTAACTAGCTACATGGCCTTGCACCTGCAAGAGAAATGCATGACAAACAATCCTGTACACGCTCTAAGTTACATTTCGAAATTCAACTGCAAACAGGAGCCTTTTCCCAAGGAAACATTCAACCCTGCCTTTCCAGTTATGCTAAGAAAACTACAGTTAGGCCTCTGCTGGCAATCTCATGTCTCAGGCCTTTACACTTTTAAATGCATTTCTAATACAACATAAGCATTACATTTAAACCAATCTAAAGCAATATTTCATCACATTTCTACACATTATTTCTTTTCATGTTAGAGCATCACGAGTTTCTTTAATAGGCAACCTATACGTGCAACTTTTAATATGGCACGTTCAATCTAATGCAACATTTTAAACACAAAGCAAAAATTTTCTACATTATTCTCAAATCTGGCACTACTTTAGTTCTTTAAACAATATAAGCACACAACTACATATTGCACTGATCCCCGGCCTATTACTATATTATAAAGTCACACAATAACATGGCCCTCTAAATATGTGGGTGCTGACTATTTGGGATTATGGGGCACCCCTACAAATTTTCAAAATAACATGGCGCTCTCTCAGTCACATGTACTATGTGCAGTATGTGATTTTGTAATAAGTAATTGTTTTCGACTGTGTTGTTTTTTTGGTGATGTCCCACATTCACCAAACTCTAATAACCCCTTTGTATTGGAGGGCGTTCAGAGGTACTCGAAGTGATGCAGAATATCCAGGTAGCTCCTGTCACAGTTATCTAAGCAAGAACGTACCCCAAGAGGACCAGAGCAATCTGGTTTGTTTAGGAGAACTGGAATTGATGCCACCAATCAAACACAGGCTTAGAGCTGTGCAATTTTGTGTGTCCATTTATTCGCGGCCCATGCAGGTAAGAGGAGTGAGGCGGTGGTGCCGTCGAAATCTTTGCTACCGGGGCCCAACACTCCACCGCTCTTACCTGCACGGGCCGTGGCTGTGTTAATTGAAATATGAAGTCTTTTCCTGCGAGCCTTTTTTACCACAATTTCAAAGCCCCAAAAGTTCTTGTGCATGTACTCTTTGTTTTGAGTTTTCAAGAAACAAAAAGTCATGTTGTATCAGAGATTGGTAATCAGTGCATGCTTCTTTTAAAAGCGTTCTCATGGTAAAGCACATTTGTCATCATAGCTTTAACATATACGAGCCTCGTTATCTGATTGTATTGTGTTACTAGGGTTACTAATGGCGGGGCTCCCTGGCAAGATAAACCTTTCCAGGAAAGGAATATCCCGCAGCCAATTGTTTCACTTGAAGTCCTGGGTTTTGCACACACCTTTGCCTTGTTTACACTCCCTCCAGATAAAGGCTGTGGGTAACATCAAGAGGGTAGAAACTCTGCACAATGAAGATTAGATATGCACCCTCTGGTCTCCACTTACAATGACATCCATCTATGGCGACCAGAGTCACAAAAACACAGGTGTTCTTGGTATGACATCTGTAATCATTCTAGACTGACCTAAAGTGTAGGCGTTGAAGGTTTGCCACAATCTAACTGGTGGGAAACTTCAAAATAATACGAATATCATAGTATTCAAATATTTATATTCAGAAGACATGGCAAGCAGGTAGCTTGAGAATAGCATATTGTCAAAGGTTCACTAGATGTGCATTCCTCTCTGAGAATGCATTGCAGCTAGTAGATATCCAATGAGTATGGTTTAGAGGGTTAAATAGGAATGGCAGAAAGATTAAATGACTGATTTTGCGTTTGGTGGACAGGTCAACCATCACAAATTTGAAGGATATCTGATCCACTTAATTACAGGTGCATTATATCCTGTGGCACTTGTAATAAGGCAGATGGGATATTTGTCCCTTTTATGATGGAGTGACCCATCCCTCAAACTCCAAATCAGGCCCTAAACCTGTAGAGTATGTTTCCTCAGTGGGAAGGGTCATGATGGGTTAGCCCTGCAGTACACAGTCTTGGCCCAAGATTTAAAAACGCCTTTGATACACTGGACCACACTGCTGCTAATACCTGTTAAAATAGAGGTGCTTCTGGCCTCACCACCATCAACACTAAATCAGCACAAGCACCCACTAGAATTAAGCAGAATCCACAAATGGACCACGCCGATCCCACTACACTCAAAGGCGCCAAACCAGTAAACAAATACATCAGTATTATCTAGAATACAGACAAAGCATGCAACATCAAAAACCACTGATCTTAAACTTCTTTCAAACTTCCCTGCTGGCAGCCTCGTCCTTGCTCCTATTCCTATCCATCCTCCCTAACCACAAGACACTGAACAAGCTTCTTCCTACTCCTCCAAACAAATATCTTTTCATGAATGTACCAGTACCCTTACTGCTCCATAAAAGCCGGTGGTTTATGAATCTTTCATTTGTATCCACTGCCCACCTTGTAATAAACAGCTTCATCAATCAATCAATCCGGTTTCTTATAAAGCATGACTACTCACCCCTGAGGGTCTCGAAGAGCTGGGAGGCTGAGGGGGATTTTCTGGTTCTTCAAAGAGCCAGGTCTTTCGTAAGTTCACATTCTGCCTCCCAACCAATGCTAGATGCCTTGTCAAACACAGTTAATACATTCCAAACATACATACCATCCAAGTGACATGGTGTATCTTTGTAGGTATGGGGTGAATGTCTTTCACATTCGGTTCATCTCTGAAACACATCTTCATGACAACTGTGTCCCTATTGTAAGCAAAACCTTATTGCAACCATATGAGGTGTCCTTGAAAACCAAGATCATCAGAGGGGGGCCATTCATCGCACGCATTTTTCAACTACTGGGAACATTTGGTTTGCACTATTTATTTATTTAATTTATTATTTATTTTAGAAGCTTATTAAGCGCGCAGCTACCCCCAACGGGGGTGTCCCGGCGCTGAAGACAACATCTAGTGAGGTTCAATGACGTCCAGGGGGAAAGAGAGAGGGCTAGATCAGAGAGAAGAGCCAGGTCTTAAGTTTCTTTCGAAACAGAGGCTCTGATGTCAAAAATCTGAGTTCCAATGGCAGATGATTCCAAAGTCTGGAGGTGGCCACTGCAAAGGCCCTCCCTCCCGTACGCGCTAGCCGAAAACGGGGGCAGAGCATTAAGCGAAGATGGTTAGATCTGAGATTCCGCGTTGCTTGTGAGAACTTCAGTCTGTTTCTCAGGTAGGTGGGGCCTCGACCATTAAGAGCTCTAAAAGCAAGGGTCAGGGATTTGAACTGAATACGTAGTCTCACTGGGAGCCAGTGCAGTTTGATCAGGTGAGGTGAGATGGAGTGGCGGTAGGGGATATTGCAGATCAACCTGGCCGCTGAATTCTGTACTGTCTGCAATCGATTAATGAGGTACGCCGGGGCTCCCACGTACAGACTATTTGCGTAGTCCAAATGGGACGTTATGAGGGCGTGGACTACTATCCTGCGTGAATCAAATGGTAGGAAAGGGATAATTTTTTTGATCATACGGAGCTTTCCGAAACAGGACGCCGAGACTTTATTAATTTGGGTTTTGCAGGAGAAGGCTGTGTCGAATTGGAAGCCCAGATTGCGGCCAGCTTGGACAGGTACAGGGGGAGGATCCAATTCAGCCGGCCACCAGAGGCCAGTGGAGATAGGGGATTTCTGATTAAAAAATAAGACTTCCGTTTTATCCGTGTTGAATCTTAAATTGTTTGAGGACATCCAGGAGGCGATATTCACTAAACAGTGGCGAAAATTTAGCAGGGAGCTTTCAGAGTGATCTTTAAAGGAAAACACAAGCTGAGTATCGTCAGCATAACAGATCACTCTGACGCCCCATGATTCCACCACCTTCGCCAAAGGCTTCAGGTATACATTGAACAAAAGTGGGCTGAGAGCAGATCCCTGCGGAACCCCCATGTCAATGGTTTCTTGGTGGAAAAGAAAGAGCCCAGCATCACTTGTTGAAATCGATCCGTCAGGAATGATTTGACCCAGGCTAGTGGGGTCCCACCAACTCCCACCTCCTGAAGGCGTGTTAACAGAGTTTCATGGGAGATGGTGTTGAATGCTGCGGATAGGTCGAGAAGGACCAGCATGGCCTCCTCTCCCCTATCCACGCACTCACGAATAGACTCGGACACTTCTAGTAAAGCTGATTCAGTACTGAAGTCCGGCCTGAATCCTGACTGAGTCAAGGAGCAACAAGTTTGACTCTAAATAGTCGGACAGTTGTTCTTGTACCGCTTTCTCGAGCACTTTGGCTGGCTTGGGAAGGAGTGAAATCGGTCGGTAGTTGCTAAAGCACATTGGGTCAACACCAGCTTTTTTTAAAATTGGAATTAGCAAAGCATGTTTCCATGAAGAAGGGACAACACCCGGTTGCAGGGAAGAGTTCCAGATTTCAAGCAGGGGATTAATTACTAACGGAGCAATATCAATAAGGATCAGTGCCGGGGTTGGATCAAGCGGTGAGCCTGATTTACATTTTAGAAATAGAGTTAAGGCATACTCTTTAGTCAGCGGTTTAAAAGAAGTAAATACTTTGGCACAGGTGGTGTCAAGATCTGAGGTTACTTCTGTACGATTCTGAAGGATTGTTGCCGTAATATTAGCAATTTTTTCAGAAAAGACATCAGATAGACCTTCACTAAGTACTTGGCTTGGGGTGACGGGAACAGACAGAGCAGTAGGATTCGTGAACTCTTTAACGATGTTGAAGAGGGTCTTAGTGGAGTTTTTCGCTCTAGTGATTAATTCTGCAAAGTAATGACTCATGGTATTGCGTTTGAGTTTATGAAACTCTTTGAGGGCCAGTCTATTAAGGGATTTGGCTGCCGGGTCATAGGTCCGGCGCCATAAGCGCTCCAATTTTTTGCAGCTGCTTCTATTTTCCCTTAATTCCTGAGTGAACCAGGGAGCTGACGGTTTTGATCTACGGGAGGTGAGGGTCTGTAAGGGCGCAACATGCTCAATGGCGGCCATGAGATCTTTATTAAATATCGGTACCGCTGCATTGAGATCGTCAGGGAGTGAGTATGAACTACTCTTATACATTTGCTCCAGGGCAGTACATGAGACCTTATGCCATTTTCTGCCTTGTTCTCTGATGGCAGATTCTCTCTTAGGAGGCTGGGATAGAGACACTTCGAACGGGATCAAGAAGTGGTCAGACCAAGTCAGAGGAATGGAGGTAAGAATCTTAAGCTCCGTCCAATTAGAGAAGATCAAGGGTGTGTCCAGCAGAATGTGTGGTGCCACTAACCCCTTGAATCAGATTCAGATTTTGCATGGAATCTAAGAGATGATTGGCACGAGTACAGTCACTTACATCCACGTGATGGTTAAAGTCTACCAATATCGTGAAGTGAGGGTGTTTAAGATACAAATCTGCAATAACTACTAACAGTGCAGAAATGGCAGACTATATACCAGGACCCCCGAAAAGATGGCCGTAAGGGGATCCGAGATGGAAAAGTATAGTGCCTCTATGGGCCCTAAATTCGGGATTTTCCTGGACGTGATCGTCAAGTGAGACTGTAAGATAACAGCCATTCCGCCTCCGGACTTAGAGCCTTCACGGCTTACTCCTGTGAGGCGGTATCCCGGGGGCAAGGCAAGAGAAATGTCTGGGTCTGGGTTGGAGGAGTCCTTAATCCACGTCTCAGTAAGAAAGAGTAGGTCCCAGGACATTGATGAGAGCAGCAGCCAAATGTCACTAGAGTGGCATGGCAAAGAGCGGCAATTCAGTAATCCCATGGAATAGGTTCGTATAGGTGTGGGCTGGATTTTTGATAACCCATGGGAGCATTTTATGTGATGAGTAAAGGAGAAAGGGCAGCTGTTACATTTAAAATGGAGGGGGCTAGTCAGTGAGAGATTGCACTGTGCCGATGGAGTGCAGATTTTCTCTCTTAAATCCAGAAGCTGCGATCTAGACCAGACCTGCCTCTGTGCGAGATGGGGACCGGCAGCATGGCTGGCCCTAGGCTCGGAGCTGGCGCGGACGGGCGCAGACGGGCTTGCCTTAGGCTGCGCTGCGCTCGTCTGCTGCGCGTCTGGAAAATGCACATTTGTTATAGAAGAGGGGAAAGGCGTGGCCTGACAGTAGTGGGCGTGGCCTGTGGGCTCTGGGTAATGGCGGCCAGAAGAATTGTAACCCGCGGCAGCGCTAAGATCCGCTGCGCGGGGATGCCCAACACGTGAATGCAAGTCAAAAAGTGCCCAGGGAGAAGGGGGTGAGTAGATAAAAACACAGTATCACAATCAGTTTTAAAATATAGTTAAGCGTTTCTCCCGCCTTCCGCCTCAGGAGATAGGTATCCTCTAACTCGCGCTCGCAGTCAGCGCGCCTTAAGTACCTTCCGTGCAGGAGGGGCGTGGCCTGATGGTAGTGGGTGTGGCCTGTGGGCTCTGGGGGAATGGCGGCCAAAAGAATTGTAACCCGCGGCAGCGCTAAGATCCGCTGCGCAGGGATGCCCAACACGTGAATGCAAGTCAAAAAGTGCCCAGGGAAAAGGGGGTAAGTAGAAAAAAACACAGTATCACAATCAGTTTTAAAATATAGTTAAACGTTTCTCCCGGCTACCGCCTAAGGAGGTAGGTATCCTCTAACTCGCGCTTGCAGTCAGCGCACCTTAAGTACCTACCGTGCAGGAGGGGCGTGGCCTGATGGTAGTGGGCGTGGCCTGTGGGCTCTGGGGGAATGGCGGCCAGAAGAATTGTAACTCGCGGCAGTGCTAAGATCCGCTGCGCGGATCTTAGAAAAATATTTTTCCAGTATTTTTGTTGATCTAATGCAAGCCTCTTCTTACACATAAGTAACATACCTAAAATTGTTCTTGGTGTCGTAATTGATGCACTAGACTAGAACACAAATGTAAGAGTGGCACAATCTCACGATTGTCAAACCCTGTACCTATTAATCATGATGTGCTGAAGCGGTTGTATGGCATGACTTGTGGCCTATTACATAGCGAAACATCCTTACATAAAATATTGGAAGAGGATGTGCCCTTATGGCCGAGTTTGCAAGTCTGAACTCAGGTGACACAGATTCTCCATCTGGCTTCTCCCTGAACTACAGTGTGATTCCATGACATGGTACCCATGACTGATACAATTGGAAGTAATTAAGAATAGACTACATCTTTACTAATATAGTAAAGAGAGAGCCCAAACCTTTGAGGCGGGTTATCTCAGGAACCACAGCACCAATCACAACACCCAATACAGCATTGGAAAGGGCAGTTGCAGCAGAAGGACCTAGGCTATGCAGATATATATATTACTGTACCCCAAAACACAAACCTACCCCTAAACCCTAAAATACCCCTGTACCCCAAAACCCAAACCTAGCCCTGAACCTTAAAAGTAACCCTGTACCCCAAAACCCAAACCTACCCCTCAACCCTAAAATACCCCTCTACCCCAAACCTAGCCCTGAACCCTAAAAATACCACTGTACCCCAAACCCAAACCTAGCCCTGAACCCTTAAATTACTCCTGTACCCCAAAACCCAAACCTACCCCTGAACCCTACAAATACCCTTATACCCCAAAACCCAAACCTAGCCCTGAACCCTATAAATATCCCTGTACCCAAAACCCATACCTATCCCTAAACCCTAAAACTACCCCTGTACCCCATAACCCAAAACTATATCTGAACCCTTAAAATACCCAAACACCCCAAAACATATACCTCAGTACCCAAAAACATATACCCCTATACCCATACTTACCTTATCCAAACATTAAAAAAAACATGCTTTTACCATTCATGCATTTACAACGAATTTCGTTGTAAATGTATGCGTGGTAAAAGAATATAAAATTTAATGCCATGCGTTATAATGGCATTGCGGAGTCATGGTACTTTCGTAATGAAAGTATGCGGAGTGATGGTATGCGGAAAGAAAGTTGCGGAATAATGGGTGTTTACCCTCCCCCGGTAAGTAAATTGGTGGCACGGTGGCCCACATCTCCAGCAACATACTCATATTTTTTCATCACCCATTTGAAAAATGCACAGGTCTCTCTCATTGATGGCCAGCACCGACATACACTTTTAGACACACCTCCCGCCAAAATTTCTAGAATTGCGAACTTTAGAGCTGGGGAGCTACGTTCGAATCTCGGCATCAGCTCAACATTCTGTGATTCCAGGCAAATCGCTTTGTCTCCCCGTGCCTACCACAAATGAATGTGTTCTTCTGTAATGTAAATTGTGCTCATGCCATGTTGTCGAGTTCGCGCTATATAATATTGCAAGGAAAAATAAAGTAGGGAAACTCGAGTTCACACACTACTGAATGCGCACTCTTAAGTGAATCAGCAGTGCACTGTGAATCTGAGCGTTTCACAGGTCTTGTCACAGATAAGAAATGCTATCAAAACGAAATCCTATAAAACAATATGCTACTGGCCGGCAGCAATTCATACCCGGACAACTTCGGGACGGGCTGTTAGTTTATATATAAAGTGAGTTATGTGTACCCAAACCTTTAGAAATGTACATAAACACAATGTATGAGATGGTGTATACTGCCATGTTCCTTGTTTTACCCCTCAAAACCTTCAATGGAACAGCTTTGTAGGTCCACATGCTGAAAGTTTTCCTAGGACAGCATTACACTCATTGCTTATCATTGGTTTTGTGTTTGTAACTCACATTTCCTTGTTTTGTATTTGCTAGCTTTAGTTGTTTTAGGCTGTCCAGCACGTAGTTGTCCCTGGAGCATAGCCTGTTTACCACCTCTTTGACTGAATTCTTGTATTTTTCCACAAATGCTTCACTTTCTGGGAACTCTTTTTTTCTTTATTGTGAGGCACTTCACAAGAGTACATGTGTTTTCAGCTGTCTCCCCTGTATGCAAGCCCACAGCAGTAATATTGTTGTATTTCTTTGAAAAGGTCTCCTGCCTACCACTGTCACTACCAGTTCATCAATCTCCGATATATGTGAGGAAAAATACTCTGCCATTGAGTTTGTTCATTTTGGTCAGTGCCCTTTACTAATAGCACAATCCTTCTCCTCAAGTTTACACCCTGGCCATATCCCTGAAGTAGGGCAGTGCTGTAGCACCCGTAAATAACCATGCCTGAGTTCAGAAGTGAATGAGCAATAAACAAACCTTTAAATCCTGTTTTTATCTTGTGATATTTGATCTGTATTCAAACACAGAGGTCACATGTTAGGCTCTGTCTTCTGAGGGAGATTTGTGCTTTCATTTTTGTCTCTAACTGCAAATTGAGAAGATTTATGTGACAATCTTGATGGGTAATGGGGGTGGTAAAGGAAAGGCTGTAGGATGTTATTTTCTTCTAGCACACAACAGCATTTAAATGCCAGTAAATGAACTGTACAACTATTTCAGATTATATCAGAATTAGGAAAGCACACTTGAAGCACATTTTCTGTAATTCTGAACTGTGGTGGAAACAAATATTTTATTATGACCAAAACAAATCAATACATTAGGGAATGCTGATTTCCACACATTACCATGTGTGCTCTGTATAGCTTTTCAGTAAAACTATATGTCTGTCCAAATGTAATGGCCATTTCCATTAAAAATGTGTTATCTGTAATGGTAGTGTGCTACCATACAATTTATTTTATTTTATTTATTTATTTAATGCATTTTTATAAAGCGCGGACTTTACCCGAAGGTGTCAGAGCACTGTACAATAGTACCAGCTATGTTACATGAGAGAACGGTTACAGGAATGGAACAAAACAAAAGTAGCAGGCCATTGAATCAAAATGATGCAGGCAAAAGGAACACAATCACAAACACAGCAAGCACAGAATGTACGGGCAGAAATATGAATATATATGACTAATTTACAATGACTAAAGAGCTTCCTGGCGAAAAATAGCAGGCCATAGAATCAAAACAACGCAGGCAAAAGGGACACAATATCAAACGCAGCAAGCACAGAATGTATAAACAATATATAAATATATATGACAAATTTACAATGACTTAAGAACTTCCTGGCGGGGTCTGAGAAGGAGGGAATTAGTTCTGAAAGTATCTTTGGAATAGAAGAGATTTGAGGTCCGCTTTTCAGATCTGGATGGAGGTGATGGCAAAGAGCGAAGGAGGAAGCGAGTTCCAGATTCTCACCGCAGTACCTGAGAACGATTGTGCCATCAATTTTTCCCTTTTGAAGGAGGGGAGCTGAAGAAGGAATTTTTCCGCTTTCCAAGAAGGTCTTGAGCCTCCAGACAATTTCAGTTTATTCCCCAGATAGCTGGGGGGAGGAAGAGTGCAAAGCTTTTTGGGTGATGCACGCCGTTTTGTAGATAGCTCTAGCCTCGATGGGAAGCCATCTGAGTGAAGACAGGATAGGAGTGATGTGGTCACTTTGTTTGGACCCTGAAATGAAGCGAGCTGCTGAGTGGAGGATGGATTTTAGGGGGGAGAGGTGAGATTTGGGAAGGCCAGTCAGAAGAGAATTACAATAATCCAGTCTAGAGAGAACTAGCGATTGGATCAAGGTTTTTAGGTCATTCTCCAGGAAGAACCGACAAATCCCCCATAGAAGGCGCAGCTGATAACGTGCGCTCTTGGCAATGGAATTGATGTGTGAGATTAGGTTGAGTCTTTTGTCAAGTATGAAACCTAAGGATTTAGCACAGTCCACAATGATGGGTTTACTGTTGAGTAAATTCAACTGATCCATCCAGGATTGAACAGGAGGTGGGAGAGAGGGCTAGATAAGAGGAGGAATTCCGTTTCGGAGCGATTGAAAATGAATTGGTGAACTAACATCCAGTTGTGAATAGAGTTGAGAGTAGAGTTGCGTAGTGAGAGATCATGAGGGGAAGACACCTTGAGGTAGATTTGGGTGTCATCCGCATAGAGATGATAGTGGATTCCAGATAGAGATTAAACAGAGTGGGAGCAAGGATAGAACCTTGAGGGACGCCTTGACCAACCACCAGTGGAGCCGAGAGACTGTTCGCAATCTTGATCATTTAGGATCTGTCCGAGAGGAAAGAGATAAGCCATTTGAGTACTGTGCCTTCCATGCCCATTCTCTGTTGAAGAATATTAAGGAGGGTGTTGTGATTGACAGTGTCAAAAGCTGCAGAGAGGTCAAGAAGAATCAGAAGGCACGATTCCCCGAATCAATAATATCCAGCACATCATCGATCACTCACAGCAGGGCTGTTTCAATGCTGCAATTTTGAATAAAGCCAGACTAGAACATGTCAAGGAGATTATTGTCCATAATGTGCTGGGAAAGTTGTTTTGCAACACATGTTTCTGTGATCTTTGAAAGAAAAGGGAGATTGGTGATGGGGCGGAAGTTATTGAGGTCATTTGCATCTGCAGAGGTTTTTTTTAGAAGGGGGTAACCTGTCCTGTTTTGAGGACAACTGGGAGGGATCCTTGACTGAGGAAGAGATTGACTAGCCTGGTCCAGTAGGAGAGAGTGTTAGTATAGAAATCAATGGCAATGCCACTGGGTATGGGGTCAGAAGAATGGTTGGAGGGTTTGGTTTTGCTGATGCATTTGAGGAGATCATCCTCAGAGATGGCGGCAAAGTTCTGCCAAGTGAATAAGGATTTTCGCTCCTTATTGGGGTGGGTGACCTGTTTCACCACCAGAGATTTTACCTTTTGATCGAAGAATAAAGTGAAATCAGTTTCTTTTTTTGAGGCATCCTCAGGCTTGATGGTTTGGGCAGAGCAATTTGGGTTTTTGATGAGTCGAAACTTTTTTTGGGTCTGTTTTTAGCTGAATCGAGGGGGCTTCTGAAATGTGATGTTTTTTCCTGGAGGATGTGCTTGTGGTATTTGGATCTTGCTGAACGTAAAAGGGAGAGGTTGGAGGTGGATGGAGAATGTCTCCAGTGCTTCTCCAAGATTCTAAGATTTTTCCTTTCGTCATAGAGAGCTTTATTGAACCATGGAGCTGATGGGGTGGGTCTTTTCTTTTTGCTTTAGAGTGGAGCAACCTTGTCGATTTCGACAGCAAGGATTGTGAGGCAATGGGGAGTGAGCTCGTTGGCATCCGTATTGGGGTCTAGACTAGGAAGTGAATGCATAGCAGAATCACATAGAGTCCCAAGATCAATGTTTTTTGTGTTGCGGAACCACATAGAGGCTCTTTTAGGTTGGCAGAGAGTTAAAAAATGTGAGAGGTGAAAAAAGAAGGGAATGAGGAAATGGTCAGACCAGTCAACACGGATGGGTGGAGCAGTGGTAATCTGGTCTGATTTGGATATAACAAGGTCCAGAATTGAGCCCTTGGCGTGTGTGTAGCCCTTGCTGTAGTAAGTTGACACAGAGTCACGTACATACTCCACTCTACCACACTCTACTTCACTCTAGGCCACTACACTCTAGGCCACCCCAGGCCACTCCACACTGCATCCCTCTACACCACTTCACTTTAAGACACCCTACTCCACTCTACTCTATGACATTCCAGACCAAGCCACTTTATGACATCCCACTTCACTCTACCCCACACCTTTCCATGCTACTTTACTCCACTATATTCCACTCCACTCTGACACTTCTCTCTACTCCAATGTACGGCACTCCACTACGACATTCTACTCTACTCTTTGCCACTCCTCTCTGTACCACTCCACTTTACAGTATTCCTCAACACTCCATTCTATGCCACTTCAGTCTACGACACTCTATGCCACCTTACTCCAATCTATGACACTCTACTCTACTCTATGCCACTCCACTCTACACCACTCTATGCCACTTCACAACAGTTCTCTCTACGTCACTCTATGCCGCAGCACTCTATGCCACGCCACACCACTCAACGCCACTCAATGCCTCGCCACTCCACTCTAGCAAACTCCACGCCACTCTATGCCACTCTACTCTACTCCACTACACTTCACTTAACTCTGCAACACTCTACGCCAATCAACTCTACGCCACTCCATTCTATACCACTCCTCTCTAGGACACTCCACTCTTTGGTATTCCGCCCTATGACACTTCACTGTCGGCTATTCATCCTCTTCTTGTCTTTGTCCCTCCCCTGGAGCCTGGACACTGAATACATTACTTGTGTCCTTCCACTGCTTGCTTTTCAACACAATTTTTTTATTTTGGTTTAAGTTCTTCATGAGTGTGCATGTCTTTTCACCTATCTCCCTTATGTACTTCTCTCCCCAGGCCGCGCTCTCTTTTGCTGTCCTTCTCCCCGTTCCCCTACATGTTGTGCTTGCCCCCAAAATCTTTCCCCCACTGTTGCTTTCTCCCCTGGCTATTCCACATTGCTTCACCTCCCGAACTCTTCCCTCCAAGTTGCTTTGCTTCACCAGCGCCCTGTGTTGCTTGCCGCCACCTGCACACTCAATGTTGTGTCCCCCACCTGCGCCCTCCATGTTGTTCCCCCACCCATATCCTCTGTGATGCTTCCCCCACCCACATCCATTTTTTGACTTAACTAATGCTTGTTTACTTGTGTGACGTCAGGGCACACAGTGTGCTGATGTTACACAACTGAAATTAAAAGCAGTTGGCCCCATTGGGTGCCTGCTGTTTCAGTTTGAATGGTGCTCGGGTGCATAACTCGGCTCTTGGAGCATCAATCATAGAGGGACAGGTACCACTGGAAAGGTAACAAGGCACAGGTGCTGGAAGTAGGGGTGCTGGGGGTCCTGTCACAAACCCAGAAATAACCACGTTGGAGTTCAGAAGGTGAAAGAGCAATAAAGATGCCTTGTAGTTGTCTTTAGCTTGTTACATTTGCTGTGCGTTCAAAGCCAGAGGCCAAATATCGGCTATGTCTTCTGACAAATTGTTGCTTAATCGTTTACATGGATATTGGTGTTTACTTTTCATTTTCAGAATACAAAGTGTGATGAATTTGGTAACTGTTAAGGCAAGAGCGCACTGCGGGTAAAGGAATATACAATATACACAGTAAGTTTGGTGCTCAAGACAAAAGTTGGCCGGTTACCACGACCTATCAATGTGCTAACAGTAGCTCAAACAAAACCAAAATATTTTATCGAGCACTCAAAGGTCCAAACAAATAATTAGTAGTCTGTTATCTTGCAACGATTTTAATCTTGAATCTTTCCAATTATCATCTTCATTGGATACATCCTTCAGTATTGAACATTCTTCATTCTACATGTAGCCACGCAGTCATGCAGCCAACAGTAACTGGACATAATATCGACTACATAATATCGAATGGACAAAATATCGACGGAAAAATATCGACAATAACAAAATATCGACTATAGGAATATCGTTGAAAAAAATATCGACTGCAAAAATGACCCAAAAATATCGAATACAAAAATATCGACTCAAAATATCGACAAGACAAAATATCGAAATATAGTGAAAGTAAAAAATATTGAGAAAATGTTAGAAAATATTGATTTTATAAACTAATATATATATAATATATAAATAAATAGTACCTAATGTTTAGGAGCGGGTTGTGGGTTTATAGGGGAATAGGGTGGGAAGTAATTTAATAATAATTAATTAGTTAATATATGTTTGGTAATTGTTTTAATTAGATTTTTTTAATTGGTAATTAATTAATATTAATTAGTTAATTGTTTAATTGATTAATTAGCATATAATTTAATTGATTAATTGATTAATTGATTATTAATAATTATTATTTTCAAAAATTAATTTGTATATGATTTTAATTTATACATTGGTTATTAATTAATAATAATTAGTGATTTATTGTATTAAGAATTAGTATATTATTTACATTTATTAATTGCTAACACATTAATTATAATTAGTTAATGATGTAATTAATATATTGCATATCATTTAAATAAATTAATTGGTAATTAATTTATAATAATGACTTAATTACATTAATTGTATACATTTAAATGTAATGTGTTAATTTATGTTGTAGTTAATTAATTAATTGGAATTAAACAATATTAATTAATCTAAATTATTATTGTAGCTAATGTGATAATATATTTTATAATAGTTTTTTTAAACAAATATTTTTCTTTTATATATTTATGTTTAATGTGTTCATTATTAGTTATAGTGTTCTGGCTTAGTTTCATACTTTTTGTTATAGGTTAATTTTTTAGGGTTCTGGGTCTTTTTTCTACTTGTGAGTAAAGGAGTATTTAGTTGGATTTGGGAAATTTTAACTTTTGTGGGTAAATGGGTATTTTTGAGTTTGAGGGTCAGTTTTCTGTTCTTGTGTAAAGGGCTATTTGTAGAGTTCAGGGTCAGTTTTCAGTTTGTGGGTAAAGGGGTATTTGTAGGGGTCAGGGTCAGTTTTGAGTTTGTGGGTAAAGGAGTTTTTTGGAGGTTCAGGGTCATATGGCTGAGATACCCGCCACCCCCTCTCAACACAATCCCCAAGGATGGGAAACCGGAAACAGTTCTGAAGTTTTTGGAGACGGGAGGGAGTGACCCTCCCGGGCCGTATTTATTAAAATATGAAACAAAATTAAAACATTAAATCAACAGTTTCATATTATGTACAATTTCATTACCACATTGCGATGTTTGGCTAACCTTAACATATCCTCTAATACAAAGGTTCTCCTAGCCGAACTAACATCCTACCAAACATTTACTTAACTTTTGAAATTGTACATCCTAACGTTTAAGGGCCAACGGCAAGGTCGTAACCGGTGTCAAGATCCCTAACCCAGACATATCCCCCTCACTTGAGAGGGGCGGCACGGAGGCATACCTCAAGTGCAACTACCAATTTCCCTTGACTTGACGGGGGCACCAATAAAACTCGACGCCACTTAAAGGTCGTACGAGGACTCGTGTGAGGTATCTAGAAGGTAGCGTAGACCCCCCCCCAAACCCCACACAACTTACCACATCTGCCGTCGCAGACGTCCTGGCCCCGGGAAATTCCCCAGGAGGGGGCTGTAACCCCTCCTACCCATGAAGGGGCCTTGACCGCCTTCCCTTTCCTTTCGGCAACCCATCCTTAGAAGGGACCGCCTCCCCGTTGAGGGGCCAATGGCCACCTCCCCCGAGCGCCCCCATCCGTAATGGGTGACGCCCACTCATAGGGATCTTCCAATTAGTGCTCACCGATCATGACCTTACGGCCCGACCAACATAAATACGACAATGATAACTAAATAACTAAAGACTAAATATAACAGACAGTATCAACAACAACTTTATTCAAAGCATGCTTACTGATGAACACTAAAGCACAATTACTTTATTTGCAAAACATAACACAAATCGATCATTCTTTATTGCATACTCAACATCTTCACGATAATACCACAACCTGTAAACGAAAATCAGAGTTATCCATCAAACTTTATTCAAAACCACTCGCTGTCTTCAGGGGCTGGTGGGTGGGTCAAAATTGGCTCTTCGTTCCGTCTCGAGCTCACGTGCAGCGAGGAGGTGCAGCTTCAGAGCACAGGAACAAGAGGATGCTTTCTGGTCTCGTTCCTCCTTTTATCCGTCTTCAGGGCGGGCGTAAACCCGCCCCTGCCTGCCCCAAGGGCGTGGCCAGCCGCGTCAGTGTCTAGGCCAACCCACTCTAAGGCGGGAAAAGGCGCGCCCCGGCTACGCCGCTTCGGGCATACCAGCCGAGACTCGCCTCCCGCCCAAGATGGCTTCCCGGGGGGATCGTGGTACTCTGCCATAAGTTCGGGGGGACCGATTGGTCGCCCCTTTCCATATGGCTGAGATACCCGCCACCCCCTCTCAACACAATCCCCAAGGATGGGAAACCGGAAACAGTTCTGAAGTTTTTGGAGACGGGAGGGAGTGACCCTCCCGGGCCGTATTTATTAAAATATGAAACAAAATTAAAACATTAAATCAACAGTTTCATATTATGTACAATTTCATTACCACATTGCGATGTTTGGCTAACCTTAACATATCCTCTAATACAAAGGTTCTCCTAGCCGAACTAACATCCTACCAAACATTTACTTAACTTTTGAAATTGTACATCCTAACGTTTAAGGGCCAACGGCAAGGTCGTAACCGGTGTCAAGATCCCTAACCCAGACATATCCCCCTCACTTGAGAGGGGCGGCACGGAGGCATACCTCAAGTGCAACTACCAATTTCCCTTGACTTGACGGGGGCACCAATAAAACTCGATGCCACTTAAAGGTCGTACGAGGACTCCTGTGAGGTATCTAGAAGGTAGCGTAGACCCCCCCCCAAACCCCACACAACTTACCACATCTGCCGTCGCAGACGTCCTGGCCCCGGGAAATTCCCCAGGAGGGGGCTGTAACCCCTCCTACCCATGAAGGGGCCTTGACCGCCTTCCCTTTCCTTTCGGCGACCCATCCTTAGAAGGGACCGCCTCCCCGTTGAGGGGCCAATGGCCACCTCCCCCGAGCGCCCCCATCCGTAATGGGTGACGCCCACTCATAGGGATCTTCCAATTAGTGCTCACCGATCATGACCTTACCGCCACAGGTCCGGATAGTTGACCGGCTATCCGGACCCCCCCACCACACTCCTACCTAAAGGTCATGTTTTAACGTCTTCAGCCAAGCTATGTAGTCTCCTATGAGTAACTCATTCCCCATCCGAGATAAATGAACACCATCCCCCAAGTACATAGTGTCATCATTAATACATCCATGCGCGATAGAATGCAGTGCATTGGAACGGAACAACCTACTTACTTTGTTATTAATTTTCCTCACCGAGTGATTTAAAGCAGAAACAGAAAAAGCCCCCCGCCACACTTTTCGTGGGATCATATGGGACCACGCAATTGTGCACCCTGGAACTCTCCTCGCTAACCAACTTACAGTGGAAAGCATCGCCTCCAGGAGAAGTCGTCTACCAGTGGTGACCAAATCATTGCCCCCAAGATGTACTATGACTACAGACGGCGGTGACCTCGTCCGCCCTAGCAAACCCTCGAAAAATGATTGAAACTGGTCAATACAGAGACCGCCCTTTCCGTAGAAGGACACACTGTACCCGTATTCCCCAGCCACGTGCACCATGTCACCTGCCTTGAATACGTCCGCGGCACGCCTCACGTATGAGTGGCCCACGACCCACACCTCCTTTTTAACAGCCGGTGATGTCTGACCGCTGGCCCGGTGTTGGGTCGACTGCATAGTCCGCCCCGCCTCGTAGGCTTGCGTAACTGAAAACCAAACAAAAACAAGAAGCGTGAGTACATCATTACAGCTTCACAACATGTGCAAACGCACATACCTTTTATAACAGTTGGAGGACCAACGCCCCACACGTTTAACTTGTTCCACATTCAGACCCCTGGCTGTAGCCTCAGTAGCAGCCCCTATCCGAAAGGAATGGGTCCCAAACTCGCCCGGGTTCAAGCCTGCAGCTGTAATTGACATCGCAAGCACCCGCTGAAACTGAAACCTTGTCAGTGGGGTGGCGTCTGCGTGTCTCAACAAGGTCCCCCCCCATGATGCCACCCTTTGTGTCAAGTAATCCTCTAAACACCTCACTGGGCACATGGACGACCCGGGAATCCTGTGTATAATTATGCCGTCGCCCATCCTACTTTGATCGGTCTTGGACCTTACAAACGAGACCGTCATCGTCTCCCCTCTGATTTGAACGTGATCTGCGCACAACCCTCCCGTAACATCCTGCTTGTTCCTCGCCACTAATTCGCTTACCCGCATAGCTCCATGAAATGCTAGCGTAAAAGCAGCTCGGAATAACACTGTCTCAAAGTGAGATGAACATGTTGTAGGGAGTCTGGATAATAACTGGGCCAACCTATCCAAACCTATCGGGCGCCTCTCGTCTACTCTGCTACCCTCAAGGCGTTGCCACCCTCGTAGCGCTTTTTGCACAGTGAAAGACGCTGTCGGGTCCTGTATCCCGTGAGCCCTAGCAACAAAAGAAATGGCAGCCCGATGCCTCTGGGCCGTGGCCACCGATTTCCCTGCCCGATGTAAAGACATCAAAAAATTCACTACCCATTCCTCCTGTCCCCAAAGCTCCCCTCTAGCAGTCCCCAAAAAGGCTAAATAGGAAAGGAACGCCCCTTCATATGCCTTCCTCGTCCTGGGTGCTAAACTCTCTCCCACGAGGTTACGAAGCTCGGGGCACCGAGAGACCAGAGAGCTTCGGGAAAGGGTGCAGGCTCCGGGTCCGCTGTGGGAAGGAAACCCCAGAAAGCCTGCATACGAAAACGAGAAAGGGCATCAGCCGCCTGGTTCATTATCCCCGGGACATGTCTCGCTTTGAATAGTACATTCAATTGCATACATAATAATACAATTTCCTTGAGCAGTCTCAAAATCCATTTGCATCGTGCTGCCTGGCTATTGATACACTCAACCACGGTCATATTGTCAGACCAGAATACCACAGAGTGATCTCTGAACCCTTCAGGCCACGTTCTCAGGGCCACCAAAATGGGGAAGAGTTCCAGGAAGGCAATGTTACTTGTCAGCCCACTGTCTCGCCACCATGCTGGCCATTTTTGTGCAGACCATCGAGTACCGAAAATGGCACCAAAACCTATACTCCCTGCCGAATCTGTCCATAGCCCCAGTTCCTCGGAGGACACGGCTGGTTTGTTCCAGACGACTCGACCATTGAAATCCGCCAGAAATGCCAACCAAATGCGCATGTCCTGGCGGACCTCGGCCGAGAGCCTTGTGCGATGATGGCCCTCCCTCAGTCCGACCATGGCTTGAGCGATCGAACGGGAAAAGGGGCGGGCCATTGGTATAACTCTTAGGGCAAAATTCAACTGCCCCACTAACTGCTGTAGCTGATGCAGTTTAACCTTAGTTTCACTCATACACATTTGCAGGGATGCCCTGAATTTTAACACTTTATCACCGGGTAAACGGAAACAACCTTCTCTGGAGTCTAACTCGATCCCCAGAAACTCGAGGCAGGTCGAAGGACCCACCGTCTTACCTGGTGCCAATGGCACGCCAAACTGATTCATTAAAACACAAAATGCACCCAAAGCTTGTCCACATTCCGAATCCCCAGCTGCCCCCAGGAACAAAAAATCATCAAGGTAATGCATAACATGTTGAAAACCCGTCTTCCTAGTAAAGACCCACTGTAGGAAACAACTGAATTTTTCGAAATAGGCACAAGAAATAGAGCATCCCATCGGCATACACCTATCCATGTAATACTGTCCCTGAAACGTGAAACCCAGTAGCCGCTGATCGTCTGGATGTACCGGGAGCAACCGGAACGCTGACTCGATATCAGATTTTGCCATCAGCGCACCGGGCCCCAGGCGATTCAAAATGGCCACGGCCTCATCAAAAGATGCGTACCGCACCGAACATATTTCCGGGTCTATCGCTTCGTTTACGGAAAGACCACGTGGGGCTGACAAATTATGTATCAGCCGAAACTCACCCGGGTCCTTCTTGGGGACCACTCCTAAAGGCGAACAAACAAAGTTAGCCACCGGGGGTACACTAAACGGACCAGCGACTCGACCTCGAGTAACCTCCTTCCGGATCTTTTCCTGTACCACGGTCGTATGCTGCAAGACCGATATCTGATTTTTGCATCTTTCCACACCCTGAAAGTCCCCTACTGGGATGCGGAAACCATATGAAAACCCGTTCCGCAACACCCCAGCAGAAGCACGATCCGGGTATTCACTGAGCCAGGGAATCATCGCCAAGGTATCAATCGGGGTAGGTAAAGGCGCCCCTCGGACTATGTTAGACCTGTTTGGCGCCTCCTCTACCCCCGTTATCACCCGTTTTGGCTCTGCACGTGGACTCCGGATGGGATGATTGCCCACACCCACTACATTCGTGTTTAAACTTGCACGATCCCTGGGGCCTAGTACATTTACCCCTGTTAAAATTCCAACACACCCCCTTATGACCTGTATTACCGGTAGGCCTCGAGTGATTGTCGGTACCCGTACCTGATCGAAAGGGCGTCCCCGCATACTGACGGGAGGATTCGCCCACATTACTCCCTACCAATGGCACTTTCAACATACCAGTCTCCTTCATTTTGGACCAGGACACAGAGTCATAACAATCCCAAGTTAAGTTTTTATCATGTTCTTTTGCTTTTCTGAAAAGATTATCATAGCAAAACCAATGATTACCCTCGTGTGATACCGAGTACCCCATGATCCGTGACTGATAACTCGGCAATTCGGGTAGCAATTCGGGCCTCCGTTCACCCAAGATCGATGTGAAAATCCCCCATGCCTTGCCCCAATTGCCAATGTTTTCATTAACCTTAAAGGCGGCCATCTTTGCGCGCCAAACACTCGGATGCATGAGATCCTTCTGATTTTTAACATGCTCCATCTCATAATGATCAGTAAGCAACGAGAAGATGTTCACATATTCCCCTGCCCATATCTTTTCTTTAATAGCTAAAGGAACATGCTGACCCAACCTCTCCCTTCGAGAGGGTGCCGACTCTTCCCTCGCAATCGGCAATGGCCGCTTACCTGAACTGGACGCTGTCTCTGCGACTAAAACCGTCCCCTGAGGCTTCCCTACAGCCGCGGCCGGCGTGGGCACCCTCGCTGCTTCACGAGTTTCCCGCAGTTGCTTCATTAACACCTGCGCGTCTACAGCCGTGGCGCCCTCGCTACTTTTACCCAACCACGCTGCTAATTGTGCTGCCAGCTCGGGCGGCATATCTTCCTCGGACACGGGGGTGACCACCACGGGAATCGGATTCCCTTCCTCCGGCACAGGAGTGGGTGCTTCGAGCGGGACACTGGGACCCGGGGTATCGCCCCCAGCTGCTCCTCTCCTGGGCCTCTTGCCTTTTCCAGCCGGGGCCGTACCCTCCAAAGGACGTTTCGGGCCTCCTTCCTCATTTTTATCCATCCGCCTCTTTAGGTCGGTCATCTCCTTCATGAGAACACGCAGCATCTGCTCGGTAGTCATTCGCTTTCCCGCCTTCTTCGGCATTCTCCTACAGAGTATCTGCAAAACAAACGAGAAAGATTACAACGCTCAAAATTGGCTCTTCGTTCCGTCTCGAGCTCACGTGCAGCGAGGAGGTGCAGCTTCAGAGCACAGGAACAAGAGGATGCTTTTTGGTCTCGTTCCTCCTTTTATCCGTCTTCAGGGCGGGCGTAAACCCGCCCCTGCCTGCCCCAAGGGCGTGGCCAGCCGCGTCAGTGTCTAGGCCAACCCACTCTAGGGCGGGAAAAGGCGCGCCCCGGCTACGCCGCTTCGGGCATACCAGCCGAGACTCGCCTCCCGCCCAAGATGGCTTCCCGGGGGGATCGTGGTACTCTGCCATAAGTTCGGGGGGACCGATTGGTCGCCCCTTTCCAGTTTTCAGGTTGTGGGTGTAGGGGTATTTGTAGGGTTCAGGGTCAGTTTTCAGTTTGTGGGTAAAGGGGTTTTTGTAGGGTTCAGGGTCAGTTTTCAGTTTGTGGGAAAAGGAGTATTTGTAGGGTTCAGGGTCAGTTTTCAGTTTGTGGGTGAAGGGCTATTTGTAGGGTTCAGGGTCAGTTTTCAGTTTGTGGGTAAAGGGGTATTTGTAGGGTTCAGGGTCAGTTTTCAGTTTGTGGGTAAAGGGGTATTTGTAGGGTTCAGGGTCAGTTTTCAGTTTGTTGGGAAAGGAGTATTTGCAGGGTTCAGGGTCAGTTTTCAGTTTGTGGGTGTAGGGGTATTTGTAGGGTTCAGGGTCAGTTTTCAGTTTGTTGGGAAAGGAGTATTTGTAGGGTTCAGGATCAGTTTTCAGTTTGTGGGTGTAGGGGTATTTGTAGGGTTCAGGGTCAGTTTTCAGTTTGTGGGTAAAGGGGTATTTGTAGGGTTCAGGGTCAGTTTTCAGTTTGTTGGGAAAGGAGTATTTGTAGGGTTCAGGGTCAGTTTTCAGTTTGTGGGTGTAGGGGTATTTGTAGGGTTCAGGGTCAGTTTTTAGTTTGTGGGTAAAGGGGTATTTGTAGGGTTCAGGGTCAGTTTTCAGTTTGTGGGTAAAGGGGTATTTGTAGGGTTCAGGGTCAGTTTTCAGTTTGTTGGGAAAGGAGTATTTGTAGGGTTCAGGGTCAGTTTTCAGTTTGTGGGTGTAGGGGTATTTGTAGGGTTCAGGGTCAGTTTTCAGTTTGTGGGTAAAGGGGTATTTGTAGGGTTCAGGGTCAGTTTTCAGTTTGTTGGGAAAGGAGTATTTGTAGGGTTCAGGGTCAGTTTTCAGTTTGTGGGTGTAGGGGTATTTGTAGGGTTCAGGGTCAGTTTTCAGTTTGTGGGTAAAGGGGTATTTGTAGGGTTCAGGGTCAGTTTTCAGGTTGTTGGGAAAGGAGTATTTGTAGGGTTCAGGGTCAGTTTTCAGTTTGTGGGTGTAGGGGTATTTGTAGGGTTCAGGGTCAGTTTTCAGTTTGTGGGTAAAGGGGTATTTGTAGGGTTCAGGGTCAGTTTTCAGTTTGTTGGGAAAGGAGTATTTGTAGGGTTCAGGGTCAGTTTTCAGTTTGTGGGTGTAGGGGTATTTGTAGGGTTCAGGGTCAGTTTTCAGTTTGTTGATAAAGGGGTATTTGTAGGGTTCTGGGTCAGTTTTGGCCTTTAGGGTGAAGGGGTATTTTTAGTGTTTTGGGACAGTTTTGGGTATTTTAGAGTGCTGATGTATAGTTTAAGTTAACAGTCATACATTAAATTTATTACACAAAAATAGGTATTATTATAACTTTACATTAGTATCCTTTATTTAAATCAAAACTATTTATGTATTAGCATGTTTCCAGACAGTAGCTAGAGTGGAGTTGGAAATCTAATTATTAATTGGTTGTTGTCCAGCACCATCAGTAATATTACCAACACTGGAGTTGGATTAATAAAAATACATTGGTTAGTCTCCACCACATTTTATGGTATTACCTTGAGTGTAGTAGGAATAGTACAATAATTTTTGCTAGTGTCCTGCAGCTTCTATGATTTTAGATTGACTGGAGTAGTAATAATACATATAAAATTGGTCAGTGTGCAGCACATTTGTATACATTTGTTCATTACTGTATTTTACAAATAAAAAATAATGCAACATAGATGTTTTCTAATAAGTTTATTAAACAATTTTTAATTTTTTTATTGTGTACTACAATAAAATCACAAACAAATATAACATCACATTTTTTTTAAATTTTATTATTCACACAATAACATCTTTACATTTATATACATGTGGTCAATGTAAAAAATAATTTGGATTACTAGATTCTTTTAGTAAATTTTACATATGCACATCAGTCACTTACAATTTAATGTATTTATATAGAAATACATTAAACAATGATTTGTTATATATTTCTTACATTAATATTTAATAATCTTAATATTAAATATTAATATAATAAAATATATAATACATATTTCTTTTTAAAAGTAACATGACTATTATTACATTTTTTAGGATCAATTGAAATACAAAAAAAAAATTTCTTGGTGTATATTTCACACAATGTTGTTTTTACGTAAAATATATAAATCGATTTGGTTGTAAAGTTTCTAATTGTATAGGGAAACAATATGTTTAATTATAATATCTGGTATTTATCAAATATTACTAAAGCAATTATATAATTTTGTTACACTTAGAAATAATTATATAATTTTTTTTACTAATTAATAAAAATAATAATGATTTTATTAATTATTATTATTATTAATTAATAAACATAAACATTCATTTATTATTACCAAAAATATATACATTCACAGATAAAATAGAGAATTTTTTCAGGCCATTCTTTATATACTAAATGGTTCTACTTGTTATATTAATAACAATAAATAAGTTATATTATTTATCATTATTAATTATTCCAATACACATTTATAATGTTTTATTTAAATTATACACAAAATTAGACATATAAATATACAGAATAAATAAATAAATACATCTTTTATTCAAAGTTTTACATAATTATTTAATATTATTAATATATAATACATATTATATATTAATTTATATTAAATATATTATTTTTTTTTAATAAAGGAAAATTGTCATGAGTATAGTGTATTAATTTGTTACATTATACATGTGTATGTATTATATATTTTACATTTGACATTGTTTATTCTATTATCCTTTTACACAAATGGGTTAAGGGGACTACTTTTTTACCGCGTAAGGTTATTGCGCTCCATTCAGGACTGGAGAAGCTCGCGGTTGGGAGTTGCTTCGCGTGGAGAGAGGTAAGGTTATTTTTAACTACAAATTATAAGTAAGTGGTCATGTTTGAGGGTATAATTAAACTCTGTAGTGTTTTTTGGTGTATGTATTAATAGTTTAAGTAGCGTTTGGGTGAAACGTTTCCGTTATAGATGTGTCGTGCTTTTTTTCCTTCAAGTCTAATTTTAAGTGTTCGGAAATGTCTTCTTACATGGTTAATGTTAATTGTTAGTATATTTACAAATGTGAAGGGGGTATTTGTGGGTGGCTTTCGTTATGTATGTTATTTTACAGGTTTCGGTTCCTCGCATGAAAACTACATGGAAGGAAGCGTGTTTTTTAACGGAGAAACAAATGTTTAAGTTATTATGCTTATATTTTGACTTTTATCTCCTATTTTTCGTGTTTGCCAGGAGCGGATTTTTCACTTTTTAAACTTTTTTCGGGTTTTTTGAAGGGTTTCGAATCGGATTGATACATTGATATGCGTGACCGTTTTTTTCAAATAGTGTGTATATAACTTTAAATCTTAACGTGTACACACTACTGTTTTCGGGATTTCCTGGAGCGTTTTTTTACGTTTTACAAGTTATTTTCGGGTTTTTGAGGGTTTCCCACATTGGAGTAGTAAGATATTGGATTGGATTGTATGGATTGATTTTTCCTGGATTGCGTCTCTCAAGTCCAAAAATTGTAAGTATTTATGTTACTATTTTGATTGGGTGGGAAATGTCGATTTCTAATGTTATGTGTATGTTATAAAAAATTATAAACATTGCATATTTGTTACGAATTTTTTTACATTAATTTTCACAGTTTGTCTAACAAATATGTTTTATTTATAATTCATTATATATGTTTATGACATGTGAATTTTATTAGTATTGTAAGAAGACATTCGTATATTTACTTGATATTTTTATAGTAGACTTTTTGCTATTATTGCCAGGTATTCTAAACCTCTAGTTGTAGGGTATAATGTGACTTGACTTTGAAGTAGTCGGAACATTTGTTGGGTTTGTTTAGTGAGTTTGGGCCCTATTTGTGACACTGATTGTTCCATTCTTAGTTCCTGATAGCTTTGTTCTTTTTTCAAAGCTTCAAGAAGGTTGTGGAATGTGGGTTTGCCTCGGTTTGTAGTTGCTTGGAAAGCATTATGCCACCCTTCAACACTGTTGTTGGTTTTAGCCTCTTGGTTTAAAGTACTGAGATAGACATTCCACCAAGGGATTTGGAATTTGGGCTGGCGTCGATGTCCTGATCTGTGCAACCTTCCCACCCAAGTGTCTTCAAAATAGTCTAGCAATGGTGTAAGCTTATCCTCATTCCTCTTATAATATGCGCTGTCAATTAATAAATTGTAATGTTCAGCAACATCTGTAACAGGGACGTAGGCCAGGGCTATTAACTTTTTAACTTGATAGGCAAAGGTGCTATCTGTAGAGTATAGTACACTTAAAGTAGATTTTTGGAGATGCCTCCATATACTCTGATTAAAATGATAATAGCAACCCTGGATTGCTGTGTGGGGAAATGTTCTCAAAATGCTATTTATCATAGCTAATTCGAAATCAATAATTATTTTTTCAGGAAAATAATTATTGATTTCCGTTTTGAGAACATTTAAAATTTCGGTGTAGGTTGTTTGCTGTTTGTTGGGTAGCAAACAGTAAATGAAAGGTATGTTAGAATGATGGTATAAACCGTGGATGGAATACAGTTGGTAAAAAGGTTTTGGGCAGGGTTTAAATGTTCCATCCATCATCCATTGGGGACACTGTTGGATTTTTCGTAAATTACTTGCAGTTGCAAACATAATTATTCGGTTTGTACTGCTTTCATTATCAAAAAGAATAAATTTATCTTTATTGTGTGTGATGGCCATTTCGGGTGAAATAATAATTTCTTCAAAACAAGTTGGGTTGGGTTGGGTTGTGCTAGTGAGTCGTTTGGTGCGTGCAATTGTGCGTTTCAGGGAGTCAATAGAGGGTAGTTGCCCTGAAGCATGGGCAGGGATTTTTACCAGTTCTTCTTTAAGTATTTGTGTGGTGGGTTTGTCACTTTGTGTGCTAGCACTTTTAATACTTTCTAAGGCATCTCTAATTTCAATTTCTGTGACATTTGGGGGATGATTATGTTCTCTAGTAAATAGCACATTAGTTTCCTCAGTAGTGGCCCTCCCATAACATTTGTTGGAGTAATATTTTGTACACTTCCAAAAAACCTTTCTACCACTTTGTCTCTCCTGATTATACACATAACCCATGTAGCATAATAGTAATTTGTTTTTCTGAGACATGACAAATTCTGCACCTTCAGTCATTTTGATTTACTTGTTCTAGGAAAGAGTAGAAAGAAACAAAATCAGTACACATTTTTTTACTTATGTGGTGCTAACATCATTAGTGATACATTTATACTTACAGTTAATCAAAGTAGTAGTCACAGAAGCAGAAATGTCTTTTGAATGATGTTCTTGTATGTATGTCTTTATTTGCTGTTGGTATGAAAATATTGAAAAACAACGTTAATGTTTATATATAACAAAAGTATTTCCTACTCAAAAGCAGTTGTCATTTTTGTCTACTAGTGCATTTGATGTAAACATTACATATACTTACTTGTTTAAATAGTAGAATAGTAGTAATTGCTGGAGTTCATCAATTTAGTACAGGTATGATCTGTAGAGTAGATAGAAGAAATAAAAGCAAAATATTATAATTTTAATACTGAACCGTTAGGAAATGTAACAGATTTAAATGTATACTAACTTCTAAATAAGTCGTTTTCTTTGTTGTAGGTAGAATAGCTGTATGATGTATTCAGAATATCTGTAGAGGAAATATAAAATAGATAAGATGTTGTTAAGAACATAGTCTGTGTTCTTTTTGGCAGTTTTAGAGAAATGATAAATATACTTACATTTTTTACAAGGCTATTCTTCTATATTGGTATATTTTGTGTAGGATGTTTTCATATGATATGTAGAATAGATGTATGATGTTTTCTGAATATCTGTAGAGGCAATTCAAAATAAATAACATGGTGTTAAGAATATAGTTAGCGTTTTTTGTGCCCACATTTTAGCTAATAACAATTATACTTACATTTTTCTGAAGGGTATTCTTGTGTTTTGATATAGTTGATCTTGGATCTTTCAAATGATCTATAGGGAAGATGTAAAAAGCAAGAAATGTTGTTTAAAAATGTGCATTAATGAAATTGGCCGTTTTATAACAAACACATCTATACTTACATGTGTAATTAGGGAAGTTTTATCGTTTTAGCTGTAGAAATGGCACAATTTCAGTATATCTGTAAATATAATGTAAATGAAAAATAAATACTCTTGTAAATTAGTGTTTAAAAAAAGCAGTTGGTGTGTAACAGAGAATTATTATATACTTACTATCTGATTTTGCACATGAAGAAATATGACCATGTAATAGGAATTGTGTTGGAGTAGTTTCTATCAGAAAAGTAGGAAGACATGAAAATAAAATAAGTGTAAGACTTAGGAGATGTAAGGAAAATAGTGCACTTCTAATTTAGTTTTCTACAAAAATGTTGTGTTACTTACTTGATTAATTAGCTGGTAAGCTGGATCTTTAAAGATGTTTATTCTGCAACAAAATCTTCAAAGTGTTGGCATCTACTTTCCAGAGAGGTAGCAGCAACAAATGGTAGAATGCATGTAGCCCTTTTATAGTATATGTGTTATGTGTGCTTTGATTTGATTGGTTGTAGGATGTAAGGAAGCATAGTATAGGCTAGTTTGAATTTTTTTAAGTTAATTGGAGTGTTTGTTGATGTGAGAATGGTGGTATGTAGTTATTCCCGCATTAAAGCAGGTTGGTGTTTAAATGAAATATATTTATATGTGAAAATAAGTAATGAAAATGTTAGTTAAATGCAAAGATTAATAGAAAACGATAAAATGCATGTAATAGAATGTATAGCAAATGTGGATTAATAGTAATTTTATGTAAGAAACAGGTGTTATATGTGAATACTTTTTTTAGTGAGAAATTACTTTTATTGATGATAAAGATGGTATTTTAGAAAGAAAAGTGTGCAAACATGAACTCGATATTTTTTTTTTAACGATATTGTGGTAGTCTATATTTTTGTAGTCGATATTTTTGTAGTGTTAGGGCTAAATTCATGTCCAACGATATAATTGTAGTCAATATTTTTTTAAGCGATATTTATGTATTCGATATAGTTAGTACTCGATAGTTTTTACTCGATATTTTTGTAGTTTGTGTAATAAGTATAGTAAGTCGATATTTTTGTCGTCGATAATTTGTCAACGATATTTTGGTAAGTCGATTATGTGCCCGTCGATAATATTTCAGTGATCCGCAGCCAACACGTGTTTCGTCTGGTCTTTTAAGACCTAAAGACTTCCTCAGGGCTGCAACCCAAACAAAATATAACAATGCCAATCTATTAATAAATTGTGAACCGTAGGACATCAACATTAAAGGCATATCTAGAGTTTCTAGGGAAACATCCCAAAACTTAAGGGTGCTCAATAGTAGAAATAAGTAAAGTCAATTAAGGCTTGTCACCAAGTAGAAGCTAGAGGCACCATAATATAGTGTGATCAGAGTAGGATCTGAGTTTTAACCTACATCATATTAGATAGGTTTGAAAGTACATGAGTAATTGATAGTGGGTTAATAATAGTAAAGGCGAACATGCTGTGGGGTTTCATACCTATATTTCTCCACGTAATTAAGTATTGAATATCCGGTCCTATTCCTGTCAGGTTAGATTCTGTGCAAAATAATAGAGCTATTATTGTAGACTGAATCACTGTATGCTATTTGCAGTATTATTAGATCTTCTTCATATTGTTAATCATAGTGTCGAATACTCTTACCTATTACTTCTACGAGTTTGCATATCTCTAAAGTCTACCCAGCTCAAAATATCAGGTGTCCTTGTCCGTCACCTGCAATGTGAAAATCCGAATTAGCGATTTTCCTAAATGAATTTTAAGTACTATATTTACAATAACACGGGTTTCGCTTGATCCTGTGATAGTTAGGAGCAATCTCACCTCTCGTACAGCGTTGTGTACATCGGAGCGCGTTTCTCTGTTCTGGCGTCCTAGTATGGCGCCATCTTGCTATTCTCATTTGTACTCTCGGAGACTAGCGGCCGCCATTAGAGTAAAGCACGTTTTTCGTGTTACGGTTAAGCATGGGCGGAAAATCCGTTTCGCTCGCGGATTTTGCGGATTTTCGGTAAATTCACAATCCGCGAGATCCGCGAGATCCGCAAATCTCCCGCAAAATCCGCAAATTCGCGAGCAGCGGATTTTATGGCTTGCTCGCACTGTTCGCGTGAGTTCGCGGCTTGCCAGTACAACTTCGCACCCCGCGAGTAAGTGCTAAATTGCAGAAATACGATCTTAGCAAAACTGAAACTACTTACCAGGTTCAAAAGTTCAGGCTCATCATTAGTAGCCATTTCCAGTAGTGCTTCCTGAGGGGCCCCTCCAGAGTTCAGTTGCCAGTTGCAACTATTATGTGACCCTGCTCTGAACCTCAGAATAGTTACACATATGCCACAAAGGTCCTGAATTACAGCTAAGGGAGACAAGCAGGAGCCAGGCTGGAAGTTAAAATCCATTAATCAGCCCCTAATTCATTATTGTCAGTTGGGGCAGGGCAGGTGTTGTAACTAATTTTGCAACAATGAAAGCACTTAGCAAGTGCAAAAGATCACTAATCAGGAAGCACTAAGGAAGCAGGTGCCAGCTAAAAAAATATTCTGTGACACATTAATCAGCCCCAAATTAATTCAGGTCACTTGAGGCAGGGAAGGTGTGCTTTGCTTTGCCGAAAATAATGTACACTGGACAACCAGAGGGTGTGGTGATGAAACAGAGGGTGGCATGGGTGGGCCAGAGGGTGGCATGAGTAGTCAGAGAGTGGCAGTGGTGACAGAGAGTGGCAGTGATGAAGAAGAGTGTCCCAAACAGGCTGGACACGTAGAAACAACAAGTTCGCAAAACTTGCGACCCGACAGGTAAGTTCGCAAATTGCGAAATTGTAAAAACCCTCGCGAACTGGCAGAAACACGCGCGAACACAAAAAAAAAAAAAATCCGCAAATTCGCGGGAATTCGCGGATTTTGCGGATTTTGCGGATTGCGAGTTCGCAAATCCCCAAAATTCGCGAACGCGAGATTCGCAAAATTCGCCCATGCTTAGTTACGGTGATATCATTTTAAGATCGCTATTTTTCTATATATATTTAGAGAAATACGTTTCTAAATATAAGCAGCTTGTGTGTATACAATTAACTATGTAAATATCGATAGTTATTTATTTAATAGAAAATAAATCCGTAAACTATTTCTAAATTTACACTGCCTGTTTTCTCTGATTTATAATTATTGTTGATCACATTAAAAGATAATTTTAAAGAATTATCTGACTGTCGAATTTCATATATTTTATCGTAAACCTCTATCAGAACGTTTCTAAATTCTCGACGCCATCTTGGAATGGTCTTTAAGACGATTTTTCTTAATATAGTAATATTCTAAATCTTAATCGTGTATACTCGATGGTTTGCTCCTGGTATTAGGATAAGATCGTAATTTGCTAGTATGTGATATAGTAATAACGTGGTTGACAGTAAGACAGCCTATATTTTCGAATATTAGATGTGAAGGAATATTGGAATTTAGCCCCACCAGCATCCCACCAGATGTTTTAGTAGCCGAACACAAAGCAAGAATATAGGAGAATTAAAGAGGTTATGAGCACGTTTCAGAATTCCTATCTACATGAAAAGTAAAACATGTTGACTACATTTATGTTCTCTTTCTCAGTATTACAAGTAGTATCATATATCGGGTTGAAATTGCCAAAAGTCACATTACATTTTCTGACATTAATCAATTACAGTTTCATTAGCCCACGGGCTATAGCAGGTTCGGTCATCCTATTAGTCAAAATGTACAATCTTATATATAGAATACATTATTGTACTTCTTGATATTCCAGAATACATTAAAGGTGTTATGCTGCAGGAACATATTATTCATTTCCTAGGAAGAATTCATATTCATGATCAATATTTAGACCCATTTCTACAGCTTTAAGTTTTATCAGCCAGGTTACTTCCTTCTTCCTCAGTGTTAGTATTCTGTTTCCTCCTCTAGGGTCAGATTCTATATGGTCTATACCATGATAGGTGAAATTATGTTTCGCACTATCTGAATGGTTTCTGATTAGATGAGCCGAAGTTGGGTACCGGGTATCCCCTTGTTTAATGGCTCTAAAGTGTTCTGACATCCTATCTCTGAGCCTTCTTTTGGTACTCCCAACATATATCTTTCCGCAACTGCATGCAATAACATACACAACAAAGGTTGTGTCACAGTTAATGAATTGTTCAATAATAGTCTCACCCGTGTCATTATAGTTGAAACTTACTACTTTTTTCTTTGCCCATCTGCATGGAAGGCATTTACCACACTTATAAAACCCTTTGAACTTTGATAACCAGTCTTTATTGGCAGATTTCTTGGGATAGCTAGGGCTAGGTATATTGGCAAGTGTCAATCCTTTCTTATATGTTATAGAAGGATTACGGGTAATATATGGTGTGATATCTTGGTCTAGCATCAATAAGGGCCAATGTTTCTTTAGAATTGTGTACAATTTAGTACTTTCAGTACTGTAGTGTGTGATTAATCGCACTTTGGCCTCAGTGTCAGAGGTTATTTTATCAGATTTAACCTTTAACAGGTCTGCTCGTTTTAATTTCTTGACTCTTGATACTGCTGTATCTATAGTTTGTGTTTCGTAACCTCTTCTCCCAAAGCGTACTGACATATCCTTCAAGTTCTTGTGAAAGTCCCTGTCTTGGGAACAGTTCCGTCTGGCTCTTATCATTTCACCATATGGGATACTATTCAATTGACTTTTTGGGTGACAGCTCTTGGCGTGAAGTATTGCATTACAGCTGGTCGGTTTTCTGTACATTCTACTCTTAAGACGACCTTCCTCTACAAATAGCTCAATGTCTAGGAATGTGATCTTATTATAATCATATAGAGTTGTAAATCGCAAATTGTGGGGATTATCATTTAAATAATCAAAAAAACCTTTAAGTTGCTCAACTGATCCTGTCCATATTAGGAGGCAGTCATCGATGAATCTGCCCCAGTAATGTATATACTGGATCCATTCACCGTTACTCGGGCCCCAGATTAGCTCCGCCTCGTACCATCCCATGAAGAGATTAGCAAAAGACGGAACAAATCTGGCTCCCATCGCTGTACCGAGTCGTTGACGGTACCATGCACCATCAAAGAGAAAGACGTTATTCTTCAATACCAACTCTGTCATTTTGAGTAGCATCTGCGAGTGGTCATAAAGTTCTGCTGATCTTCTGCTTAAGAAGAAATCAAGTGCTTTTTCTTCCCTGGTCATGATCTATATTAGAATAAAGGGATACCACATCTAATGTAAGTAGTAGCATCCCTTCTTCCCATAGCATATCATTGAGTAAATTCAACACAAACTTGGTGTCTTCTACAAAAAAGGGCAAGTTGTATACAAATTCTCTCAGAAATATATCTATATATTCTGAGAGATGTTCTGTAGGTCCACAAATGCCAGAGGCAATCGGCCTACCTGGCGGTCTGTCTCTGCATTTGTGGACTTTGAGTAGTGTGTAAAGACATGGTGAACTCGGATAAGTTATTTGAAGGTATAGGTATTCGTCACGGTCTATCAAGGATAAGTCGTACCATTCCTTAACCTTAACATTAATAGTCTCAGTAAGATTCTTCATGGGATTGGTCTCAAGTTTAATATAGTAACGTGTATCATTAAGCTGAGTAAGGACATCATTTTTATAGACTGTGGTGTTTTGTATTACAAGGTTGCCACCTTTATCTGCTCTTTGTATTATAATGTCCTTGTTATTCATTAGTTCTTTCAAAGCTATTCTTTCTTCAGGTGATAGGTTATCTTCTTTTGGGTTAAGGAATCTAGGTTGCTGTCGATCTAGTTCTTTATCTATGTCAGTATTCACTGCCTTAAAGAATACATCTATTGTGTTGTCATGTGCTAGTCTAGGGGTCCATTTAGAACGTAACTTAAGACCGCTACCCTCTGTCATGTACCGCTCAACTTCTGGCTACATGTAGAATGAAGAATGTTCAATATTGAAGGATGTATCCAATGAAGATGATAATTGGAAAGATTCAAGATTAAAATCGTTGCAAGATAACAGACTACTGATTATTTGTTTGGACCTTTGAGTGCTCGATAAAATATTTTGGTTTTGTTTGAGCTACTGTTAGCACAAAGTGTGAGGATTTTGTAGAGTGACCCAGATGACAATCTTTCTGGGGTTCAGGGACTGTTGAATGCAAGGCTGTAGGATGTCATTTTGTTTAACGCTGCAACCTTTAAATATCTGTACATATAGTGTACAAACATTTCCAAATCTATTAGCAGTTATAAAAGTACAAATGAAGCATTTTTTTGTGATCCGAAGTGTGATAGAAACAAAGATTTTTAATAGGATCAAAACAAATCAAGCGACTTTGCTTAATGTTGAGCAAATTATAGATATTCACTGAAACCTATTTCCACAGTGTTGTTTGTAGGCTATATAGTCTTATCAATTCAATTCAATTCAAAATATCTTTATTTCGGTAAAATTTTACCATAAAAGACGTTTGTAAAAAACATTTCATTTAAATGATTTATACAGCAAGTTATAAAATTCATAAAAACATCACTAGAAAGAAATCCTTGTATGCTAAAAGCAAGTCTGCCCTCAAGTCTGTATTTTAAGACATTTCCTTCTGATGGACCAGAGAGCACCCAAGTACTTGGCCATAGCAAACACAATATGGTCCGACAGATCAGTTTTTAAGACTCTAAAGGCGGCCAGACACCTCTCGAATCCCAGATTCCTACATAGGGGAACAATCCAGTACCTTCGGATCTCTCGATAAGCTGGACAGAAAAAAAGGATGTGGAGCTCAGTTTCATCCGAAATTCTGCACGCTGGACAGGTGCTGCTTGGATCATCACTCCATTTAGATGTGAGAGTTCTAATGGGGAGAGACCCATGTCTCCACTGAAGGTATAATTTTCTCAGTACGGAGGGATAAATTTTATCCAGAGTTTGTTCCATGTTGTAGTTAACCTTGTGGGACAAAAAGGAAGCTGTCAGAGTCCCGAGATGTTGATGATTAAGTAGCAAGAAAAGTTTGCTTTCACGGTATGACTTGGCTAGTTCCATTTTTGAAAGGGTATGGCACGTGTTCAGAGGGTCAGACCACATTGTTGAGAGTCCCAGTGCCTCCAATTCTAGTTTAATGGAATTGAGCCATTTAATTTTTCCAGCACCTGGGATAGCAAGAACCTCCCGGAGTCCTTCCCTGTAGCTGGCCAATTCTGGGGTTGTCCATAGTCTACGCCAGAAGGCCAGTGGGCGTAGAGCCAGATCCTCATCAAGCGGGCATAGGCCTAAATCCATCCTGAGGGGGACAAGGGGAGTGCTCAGTGGTAACCCAACAAGGTTGCGAATGAATTTGTTTTCCACCTTCAGCAGCATTGATGTTTTTTCATGGCCCCAGAGTTCAGATCCATAGATGACGGCCCCCTTGGCCTGAGATTTGTATATCTGTAATGGAGGGCCAATGGGCCTGATTGAGGATTTATTGTTTGCCAAGAGTTTCATTATGCCTCCCGAATGCTGGGTCAATTTAAGTGCTGCCTTCTCCAGGTGTGAGCTCCAGGTAAATTTGTCATTTAGCACAATTCCCAAGTATTCGAAGGTTTTTACTCTTTCGAGCCTAATGTGTGCAATACTTGGACTAAAGTGGAATTTCTGCGGGGGGTTGAGGACCATGAATTTCGTTTTGATGGCGTTGATTTCTAATCCATGGGCCTCACAGAAGTCCACAAAGCCGTCGAGGATGCGTTGAATGCCTTTTGCCGACTTTGATAGTAGCAGTGTGTCGTCGGCAAACATGCCGGGCCTAGACAGGCTCCCAGGCGATCTTTACAAGCACGGACCTAAAGTCTGGGCTCCCTATCTCGGGGTGCTATTTAATTCCATTCTGAAAGGTCTGCCAATCCCTTCCACCTGGCCAGGGGCTGAAATAGTGCCAATTTTTAAAAAGGGATCCCCCCTCCTCCCGGCAAACTATAGGCCAATAAGCCTAATTGATGTATCCCAGAAACTATTTTCCAAGCTATTGTTAAATCGCTTACATGAGTGGATCAGGGGCTTCAACATCCTTAGCCCCTTTCAAGCAGGCTTCAGGGAGAAGGTCTCCACTGTGGACCAGGTCTTTCGTCTCGTCCTCATATACTGGAAAACGGTGCAGTTGGAGGGTGGCAGCCTCTACACTGTATTCGTGGACCTGAGGGCAGCGTTCGACCTGGTCCCGAGGAATAAGCTGTGGGAGGTCCTTGCCAAATTGGGGGTCCCCGAAGGTCTTTTGAATATGATAATCCGCCTCCACAGCACTAACTTTGCCCAGGTCAGATGTGGCAGGATGGGTGCATTGTCCGAGAGGTTCCCCGTTGGCAGGGGGGTAAGGCAGGGCTGTGTGCTTGCACCAACCCTGTTCTGCCTCTATGTCAACGGGGTAATGACCCACTTAGCGGGTGTACCTAACTCTGACGCCCCAAAACTGGCCGCTGAGAGGGTGCCAGCCATCATGTTTGCCGACGACACACTGCTACTATCAAAGTCGGCAAAAGGCATTCAACGACTCCTCGACGGCTTTGTGGACTTCTGTGAGGCCCATGGATTAGAAATCAACGCCATCAAAAAAAAAAAGAACAAAAAAAAAGAAATAGTCTTATCAGAAAAACTGCAAGTCTGTGAAAAATAACTGCCCATTTCAATAGAAAATGTGCTGTCTATAAACAATGCTTTAGTAATACATTTGCGACAGTGTGCTCCAAAATGCAACACTGGCTACATGCCACTCCTTTACCACTCTCCAGCTGAATGTTCATGGCTCAGTTGCTGTATTAGTTCTTTGAGTGATGCATATGACTTTAGTGATGTAACACTGATGGCAGCACCCCCACTCTGAAAATTGTTCCAGCGCCACTGAGACATGTCTTTTTACCCGCTTGGGGGAAGATGTGGGGTGTTTAGCCCCAATCATTCCCCCGCTAGACACCAGGTATAGAGCAGCCCACCAAGGCATGGAGCCTTGCCCCAAGAGTCAGAAAACTCAATAGACACCAGGAAAATGTGATTAAAATAAAGGGGGGGAGCAGCCAATACATGCATTAGGCTGTGCCCCCTAACGGGCATAGAAGACTTTCTGCTCAACCTCAAAAGTAAATAGGAGGGTTACACCCTATTTGCCCCTGAAGAAAAGTGGACTATACACCAGGGGAGATATATTAAACAAATAGAATGGTTGGGGCTACCCACCCAGATATGAGGTTGTACCCCAACCCCTTAATGGACCAAGTAATCTTTCTGCTCCCCAGGGAGTAGAAAGATTACTATTTATTAAAAAAAAAACTGAACAATAGAAAGAATGGAGTGAGAATGGCTGTTCAGGCATCAGGTCCTAACCTCAACCCTAAAAGCCTCAGCAGTCTTTTGTCCACCAGGATGTCTATTAGGGGGTTTGCACCCAATCCCCCTCCCAACCCCAAGGGAGTGGGGGGGAGCAGAAAAAAAGCTCCCATTGGGAATTATTTAATTTTAGGGAAAAAATGAGATGAGGGTGGGGTGGCCCATCTAGACACAAGGCCTTACCCTCCACCTCTTAAGGGACCCACAGTCTTTCTGCCCGTAGGAGACATAGAGCCCACTAGACACCAGAATTCAACTTAAAAAAATAAAAACTATACGAGATGGGGCTGCTTGTGAAAGCATCATCCCCCCCTAAAGCCCCCAGTTTACCCTTGCAGGGGCTGAAAGCCCACAACATCCAAGCATTCAAGTATTTCTTTTTTTAAAGAAAAGGGTGGTGGGGTCTGTCCTGGCACGATGTCAGACTCCCACTCTGTTAGACCTGGCAGCCTTAGGGTGGTCGTCCCGCCAGCTTTTTGCCTTCCTCTTCACTTTTTTCTGACCTCGTTTTTGTTTGCTGTAGGACTCTGTGTACTTTACCGCTGCTAACCAGTGCTAAAGTGCATGTGCTCTCTTCTCTGAGCCTAATAATATTGGCTCATAACTAGTTGGCATATTTCCTTTATTTATAAGTCCCTAGTAAATGAGTACTACAATAACCAAGGGCCTGTAAATTAAATGCTGCTAGTGGTCCTGTAGCACTGATTGTGCCACCCATTTACAAAGCCCTTTAAACACATCTGCTGCCTACCAGTTCAGAGCCTGTGTGGGTATTTTAAACTGCCATTTCCACTTGGCAAAATAAAACTTTTTCCACTACTGCAAGGCTTAAATCTCCAATCCGATACCTTTGGTATCACCTTATTACATTTAGGAAGTGTAATTATTTCCAAACGGAAAGATATAACAGGTTCAGGTTTAATGTCTCTGAAATCCTAATTTGAAATCCTATTTTATGGTGAAGTTGGATTTTAAATTGCAATTCTGGAAATGCCACTTTTAGAAAGTTACAGGTAAAACATTTGAAACCATGTTTTAAGACAGGTCAGACTGGGCGGGAAGTCGATGATGCCCCAAATACGGAGGAAGATAAGCACACAAATAACTGCCAGTTATGGCGTTATGAGGTCAAAAGAACTTAGTTTGATTTTATTGACCTTGTGTTAGTGGGTGGAGAACGTTTTTCACTGTCATTTTGATTTGAGGGCATCAGTATTAGTTTGCACGAGGGGTATGAGGCTGATAGAGGATTTTTGGGGTTATAACGTTTCTTAATGTATTTTTGATTTTGTTGTGGCAAACAAAGGGGACTTAAGTTGAGGGGGTTTAGGGATAAAATGTGGATATAATTTTAGTAGTTGTGATTAAGCACAGGTATAAAACGCAGTGTATTGTTTTTTCATGCTGTTCTTTCTGATTTACTTTTAGTTCTCCTGACGAAGAACTTTGAATAGTTCGAAATGCATTGGATTGTTTTAACAATGCCGGCTCGAAGGAATGTTTAAAGCTTGTGTCTTTGTTTAAGCTTGCATGGCAGCATAAGGCATCTGAAAATGCGAAATAAAACATTCTAAGTCACCATCGCTGTCTCCAGAGTGATTCAAAGAAGAAAGGATTAAACATTGATAAATGTAGTGGATGACTATTGATTACTTTGGATTACTTGGTCAAAAAGAGGTGATTTGGTCTATTTTAAGAGGAGAGCATCCTCATCATAGCAGTGCAACAACAGGGGTCACCATTGTTGCCCGTTTTAAAGTACTTTTAGAAAGTTGGCATTTTCTTGCCTTGGGCATTTGGTGCCTGTGGCCTGTCTCCGGTCACATGATTGGGTGTAGTTGGCAGTTGGCTTTTGTGTATTTCTCTTAGACAACCACACACAATGGGAGCTTATGTGTGGCTGAGATGGCTATCACTGGTAGGAGGGGAGAGGGGAGCTGGGCCCAGCCTCTTTTACACCTGAGTCAGCTACATCCTGTCCCCACACAAAGGACTGCATACCCCTTGTAGGCAGTCTGGAGCTAGGACACGGAAGGCAGAGCATCTGTGCACTATAAAGGCATGCCTCTAGAAGCTTCTCCACACTTCAAACGCACAACTGTGTATAAATGAATACCTCAGACACCACCACCTCAGTACACTTCTGAACCTGTGGATACTCTGCCATGAAGAAGGACTGCTGTGGTGCTGAAGAACTGCCACTCTCTCTAAACTCCCCAAGAGGTCCAGCTAGAAAACTCTACTGGAATATTACTTTAGACTGCCGTTCCTTTTTAGGCAAGCTGGTCCTTCTGGGTTCCACTATCTGAAATTAGGCCTATTTAAAATCTTGGGTCTCCAAATTCATTCTAGTCATCCTAAAAAGTGGCCTAGAAGAGCTGGGGCACTTTTTTAAATCAAAACAGAGTAATTACCTGGCAAGAGGTTCAGGATAGATGCGGCAACCTGAGTAAGCCTGTTTTTAAAAAAAATATTCACAGAACATATATATTTTTTAAATAGTTACAATCTTTCGTCTGGTGCATGGGTACTCACAAACTTTCTCTCAGGGGCCAAATTTACAGTGTGGTTTGTGTCCGAGGGCCGCACCAGTGGGGGCGGGGTCAGTGGGGGAGGGGGCAGGGCTAGAGCAACAAAAAAATCTGACCATGAGGTTGATCACTGGTCCCTGCAGCAGATGCCTTCATCCACTGAGCCACCAGACCCGGCATACACACATCTCCCTCTCGCTCTCTTTCTCTCTCTATCTCTCTCTCTCTCTCTCTTTCTCTCTCTTCCCCCCTCTCCCTCTCTCTCCCTCTGTCTCCCTCACTCTGTCTCCCTTTCCCTCCCTTTCCCTCTCTCACTCTGTCTCCCTCACTATGTCTCCCTTCCTCTCCCTTTCTCTCCCTCTCCCTCTCCCTCTCCCTCCCCCTCCCGTTCCCTCCCTCACTCTCCCTCCCATTCCCTCCCTCCCTCCCTCTCCTTCTGTCATCTCACCCTCTGTCTCCCTCTCCCTCCCTCACTCTCCCTCTGTGTCCCTCGCCCTCCCTCACTCTCCCTCTGTTTCCCTCTCCCTCCCTCACTCTCCCTCTGTCTCCCTTTCCCTCCCACACTCTCCCTCTGTCTCCCTTTCCCTACCTCACTCTCCCTGTCTCCCTTTCCACCCTTCACTTTCCCTCCCTCTCCCTTTCCTTCCCTCCCTCTCCCTTTCCTTCCCTCCCTCTCCCTCCCTCTCCCTTTCCTTCCCTTTCCCTCCCTCCCTCTCATCTGTCTCTTTCCCTCCCTCACTCTCCCTTTGTCTCCCTTTCCCTCCCTCACTCTCCCTCTCCCTCCCTTTCCTTCCCTCCCTCTCCCTCCCTCCCTCTCCCTCCGCCTCCCTCTCCCTCCCTCTCCCTCTGTCTCCCTTTCCCTCCCAAACTCTCCCACCCCCCCTCCCTTTCCCTCTTTCCCTCTCCCTCCCTCTCCCTCTCTTTCCCTCCCTCCCTCTCCCTCTGTCTCCCTTTCCCTCCCTCCCTCTCCCTCTGTCTCCCTCTACTCCCTTTCCCTCCCTCCCTCTCCCTCTGTCTCCCTTTCCCTCCCTTACTCTCCCTCTGTCTCCCTTTCCCTCCCTCACTCTTCCTCTGTCTCCCTTTCCCTCCCTTTTCCTCCCTCACTCTGTCTCTGTCTCCCTTTCCCTCCTTCACTCTCCCTCTGTCTCCCTTTCCCTCCCTTTCCCTCCCTTGCTCTGTCTCCCTTTCCCTCCCTCACTCTCCCTCTTTCTCCCTTTCCCTCCCTCTCTCTCCCCCTCTGTCTCCCTTTCCCTCCCTCACTATCCCTCCCTCCCTTTCCCTCCCTCACTCTCCCTCTGTCTCCCTTTCCCTCCATCCACATCTCTCTCCCTCCCTTTCCCTCCCTCGCTCTGTCTCACTCCCTTTCCCTCCCTCTCCCTCTGTCTCCCTTTCCCTCCCTCCCTCTCCCTTTGTCTCCCTCCCTTTCACTCCCTCCCTCTGCCTCCGTCTCCCTTTCCCTCCCTCACTCTCCTTCCCATTTTTCCTTCCACACTCTCCCTCTGTCTCCCTTTCCCTCCCTCCCTCCCTCTACATCTCTCTCCCTCCGTTTCCCTCCCTTCCTCTCCAGCTCTCTCCCTCCCTTTCCCTCCCTCCCTCTGTCTCACTCCCTTTCCCTCCCTCCCTCTGTCTCACTTTCTCTCCCTCCCCCTCTCTCTCTCCCTTTGCCTCCCTCCCTCTGTCTCCCTCCCTTTCCCTCCCTCCCTCTCCGTCATCTCACCCTGCCTGTGTGTGCCCGGGCTGAGACAGTTTCCGGGCACACACACACAGAGCCGCACCCCAGCACTTCACAGGTCTTTAAAAGACCATTCATGTGTTAATGAGGCTGTGTTGTATTTCACCTCTTAGCGCAGCAGCTCCATTCTGACTATGGCTGGCCCTTACAGAGCAGCGGAGTCTCTGAGTCACACTGGTAGATGTCTGCAAGGTCCGCGGGCCGCCAGGGAAGACCTGCCGGACCGCTGGTGCCCGCGGGCCTTACTATGAGTACCCGTGGTCTAGTGGTTCCCTGACTAAATTGGCGACCACTCTATTTGGAGCCAAAGTTAGAGGGGTGGGAAACTGGTACTGTCTTTTGTGCACTCGAAGTGAGTCTCCATTGGTTGAGAAATCTTTAGAAAGAGTAACCAAGGAAACTCAATGTACTTTTTCTAGTCAAGAGTGGCAGGCCATATCTCTGTTAGAGAATGAGGCTTTAAGAGCTTCCAATTTTAAAAGAATGGCCTTTCTGTCCCGGTGGATGGCATTCTATACTCCTAAAGCCCTCAACAAGAAATATCTGGAAATAGAGAATAGATGTTTTTGTTGCCAGGCAGAAGGGGAAGGGCCTTGGTTACATACATTCTTCACTTGTCCAAGGTTAGGATTATTCTGGGGCAGGATTTTTTCGGTTTAAATCGGGAAATTCAGAAGCGGATAGATCCAGAGGCAGAGGTCGCCCTCTTCAGTATTATGAGATCTGGGTAAACTTGACAAAAGCGGAGGAGACTTTTCTAGCTATTTCCTCCCTGGTTGCCGGCTCCCTAATTCTTCAGAATTGGAGGTCGGTGGAAGCACCTTCATATGCGAGGTGCCTAAACAAGATGAAACGAACCAGGACGTTCGAAGAAGCATAGATGGGTGGGTGTTATAAAAAAGTTCACTGCCACTTGGAATTACTTAGCCAATCTTGAAATTATGACAGTATAAAAGCGCCTATGACTATAGCACTTTAACAATTTAGCAATTTAGTGAGCCAGAACTGTATATGCGTAAAAAGTTGTGATATTATCTGAATCGCATTTGGAAAATGGGCACTCTGCCAAGTTATTCAGGCAATTTGCTTCAGTTGCACTTATTCTGCACTTTTTCCACACTGGCTTAATGTATGATTGGTATATGTTGATCAAATGTGTTTTTTTAAACTCCCTGTTGAAAAATTTGTATTCTGTCATTTGATGATTGTTATATGCTTTTCTGCATCTTTCTTGGGGGAGAGGGAATGTACCTGCATCTCTTGAACCCAGAGTGACTCCATGAGCTAGTTGGCTGGCCTCCTGATCTGAAGCCTTAGAGATATAACACCTGTCACTCTGCTACCTGTAGGTCTGCCCTGCCAGGTGGTGCCACCCCAGTGCTGGATCGTTGGAAGTGGGCCTAAGGTACTTGCAAGGGAAACAGATGCATCTCCATAGTTGAGCGGCTCATCCCCGGAGCAGAATCGCTGCATCGCTGCTGCTGCAATAATTGGACCCATCGCAAAGTTCCACATCAACCACCATAATCCTCGGACCTGACACATCGGCTTGGGGGTGCGGCGCATCCACAGCCTAGGTTCTCGCATCTCTCATCGATGACAGCCTCAACAACAATGGCGGACTCCGCATCACAGCCTCACTGCTCCTCGCAACCAACGCATTGCCCACTGCGCACTGCATCTCCGTACTTTGCGTTGCAAGCCCTGTCAACATGATCCGCATCAGCGATGCAATAGGACTTCACATCGCAGGCTCACCTCATCTCGGACCCGACGCATCACTTTGGCTGTGCGGCGCCTCTTCGACGTGATTCCATGCTCCTCAATCAGAATTTAAGGTACTATGTTCAGGGGGCCTAACTGGGTCCCTGTAGCTGGCCCATGCTCAATCATTGCCAACCTGAACTTGTCCAGCATGACCAGATATCCTGTATTGTCGCTTTCTGCTTTTTGGTGCTATTTTCACTACAAACTTTCAAATTCAATATCTCCAGTTCTACTACCTGGATTGTGGTTGTTTTTGTCTTGTTTTATTTATTTCAAATCTCATGTAGGCCCTTTTGTGGTTTATTTTCACTATTTTACTGCTTGAAGTGTTGCACAAATACTTTACACATTGCCTCTAAGTTAAGCCTGACTGCTCTATGCGAAGCTATCAAGGGGTGAACCCAGGCTAATTTGAGGTGTGATTGTGCCTTACCCTGAGAAGGATTTGGGTTATTGGTTCACCAGTGCCTACCCAGCCAACCAACAACCCAATTTTTTTCACATACTTATAGCCCTAACAATCTTTCTGCTCCCTAGGACCTAGAGTATCTCCATCCTAATGGCAAGCAAGAGCAAATTTTGATTATTTAGATGCTTTAATATTTGGCTTGGTAGAGAGGGAGTAAATCCCAATTAACTCTCTCTTTCTAGGGTGAATTGCCGCTCTGTTCAAGCTTTAGGTAGGCTGACAACCAGAGAACCTTTCAAAAACTGCACATATCTGAAACCTAGAGACACAAGATTCACGGGGGTGTAGCTTTCTTGGATACTCCTAGGATTGTTATGCAGAATACCCTGCAAACATGAAACTTTGGCTAAAATCATGCATTGTCCTCATATTTCTGGGAGGGAAAATTGTGGACTTTGCAGGAAATCACAAAATTCTTACCACCCAGTTTTAACCAAAGTTATAAGCATTGCATTTTAATGCATGAGTTATTGTTTGCATGGCTGTTGTGCGAGTTATGTCTTAAGGTGCTACCCATAACTGGAGAATTGCTGTGTTTTTATTCTTTTGCTTTTAATTCTCAACCATAACTGTCTGGGTTGTTTACTGTACACACATAGATATACAGATAGATAAACACTGATACACACATACACCCATTAATGACTTATTTTAGACAGCCGCAGTCTGTAGGTTTTTGTATAAGCTTACTTCAGCTTTATGTGGTTTCTTTCAACAGTCTCGGCTCTTATGATGCAGCTAATGTTGACTTAAATGATGCTTTAATGAAAGCCAGCTCTGTGCTCGGTGCCAGCTGGCATCAGACCCAGGCAGGGTCATTCCAGGTAACGTCTCACACTTCACACTATGTTCCTTTCTCTACACATACTCTGCAGTTTATCATCAAAATCCAGTGCCGGGCTGGAACAGGGCTCCAAGGATGTCTTTCTGCATTTAATTGACAGTCCATAGCATTATTGATTCGAAATGTATAAAATATGCAAAGTAGGCAATTATTGTTGTCAAAAGTTGGCCAACTTATCTAATTAGTTAGATGTGCTATAAAGCAACGATTGTTATTGTGCTGTACGTTTGTTTTAAACCTTTGTCAGCTTTTATGATGCAGTGACTCTGGCCAAATACTTGATAAGTAACAAATCAAGTATCACAGATTATGTAGAAAAAAAATGCTAAAATATTTTTTAGTTGGAGAACTCTTCTACAAAGAATTCTTTCGCTGGAAAAAAATTCCCCCAAAATATCTTTTGTCTAAAATTTCACCTACAGGCAAAGCTACACCTGTGAAATGATAATGATGCACACTGCTAACGCTAATCAACGTGTCAACATTGCAGAATAAACGTAAAAGGTAACGCTGCAACTAAAATATTTATGGAGATCTAAAAGAAAACTACGGGGCATATTACCAAGCAATAGCGATAATTATCGCTATTGCTTGGTTAGAGACAAAAATTTACCGCTGCGCTGTGGCGATTTTTACCGCAAATAAACCTTGGTATTACCAAGGTTTATCGCAAATGCGATAAAAATCGCCGCAATGCATGAATATCGCTGAAAAGTCAGCGATATTAATGCATTACCGAGCTAATGCTCTTAGCCATGTTATCCACCTCCCATTGGATAACATGGCTAAGAACTGCTCAGGGCAGGTGTTAGCTTTTGGAGATATTCGCGCTAGCGCGAATATCTCCAAAAGTTGGTAATAGGAGATAGCGATGTTAGCGACTGTTTTCAGTCGCTGACATCTTGGCACGCCCACTTTGCATGTCATTAGTGATATATTTCACTGACATGCAAAGTGGGGCCCAAGATGGTCGCTTTCTCCTACTAGCTGTCGCTAACTGGTGTTAGCGACAGCTAGGTAAAAGGTTGATAATTTTATCTCCGCTTTCTTGGCTTTTAAAGCCAAAAAAGCGGAGATAAACCCCCTTGATAATATGCCCCTACATGTGTCAAATACAGCATGGTGCGATATATGTGTAAAATAAGAGAAGAGAGAACACAATGATTGATGCTAACCCTTACAGAATAGTTATCCAAAGTGTGCTACCTCAAATGATCTGAATATATGGAGTATGTATAATTAATTTGCAACGTCACAGTGTTTGGCAACTATGTAAAGCTTTGAATGCAGACAAAATCTCGTAAAACATGAATATTTGTCCTGCTTTAACTTTTTGTGGGAGTCTGTAAAAAAACAAATAGGTTTTACAGGGTTTTGTCTGCTACAAAATCTAGGTTTTGCTATATTTTTCACCTGATATATTTAAACTTACCCCCACTATATGAAGTTGTGTCTGGTTTCGCTAAAGTCGCAGACCCTTAATGGATGGAATACTTGATGCTTAATATTTTGTGAATGAGATTGTAATTGAATAGCGTATTCAGAGAGTGTAATTAGTCACTGGAGTTTTACAACACCACAGTAAGAGTGAGATGGAATTCTTACTCATGCAACTTCTTACTAATACATGGAAACCCGACCATCTGTTATACAAAGAATGCTGGCCATGATGATGGATGGCGGCTGGATGAACTCCCAATTCCATCTGCGGTGAGTGGATCTCATCCAGATGCACATCTGCTAGACTTCCCCACCAGGACAAAACATTGTGATGCTCTCCACGTCACTCTATCTGACCCTAGTCTCACAGTGTTATAGCGCTGTTCTGGAACTCCAGTATGCAAATAGATAGGAGGTGGCTTCCATGCTGTGTTTCCAAGTGGAGTTTTGTCAAAATTCAAGAGACCATTGCAGACAGGGCCTCAAAGAATGATCTGGATACTTTCAGAATGTGTTCTGAAATGGTCCCTATTGTGCTGGGTGATCTGAGAAGAGAGGTTCCATCACATTTAGGTTTACTGTTAACATCTACTTTCGTGAAACGATTTTTTCCATAAAGTTTTATCACTCTTCCTCCCAGACAGTGATATGCTCAGAATCCCAGGATGTTGCGCTGCCAAGACTCAAACCGGGATCCCCAGTTCTGAAGTCAGCAGTTATGGCCGCGGCAACACATCCTCTCCACTGTTGTGATACTTGAGAGAGAGCTCTTTCCTCCGCCCCTTCGTACTGGATGGTGAATAATAAAAACGTATTATGCATCACATAGACGAAACCGATGCATTACCAATGCTTGTTAAGCTTAGACGCAAAATCATGTGAGCAAGATGTGTTGCACTCTTCCCATGCACCTATGTACATTTCTGTGCAGACTAATGTGTGCGACATGAAAGAATGTTCTTTTGTGGGGAGTTTCTGGACTTTGGGCACTGAGAACTGATGTAGTAGTGATTGTAGTCCCAGAAGTGTTTCATTGTATTGAAAAGCAACACAAACTTCTACACACAGCCCCTTTAATGTAATGTAAAATAGATTTCTATAGCACACTAACACCCCACGGGTATCTGGTGCTAAGAGAATACCTTGTTGTTATAAGCATGCTTGATCAATGACCCTAAAAAGAAAAAAACAGACGAAATTGAAAGATGAATCAATGAATAAGTGAGCGCCAGGATACCCGTATGGTGGCAGTTTGCGCTATATAAGAACGCCTACAATACAATACAATTTATTATTTCTCTCTCGGGAATAACCATGTCTTCAGTTTTTTTTCCTAATTTGCATTACATTCTCACTCTGCCTGATGTTAGATGGAAGCTCATTCCACAGTTGTGAGGCCACTGAGCTACAAGCTCTTCCTCCAGTTCTAGCTCTTTTAGATCTTGGGTTGTTGACCAGATTTGCTGTTGACGAGCGGAGATATCTCGTAGGAGTATACCATGTAAATTTTCTCTGCAGTGGTCTAGGGCCCAGGCCATGTGCTGCCTTACAAACAATGCAGAGAGATTTAAAATAAATCCTCTGCTGTATCGGTAGCCAGTGAAGGTCTCCTAAAGCTAGGGATGCAGAAGATCTGCGCTGCCGATTTAAGGCCAGCTTTACTGCTATTATTTGTCCGCCCTTCTGTGTGACGCTTTCTTAACATCCATGGCAAGAAGAAATATCTAGTGGGACATGGTTTGGTCTGTAGCACAACAAGATAATTATTTCATTGCGGTGGACTCTGAAAACTGATCTACTAGTGTAGGATCCACAGTAAGATCGGGGAACTTGGTTATTTCTTAGATTGGGTAACTATCTCACAGTTCAAGTGTGAACTCCAGATAATGGGAAATGTGTATACATTCTCTTCAATAATTCCAATAGAACTCGCAGAATATACCTGAAGGATTTGATTTTACCAATTTTCAACAAACAGCAACATGTTTTCCCTGTTTGGGGTTTTTGGTAGTCTGCTGTTGGTATTCTTGCAAAGAAATCATGCTCAAGAGCTGGTGAATGGCGAATACCCGCATGGATTATCTAGACTAGAAAGTGACGTTTAACAACCACTACTAAAGGCAGTAGAAATGTAATATATCCTCTCCCCACCCCTCCTGCAGCACTGCACGAAGAACCCTCACATAAGAATCACGGATCAGGCAGGAGTTGTGCATGTACTAATTCTCAACAGGGAATCCTCACTTTAAACCTACATTGATTTCAAGCACAGGTAAAAGTAGTTGAGTAACAGCTGTACAAACACAAGAGGAAGGTGCTTCTCTATTAAAGTCAATGGTAAATTGAGAAAGTGTCTAAGTGAGTGCTCCAGACCCTTGCCTAAAGAATGGATCTAGGTATTCATTCCACACTGAAGGCCTCTTTAAGTAGACAAAGACCCCCTCATGATTATTTCCATACACATAAGGTAAGCATGGCCTTTGACTGTATGGCATGATTTACCTAGGGTGAGAATTTATTTTATTTTTTCATTTTCAAAGTTTTATATAGCGCGAACAAGATCCTTACAGATATCAGAGCGCTTTACATAAATATGAGATATGAAGACAAAAAGAATACTTAACAAGGCATTTTGTGCAAATAGAGAACAGTGCAAGGTAACAAAATGTGAATGGGTGGTCGGTTCAGACAATGTAATACAAGGGAGAGATAAAGAGTAACAGTATTTCCACAGCTTATATTCATGTGAATTTAGTCAAGAGGATCGATTTGACTTCTTTTTTGAAGGATGCCGTGGATGAAATAAGTCTTGTTTCTGGAGGGAGGGCATTCCAGATCCTGGGTGCCATCCCTGAGAAGGAGATTTATATGTTTTTTTCTTGTGGAATCTTTGTGGTTTCAAAAAGAGAGTTTCTGCGCTTCTTGAGCCTCCTGAAATTGTCAATTTCTGAGCGATGTAACTGGGCGAATTGTGGTGTAAGGTCTTATGAGTAATGCACGCGATTTTCAGGTGTATTCTGGCTTCGTATGGTAGCCAATTCAGAGATTTTAAGTCAGGAGAGATGTGTGAGCGTTTTTTTGATCCAGTGATGAGTCTCGCTGCAGCATTAATATAGGCTCTTAAGGGTGCGGTTGTTGATAAGGGGAGGCCGCAGAGGGCGGCACTTCCCTAATCAATCCGAGGGATAACTAGCGCTTGGACTGCAGTCCTAAAGTCGTTGGCTGGGAGGAAGGGTTTCAGCTTCCTCAAGGTATTGATTTGGAAATTAGCTCCCTTTGTTTCATTGCTGATATGATGTTGCAGTTGAGGAATATACCTAAAGATTTTGCTGAATCTACAATGATAGGTTGAACGTTGAATGCAGTGTGGTGTTTAAGCCAATCCTGAGCGATGGGGATTTTGGTGGGGGGTGCTATTAGGAGGAATTCTGTTTTTGGAGCATTAAGTTTGAGATGGTTCTCTGCCAGCCATGTTTGTATGTCCTTAAGTGTTGAGTTGAGAAGTTTGATGTCTTCCAGGATTGTAGTTTAAGGTAGAGTTGGGTATCGTCCGCATACATGTGAAATTGCACATTAGAAGCTTGAAGCAGTGCGGTGAGTGGTTCAATGACTAGATTGAACAGAGTTGGGGATAGGCAGGATCCTTGTGGAACACCTAGTGTTACTGGAGCGGGTGTGGACATAGTGTTGTTAATCTTGAATTTCTGAGTTCGGTTATGAAAGAAGGAGGTAAACCATTTGAGGACTGTCCCTACCTTGTTTAACATTTACATGAGACCTTTGGCTGAGGTGGTGCTTCCCTGGGGAATCCAACTTGTCACCTACGCCGATGACACGCAGCTGGTCATTTCTTTGGTGAGGGACGATGCTTTAGATCAGGGGATCAATAATTTGACCCCGTGTCTCACCAAAGTTCTGGAATGGATAACCTCTTCTTTTTTAAAGTTGAATGGGGTCAAAACTGACATAATGCTTCTGGGCTATAAAGGCCCAATCAACCTGGACCCCTGGTGGCCGTATTGTCTGGGACCCCCTCCGGTGCCTAAGACTCAAATAAAAAGCTTGGGAGTGTGGATGGATTCCTCGCTAGGATTCCAATACCAGGCCAAGAAGGTGGCCGCAACTTGTTACGGATTGCTGAGAGTCCTAAAAAAAGTCCTAGATCATCTTCCATTCAAAGCCAGACGAGTGTGGGTCCAGTCGCTGATTTTTTCGCGGCTGGACTATGCAAATGCCGTCTATATGGGGGCCCCAGCAGGTACCATAAAACTCTGCAATTTGTGCAGAACTGTGCAGCTCGTCTGCTCATGAAAGTCCCCAAACGATTTTCGGCTGAGGCCTCACTTCGGTTGCTTCATTGGCTACCTATTCAGGATAGGATTTTGTTTAAATCCTTGTGCTTGGCGCATAAGTCCATCCATAATGCTGGCCCTTCCATTCTTGATCCCCTGTTTCGCCGCCATCAATCGGTGAGATCTCTTAGATCTAACCAGCGAAATCTGCTGGTAGTACCCAGGGTGAAGCTGGCTCAGATGGGCGGCCGCCTGCTTTCTGTACAAGCTTCAAAAGGATGGAACAAACTCCCAGATAACATCAGGCATGAATCTAACCATCTGGCTTTCAGGAAGCGACTAAAGACATTCTTGTTTCAATAATGTCCTTCTAACGTCCTCCGGTCTTACAGCGCTGGGATGCTCGAGGGTAGCCATGCACTCTACAAGAAAGTATTCATTCATTCAAAGACCCATTCTGATGTTCAACAGCTCGAGTAAGTTCTCATGTTTGACCGTGTCGAAAGCTGATGAGAGGTCGAGTAGAATAAGGAGGCAGGTACCATTCTAATCAAGAATTTGAAGCGCGTCATCAATTATGTGTGTCATAGCTGATTCTGTGCTGTGGCCTGCACGGAAGCCTGATTGGTGTCGGTTGAGGAGGTCAAAATGCTCGATGTGTTACTTAGGGTGATCATGGAATGGCCTTTGGCAGTGAGGCATGATTTACCAGCATGGTCTTTGGCTGTATAGCATGATTTACCTATGGTGAGCATGGCATGACCTTTAACTGTATGGCATGATGTACATAGGGTTAGCATGGCCTTTGGCTGCATGGCGTGATTTACCAGCATGGCCTTTGGCTGCATGGCGTGATTTACCAGCATGGCCTTTGGCTGCATGGCGTGATTTACCAGCATGGCCTTTGGCTGCATGGCGTGATTTACCAGCATGGCCTTTGACTGTATAGCATGATTTTCCTATGGTGAGCATGCCATGGCCTTTGGTTGCAGGGCATGAATTCCCTAGGGTGAACACAGCCTTTGGCTGCAGGGCATGATTCCTAATGGACAGTGGTGCAGTGTTGGGAGGTTCGCTGGCTATCCATCGACGCCCAACGGAGTATAGGGATGATTTAGACACTGATTACTTTGTCACTTTAATAGATCCGTGAAAAATGAGTTAAATGTTCCAAAGTACAGCAGGAGTTCATGCTTTCTTTTTCCTAACTAATGTGCACTCCATTAAAAAGCAACTTCATTCTGTAAGAATATACGTCTGCTCTGCATGGTTTTAGTGATGTCAAGTTTTGTGGCAGTTGTCCCTCCTACTTGGAACTGACGCTCTTGCTTTCGCGCATTTATGAAGCGGCGTTGGCTTACTTCACCGGAACCGAGACTTGGCACTGTCTGCGGATAGCGCCATTGAACCAAAGCCTCAGGGGACTTCTTACCCCTGAGCACCGCAAGGGTGCTGCCTTCTGTGGGTAAATTACAGAGCAAGACGGGTCAGGGAGGTGTTGCAGAATCTGCCTTCTGCTTCCTCGCCCTCCATGTTAATTAATTCCTCCTTACTGTCAATTAAACCATCCCGCATGGCGCCAAATGCTCTGCTGGCTGGCCTGTTCAATGCACCCTGCTGACATTGGCATGATGCCGCCTGCAGACTGGCACGCTGCAGTCAGTCAGGGCGTGCAGGGTTCCTAACACTGAACCCATAATGTTTCATCACTGCTCCCTCGTTTCGGTTTCAGGATCAGAAGGCATGTTATGACTCAGCAGGGAATGCCAAAATCTAATTAACTAAATTACGTTCATTCATTATGCATGCACTTATTTATGGTTCTTCTTTACTAGCCCATACCTATTGCCCAATTAAAATTGACCAACAGTGTATATGCAGTTTTAAAGTGTTGAATTGGCATTGCTAGTAATTCAACTCAGCTCTCATTTTGTTGACTGCTAGTGAACTAATTGTCCAAAGTGTTAACATGGTTATAAATTGCTCATTAGAGTGCACGTTCGATGTAGACTTATGATCAGTGAAAAAGCTGCTCAGAAAACAATACTATTGTCCTAATATACAAATCCCTACGAGTTGGTCGAAGCTGGTAAGCGTGTTCAGTTAGACATGGATCTATCAGAGACAACTGCGTATTGGACAGGATTATGTGAAACCTTCATGATCATTCTAAAATGTGAATGTCATCGTAAATTTAGGTGCAAGGTTGGCTTTGGCACTTTTCATTGATTTATTCTAAAGTTTCCCATGCGTTCTTTGGAAATGTCTCTTGCAAGATAAATGATTGGGCATTGGGAAATTTGCTTGGTGTATCCAATTTTCTTTGTTCACTTAGACGTTCCATGTACTAAACACTAAAAAGGCAGGATATATATACTATTAGCAAGATAGCCCCCCGCCAGCTTCCACATCATGCCCCACCAGGTCTTACCATGCTCCTTCTTGGCCTTTGGAGAACAATTACCTTTTTGGTCCCCAGGGCTCACACTGAGTGGAATAGAAGATGAAACTGTGTGGCATCATCGTAGAATCTAGATCTCCCACTGAAGTGAGGATAAGGTACAGTTCTTCTGCAGAAATTCTGGTCCTAAATGGGGAGCCTTTATCCTCAGTGCAGATTTGTGTTGAACAAGTTATACCTGTCCAGCCCTTTTCTTATGTCTGAATAATGTTGAGGCCCTTAAGCGTGCTATAGTTTTCACACTTAAGGGCCTCTACAAAATCCAGCGATGAGATAAGGTTTGAACAGGTATCACTCTCTCAATCCTTACATAAAATATCGAGATCATTTTGTTTTCTCAATATGCCTTTGAGAAGCCAATATTCTATTCGTTATTCTAAAACCAGCTAATAGCATATAATCTGTTTTTGGTCAAAATTCAACCTGAAGAATCATGTCATGGCACTGGTATCATTTCCTGAAGGTACACTTGTAAGCAACATACATGCATCAAAATGTGAGCCATTTACACTTCAATATGTGCTGAATAAGAAATCAGTCCTTCATACCATTTCTGAATATCACTGTAAACTCAACGTGAAAACATTTAGCATAAGGCTGTCTCTGTGTTGACAGGAACAAGTAAAACAAGACCTTGCTTCTCTTTTTCGGACTAGGTTTACCTTGCACAGAATGGGCTGGGTGCGACCCTGACAAGTGTCGCAAAACCAACCACCTAACACCCATGCTCTGGTGCAGGGGAATAGGAAATAATTCGCCTAGTGAAAGGCATTATGTTTCTTGGAAGGCCATTTTGGTCTCTGTAGCTTTGATACCTTCCTGCATTCGAATTTAACAAGTTTTAAAGTGTGGCAGTTAATAAGTTAATATGACTTATATAGCGCATGAATCACCCCTGAAGGGGTATCTCGGTGCTAATGAAAAGTACAATCAAACACAGAACACCCTCCCTAAAACAGCGATGTCTTAAGAGATTTCCAAAAACTGACAAAAGTCAGAACAAGTTTGGACATGGAGTAGCAGATTGTTTCAGTAAAATAGCGCCAAGTAGGAAAAAAAAAGACCTTCCCCCACATCGCGTCAAGCGAATTTGGGAAACTGACAATAGAGCTTTGTCTTTGGACCGTAAGTTCCTGGCAGGGCAGTAGAATTTGAGTTTCTATGTTAGGTAAGGAGGGGCATTGCCCATAAGGGATTTATAGTTATAGTTGACATGTACTCTGGTTTTCTAAGGATTTTCACAAGCCCTTCATTCACTCTGCGATTGCTCAGTGCTTTACCCATCTGACTGTTTATCACTTGCCTTGTCCTTCTGAAATGAGAAAGGGAGGGCCTGGTTCTATGTCAATTTATCGACTATTTGTTATCGACATGCAACAATATAATTACCAGAACATCTACGAACACATAATCATGGTAAGTAGAGATGTATACTATATCTATACGTATCTAGGCCAGTCTAACTTAATATGTTGGTAGGGTTGAATGTGAAAATATTGTATACAGAAATATTGTCTAATATAAATATAATTTACAAAAATATCGATCAGCTGGGTGTATAATTTCGATTATTAACACCAATCGGACGGTATTTTGTGTATGATATATATTGAGAGCACAATTTGTAAGCATGGGCGGAAAATCCGTTTCGCTCGCGGATTTTGCGGATTTTCGGTAAATTCGCAATCCGCGAGATTTGCGAATCTCCCGCAAAATCCACAAATCCGCGAGCAGCGGATTTTGCTCGCACTGTTCGCGTGAGTTCGCGGCTTCCCAGTACAACTTCGCGCCCCGCGAATAAGTGCAAAATTGCAGAAATACGATCTTAGCAAAACTGAAACTACTTACCAGGTTCAAAAGTTCAGGCTCATCATTAGTAGCCATTTCCTGTAGTGCTTCCTGAGGGGCCCCTCCAGAGTTCAGTTGCCAGTTGCAACTATTATGTGACCCTGCTCTGAACCTCAGAATAGTTACACATATGCCACAAAGGTCCTGAATTACAGCTAAGGGAGACAAGCAGGAGCCAGGCTGGAAGTTCAAATCCATTAATCAGCCCCTAATTCATTATTGTCAGTTGGGGCAGGGCAGGTGTTGTAACTAATTTTGCAACAATGAAAGCACTTAGCAAGTGCAAAAGATCACTAATCAGGAAGCACTAAGGAAGCAGGTGCCAGCTAAAAAAATATTCTGTGACATATTAATCAGCCCCAAATTAATTCAGGTCACTTGAGGCAGGGAAGGTGTGCTTGCGTTGCCACAATAATGTACACTGACTGGACAACCAGAGGGTGCTGTGATGAAACAGAGGGTGGCATGGGTGGGCCAGAGGGTGGCATGAGTAGTCAGAGAGTGGCAGTGGTGACAGAGAGTGGCAGTGATGAAGAAGAGTGTCCCAAACAGGCTGGACACGTAGAAACAACAAGTTCGCGAAACTTGCGACCCGACAGGTAAGTTCGCAATTTGCGACATTGTACAAAACCCTCGCGAACTGGCAGAAACCCGCGCAAACACAAAAAAAAAAATCCGCAAATTCGCGAGAATTCGCGGATTTTGCGGATTGCGAGTTCGCAAATCCGCAAAATTCGCGAACGCGAGATTCGCAAAATTCGCCCATGCTTAACAATTTGCTTCATACGATATTTAGTCTACAATATTTTGGGGCCCTACTATTGGTAATCAATATTCTGTACATGATAGTATTGCTATTGCATGATAATATCAAATCTTGATGAAGGTGCTGTTTACAAGTGATATTTCTGGTGCGCCTGTTAACAGCTGTAATAACCCGGCAGATCGAATGATGCTTTGCGTGTTCCACGGGTATACTGTGGCTGCTGAAAGCTGACAAAATCCCCTTGTGAAAGACTTGGCAAAGCACACAGGAGCTGGCACGCCAATTTCAACATGTTATTCCACAAAACCTATAATCCCTGTCACTTCTCTAACAGTGGAAATAAAAGGACGCTTTGCAACGGTAATTCTGGGGCGGGAAAATAACCGGGACAATTCCAGGGCACCCGTAATCCAGGCCTAAGTGGGAATAGACACCTCTAAAATGTATACCTAACAGGGATTCAGGAGACCTGCATCCCTTTCTCCTCTTCAAATTGCTCTCCAATTCCATTTTTTGTGGAATCCAGAAACCCGCACACATAATATTTTCAAAGTGACGTCACAGGCTACTGCCTTTCAGGCTGTCAGCAGCCCACTGCAGCTTCAGGCAGATACATCACTTGAATCCCGTGCGCACCCCCAGAGAACCGCTGCCCCCGTGGCCCAGCACAAGTAGCAGAGTGAAGCTGCAGAACACTGTAGCGCAGGCAGTGCGGACAGTGAATAACTTCGACAGTCCTACACATACGCCCTCGAAGCGCTTTCATGCACAGAGGCGCCACATGGAAGTACTTACAGGGCCGCCATCTTATCTCCCTGTATGATGCATTACCCCCAGGTCCCTCCGTCCTCGACACCTTCATAATAAACAAGTGGAGATGTCCATCTCCCGACAGAAAAAAACAACAAGAGGCATGCTGGGACACTAATACTGCCCCTCCCCCGGGAGTACGTAAGCAGTACTTACCCAGCAGACCTCCTGTTCTTTTTTTCTGTCTGTCGACAGAGTAAATGATGGTGTGCTGGTGCTGCTCCTGCTGGGCTTGAGTGGCGGTGCTTCTTTTCTCCCCCCCGCCCTGCTGCCTGGCTGTGTGGGCGTGGGGTTCCCTGGACTGCCTCCTGGCCTGCCGGGCTTGCTTGGAGTCAGTCTTTCTCTGGAGCCGGTGCTTTGCTGTGTGACCCTGCACCTGCCGGCCCTTTGCGGCTGGTGCTGGAGTTCCCGGTTGCTTCCGGGTCGCCGGCTGGGCTTCCCGAGCCTGGCCGGGGAGCCCTGCCTTGCTGGATGGGCTCCTGATGGACTTCTGCTCGGCGGTGCTGTGGGGGCCTTGTTCCTGGGGTTGGCCCCCACTCCTGGTGAGTCCCGATTTCGGGATCCCTTTTTTCTTCTGCCTGGCGCTCTTGTCCTGTTTTCTTTCTTTTTCAGGGGCCTGGCGCTGGCTGCAGCAGGCTCCTTGCCTCACTTCTTGGGCTCTCAGTTCGCTGCACTTCTTTTCCTGCCCCGGAGGGCGGGGGGGGGGGCTGCGGGGTCCCCCGCTCTGCCTCTGGTGTCATCTGCGGTGTTTGCGATTCTTACTCTGGGAGTCTCGTTCCAAGACGGTGATTTCTCATTGAAACAGTGACGTAATTGGCATGTGGATGTCTGTGTTGATTTACTGTCCTCACTTGCGTGAGTGCCCTGCTTTCAGTTCAATGCGCTACCAGAACGTGCTTTAACTTTGTTGACGCCCACAGGCCTATTAAGGCTTCCCACACAGCGCAGGTGGCAGCGCTGGTATGTTTCCTGTTGCTGGCATGCGGGGGCCTCTGCTGTCTGGTTCGGGGGCCGCCTCTGGTGTCCTCTGCTTCATTCCTGTCATCTCGATGTAGGGATTGTGCCTGGGGTCCGGGGCTGTGTTTCTTCATTCCCTGTGGTTCCATGGGAGCTGTGTGGGGGTCGTTCCTTTTTTTTGGGGTCTGATGACTCAGTGGACTGCTGCTTCCACTGCTGGGTCCTGTGTTGGGTTCTTGGTCTCAGGTTCAATTCCCAGCGGCTCCGCTCGGCCTTTCGTCCATCTGTGTTCGATGTGCTGGGCCATTACCTGTTCCCTGCCCAGTTGGCTGTTATTATCCCCGCCTTGCAGATGTGCTAGTGTTTTTCACTTTCTGTCTGTGTGGTTGGAGATTGCTGAGTGTTTGTGCCTGTTCCCTCGGTTTGGTGTCCTTGGGTAACATGATGCATTTGTTTTTCGGCGCCTAGTTCCCCGGTGCTGGAGTGAACGTGCGCTTTCCACATGCATTTGTTTTGGTGCAATGTTGTTTCTACATTTTTCTGGCGTGCTGTAGTCTTGTGCGCTGGGTGCCCTGTTTCTTTACTGCAGTGTCTCGTGGGGTCTGTGGTGTATGTCTTGTTTTTTCCCTCCATGTCGCGGTGGGGGCCTTGTTGAGCTGTTTCCCCCCGCTCTGGTTGTTTTCACCCCCTTTTTTCTTCTCGGTGGACACTGTTGGCCTGCTGGTGTCTGTCCTGGAGTGGTGACGGGTGGACCTTCTGTTCCATGCCTTGTTCCTGCGTCGGGTGCCTCCTGGGGGTGCCGAGGTTTGTGCTGGGGCCTCTTGCTTGGGGTGCCTGTGTTCATGCTGTGCTTCGTCCCTTCTTCCTTAGGGGTGTCCTGCTGCCTCTGGGTGCCCCGCGCTGCTTGCTTCCTGTCTGGAATGGATGGCAGATGCTTCTGTGTGCCTTTGGTCGCTCGGACGTCCTGGTGCTCCTGGGCTCCCAGTCCGCGCCCTCCCCACCTGTGATGCGGGGGTGTCTGGTTGGTGCTGGGCGGTCGGGCGCTGTGGTTCCTGTGCTCCTCTTCTTGGCCTGTGTGGTTCGGATTTCTGTTCCGGGCCTGCTGCCTTGCCGCTTGCCCCGGCTCTCGTCTGTTTCTGAGTTGGGGCTTGCCGGGGTCTTCTCCCTTTTGGTGCACTTTGGGTAGTACCCCTGCTCTTGGCCGCTCGTGCCTGTGATTTCCTTTCGGGCTCTGTTGAGGGGTTTCCTCTCCAGTGAGTTGTTGCTGGTTCCCTGTGCTGTTGGCTTTCGCTCTTCTGTTTGTGGTCTGCCTGGGGTTGGCGTGGGTTCCTGTCGCCTCTGTGATGGCTGGTTCCTTTTCGCTGCTCTGCTTTTGCTTGCTCCTGGGGTTCCCTGTGTTGTTGGGGTTTTTCCTGTGTGCTTGCTTGCGCCTTGCTCTCTTCTGCATGCCGTTCCTCTCTTCTTCGGCGACGGCCTGTGAGGGGTTCGTTCTGTTCCCCCTCTTCTTCGGGCTGCCTGCCCCACCTGGTGGTGAGCCGGTGTTCCGGCTCCTCGGACCGCTGCGGGGGTGTGGTGCCTCTGCTCTGCTTGGGTGTCCTGGTTCTTCGCTTCCTGGCCTCTGTGTGGTTGGTCGCCTTTGGGGCTCCTGGTTCCTGGTCCTGTTCCTCCCGTCCCTAGGGCTGTGCCTGGTTCCATTCCTGGTGCTTGCCTGTGTCTTGCCGGGGGCTCTTTGGGGTGGTCTGTCCCCTCTGCCCGCGATTGGGTGGCTTGTGCTGCCTTGGGCGCGGCTGTTCTGATTCGGCCCTGCCTGCTCCTGTCCTCGTCTGTTCCCTGCTTGGTGCCTGTTTGTGGTGCCTGCCTGGGTCTTCCTGTTGGTGTGGGCTTCCCTTGCTCCCGCTTGGGGCTTCTGGTGTTGTCTGGGGGCTTTTCTGTGTACTTGGCCTGGATGCTTCTGCGCTGGCTCCCCCTGGGCTGGCTTTTGGCTGTCTGCCCCTCCTGTTTCTGCCGGGGTGCCTGACGGGTTTGTTCCTGTTTGGGGCCTCCGGGCTGCTGCCGGTTCCTGTCATGCCTCCTGTTCTCCGGGTTGGTGTGCTGTCCCCGTGCTCCGCTGTCTGCTCTGTGTTGGCTTGGTCAGGCCGGGTTGGTCCCTGCCTGGTCTTCTGGGGCTGCTGGGGGCGTTTGGCTTCCAGGTCCGTCTCCTGTTGGGGGTGTTTGCTCCCTGTGTTGTTCTGGTCTCGTCTGGTTCCCTTGGTGGGTGCCTGGCTGAGGTTTTGGCTGGGGCGTGCCGCTCCTGCTTGTTGGGATCCTTTTTGGGCTCTGCTTCCCTGCTGGTGTCCCTTTGGGTCCTGGCGGGGTGTTCTGCGTTGGGTTCGCTTCCTGGTGGTTCCTTCTGGCCCTTCTCCTGCTGTTGGTTCTCTTCCCGGGCTTGTTTTCCCGGTGTTGTGAGCTTGTGTGGGGTTCTGTGGCTACAGTTCTGCCGGCTTCTTGCTGGTTGTGTGTGGTTTCGGGCTGTGCCTTCTGGGTTTTCGGGCTGTGCTGTCCCTTTTTGGCCTGCTCTGGGGGTTTGTTGCCGGCCTTTCCGGGTTGTTTCCTGGTTCTGTGGTCCTGGCTCGCTCCTTCCTCCCTTGCTTTCCCAGGCTTAATTCCCGGTGTGGGTCTGTTTGGTTGCCCCTCCTTCTGTGGTTGGGGTGCTGTTCTGTGGTGCTCGTGCCTCTGCGGGTCCCTCCCTCCTGGCTGCGGGTTGTCTGTGGTTTCCTGCTGCTTGGTCCTCTGCTCTTCTTCTGGGGTTTGCTTGAGCCTGCTGTTCCTCCTGCGTGGTCGGGTTGCTTGGCTCTGGTCCTGGCTTCCCGGTTCTGTTGGGGCTTGTTGGCCTCTTTTGCGGTTTGCTTGGCTCCTCTCCGGCATTGCTGGGTTGGGGCCTTGTGTTTGTGGTCTGGGTGCTGTGCTCCCTGGACTTTATTTTCCCGCTGCTCCTGTCCTTGCTAATTGCCTGGCCTGGGTGTGGGGTTCCTGTGTCTTTTGGGCGCCTTCTTTGTGCTGCCCTCTGTGCCTCGTTGGCCGGCTGCTGGGGTTTCCCGGTTGCTCTGTGCTCCCCTCCTGCCTTGTGTTCCTTCCCTTTGGGGTTGGGGTTTTCTGGGCTTGAGGTCGGTTTCTTTGTTCCCGACCTGGTTGTGTTTTCTTTGTTGCTGGTTTCCGGTCTTGTTGGCCTCTCCTTGTTTGGTGGGCTTTCGGCTGGGTTCTGGGGTTCCATCCTGTCCCTGTCTTTGGGTCGGGTTATCGGTCCTGTTCGGCTCCTGAATGCTTGTTGCCTCCTGGGCCTCCTCGGGGGGGTTTCCTCCTCGGTTCTCTTGGGCTCGAGTCCTTTCTTTTCCGGCTTTGGTCGTGTTTTCTGGCCTGTGCTTCTCCTTCCTTTTTGGGCTGGGTGCTTGTGCCTGCGCTCTGTTGGCCGTTCCTTCTTTGGCTTCTTCCGGGTTGTCTCGTCTTCCTGGTGGGTCTGCCTGGCCCTGTGTGTCCTTCCTACTGGTTCTGACCTGGACGGTCTTCTCCGGTGGGTTGTTTTGGCTGGTCTTGGTGTCCTGGTCCTGGTCCCGGTGCCGGTTGCCTGTTTTTCGGGTTGGCGGCCTCCTTTCTTTGGAGCCCTGGCCTTGTTTCTTTCTCCCCGGTCCTTGTCCCTGCGGTCTTGTTCGGGGTTGCGGGCCGGGTGTTGCCTGCGGTCTTCCTTTCCTCCTTCTCGGTGCTCCCTTGGGTGGCTGCTTTGTTGTGGTTTCCTGGGTGTGCTTTTTCGTGCGGAAGGCCGGTTTTCTGCTTTGGTATTCTCCACTTGTTTATTATGAAGGTGTCGAGGACGGAGGGACCTGGGGGTAATATCCTATTACATATTGTAATCTTCATTACTCCGGGTCCCTTAGTCCTCGACACCTTCATACGCCCCTCCCTCCCTCCCGGGCGGCCGGCCTTCCTGTCTTGGCTTGTTAGTACAGGAGGTCTGCTGGGTAAGTACTGCTTATGTACTCCCGGGAGGAGGGGCAGTATTAGTGTCCCAGCATGCCTCTTGTTGTTTTTTTCTGTCGGGAGATGGACATCTCCACTTGTTTATTATGAAGGTGTCGAGGACTACGGGACCCGGAGTAATGAAGATTACCATATGTAATAGGACATTTCCAGGGCGTGTCGTGCGGTTTAGTGGCCAAATGCAGCCACTGTACAGGCTTACGCTTGATCACGTGCTCACAGGTTTGAATCTTGTGGGTACACCAAGCCTGCCTTTCCTTCTTCCAAGGTTGATAAACTGAGCACGACTGAATTCATTTAAAAACTGCTTTGGTGATGAGCAGGCACTTTCAAAATAAACGTATGGTTGGTGGTGTCTTTCCTTCACCCCAGGATGCAGTTCATGAACTTCCCAGTTAAAACATATGTGAACCCAATAAGGACCACTGGTCATGTACGGAGGGGTGGGTTGTGGCAGTTTGCCCCTTGCGAGTTCGTGACACTCACAAACATGTCACTCTGTGACCTTTTTCAAACTTTTCTATGACTCTTTTCAACTCGTGTGAAGGAGTACCTTGACTGGGAACTACCCTTGAAGCTCGAGGCCAACTTTGTTTTATGAACATATTCTCAAAGATTATGTTTTCCAAATATTTCAAATAAAATAAGTGAATTAAAAACCAATGAAGAGTTTTATTATGCCCTATTTCATCGAATGGACGAGATACTCGGAGTAGTGAGGAGGTAGGGCCAGGCTGCGCAACAGCGTCTACAATGCGAGTCCATCTTGGTCAGGTTGTCATTCAGCCAGTTATTCAGCGGTTTAAAAAACGGACTAGGGTTGGTACAACTCTGAGTTTAGGGGAAGATATTCCAGACTGAGGGTCATCGGAAGGAAAATGCTCTACTCTGTTCAATGACGGGCGGCGATTGGCTGAATGCAGGCTCCAGTGCAAAGTTTCTAAGACCTGAACACAATTATATTTTGGCGTTCGAGCGCTCCGTTTCCCCTAAAACAAGGCCATTTTAAGTCCATTTGTTGCCCTCCGGTGCCCTCGTATGGAATTTCTGGTAACATGTTAACTCAGCTGCCTGCCTACCTTGGCTTTACTGTAGCGCCTGCCTGACTGGGGGGTCTAAGACGCTGGTGATTGTGTCTGCTCCAGTTCTACCACTGACTGTCAGGTGAGCCAGACCTCATGTAATGTGCTCTCTTTTAGGCATAAGGCAGACTCATCTGTTGACGTGTATGGCGGTCTCACTAACCCGTCAATAACCTCGGATCCTTCACAACTATTTCTGAGGATAAAACCCAGCACTGTGTTCTGAGACTAATTTCTTCTCTAAAAAGTAGATGACGTGACCTTTCCCTGCAACAGCATTGGCAGCTAATCAATAGTTCTTTACCTCAACCACCAATCGTTCGATGATGTTAACCAAGAGTATCATCTAACACATATTTCTGGATGGCCGATGTAATCTCTGGAGCGAGCTTCTGAAATTACATTCCCTGATTCTATTGGCAGAAAGTTCTTGTTTCAGTGTTGGTGAGCTCAGAACAAAAACACGCCTGTCTTTGACTCATTACGGTGGATGCATGACGTTACCACGCATACCATTACCACGCATACCATTACAACGCGGTATTTACAACGCATACTGTTACAACGCATAGCGCTTTGAGGTGCTGGATAGTGGTAAGTATAATTTTATATTCCAACTCCAGTCCCCGTGGATACTAGGGAAGGTGTTGGATATAAAATTAAACGTATTCCCTATCCTAGAGCGCCCCCAGCGCAATGCGTTGTAATGGTATGCGTGGTAATGCCTGCGTTGTAAGTGTAGTGCGTGGTAAAAAATGCGTGGTAACAGTTGTATACCCATTACGGTTCAGTATTTTCTGAGAAGCAAGGACGGAATTTCAAATACTGGGAAAGTGAATGGATTTTGACAGGTCGTTCTCTGTTATCCTATTTATTCTATTTAAAACAGTTCTTTCCTAAGAGGTTGTCGGTGCCGTTGTGGAATCAAAATTTAGTTAACATTCCTGGGGAGCTTGGACCAAAGGAGCAGGGAGTACCTCTAAGTATTCTGATTCACCGCTCAGGGGGGCTAAAGAGGTCTTTAAGCTCATGGAGTGCTGTCTGGCATCTAATACTCAATGGGCCTATTTACAAAGGCATTTTCGTGTATGTAAAGTAGTACTCCTTTTGTACTCTCTCCTACTTTTACATGCCTTTTTTGTATTTCCCTCAAAACATCTAAAATGGGAATAAGAGGCGAATATGCAGGGAGTGTTCTTGTACAGTGTATACAAATGGAAAGGACTGTTTCCTGTTTGCACATTTACTAATAGGCACTGGGTGTGTTGGGGGGATTCACAAAGGTATAGAAGAGTATGTAAAAGACTACTCCTGAAGTACTTCTTTCCTTACTCATACATGGGTTTGGGAATCAGTTCTTACATGTTTTGGATCCCCTTCTTCAGCACAGCCCGTGGCACAACAAATTAGCTAAAAGAGGGATATACAAACTTGAAATCAAAGAAGGAGAGCCCATGAGGAACCACAATACACCATTTATAGGAGACTGGTTAAGCAAAGTATAGAAATGTTAAAGACATATAGTAATAAAGCTCCACTTTGGTTACGGTTGCCTCTTTAAATATCACGTTGTCTGATACAACCTTCTGCCAAATCCAGCTTTATACTATTTTTGGGTGAAGTTTAAATCTCACCTGATAAGATTTGTGATGTTTACAAACTTCTAAAAACATTTTCTGTGGGAACAAATTCTTGAGAAAAATCTTTTTGCAAAAAGTGATTTTTGCCATAACGACTGCTAAGAGTTTTCTGCTCCAAATTGTGTTCGTTACAAGACAATGATACCTGATTACATTCTTTTACCTAAAACTTTCATCCCTCGGGGAGGTGGCAAAATAAAAACAAAATATCTTCCCAATCTTTCACGAAAAAAGCTTTCACATTTTCATGGCGTATCTGTAAATGTGAACTTATCCTTTGATCTTTGTAGACAGCAGATGTTATGCACATCTATAATGAAAGAAATAGTTTGCTTTCAGTTATGTATGTTTATGTCAAACATAAGAGAGTGGGTGACACTCACCTTTCCATCAATGTTTTTTCAAGTGTTTGACAAAGCAGTATGTTAATTACATCCGGCCTGTTATAATAGGGGTGTGAGAATCTGGATATATTTTTACATTTCAAATTCTTGAAATTCACAATCATCCTGAAAGAAATATGGAAGAACCAGTCTATTAGAAGTTGTTTTCACATAGAAAAAAAATCCTCCAAAATCACAACAACAAAAAAATTGCATGTGAGGCATCTCCCTTGTAAAAATGTTTTTGAGCATGTCTTCTCTTGCAGTAAAAATAGGGCAGTTGATAAACAAAGCAGAATTGTGAATTGGGCAATTTGTTGCTGTGTCATTCAAAATCGAGGGTGACATTCATAACTAATAATCGGCGGAATTGAATGTCATCCCCTTTCTGTGGAATTTCTTTTCATGTGAATAGGAGGCATGTAAGGAGAAGATCCTAATTCCTCGTGAGGTTCTCCATCAGAGTTCTCATCATGGCCTTCAGGTGCACCCTTCCCCTTTTCTGTTGAGCAGGGATGATAGATGCCACAGCCTGTGCCTTCTCAGAGTCTTCCCTAATCCACTTACAGCCTTTCTCTGGGGCTTGCAAATCTGGGATGGTCCCAGTCTCTTCCTGAGACTTATAAGCAGTCTGCTCTGGTCAATACCGGTAATGTGGTAGGCTTCTGGTCCTGGTACTAAACAAGGGGCATGTGCCTTCTATTGTTGTAGTAGACTCTCTTTGGTGACAACATTTTTGGGTGAAGACAGCAAAGTTGTGTTGAAGCCATAGCACAAATCATGTAGCAGTGGTGGCAAGCCAAGCTCATAACAGTGATGTGCAGTTAAGGCCTCCTGAGGCATAACGGCTCACAGTGGCAAGGGGCAGCTGCAGCCTGCCAGACATATCAGACTGACAGTCACAAGGTGGCTTTAATCTTCTGGTATCATTGGCAGTAGCACTAATTCACATACCATAGACACTTTCATGGAATTTGTGTGACAGTTCTCAGATAGGAACTGCTTAGAGACTGGGGGTCATTTATGTTATGGGTCACCCTTGAAGTTGCTCCCTGATAATGTTTGCATTTTATGGGTACTTCACACTTCGAGGAAAAGCTGGGCTACTGTAGTAGCAGCAAACCAATATGCAAAAATTATCACTTGCTCTCGGATGGTGCTAACAGGGTTAAAGAGACATGTAATTTCCATGTTATAGCCATCTCTCTTGATCCAATGCCATTAGACCATATTACTTATTAGCTGCATGCTCTCAAAATAATGGGCAAAGGATTTGTTTGATGACATCAAGAATTTGGTCAACTTCAAGTTATCTGGATGTCTTTTAGCTGGTTTTCAGACCAGATATTTGGACAGAAGCTGCACTGGTGGTTGTTTGAGATAATCAAGGTACCTGGTATTGATCATCATGTTAGATCTTTTTATACTTTCTGAATCTGTGGACAACACCATGCTCCTGCACTGCTTAACCTGTGTCCTGAAGACTCCCCCTGTGCACGCTTTGTTACTTTGTTAATTTGTCTTAGAACATTGGGGTTTTGAGACTGCCATAGAAGGCAATGCAGAAGTGGGCTTATAATGGCTGGTTTAAGACTTCTACTTCAACATTCCAATGTTTATCTTTCTGTTTCTCCCTTTTTAATTTAAAACATTCTACCTTTAGTGGGTGTAGTATTCTAATATCCTTATAGCCATTCTACATCGGGCTATAACTGTTGTTAAAAACCCTCACCCTTGTTATATGTCTTCGCGTACGGCTCGGGGCTATAACTCAGATTCAGGGCCTTTAACAACTGGTATAGCCCTCCACAGTGGGCTATAAGGCTATATTAGAACATTGGAATGTTGAGAGCCCCACTGAAGACAATGGAGTAGTTCCAGGCTTTTATTGGCTGGTATAAGCCTGGAGCTCCAACATTCCAATGTTTTTCCTCATTATTCTCCCTTTTACTTTATAACATTCTACCCTTGTTCCTTCTGCCTTTGGCTACACAACTGTTAAAGGTCCTCCTGCTCTTTATAGGCCCTTGCATATGAATCAGGCCTGTAACTCAGGTTCATAGCCTTTTACAATGGGTATAGTACTCAGCAGCGGGCTATAAGGCTATATTGCAGGTTGTTCAGTGGGTAAGAACCATGGCTTTTAATTTTAATTGGATTTTAGATATTCAAGAGCACCGTGCTGTAGCCTCTACTATCAATATGTATTTGATGTCACTCTTAGACTTGTTCACAGATCAAGATGATGCTGTTGACACAAAACGTTTGTGTATTCAATATTCTAAAGTGAATCGGACTAATTAAACAGTCTAAAGGTGAGCAATTTATAGATAGATAGAAAAGCGTAGTGAGTCTTTATAAGACTTAGAGTCTATATTACTATGAATAAGATAAGATTAATGGGCATGTTTTAAACTCAATGTGAATATTCCACTAGAAGTGAAAGAATAAATAGAGAAACCACATGAAGATTATATGCTGAGAACTTGAGTGGTAAGTGGATAAAAACACCAGTATTTGTAATACTTTCACCGTAAGGAAAATAAAGCAGATAGTGAATGCGGATATACTTTATTAATAGGCTTAACAATGGCTATGGAGACTACTAATCCCTAAAGAAAAGACTGAGTGTTAAGAAAGCTGATGAGACATAATTTACCTGGGATCCGGAAGGATGAAAAGGTTGAAGGGGAAATGTGAATATCCCGATTATAAAGCGTTTAAATTTAGTGCACATATGAGCATTTAAATGTACTTATAGAAACTCTTTTTAATTAAATTGTTATTTCGATGTGGTGTCTCTTAAGTGCAGAGTTTAACATTAACCGTGGATTAGACTAGATCTCTGAATAATGTATTGTGTGAGAGTCCTCCCTAATGAAGAAGTGTGCCATACTGTATATAAAATAAACAGCGATATGAAAGGAAATAGGCTATTGTGAATTCTTCTATTTTTTTATTTATTTTTTTAAATATATTTTTATTGCAGGAATCAGTAAATCAGTACAGTAACGACCAGCATGGCATCATAAGCAATAGTAACAGAATAAAGCCCTCTGGCCCCCCTCCATAGAGTCTGTACACAGCCAACCAGCCCACAACCCTGGGGTCGGGCGGCGAATTGCAATGGGGGTCAGTAGGATGCTGGAGCTGGTCCGGATAATGCACTGTCCGTCGTCTGCTTTTCCAAATAAGCCTAAAACCCCCAAAATAAACCCCCTCCCCATAAATGTCTACTAACTAAGAGAACCCCCCCCCCCCCCCCCCCACCACCAGCGCCTGGGAGCTATCAACATAGGATCTGCTATCGGACCCACGGGGAAGGCAATAGGACTGTCAGTACTAACGTTCACCGGGACTCGGGGCGAGTCGCTTCTTCACTTTCAGAGTCGCTAGGGGCACTATAATCCCTGAGGGCCTGCACCAACATTTCCCACTCCAACGCGGCCTCCTGCGCCTTCTCATTACCCTGCCTCCCAGCCAGTTGATATCTCAGTGCGCTCTCTCCCGCCGCCCACTTCAAAAGCTCACTGTGCCATCTGCTGCCCTCTGGACCAGCTCGTGCCTTCCAGTTCCTAGTCACCTCTCGTTTAGCAAGGAGGAGCCCCAGGTCGATAAACTTACTAGAAATTTTATTCCTGGGGGTATGGGGAAACCAGTGTAGGAGCCCCACCGCCGCATCCAATGATAAGAGCCTCCCTGTCACCTCCTCCAGGGTCGTCGCTACCTCCTGCCAGTAGGATGTCAGTCCTGGACAGGCCCATAACATGTGTAGGAGGTCCGCCTCCTGAGCCGGGCATCTAGGGCATTCCGCCGAGGCCGTGGCAAAATAACGCCTGACTTTCACCGGGGTCAGGTACGCTCTATGGAGAACATAATAGTGGACCAGTTGGAAACGGGCGTTGCGTGTGCCCTTCCAGGCCCGTCTCACCAACCGGGACCAGGTCGTTTCCGGGATCTCCCTACCAATGTCCTCCTCCCAGCGGGTCCTCAAAGTGGTGAGAGGAGCCAATCCCTCGGTAATCAACCTGCCGTACAGGCAAGTGACCGCCTTCACCGTGCCCGCCGACATCATTACGTACTGGCACACCTGAGATAAGTGGGGTTCCTCCTGCCCGTTCTTCCAGTGTGCCTGGATCGCTCGTACAATGGCCGAGTGCAGTAGAAAGTCACCTTGGGAGATCCCGAAGCGGTCAATGAGATCCTGAAAGGACAAGAGCGCGCCGTCCTCGTACAGATCACCTACGAGCTGTAAACCGGAATCCTCCCAGGCCGCCAAACGTGACCAATCCCCTCCGTGGGGGAGGGCCGTCAGCATCCCCAACGGTATTTCAGGCGCATATGGCGTTCTCAGTTGGCCTCGGGCGTGGGCCCGATTCCAACACAGGCGGACAGTCCGCTCCTCCATCGACAAGTCCCGCAGGACTAAACGTTGTCGCAGCGCTATAAAGGAGAGAACATGCCTGGCCATACCTGTCCCTCTTCCGTCTTCCGGGCCCCGGAATTCCCTGGCGATCTCCTGGGTGAAGGTCTGGAGCTGTGCCGCCAGATAATACTTTTCGAAGTCCGGCACAGCGAGCCCCCCCTCGTCTTTCGGCCTCATCAAGGTATTGAGGGCCACCCGCCGCCGGCCCGTTCCCCAAAGGAATCCGACCACCATAGAGCGTAATCGACGGAACGTGGCCGGTGGGACCCAGATCGGTAAAGTCCGGAAGTAATACAATAACCGGGGAAGCGCCACCATTTTGAGCAGGGCGATACGTCCCGCCACTGAGAGCGGCAGCGTGGCCCAAAAGTCCATGCAACCTCGGAGTGCTCGAATGCAGCGGGTAATGTTTCCATCTAGGAGGTCGGGTTGTTCGTGGTAAACGAATACCCCAAGGTAGTTAAAGCAATCGGGCTCCCATCTAATCTCCCTACTCAGCGCAGGGGCGGGGGTACCCCTGCGTACCGGAAAAAGACAGGTCTTAGACCAATTCACTCGGAGGCCCGAGACCTCTCCGAACTCCGTGAGCGCTAATTCCGCTCCCCGTAAAGCGTCGACCGGGTCCTCTAGGAAGAGCAACAGGTCGTCCGCATAAAGCGAGACATAATGCGGGCCCGCAGACGACCATAAGCCCGTATAGTGGGCTCCCGAGCGAAGGTGCAGCGCCAGTGGTTCCACCGCCAGCGCAAAAAGAAGCGGGGACAAGGAGCACCCTTGCCGCGTGCCTCGTTCCACCGGATACCGCGATGAAATCAATGGGCCCGCTCGGACCCTGGCCGAAGCAGAAGCATAAAGGACCGTGGTCCATCGGACAAATCCCTCCCCTAGGCCGAATCTCCGTAACACCGTGCAGAGGTAGTCCCACTCTAGGCTATCAAAAGCCTTCTCCAGGTCTACCGATAAGACTGCCGGGGACGGGGCATCCACAAATGGTTCCCCTAGCAAACGGAACAACCTACGAATATTCATAGTCGTGTTCCGCCGTGGGATGAAACCGGCCTGGTCCTCATGCACCAGAGAACTCATGTGTCCCAGCAGCCTCGAGGCCAAGATGCTGCTCAGTATTTTGTAGTCCACCGTCAACATCGATAGGGGACGGTAGGACCCCGGGTCGGATGAGTCTCGGCCCGGTTTGAGGAGAGGAACCACCAGCGCCTCACACATCGAGCTCGGGAGTCGCCCCAGCCTCTTCGCCTCCCTGTAGACCACCAGTAATCGAGGGGCTAGTAGGTCAGCGTAAGCTGCATAAAACTCCACTGGTAGGCCATCTAGGCCCGGGGTCTTGTTTCTCGCCATCCGTTTAATGGCCCCGCGGATCTCCCCTAATTCAATGTCGGAACCCAGAGTTTTCGCCACTTCCTGCTCCACCGTGCGGAGCTCCAGTGGGCGAAGGTAATTATCAAGCCGGTCTGGGTCACGTGCGGAGCGACTGCGGTATAAACATTCATAATAATGCCGGAAGCAACTAAGAATCTCCGGTTGGGTGCATACCTCGGTTCCGTCTGCCCCACGCATATTTGTCGTCGTTTGGGACTGGCGCGTAGGGTTGGCCAACCACGCCAACAACGCACTCGCCTTGTCCCCCTCCGCGATAGACCGGACCGTATAGGCCTTATAATCAAAACAGCGGAGCCGTTCGACCTCCACTGCCACCTTCTCCCTCGCCTCTGCCGTTTGTGCCTGCAATTCCGGGTGTCCGGGGCGTCGAATCTCAAATTCGCGGAGTTCCCGGTCCGCTGTGTCTAGATCGGCCAGGATGACACGCCTCATGCCCACCTTCTTGGAGATACAGTAGCCCCTCACCACTACCTTAAAAGCGTCCCATTCTAACGCCCTAGTACTCGCGGAGCCGCCGTTGGACGCAAAATAATCCGATATTCTCTCCCCCAAGTCCGCCTTGAAGACACTGTCCTCGAGGATCTCGGGTCGCAATTTCCAGGTGGGCACCGCCGGTGTCCCCGGAAACCAGCGAAGGTCCAGTAGGAGGGGGTTATGGTCCGAGATGGTCCTCGATAAGTACTCCGATCGGACCGCTGCCGAAACCAGTTCGGGCGATCCAAGAAATCCATCTAGTCTGACATGCAACTCATGGAGGCTCGAGAAGTATGAATAATCCCTAGTTGCGGGGTGATGCGCCCTCCAAATGTCCGTCAAACCCCAGCGGGTCTGCCAATCCTGACGACCCTTAGCCGTGCGACGGACCGGGGAATCGGGAAGCGGGGGATGCGAGCGGTCTATGTCCACATCCACTACGGAGTTAAAGTCTCCCCCCAGCAGGAGGGGCCTGGCGAAAAAGTGGGCCAACGAGCCCGATAACCTGGAAAGGAAGGCAGTCTGGTCTACATTAGGAGCGTATACACAGCAAACATTCAGGTCCCTCCCCCCTAGAGTGCCCGAGATGGCCACGAAACGCCCCTCTGGATCCAATACTGTCCTCGTGACTTGGAAGGGGACCCCTGCCCTGATCCATATTAGCGCCCCCCTGGCATAAGCAGAGTACGACGTGGAAAAGACCTGCCCCCGCCACCTACGCTGAAGCGCCGCCCCTTCCGCCTTGTTCAGATGAGTTTCCTGTAGCAGCGCCATTTGCACCCCCCTACGCACTAAATAAGCGTGGACCTTGTGGCGCCTGGACATAGTGTGAAGCCCCCTTACGTTCCAAGTAACACATTTCAAGTTAGCAACATCAGCCATTGTCCCAGATTGTTCTTGCACAGTCCCCCCATCTGGGTCCCCTCAAAGAAAGGACATCAATCCTCCCAGCGCTGATGGCGGCCATTTTCCCCAACCCAAACCAAGCAACCCAAAAACCAACCCAACTCCCCCCCACCCACCCCAGAACAGGACCCAAACTGCACCATCTAGATCCCATCCAAACCTCGTCCTCCATCAACCCCAGAACCCCCTCTAATCCTACGGTCGCCACCGTAGGAAGGCCTTATGGGCCAGGTGCGGGCTGGGCGGAGGCAGTGGGCCCTCGTCGCCCAGGCCACCAGGACTATAACAAGCCCCAAACCGTGCCAAGACCTCCCGGGGCAAAAGCAGAGGCCCCCCAACCCTCTCCCCCTCGTTGTCATCAGTAAGGAACGGCAACCGCCTCCCCCCTGCCGGGCCCCCACCCAAAACAAAGCAGTATGCCCCGTTACCCTTGTCCATCCAAAAGGTCCTCCACCGATTTCGGTGTGATCACCGGTGTATGGGCACTATCTGCTACTGAACCCTCCGAGTCCGATGGTGCTCCCTCATCACCCGGGTTTTCTTCCTCCTCGATGACTTCCTCCCTTGCTCCCGACAACTCCGACAATACTTCCAGCACTCCCCTCCGTTCCGATGATGTCTCCGCAGTCGAGGGCCCTCCCGTGCGGCCGCGGCGATTCCTGACCCTCTTGGATCGCCGCCTTTGTTCCGGCTCATCTGCTTGTTGGGACGGGGAGCCAAAGCCATCTTTCCCTGTCCTGTATAGGTCGAGCCAGGCACCTACATCCTCCGGGGTGTCGAAAAACTGGGTTTTGTCATCGACAATGATGCGAAGCTTTGCAGGATATAGGAGTGAATACTGAATGCCCTCGCTCCTGAGCTCGCGCTTAACCGCCAGGAAGGAGAACCGCTTGCGCTGCGTCTCGTAGGTGTAATCTGGAAAAATGTTCACCTGACTGTTCGCTACTTTGAACGGGCCATTGTGCCTGGCGGCATTGAGGATTAAGTCCCTGTCTCGGAAATGCAGCAACCGCGCCACCACCGGCCTCGGGGTGCGTCCCTGCTGTAGGGGCCGTGCTGGGACTCTGTGGGCCCGTTCCAGAGTGTAGAAGGAGGACAGTCCCTCCGGGACCACCGTGTCTCGGAGCCAGGTCTCCAAGTATTGCACCATGTCGCCATCCTCAATCTTTTCCGGCAGGCCCACCACTCGGATGTTGTTCCTCCTGTTGCGGCCTTCCGCATCCTCCGCCCTCCGTTCCAGGGTCTCAATTCGGGATAGGGCGTCCTTCATCGTCGCAGCCAAGGTTCGCTGCGCCGGCTCCAAGGTTTTCACCATGCCCTCCACCTCCTTGACCCGGTCTGAAAGTTTGCCATGGTCCGCCCCGAGGAGGCCCAGGCTCGTCGCCACCTGAGCAATGTCCTGTTGGAGGGCTGATCTCGTAGTCTCTATCGCCTCCAGGACACGGTCGAACTGTTGCTGCATCGGCGCGCCACCAGAACTTTTTGGGTCCCCATGCTCCTCTTTGTCCTGGGCTTCAGAGTCCGAGGTGGTCTGGGTGGATCCCTTAGCTCCTCTGGGTTTCCCCATGCCTCCAGGGGCACTCCGTGAGGGTCCCGTAGTAGGCGTCTCCGTGTGCGGGTGTCGACCACGACCTTCCCGGGTGCTTGTCCTCAATTCGGGTCCGGGCGACCTCCTTCTCCAGAGCCTGTGGAGACTCCGCCGCTTCGGCTCACGCCATCGCCACGGCGTCCGAGGGCACCGATGAGGGGGCGGAGACAGCCGTCGTCGAGTCGGGCAGACCCGTTCACCCACTATAACCCCGGGGTGAGGGCCACCTACTCCCTCGGGTGATCTGTGGCGCCAGAGTGTCGCGCCTCCCATGTAGGTGGACTGGCCAGGAAGACGTAGCTAGTCGCGGAGTCGCGAGGCGGGCCACCGCTTGGATCACAGGGCGTCCGCTCCCGGTGCCCTCCGCTGCGTGGGCACCCGCCCGGCCGTCCAACCGAGTGCAAATCCGTTGCAAGAGGTCCAATCCAGTAATGTCCAATGTCCAGAACAGCCGGGGATGGCGAAGCAGGGCGCCAGTCGCCACCCGCGGCACCTCTTCAACTCAGTAGTTCCGAATAGGGGGACAAAGGGGTCCGGGCGCCATGTTGGGTCGCACTCCGCAACTCCGCAAACTTCGGTTTTACTCCGGAACAACCCTCGCCCGGGCTTCACCAGGGGCCCCGGCAGGTTTCCGTCGGTACGCTCAGCAGAATGCGGGGTCTGGGGTGCCCCGCAGCCTCCGATGTTCAGGATAATTCCGGGCTTAGTCCCGGAGCCGAGCTCTCAGGCGACCATCGCCATCGGCGCCCAAGCCACGCCCCCCATTTGTGAATTCTTCTATATAATAAAATGAGTGATAAGTAGTGACATACATCAAGTGGAATGAGGAACATATCCATAGGATATTCAATATGTGGTGAACATTGCTTCATCTCAAATATATAATTTTAAAAGGAGTATTTGGGTAATGAGATGGAAAAAATAAGTACATTGAAAAAATACTTATGTAAGACAAAAGAAAATAATGAGAGCTTCTGTAATGCACATTCATACATGTGTTTTCAGATTTTTTTAATATTTAACAGTGCAATACATTTTTAATCATGATAAATGTCCTGAAGAAGGGGGTGAACCTTGGAACCTACCAAAAAGCTGTATCAATATTCCTATAAAAATATATTCATGATTGGTTGTTAGCTTTTTTTTTATATAGAGTATTATTTTCATTATGTTCTTTTATGAATTATGATCGGCAGGTGTCGAAATATGAACTGTTGTGAGAAATCCCATGTTATCACTTCGATACAAGGTCATGCCTAATATTGAGATTCATGGTAGAGCAAAGTAAAATTTGTGAAACGTTTTTAAACAATGAGATAATATGTTTGAACTAAACACAGGTGTGCAAATGTAGTACGTATTACTACTGGACATACTCTCAGAAGTAAAGGCACATAGCGAGTATCTGTTTATCTCAATGTATTGCTTGAAAGGGAGCACTTTTTTGTAATAGGTTTAAGGAACCCTGTCCCCTTCGTCTGTTTGAAGGATTACTCTCTAAATTTGTGTATATATATATACAGCCCCCCCTCACCTCCCCAATGATAAGGCCATAACATTTGAATTCAGATAGTAACCCATTAGGTTTCGAGAAGTTCTGTTTAGGTTGCTCAGCTCTCTGGTTTGAAAAGACACCTTGGGGACATTCTGAAAGCTTCTCTGGGAAAGAATTCCACCCATTGCTTACCATTGGCTTTGTGGTTTGTAACTCACATTTGCTTGCTCTCCATTTGCCTGATTATTTGTTTTAGGCTGTCCAGAGTGCCTTTTTACCTCCTTTTGAGCATAGCCTGTTATCTATCTCCCCTTGTATTCTTCCACAAGTGCTCGCTGACTGTAAACATGTCTTTAAAATGTTTCCTTATTTTGTCAAATTTGCTGTGCATTCAAAGATAGAGGTCAAATGTCAGGCTCTGACTTGGCTTGGTGTTTATATTTCTTTCTGTGACCTCAAATTGAAAGGATTTATGTGACAGTCCTGCTGGGTACCCCTTTGAGAGGAAAGTCTGTAGGATATTATTTTTTTCTAGCACACAGCAAAATTTACATGTCTGTAAATAAACTGTGCAAATATTTCATAATATATCAAAACTAGGAAAGGACAATGAAGCGCATTTCTTTGTAATTTTGAAGTGTGGGCAAAACAGATATTTTAATAAGATCAAAACAAACTAATACACTTTACTTTGCCATTTACACACATTGTTTGTGTACTGTACAGTTTTGCCGGTAAAATTGTATGTCAATTCAAATATAATGGTAATTTGATTTGAAAATGTGTTGTTTGTAATGGCAGTGCGCTACAACACCATTCATACTCCACTCTGTGCAACTCCACTCTACGACACTCTAGTGCACTCTACGCTAATGCACTCTACAACACTCTACTCCACGACACACTACAACACTCTATTACCCTCTACGCTATGCCACACCACTCTATGCCACTCCACTTCACACTGTGCCACACTACTCTACGCAACTGTACTCCACTCCATGACACCCCACTCTATGCTGCTCTACTCCACTCTACACCACTGCACTCTAATCCACTCAATGCCAATCTGTCCCACTTCTTTCTAAGCCACTCTACACAACAATATTCTACTCCACTCTACGCCACTCCACTCTACAACACTCCACCCCACAATACGCCACTCTATGACACTCTACTTAATTCCAATCTACTCCACTCTATGCCACTCCACTGTCCAACACTCAGTGACACTCACTCTTGCCCACTCCACTCTATACCGCTCTACTATATGCCACTCCACTCTATGACACACTTCAACAGTGTCATTCTATGACACTCTACTATTTGACACTCTACACCACATTATGCTATTTCAATCTGACACTTGACTCCACTCTATTTCAATATACTCCACTCTATGCCACTCCACTTATGCCACTCCACTCGCCAAACTCTGACTCTCCACTCTACAAAGACACTTCACTCAATGCCAAGGCATGCTATTCTACTCCATTCTATGCCACTCTGACGCTTTAATCTTTCTATGGCAATTCCATTCCGCTCCTCTCTATGGCACTCCACTTCACTCTACAACACTGTACCCCACTCTATGCTACCCACTCTACACCACTTCAGTCTATGACATCCTATTCCACTCTATGACACTCTACTCCACACCACTCTATTCCACTCTGGCCACTCTTCGTCACTCCACTCTAGGACACTTCATGCCATGATACTCTATGCCCCTCCACTCTATACACCTCCAATCTACAATACTCTACTCCACTCTGCGCCATTCCACTCTTGAATACTCTGCAGTAATTAACTTTTAATCACTGCAAAGTTTTGTAAGGGCGCCGAGTGATACATATTTACAGTGGTTTCTAAACTTTAGAAACCACTGCAAATCTCACTCGCCGGAGCATTTCATACCCTGCAGTGTTAAAAACTTTTAAACCATGCAGAGTATATAAGGGGCAGGCGCCGAGTGATGTGCAGTGGTTTCTAAACTTTAGAAACCACTGCATACCACTGGATATGGTTGCACTATTTTCTTAGCAGAAAATGCACCCTTGCATCCATTTTTAGGTCTCGGCTAGAAACGCGCAAAGCGCGTTCTCACCAGAGAACTATAGCGATCATTTCAGCCAAGAAAATCCGACAAAACGAGACAAGAGCTGTGCACGCGCGCAGCATTGTGAATGGGAGAGGGAGCGACAAGAGCTGGCCACGCGCAGATTTAGTCGCGCGCACGCTCACGGCGCCAGCGTCTCCGTGCGCGCCGATAACTGCTCTCTTCCTGGCCGGCTTCACGGAAGGCAGCATGCCGTGCGGTGCCACTCTGAAGAGGCCCATGGAGTTCAAGGCCCTGCTTACCCCCTAGTCCCAGTCCCCTAAGCGCAGGAGGTGCGCCCCGCTGCCTGGGGCCCCTGGGGGACATTCCTCACAGCGGTGCGGTCTGATGTCCCACGGTGAAGAACAGCCTCATGGAACACCACCGCCTCTGTCTTTCGTTGGGGAGCGACACCTCACCCCAGGTAACTGCAGAGGAGGCCCAGGCCGGGTGGCACAGGGAAAGTGACAACATGGGGGTTATCCGGGGACAGTGATCTGATGATGCACCTCGGGCATGGGGCTGACGCAGTTATTCACACAGCTGTGATGATGCACCTCAGGCACGGAGCTGACGCAGTTATTCACACAGCTCTGATGATGCACCTCAGGCATGGGGCTGACGCAGTTATTCACACAGCTCTGATGATGCACCTCACACAAGGGGCTGACACAGTTATTATTCACACAGCTCTGATGTTGCGCCTCAGGAACGGGGCTGACGCAGTTATTCACACAGCTCTGATAATGCACCTCGTGCACAGAACTGACGCAGTTATTCACACAGCTCTGATGATGCACCTCGGGCACGGAACTGTCGCAGTTATTCACGCAGCTCTGATGATGCACCTCGGGTACAGGACTGACGCAGTTATTCACACAGCTCTGATGATGCACCTCAGGCAGGGGGCTGACACAGTTATTATTCACACAGCTCTGATGATGCACCTCGGGCACGGGGCTGACGCAGTTGTTCACACAGCTCTGATGATGCACCTTGGGCACGGGGCTGATGCAGTTATTCACACAGCTCTGATGATGCACCTCAGGCATGGGGCCGACGCAGTTATTCACACAGCTTTGATAATGCACCTCAGGCACGGGGCTGACGCAGTTATTCACACAGCTCTGATGATGCACCTCGGGCACGGGACTGATGCAGTTATTCACACAGCTCTGATGATGCACCTCGGGCACGGGGCTGATGCAGGTATTCACACAGCTCTGATGATGCACCTCACGCACGGGGCTGACACAGTTATTATTCACACAGCTCTGATGATGCAACTCAGACACCGGGCTGATGCAGTTATTCACACAGCTCTGATGATGCACCTTGGGCACGGAACTGACGCAGTTATTTACTCAGCTCTGATGATGCACCTCGGGCACGGGACTGACGCAGTTATTCACACAGCTCTGATGATGCACCTCGGGCACAGGGCTGACACAGTTATTATTCACACAGCTCTGATGATGCACCGCAGGCACGGGGCTGATGCAGTTATTCACACAGCTCTGATGATGCACCTCGGGAGCGGGGCTGATGCAGTTATTCACACAGCTCTGATGATGCACCTCGGGCAAGGGGCTGACACAGTTATTCGCACAGCTCTGAGGATGCACCTCAGGCACAGGGCTGACGCAGTTATTCACACAGCTCTGATGATGCACCTCGGGTGCGGGGCTGACGCAGTTATTCACACAGCTCTGATGATGCACCTCGGGCACGGGGCTGACACAGTTATTCACACAGCTCTGAGGATGCACCTCAGGCACGGGACTGACGCAGTTATTCACACAGCTCTGATGATGCACCTCGGGCACGGGGCTGACGCAGTTATTCACACAGCTCTGATAATGCACCTCGGGCACGGGACTAATGCAGTTATTCACACAGCTCTGATGATGCACCTCGGGCACGGGACTGACGCAGTTATTCACACAGCTCTGATGATGCACCTCGGGCACGGGACTGACGCAGTTATTCACACAGCTCTGATGATGCACCTCGTGCACAGGACTGACGCAGTTATTCACACAGCTCTGATGATGCACCTCGGGCACGGGGCTGACGCAGTTATTCACACAGCTCTGATGATGCACCCCGGGCATGGGGCTGACGGAGTTATTCACATAGCTCTGATGATGCACCTCGGCACGGGGCTGACGCAGTTATTCACACAGCTCTGATGATGCACCTCGGGCATGGGGCTGATGCAGTTATTCACACAGCTCTGATGATGCACCTCGGGCACTGGGCTGACACAGTTATTCACACAGCTCTGATGATGCACCTCGGGCATGGGGCTGACGCAGTTATTCACACAGCTCTGATGATGCACCTCAGGCACGGGGCTGACGCAGTTATTCACACAGCTCTGATGATGCACCTCACGCACGGGGCTGACGCAGTTATTCACACAGCTCTGATGATGCACCTCGGGCACGGGGCTGACACAGTTCTTCACACAGCTCTGATGATGCACCTCAGGCACGGGGCTGACGCAGTTATTCACACAGCTCTGATGATGCACCGCAGTTATTCACACAGCTCTGATAATGCACCTCAGGCAGGTGCTCACAGCTGTTATTATTCACACAACTCTGATGATGCACCTCAGGCACGGGGCTGACGCAGTTATTATTCACACAACTCTGATGATGCAACTCATATTTACAACAAGGGGTAGTGAGGGACAGAGTCTCTGAATTAAGCAGAAAGCTCTCACCCAGTCAAGAGATCAGGGCTAGATCCAACACCGTTTTTTAGCTCACTGCACCATCCCAGTTTCAGAACCTGGCTGTATGCAAATTAGTCTGTTCCTGTCCCAGTGCATGATGGGAACAGGGCAAACCAAACTACAAAAGCCAATTCTTACACTGGGAAGGAAACAAGCTCCCGGGGACCGGTTTCTGGCATTACAGCCGTCTTCGGCCCGGTTTACTTGAATCCTGATGGTGCAATGAGCAAGGGTCTCACATCTGAGAATACCCTTCCACGCTTAGGGTGGACAAAAATATTTACAACAAGGGGTGGTGAGGGACAGAGTCTCTGAATTAAGCAGAAAGCTCTCACCCAGTCAAGAGATCAGGGCTAGATCCAACACCGTTTTTTAGCTCACTGCACCATCCTAGTTTCAGAACCTGGCTGTATGCAAATTAGTCTGTTCCTGTCCCAGTGCATGATGGGAACAGGGCAAACCAAACTACAAAAGCCAATTCTTACACTGGGAAGGAAACAAGCTCCCGGGACCGGTTTCTGGCATTACAGCCGTCTTCGGCCCGGTTTGCTTGAATCCTGATGGTGCATTGAGCAAGGGTCTCACATCTGAGAATACCCTTCCACGCTTAGGGTGGACAAAAATATTTACAACAAGGGGTGGTGAGGGACAGAGTCTCTGAATTAAGCAGAAAGCTCTCACCCAGTCAAGAGATCAGGGCTAGACCCAACACCGTTTTTTAGCTCACTGCACCATCCCAGTTTCAGAACTGGCTGTATGCAAATTAGTCTGTTCCTGTCCCAGTGCATGATGGGAACAGGGCAAACCAAACTACAAAAGCCAATTCTTACACTGGGAAGGAAACAAGCTCCCGGGGACCGGTTTCTGGCATTACAGCCGTCTTCGGCCCGGTTTGCTTGAATCCTGATGGTGCAATGAGCAAGGGTCTCACATCTGAGAATACCCTTCCACGCTTAGGGTGGACAAAAATATTTACAACAAGGGGTGGTGAGGGACAGAGTCTCTGAATTAAGCAGAAAGCTCTCACCCAGTCAAGAGATCAGGGCTAGATCCAACACCGTTTTTTAGCTCACTGCACCATCCCAGTTTCAGAACCTGGCTGTATGCAAATTAGTCTGTTCCTGTCCCAGTGCATGATGGGAACAGGGCAAACCAAACTACAAAAGCCAATTCTTACACTGGGAAGGAAACAAGCTCCCGGGGACCGGTTTCTGGCATTACAGCCGTCTTCGGCCCGGTTTGCTTGAATCCTGATGGTGCAATGAGCAAGGGTCTCACATCTGAGAATACCCTTCCACGCTTAGGGTGGACAAAAATAGCCAGGTTCTGAGCTGGGATGGGGCAGTGAGATAAATAACGGTGATGGATCAAGCCCTGATCTTTGGGCTGGGTGAGAGTGGTCTGTTTAACTCAGACACTCTGTTCATCACCACCCCCTTTTCTAAATCGTTTTTGGCCACTATAGGTGTGGCAGGGTATACTCAGACATGAGTCCCTTTCTCACTGCTCCATCAGGATTCAAGCAAGCCGGGCCGAAGAAGGCTGAAATGCCAGAAACCGGTCCCCGGTAGCTTGTCTCCTTTCTGGTGAAGAATTGGCTTGGTAGTTTAGTCTTCCCTGTTCCCATGATGCACTGGGCCAGGGACAGACTGATTTGCATATAGCCAGGTTCTGAGCTGGGATGGGGCAGTGAGATAAATAACGGTGATGGATCAAGCCCTGATCTTTGGACTGGGTGAGAGTGGTCTGTTTAACTCAGACACTCTGTTCATCACCACCCCCTTTTCTAAATCGTTTTTGGCCACTATAGGTGTGGCAGGGTATACTCAGACATGAGTCCCTTTCTCACTGCTCCATCAGGATTCAAGCAAGCCGGGCCGAAGAAGGCTGAAATGCCAGAAACCGGTCCCCGGTAGCTTGTCTCCTTTCTGGTGAAGAATTGGCTTGGTAGTTTAGTCTGCCCTGTTCCCATGATGCACTGGGCCAGGGACAGACTGATTTGCATATAGCCAGGTTCTGAGCTGGGATGGGGCAGTGAGATAAATAACGGTGATGGATCAAGCCCTGATCTTTGGACTGGGTGAGAGTGGTCTGTTTAACTCAGACACTCTGTTCATCACCACCCCCTTTTCTAAATCGTTTTTGGCCACTATAGGTGTGGCAGGGTATACTCAGACATGAGTCCCTTTCTCACTGCTCCATCAGGATTCAAGCAAGCCGGGCCGAAGAAGGCTGAAATGCCAGAAACCGGTCCCCGGTAGCTTGTCTCCTTTCTGGTGAAGAATTGGCTTGGTAGTTTAGTCTGCCCTGTTCCCATGATGCACTGGGCCAGGGACATACTGATTTGCATATAGCCAGGTCACGAGCTGGGATGGGGCAGTGAGATAAATAACGGTGATGGATCAAGCCCTGATCTTTGGACTGGGTGAGAGTGGTCTGTTTAACTCAGACACTCTGTTCATCACCACCCCCTTTTCTAAATCGCTGATGATGCAACTCAGGCAGGTGCTCACAGCTGTTATTATTCACACAGCTCTGATGATGCACCTCAGGCACGAGCTCACAGCTGTTATTATTCACACAGCTCAGATGATGCACCTCAGGCTCGGGCTCACAGCTGTTATTATTCACACAGCTCTGTTGCGCTCTCTATTACTCTTTACTAATAACTCTCTCCTACTATCGACTTCTCACTCTACTACTTACTGTGTGTGTGGGTGCTAATGCAATAGGTCTCGCATATGTACATGATGAAGCTATTGGCAATGTAAATGACAATGCCATTTATTTATGATTAAAAAAAAAATAATAATAATGAGCAATGCCAATAGCTCTACCTTCAATGCTGCCGGGACCATTGTTTTGTAAATGCTTGTTTAATGTGAGGGTGCATTTAGCTCTATGAAAATAGCACCAAATGCCCACTTGTCCCCGCAGCAGAATTCGGAGAAATTGCAGAATTTTAATGTAATTCCACTGAATGAAACTCCATCAGTTCCACCCACCCCACAACAAATCTGCCTCAAAGGGAGAAAGGAACATGCAAAAGTGAGATAATGAGTTTCTGAGCAGTGCTTTGGGCACAGGCACTCATTTAGCACTGGGCATCATCTAGTGGCACTCAGTCCAGTGGAACATGAAGTGCCTCATGACAGGCAGAATGGAGATGAGGGGGTAAAGCCACAACAGCAGTCTGGGCCACCATGTAACACACACTCCAACTGCTGCCTTGGCAGGAGCAGGGAAAGATGAACGTTGCTCAACAGAACCTTGGTGTTGGCTAATGTCGCCAAGTCCTGCAGCGGAGGTCGAAGTAAGCAGGCTCGGGAGGCACAACATGCCCTATACCTTTTTAATGAATGAAAAACAGTTCCCCTAGGCTTTGTGAAAATAGGACCGTCCCACGATGGTCAATTCCGATAGTTGAAATGCTTCAGCTGAAGTGTCAGGTAGAGAGTCTCCTGTGCTGTGAAACTGATTTGGGAAAAAAGCTAAACAATACAAACTAAATAATATTCTTGTGAGGTCTCAACCCATTTTGCGTAATAACATAGGCACAGTAACCACCATTATTTCGAACTGGATCGATTCTGCAGTTGTTCAGCTATCCCCGGTAATGACAATTAAAAACCACAGCAGGAAGTCCTCTGCCCTGTGGTATTCACATGCTTTAAAATTGCTAAAACAAGAATGTAAAGTTAATGAGCAAAGATTGGGAAATAATATATTACAGAGAAAATTAACACTGCAAAAAACTCCTCCAAAGAAATTTGGCCAACTGCAACACCACTAACACCGTGGAACCTAACCAAACTCTGTGTAATAATTTAGCGGACTTTTTCCAATTGAAGGTAATGCAATCTACCCCTATCTGAATGGCAACCCCTCTGAGGAGAACAGCATGACCAAACGAACTCCACCATTCCAGAACTTTGTGTAGTTCAGCAGTGTATTTTGGTCATTTGTAGAAAAAGGTTAGTGGAGAATAAGTGGCAAGACATTGATAAATCCACTTTTCCTAGGTATTTGAGAGACAAAGAGATATTCCATACACGAGCTGACCAAAGACTTTCCACTTTCAGTGAAGGTTGAGCCATTGATGGCAGGTTTAACATCCAAAGGGACGATTATAGCAGAGGCTGCCTCCCCATCAGATTCTGTGGATTAAAAGGTGGATACTGCAGTTAGGCGATTTTATGCTGCGGCTAGTTTTTCTATTACAGCTTCCACATACTTGTCATGTACAATTTAGTCCCTTCTTAAGGGCTGTCAGTGTTGGGCGGAACTGATGTAGCAAAGGGTGGTTATTACTCCTACCTTAGCAATCATGAAGCAACAGACCAGGATATTGTCTGGTATATCATATGATTCCTTGGGGGAAGCAGTGGCGTCAGCAGGTGCTGCTATTCAGGCCAGGTGACAGATGCTAAGCAGAAAGGATTGCTGATGAAGATCCCTTTTTCAGGTGTTAAGTTGTTCAGGGAAAATGGTGAAAAAACCGGTTGAGGACAGGAAACCTTTAGCCCCAACACAGCCACGCAGCGGTCAGTTCTTTGGAGGTAAGGGAGCCTTTGGACAGTTGATGTCTTCAAGGGCCAGTCATGACGTTCATGGAAGGCAGTGCAGCTGGGGTGTTCCTTTCACAGATAAATCCCTTTCTCAGCAGTCAGAAGGAGGGGCACATCAGCAAGCAAAGTCCTGACAATCTGGGCAACTCCAACATACAGATTCCGGTGGGGGCAGATTGACAGGGTGTCTGGGGGGACTGGAAGAGATTACTCCCAGGCCAGTGGGTGGTGAGAGTCAGAGGGAGGCTACATTGTCATTTTCGATTCTCCTCCCCCAGAGTATTTTGTACACACCCCTTCTGCCCAATACAGGTGTGTGTGTGACCCTTATGGCCCCTCTCTCTCCTCAAATGCTGCAGCCATCAAAGCCTGTAACATAAGCTGAATTGCATGTAATGTAGGAGTTTCAGGTGGGATCCTGCACCACACTGCGGCTAGGACCTGCTTCCTTAATCACGCCGGTAAGACTGTGTCGAAAAACGCTTCCATATTACCCTCATATATTGTTACTAAGAAAAGATGGTGCCAGGAATCTCGCCGGCGTCCTCACTGCCCAGCAACTTATAAAAACGTGCCCCACAGCGCGTGCATACTGACAAATCGCCTGTAGTGCCCCCTACCGTAGCCTGATTAACATTCCCCTCCTGGCTGCTCAGTTAGCCTGCTATTGCAAGGCCTCTTTTCACAATTCCAAAGCCAATTTGCTTCCGGTGAGCACCCAGGGCTTCATACCATGATTGCCTAATTTGAAAAATAGTGAGTCCGCATACTCAGTACCTCCTACGCGGTCTCAGGGCCCACTATGGCATGACCTCACCCCACTTAGCTGTACAACTTGTAGAAGAGTGTGCACAGCAGAACCAACAAGCATTGGCATAGCCAATAGGTCTCGCCGTTGGACCTTATAAGTATTTAGTTATGCAGTACAATATCCTTGTCGCAACGACATCAACTGTTGCATGTCTAAACACTTATAAGGTCCCAAAGGCAAGACCTATTGGCTATGTCAATGCTTGTTTTTCTTTGCACTTAATTGCAGGCAAATACCAACAAATGCTGCTACCGACAGCCCTATCACTGAGCGGGGTGGGGGTGCTTTTCTAGCCTCTGCAACAGCTGAGTAAGAGTCTGCTTCCAATCCATCACTTCCACGTTTCATATTTAGGAGTTAACAAAAGTTTTACTGTAAGCCTATAGTAAATGCATTGCGACTTAGACTGCCCAATACTGTAAGGGCTGGAGGGAAGGCTCCATGTGCGGGGGTAAGCTCCTCAGTTTCCCCACCTGGCTCGTGAATGGACTCACCTTATCTACTTAGGCAGGCATGTGCTTCTCTAACATACATATACATAGGTTTTATACATATAAATACACACATATGTATGGCACAGCTCACATAAGAATGCTTCACTTAGATGTTTACTCTAAACCAAAATCAAACTCTGTTGCAGGTGACAGATTACTCTCTAAAAAAGGTCATTATACATGTAAAAAAGTGTTACACCAGTCTCTGAAGATTCAATTGGACCTTCCAGTCAAAACAGCCAGCAAGGAGTCCATAGACGTAATCAACAGACCGTGCACATGTGCAACTTCTGACCCGGCCTCTCATGTGGCAGCGGCTGTCCGATTGGAAGATAGTCCCAGCCATGCCTGGATGTCCACTGGCTCTGTTTGGTAGAACCAAAGATTGGCATGACTGAAGACAAAAAAGTAGCTGATTTGGAAAAGGGCAGGAGAGACAATCGGAGGGTGAAAATAAAGAATGGCTGAGGATTGAAAGATTAGAGTCGCGAATATAAGGCAGCGTGTTGACAAGGTATAGTGGAGGCTGAAAACAAGCTATGAAAGAGTAGGACCTAATATTGATGCTGCAGATAGAGCAAAGCTATTTTCTCCCCCTTAATGAGTTCTGATTTCATTTTATTAAAAATATCCAGGTCTGTATTGAAAAGCTAATACAATATGAAAGTTGCACATATAGACAAAATTATTTCCAATAGAAAATGTGGTTTTATCTGCACATCCAGTGTCCTGATATGGTATGCTACCCAACGCGAATTGACAGCCAATGACCTATTCTCATTGAAGCATGTTTATTATAGTAAAAGTGAGATGAGTGACTTGGAATTTGGAATAAAAGTATTCATGTACATGCTGATATTTAATAAAACGATGTCCCAAACAAAATAATTCTTCCAAGTAAAGCTTATGAGTAATAGACAGACAGCAGAGCCTGGCAAAAAAGTAACCAAATAAAATATACTTTATAGAACTTTTGACAGGAATAAAAACGTAAATGATGAAACTGCTAAATTACTAAGCAAATAATGGCAGCATTGAAAGTATGTCTCTGCTCAGTGTACGCAGAAGGGAAAGAGTAGCACATCCCCGTAAAGAAGTGGGCGGCTGTGCGTGAATTGTGAGGCTTTTCTTATATCTAGAAAAGCAACTACATATCAGCTTTACTCAAATAAACCTGCACTTTGACCCAAGCATCCAGGTGAACACAGAAGTCTAATTGTAAATCACATGCTTAGAAATTTGGCACCGATTAGGATGGCGGGCGGACTTTAGTCCGCCCTCCACCCTAGAGGTGCTGGGACCGGCCACCAGCGGTACGGCAGTCTGCCACCTGCAATTAGGATGCCTGCCACCTTGTCCATGACAATGTAGGGGGGTACCATAGGTACCCCCCATGTGTAACCTCTACCCCCCTATACCCAGGGGGAATGTAACGGGCCCTCATAAGCACAATCCGCATTGCCTTTCCGTGGCGGAAATGACACCATCACCATATCAGGCCCCTTTTCCGCCCGGTCACCTGTGTGACTGGCGGATGGTCTTTCCATCCGCCAGGGTCTCCCCGCTATACTAATATGGCCTGGGGGGGAAATGGGTGGCGGGCGGGGTAGGATGTAGGGCGGATCGCCACTGCCATGCGGGCAGTGGCAATCCGCCCTACATCCTAATCGACCCCTTATAAATATTTTCTTGATACAGACAACCACAGTACCATCTTCCAAATCCATGACTCTCTTTATTAACATCGTATAGGTGAAGGGCAGAGTGACGCGTCTGAGTTCAAACATTCTACCACTTGCTTAAAACAGGTACCTGCTGAACCAATCTCAAGGCCATGTTGTGTTGTGTGCAGGGTAAATATTTGGTGTCGAAGAATAACAGTGAAAAAAGACACCTCTGCATTTATATTTTTGATCCCTCACTTTCTTCCAGCTGATGATCCATCGGCATAGAGTTACCATCTTTCAAACGCAAATACAAAAGAACGTTTTGCGGTATATAAAAGTAAAGCAGACCGACCGTAAACTAGCAGCATTTGTGTTCTTGCTTTAATTTGTAAAAGGAAAACGTGTATTCTGTGGTACTGTATAAAAATGAGCTCCAAGTGGGGCGGGAGTATGGAGGAGCCAGAGGCACTCCTTTGTGACAGTTGAGCAGCGACAAACAGAAGTAGCTAGTATTCCCATACATTTAAAAAAAGCATTTCTATGTACCACATAAAATACCTAGTGGGCCGCTAAATTCCTTACACTACTAGCAAACCTAAAAAAAACTACACAATGAGTCCTTCACCTCTTAAGTGAAGGCAGCAACTTTCATATTCCAGTCATTCGACAGACTAACAAATGATGTGGGTTAGATATACACTTTTCCCAACTTCATAGGTTGACATTTCAGGGTCAGGCGGCACAATGAACTAAGATCTATTTATAAGCCTAGCCGGGCAAATGAGCTGTGGAGAGAGTAAACGTGGGTCTGACAGCTGTAGAAGCACGAGTTTGTGAAAGTGCTGCCAATAAGAAACTCCTCTCTAAAATGAATCACACGCTCACCTGAAATCAACACGAACACCCATGATTACCGGAACGATGAGCCTGCAGATGTGGGTGGGGGTGGGTGTTGTTGTTTGATCACTTTGACATCTCAAGGGCAACAGTGTGTGAACTCTGGATACCTCCTCGGGTTCCTGAAACTATCAGTCCTGCAGCAGTGGGTGACCCCTACCCACCCAGACTAACGTGAGCATCACATGCTTTTGATATGCAAGGGACTAAACACATCAAATTCACATGGAAACCAGGCGATAGTCATGTACCAGTGTCCCCCAACCCTAGGTAGGAGGACCAGGGCCTTGACTAGCCGGGGGCAGACTGTACTCCTTTTCTGTAGGGAGAAGATGCATCAGGGCTCTCTTTAATTGTTTAAGTTTTAACAACAATACTTGTACTGCTTAAAATTGTCCTTAGCTTACTCGGCCTGGAGCAAACATAGTAGAGTTGAGGGAAAAAACATCAATGCATTTAATAAAAAAAAAGAAAAAGGATAAAAACGTGCTTGTCAGTCTTTCCAAATTATGGTCGCTACAGCACTATAAAAGGTGCTCTTCTATAGGAAATGTGGGGATTAGTTGAACTGCATATGCTCTGATACAGTCGGAGAGATGTTTAACTGGGTCCAGAAGTGTCCGATGTGTTTACACCTGCTAAGAATCTCCCAGGTTCCGGGTCCTGGGACATACAAAGTTAAGCGCTCAGCAATGAAGTTTTCCTCCATACTGTGGGCGGAATCTTCCAAGGCACAGGGCACACATACCTGTCAAGCAATAACGCAGACATCAGCTCCCCCCTCTGTGCTGGGCGGGGTGGTCCATGCCCGAGTTCGTTCGCCCGCCCGTAGCGCTACAAGTAACCGCTAGCACTAAAGCCCGCCGGGACATTCCCCAGAGCAGACTTCAGAATCCATCACAAGAAGCGGGCCAACCTCGGCAAGTCGTGTGCTCACATACTTCAACGGAAGACTTGCACATGTACAACTACTCAATATTGATCCGGCCCCTCGTGTGGCAGCGGCACTCCGATTAAAAGATGGCCCCAGTCGAGCCTGGATGTCCATTGGCTCCGTTTGGTAGAAACACCGATTGGCATGACAGGAGACACAACAAGACTACCCCAGAACCTGCATACCAAAACGTGTGAAAAATATAGTGCGTCTGTCTCCTGCCGAGAATAAAGGATCCAGTCCCCGTGTGCACATCTTCTGTCCGTCGGTGTGCACACTTTGGAATTCGTATCGATTCCAAAAGGCCCTCGCAAGGCGAGATTAGCGCATGAGCGCTGCTAACGCCAGGCGAGACCTACAAAAAGAAGTGGGGTGGGTTGAGCTTCCTTTTAAAGTTCAGGACATAGGAAGAGGAAGTCGTCCATATTGGGGAGGGATGAGAGAGTCTAAGTGCTAATATTGCTTGAAGGGTTCTGTGGGGAAGCAGAAGTTCAATATGTGAATATTGTGGCAAGGAAGACCGACAAGCAGATAATGAACTATTGTGTGCTTCCCACTAATTAAACTTTACATGTATTTATTTTTCATTGAAGCAGTGTTTTACTTTAAAGGTAGTTTCCCAAAGGTGAAAGACCAAAAAAACTTACAGAATATTTTGTTTTTTAAGCCTCACCTTTGACTCCAGCCCCACCTCACTGACCCTGCCCTATTGCTTATAGCATCACAGTTCCCATGCTTTTTTTAATGCACTTCGATCCCTGTCGTGGAGGCATCAAAGTTTACAGTCTATGGTAATGCTGCAGATTAGGGGTCTTCGTGCAGCGATGCGATGAGTAAATTAGGACCCTGAGGGTCTCCCGCTCTCTGCTGCTCGCTGGTTGAGAACTGTGGGTGCGGAAGTCCATGCAAGGAGGCATGCTAGGACTTCCATCAAGTTCATGTTTTGTCATTATCGGGTTCGTTCCTGTAATGGGGACATGCTGTCACCCCAATGTATGTAGACACTGTTTTTCACCAGATGGGGGCTCTGGGCTTTAAGTGCCAATCGAGAGTGGCACTACAGCAGAGCTCACAGAGACGCTGCCTTTTCCTTTGCAGCCAGACCCTGCCCCAACACAAAACCTTTAAACTCAAATAAAGTTAGGTTGGTGGCCCTCCAAAGAGCCATGTCAGTGGAGTCCCTAGACTCGGTCTCCAACACCCATCATATCTAGAGATCCTCTCCTGCTTAAATGGAAACTCTGTGATAAAAGTGAATCTGCAGGGGCAGCGGTTGCACTTTTACCACTGATGAATGCTGGGCGGGCTGCCATGTTTATTCAGCCTGCTAGGCCTTCTCCTTTACTTTTCAGCAACAACCCAAAGTCAGGGGTTATTGCCAAAAAGCATAATACAGGACGGTGTAGTGTGTTTACTTTTACATGTGGCTCACACTCACCATGTACACTTGCTGTTCCAGGTTGGAACTTGCAGGTCAGCTCTGAGACAGCAGTTTTACAGTTGGTGCCAAGCAGCCAGTGCAGGAGGACGTGCTGACCGGTGGTGCCTTTATTTGGACTAAATCTCTTGTTAAGTATTCCTGGGTCTGTGTCATAGTTAATAATTTGGCGATAAGTCTAAGTACATTGTGGCAGCCATTTTGCGATGTCCTGTCATAAACTTTGTGGAGAAAGGGGACAAGGACATTGTGTTATCTTTTCTTGATCTTAATTTCACTGAGGAAGAGTTGCCTGTACAGATCATCACTGACAATGGGGTACAGTTTTTTCTAACAAAACTAAAGGTAACTTTCAGAGAATGAGAATTACACATCACACCAAGTCTCTCTATAACCCTAGCAATAATGGAATGATTGAAAGATTTAACAGAATACTCAAAAGTGCCACACTGATTTCAAGGGCAGACAATTGATAAGTGGGAAATTAGAGTGTACAAAACATTGCAGATGTACAGGGCTACCGCCAATGATATGACTGGGCGCCCCCCTTTTGAAATTATGAGGGGCAGGTTACCTAGAACTAAGAGCAGCCCATCGTGGCTGGTAGAGCCTACTAAGCATGGGCGGAAAATCCGTTCCGCTCGCGGATTTTGCGGATTTTTGGTAAATTCGCAATCCGCGAACGCTCGCAAATTTACCGAAAATCCGCAAATTCGCGCGCAGCGGATTTTTTTTTCTTGGTGATACAATTTTGCGGCGTGCGGTGTAAGTTTGCAATTGCGAACATGTAGGTGCGGCGGGCAGCAACAATCTCGCACTCGCGAAATTACCAAAATTGCAATTCTGCACAAGAAATCCACTAGCAAGCAGCATAGACCTTCTGAAAATAATGATTTTTATCAGAATAACTCCTCAGGTTGACATTTGTCTGCACTTTTTTGGATTTGAGGCCTTTTGACTTTCTTTGGATCACTTTTGGATTAGAAATCAACTTTCACAAGTAAGCTTGTTTGGGGCATTACAGTTGCTGTAATGCTGTTCTGCAGAAAAATGAGTTTTGCAAAAGTGAAAGCATTCAGCAGGTGCAAAAGTTCAAACTCATCATTAGTAACCATTCCCTGTAGTGCTTCCTGACTGGGGACCCTCAAGAGTTCAGTTGCTAGTTGCAACAATTGTATGACCCTGCTCTGACCCTCACAGCAGGCTCTTAGAATAGCTACAAGTAGGCCACAAAGGTCCTGGAAAAAAATTGCACTGCAACAGAAAGCAAATTACAGATAAGGAAGCAGGTGCCAGACTGGAATTTTAAAACAGTGACACATTAATAAATCAACCCCAAATTAATTCATGTCAGTTGAAGCAGGGCAGGTGTGCTTGCTTTTTCCCTCCATAATCTACAGTGATGATGAACCAGAGGGTGGCATTGATGTACCAGAAGGTGGCATGGGTGAAACAGAGGGTGGCAGGAGTGAAACAGAGGGTGCTGGGAACCTGTGATGATGAACCAGAAAGAGAAACAACATAATCGCGACCGTTGCGAGCCGACATGTAAGTTCGCAATTGCGAACTGGTACAAAACCCTCGCGAACTGGCAGAAATCCTTGCGATCACAAAAAAATCCGCAAATTTGCGAGAATTCGCGGATTTTGCGGATTGCGAGTTCGCAAATTCGCAAAATTTGCGAACGCCAGATTCGCAAAATTCGCCCATGCTTAGAGCCTACCTCCACCAGTGTGAATATGGCTGTGGTGAGTCGGAGAATAGAAGAAATGCATGAAACCAACAGATCTAAGTACGATTCAAAAAGAGGATCTAAAAAAGTCCTGTTGTCAGAGTTGGAATTTTGGTGAATGGTAAGAAACCTTGGAAAATGAAAAAAGGGAGAGTCTTCTTAATCTGATTTATAAAATATTCACCCCTTTTTTAATAAAAAAAAATGTTTTATGCGAAACAGCTGTTCTTTTCCACAAAATGCATTTTATATTGTATTAGCCGAACATTCTAGAGTTTTTCTTATGTGTATTTTTAAATTGAAATGTATATTAATTATGATTGATTGTTGCTCACTAAATATTTAATGTATGATACACATGTGAATGGATATTTTAACATGCTTTTATGGTTTTAAATAACCCAAGAAATTGATTTTGACTGACTGTGCTGAATAATGCAGTGAAAGTCAATTATAGATGAGTATGGAATCTAAGTAGAATTGCCATGCTCAAAGGGGAGAGAGATGTTTACAACAGCGAGGATTCCAGGCCCTTTACAGTGTTCGAATTTGAAGAAGATGCACAAAATTGAGCTATGCTACAGGAGCGAGAAAGAGATGTTTCAAACGCAAGGAGAGAAGGGTCAAGTGAATGGTAATGTCCAGGAGAAATGGTGAACACTCATTCGGAAATCAGAAGAGTTCACAAGAAACCTGTGTAGATGTCGGATTGTGTTTGCAAATATCAGGAATGAATGTGCAATTTTTTTTTTCTTGTGCATCATAGTATGATGATCATATATATATATATATATATATATATATATATATATATATATATATATATATATATATGCAAAAATCTTTATTTGAAGGGCAGCAGAGGAAACAGCATGGTGCCTCGCATCTTAAAACAAAGTCCAGCCCGACGCGTTTCGTGCCAGCAGCACTTCATCAATGGCTTGTGGGCTTTCAGGTAAGTGCTACAACAGTTTCGTCAACACCTTTTCAAACGTCTTGACACCCCGCCCCACGGGGCGTGGCCATCCGCATGGCCTCCTGGTAGTCGTAGTGTTGATATTCTTACTTCAGTGAGTTGTCGAGTCTTCCTGAGAATTGAAGAAATGAGCTCCAAGTGGAGTTGCAGAGAACACTTATATCGCTTCAAACGCTTTCTTACTCCTTCAAATGGCTGTGTGCTCGTTCCTTTTGCTGCTGCGTCGTGTGACACTGCAGCAGGTCTTCACAACAAGTGAAGCAGGACTCTCCCGGCGGCTCAGGCAATGCCGCCTAACAATCAATATTCGTGTTGCCTGCAGAATGGGGAGCCCACACGAGTACTTGAATCCCAGCAAAATCTTTATTTGAAGGACAGCAGAGGAAACAGCATGGTGCCTCGCATCTTAAAACAAAGTCCAGCCCGACGCGTTTCGTGACAGCAGCACTTCATCAAGGGCTTGGGGGCTTTCAGGTAAGTGCTACAACAGTTTCGGCAACACCTTTTCAAATGTCTTGACACCCCGCCCCACGGGGGCGTGGCCATCCGCATGGCCTCCTGGTAGTCGTAGTGTTTCCTTCTTTTCTCGTTTGGTCACATTTGCCAAAAAGGTCTAGAATTTCTAAATGATCCTGTGAACTGCTCTGTATGAATTTTCAAATAGGGTTATGGTGAAGAGTGTCTACGTATCATTTTTTTAAACTTCATTTGACACTGTACTGAACGTATTGACAAAAGTCAATCTAGATGTTGTTTCTTTGGGGGCACAATGTTTTAAAATAGCCTCTCTATTATTGTTGCCTGCACGTTTGGCCGCACGTCGTACCAATTGGATAGGGTAATTCCTTTCTACCAGGTGAGATGTTAATTTTTGGGCATGTTTCTGAAAGTTGTCTTTAGTGGAACAGTTCCTGCGAATCCGCAGAAACTGGCCCTAAGGGAAAATTATCTTTCAATGCCCTAGGGTGGTGACTTTCATAGCTCAAAAGCGAATTCCTAGTCATGGGTTTGGTGTATAATTCAGTCTCAAGGCCATTAGGAGAGGCTACAATCAAGAGGTTCAAAAATGACAATTTGTATTTGTTTACCTCAACCGTGAATCTAAGAAAATTGTTTCGACCATTAAGCCAAACCAGGAAGTTGTTAACACTGGTGATATCCCTTCTCCATATGACTAAGATGTCGTCAATATATCGCCTCCAAAGGCGTATAGATTCACGGAAAGGTTTGGATTAATTTAGCATCTGCTCCAGTTCGAACCCGTGCACATAGAGATTCGCCAGGCTGGGAGCAAAAGTGCTTCCCATACTGGTCCCTGATGTCTGGAGGTAAAACGTGTCCTCGAATCTGAAAACATTGTCTTTCATGGCAATATTCGCACAAGCCATGCTAAAGTGAGTTGGTGTTATTGAGTTTAAATCCAGCTGTTCCAATAACACATTTACTGTGTCAAGTGTCTCATCTTGCGAAATTGAAGTATATAATGACTCAACGACAAATGAGACAAGCAAATCTGTTTCAAAATTGAACTCAACTTTAGGTAGCAATCTTAGTACATCTTTGATCTCTTGTAAAAATGTTGGCATTTCTTTTACCATAGGACTGAGGAAGTGGTCTACAAATGTAGACAACGGTTCTAAAAGTGATCCAATCCCAGAGATGATTGGACGACCCACTGGTGGTCTTGTGGATTTGTGGACTTTAGGAAGAACATAAAAATAAGGCATTGCTGGGTGTTTGGTCTGCAAGAACATTGCCTCATGTGCTGTTATCCAGCCCTCCCTAAGTGCCTCCTCCACCATGGTGGAAATATTACCCTTAATCCTCTTACTTGTTCATCCTTAGCCTAATTTTTTACTAGCATGATCCATCGAAATTAAATGGTGGTGTTTCTGAACAAACCGATTTAACACTAGAACCATGGTAAAAGAATTTAAACTGCAGATGTATATTTTGTAAATAGTTTAGCTCAATGTAGACACTCCGCTATGATCCAGCCGCTCTCCTTTGAATCACATCCATCCATGAAGTAGAGAGAAAGTGCGTAAAGTGAAATCAGTGTTATGGGCCCCACTGATGAGTAAATGTGATAATTGTGACTTCAGGGAAAGGTGATGAGGATTTTAGAAATTATTTCCGGAGAGGCGCTGCATGACCACCAGTAAACGGTGCGGGCACAAGACGCTATTCAGTTGGCTGCTTCGGCGCTCAAGCGGATGTGTTCGGGACAAGTGCAAGCAGTGGTGAGGGTGCAAGGCACCTGCAAGCAGATTGAATACCCTGTGTCTTTGACTCAGGCCGTGCCAGAGGTCAGAAAGGATGGAATTATTGTTATAAAAAAATAATAGAAGGAAATAAGGAAGAATAAATATGTTTATGACCTACCTGCCCTCGCCCTCGCCTGAGGATTTGGGTGTGGGCAAAATGAGGTATTACAGCCACTGTAGGAATGTCGTATGACGATGTGGCCATTTTGCATTGGGCTAAAGTAGAGATCTAGTTTTACTGACAAAGCGGCCATCTTTTGGGGAAGAGAGTTTGCTCTTTCCTGTCAGTTCAACGCTGAGGTGAAGAGAGGAGTATTTGAGGTCCTGTGTTTTTGTCTAAGGCAGTGTTTTGGGGCATTTTAAGAGTTTGCAAGTGATTTGAGGAGTTATCTTAGGTTATATTTGACGGTTTTGACAGTATAGAGAGTACTGGTGCTGTTTAGAAAAGTGTGGAGTACAGGGAGCAGGATTGTGTTAGTGAGGCCATTTCCGTGTTGGTGACACAATTGGGGTAAAGAATTGACGATTGAATGGAAAAACAGGAAGGAAAGTTTGGAAACAAGGATGATAAGCAATTTTGGTTTGTAGAGGAGGTTGCCGGAAAGGCCACAGCGGGTGGAAGTGGTTGGAAAGCGACTCAGAAATTAAAACATATTAGTAAGGAGGACGTCAATAAGGAAAAAGGGGCTTTTGTTCAGAATGGCGGGCAGAAAGCAACTTGGATAGAGTTGAGTAGTAAGGCTATAAAGGCTGCTAGAGCGGAACACACAGCAATCGTTTGTGATGAATCCTCCAGCAATGGAGATATTGTAATTTCTTGCTCATCTGATTTTGATGCCCCTGAGGAGGTAGAAAGGAAAAGAGTTAGAAAGGAGAGAGATGAAAAGGATGATTTGGATCAGGATAAGGATCCCGTAGGGATTTCGTGTTTAACTAATAGCATCAGCTCTGTGGGTCCAAGCTAAACATGCTGCTGAATATGTGGAATTTTGGATTAGACGGGAAATGCCTAAAGAGGTTAGAACAAGGCTCTGTTTGGGTTGGCCTAGACCTTCTCTGGCCAACAAGCTGGCGTATGCACCAGAATTGAATGCATAGGCGCTTACATTCTTGAATAAATCTAGAAGGGATCCACAATGTGGTCTTGATAAAGGGGTGTCAGTACCGCCTTCTTGACATATTTGGACCCATGACAACATTTTTTTGATTTTTTTGATTTATGCGAGAAGGCATATTTTAAGGATACTGCAGTAAATGTGTTGGAGCTGCAACAATGGTGATTATCGAATAGATTTTGTGAGAAATCCAATTCAGCTAAGATGACCAAGGGCTTTGAGTTTTTCAAAAAAGGAGGAAAGAAAGCAGATGATGTTTCAGCAGGATTTCTAGGCAACCTCTTTCTTGTAGAGAAAAAAGACAATGGCATGAGGGCTGTGATAAATTTGAAGGAGTTAAATGTAGGGGTGGGCGGAAGTCGCGGAAGGGACTTTCGCAGAGAGGCACGGAGATTGAACCAATCTAAGTGCCTCTTCGCATATTTCCATTACGCGACGCCGGCCCGCCACCCGCCTCCCGCCCGTCTCCCTCCTGCCGTATTAAATGATATTAAAAGCCTAAAATTAAATTTAAATAAAACGTACCTTATTGCGGGCGCATCCTTGCCCATCGCGCCTTCTTCTTGGAACTGCACATGCGCGGGAGCCTGCGCATGCGCATTTCTGGTGAGAATCCTCTGAGGAAGCTTGTGTGTTGCATATGCACAGCCTTAAATGGCTTGAAAGGCCAGAGTTACCAACATGCGAACAACTGCTTGAAGTTCAAAATGTAAACTTTAGGAACTCATGGCACTCTCTTAGACTTTCCATGTTTCTCGGAGGGCCAATGGCAGGGAGAACAAACATTGACAGAGCTAATCTCAATTGGCTTTGTTGAGAGAAAATATTTTCATATGCTTTAGTAGTGCACTAAAACAAATCAACACACGCATACCTGCTATGCAGATAAGGCATTGAAGTTAACACATACACACGCACACACACACACACATGAACACACACTCGCCCTCTCTTTCTCCCGCCCTCTTTCTCTCTCTGTATCCCTCCCTCTTTCTTTTTTCTTCAGTTAGATTTAGCATTTGCAAACATAAGCGTAAGTCTTCTCACAAACAGAGTAAATGGGAGGTTTGATGCTTACTAGTGCTGCTTGAAAAGACTGGCAATTAGTGCTTTGTGGCACACAACAGTGAACCTCCCTCTGCATAACAGGAGTGTTAGACCACTTTTAAAGTGAATACATTCTTCATTCTCCATGATGATCAATGGAAGCGCTCCTTTGGTGAAGCAAAGATATTTGACTCATCTAAGTGATTCCTTCGTCTAGTACTGTCCTGCCAAAGTATCAAAATGAGGACATAATTTTGAGTTTTGAATTGGTGGGCTGCGCCCTCTGCAGTTAGTCCTTTGCCTTTAACAGGGTGCAAGTGATAGAAGGTTCCATACCAACCAGTTGCTATTTCGCCATTCTTCCCAGCACTACATAACCTATCGCAGTGTAAATCTATATATATGGGGCAGTACTGGGATAATATTAAAACCTAGGTGGACGTGGTCTTCACTTTATTTCAATTTGTCATAGCCCATACTTTCATGGTTATTGAGCTGTTTGACAAAACATTTTTCATGGTAAGAGGTACAGTGGAAGTTTATTTCTAACACTCGCACTGAGACTCAGAATCATTTCTCAATTCCACAATTTGGCATAACAAACAGATCCTTAACATAGGGAAACCTATAAATTGGAAAGTCTGGAGGAACAAAGGTCTACTTTGGGTCCACCAATTTTTCGACCAGGGCTCGCCAATTCAATTCACCCAAACACAAACTCTAAGGGACATTATCGCCGCATTAGAGGGACTTTTTCCCGCTAATGCGGCGATAATTTCATGGCCCTATTACCAAGCTGTCGCTAACACCAGTTAGCGACAACTTGTAGGTGATAGCGGGCATTTAGGGGCCCACTTTGCATGGCAGTGATAATTATTGCTAATGACATGCAAAGTGGGCGTGCCAAGATGTTAGCGATAACATCGCTATCTCCGATTACCAACTTTTGGAAATATTCGCGCTAAGTGCAAATATCTCCAAAAGCTAACGCCTGCCCCTGAGCAGTTCTTAGCCATGTTATCCAATGGTAGGTGGATAACATGGCTAAGAGCATTAGCTCGGTAATGCATGAATATCGCTGACTTTTCAGCGATATTCATGCATTTCGGCCGATTTTTACCGCTTAGGAGATAAACCTTGATAATAGCAAGGCTCCTAAGCGATAAAAATAGGCGAAGCAGGGCGATAAAATTATTGCCGCTAACCAAGCATAGCGATAATTATCGCTTATGCTTGGTAATATGCCCCTATATGATTTACCCCTTTCCTTTAAATTTAAATTTCTGACCTTGAAAATGTACTAATTGAGGCATGTGCTAAACTTACAACCTCGCCCTCCTCACAATCCCAACCCCTCTTTCCGTGGCACCGTCTCTTGCTCACAAACCACAAAGCATCAAACATTTACTCTCGCCTAATGGAACCTCCTGATGACAGGCAGAAGACCAAGGTAGAACTCTCTTGGGAATCCGATCTGAAAACAAACTGGCCTGTTACTCTATGGAACAGAATTTGGTTAAAACTTAGGAAATCCTCTATAGCCGCCAGCACAACGCAAACACTTTCTTTCTGTATAATCGGGTATTTTTCACTCCAGTTTACCTCAATAAGATACATACTACCAATCCTAACACATGTTGGACATGTTCCCAAAGTGAAGCTGACCTTAAACACATGCTATTCACATGCACACATGTCTTTAAAATCTGGGAACAGGTCTGGCACAAATTAACACTATCTTTCATACCACAGCACCCTTATCCCTTACCAATATTTTCTTAGGTAGCTTATCACCAGAATGGGGGAAAAGTCATTCTCAGCTAAAACTCATTGATCTGTTACTGGCTGTAGCGTGTCAACAGATTTCAAAACATTGGAAAGACTCTTCCAAATTGTCCTATCTAGCATGGTGGTTTGCGGTATGCCATAATCACTTCTTAGATACAGCTCTAGTCCACCCTATCTCTCTAGCTATGAAAAGACTCCATCACACACTTTTTAAATACAGCAGCAAAACACTCTTTCTCCCCCGAGTCCTCAATACAAGAAGTTACCAAGCCTCCCTGACTTCCTACTGTTTACTTGTATATAATTTTGATTATTTTGTTAATCCCTATTGCACTCCTTTAATGATGTATTGTGAACATGTACTGCTATTTGCAATATTCATGAACCTATGAATGTTTTCATCTCATCTTCTATGTTACACTTGTATTGCCTCGTTGGTTTTTTGTATATTAACAGTATTCTCTCATGCCTTTATGCATTGATAAATAACTGTTTGTACGAAGTATTGTTTTCACAGCAATTTTAATTCTTTAATAAACCTACACTTGAACTTAAAAAAAACACTTGCACTGAGAAATATCGTTCCCTGTAGTTCCTGTTCACTTCAACCTATGATCTTGCCAAGCATAATCATCCAGTGCCTCTTTAGCATTTTGCAAGAAGACATTTTGCCCACCGTACTGAATGCATGGCTACCTGTAAGTCACCTCTAGCATGTTCCACAGCCTCCTCCCATGAACCACCCTTGAATCACACCTTATTTTCGTACCACGGACCAGTCTCATGACATTCCTAAACAGCCGTAAGCACTTATTTTGTGTTTGAAAAGCTTTATTAAGCATAATAATGATAATGACAGATGACATTAGCAAAGAAGAATAGAAAAAGCAATGATTAAAATAAAAGGGATAACATTGCTAATATCAAATTAGGAAACAAAAAGCATTTTTGGGATTTTAAGAGGAGAGGGAAGGAGAAAGGGGAAGGGAATGAGATAAAATATGCTAAAACAAAGCAATTTTTTAAAGGGTAGTGGCAAAGATGAAATAGTACAAGCAACAATCAAAAAATGTATAATATATGCAAAACATAACAATAAAGAAAAACTGTTAACACTATTAAATGCACAAGATGGAGAGAGTAAAACTCTTCAAGGTGGTTGAAATTTTTCGGAGTTGACGGTAGTCGGTTTCTTTTGGGCTACTTGATCTAAGTATGTAGTAAGGGGTAACCAATACAAATCTACATTACGAGGAGGTTTACAGGCAGAAGCAAAGGAGACATACAATCTATGAAAGTGGCATTAAGAGTTCCACCAATGGCGTATGGAGACATTCGTAAGGGACTTCCAGTTAGATGATATGTGTTGAAATGCGAGTGCAATCATAGGATCAAAGAGACCCTTAGAGTATGGGGAAAAAGATAGAGGTTCAGAAAGACTACCAAGAAAAAGAAGAGGGCGTGAGTATGGGATGGAAAGAGAGAAAATATGAGAAATGTAAGACCAAACCTGTGTCCAAAAAGAAGAAACTGTAGGGCAGTAAAATAATATGTGGATAAGATCAGCATCAGGTGTGTTACAGGTCCAACAGTTAGAGTTAGAAGAAGAGGAGAAATGAGAAAGGGAAAGCGGAGAAAGATAAAGTCTGTGATAGAGAAAAAATAAAGATTGAGTAAGAGACGCTGATCGCAAGACTTTCAGGATTTTGGACCACAATTTATCCCAAAGGGAGATAGATCAAGTACATCCCAGGTCCTTTTCTCAGGACAATTCCAATTTGGACTTGTCACGGTCCGGATTAGGGGAAGAAAAGAATTTATAGATAAGAGACGCTTTAGGAAGAGTAGAGAGTAAAACAAGAAGAGGAGAAGGAGTAGCTAGGGAGGTTAAGGAAGGGAGGGATTAATAACGGTCAAGAATAATCTCCATGAGAAAGGTATATGTCTACAAAAAAGAGCGGGGACAATGAAATTGAAGTTGAAAAGAGGGAAAGGAGCAAGGTGACACACCATTGAAGAGTTGACGGATCCAGATAATACCCTTAAGCCTCCAAGAGGTCCAAGAAATAGGCCTATTATGTAAGAGAATGAGCGAATTATACCACATGGGTAAAAGTAGGAAGCGACGAAGAGAATAACGGCTTAAGAAGAGAGGAAGTGAATTTAAATAATGGAAGCAAATCATAGGGGGACTTAGAGGAGAAACGAACAATCTCTTCAAAAGAAAAGGGTGATAAAAAGGATTGTTCAATTTCGAGCAAGAGAGGAGAGAAGTGAGAGGATTCCGAGGACAGCCAATGTGAAGCCTGACAGAAAGAAAAGGACTTATGGTAAAGGCGAAAGTCTGGGAAATTAACACCACCATTCGATTTAGGTCTGCGAAGGGAGAAAAAAGAGATTATAGCTTTTTTATTTTTCCAAAGAAATTTCGAGATAGAGGAATCAATTTGTTTGAAATATAGTGCAGGAATATGCACAGGTAACATAGAAAGAACATAAATAAGAATAGGAGCGATCATCATTTTAATGGAATCAAGTTGACCCCACAAGGAAAGAAAAAGAGGGTTCCAGGAAGAAAATAATTGATCAATTCGAGAGAGAACAGCGGACATATTTAATTTAATAGAGGAGGAAATAGAAATAGAAAACCAAATGCCAAGATATTTAATTTAAGTGTTATTCCAAGCAAAACCAGTGGTGGAAAAGTGAGGGAGACAAAATTTAGTCAGAGGGAGAATTTCTGTTTTGTCTGAATTGACTTATAACCAGAGACGCAAGAGAATGCTGCAAATTCAGATAACAGAGGAGAAATTGATGATTCAGGATCCGAAATAAATAAAAGAATGTCATCGGCATAAGCAGAAAGCTTTAATTGCTGATACCCATAGGGAAACCCGGATATGGAAGTATTTTGCCAAATGGAGGTCAAAAAGGGTTCAAGGGCTAAAACAAATAGGAGTGGTGAGAGCGGGCAGCCTTGACGAACACCTCTTTGAAGGGTGAAAGAAGAAGAGAGTTGACCATTTTCAAGGACAGAGGCCTTGGGTAAAGAGTATAGTAAAGAAATAAGGGAAATAAACTTGGAGCCGAAGCCATGCCACTTGAGTGAGGCAAATAAAAAAGACCAATCCACTCTGTCAAAAGCTTTTTCAGCATCTACAGAAATAGCAGCCAAAGGAATGGAAAGAGAGGGGGCTTTATTGAGAGCATTTTAAAAGAGACGGGAATTATCAGAGGTGAGCCTCCCTTTAATAAAACTGCATTGTTCTTTTCCAATAAGATGGGGCATGAAAGAATCCAAACACAAAGCAAGTAATTTAGCAAGAAGCTTATAGTAATCATTTACTAACAAAATAGGGCAATCATTTTTACAAAATTTGGGATCGCGACCCTCTTTAGGAATGAGACAAAGGGTGGCATCTTGAAAAGTACCTGCAGCTTTGCCAGAGGAATAAAAGGATTGGAAAAGCAATACAAGTTTGGGTAATAAAAGATCAGAAAAATGTAAATAAAACTCCACCGGGAAACCATCAGGACCAGGAGTCTTGCCCTAAGTGAGGAAAGATAAAGCCGTAGAAAGTTCGTGTAGAGAAAGATCATGATCCAAGGTTGAAAAATTAAGATGGGACGTAGAAGGTTTAGGTAATTTTTCAAAGTAAGAATGAAGCATAGAAGAAGTAGGAGGGGATTCGGGAGTATATAACTTTATAAAAAAGTTGGAATTGTTCAAGGATTTCGTTATCTGTATGGAGAAGAACATTGTCCGAAGAAAAGATGGATTCAATAGAAGTACGCTCCCTACGAGATTTAAGATAGTTAGCTAAAAGTTTCCCAGATTTGTTACGGCCTCTGTAATAACTGCAAAGAAGAACAGAAGAAGCATTTTCCGTGGAAAATTTGTTGAAAGAAATCTTTGCTCGTAAAAGTTCTGGAGACATACAAGTATCTGACGAAATATAAAATTGATATTTTAATTTTGTAATATATGCTAGAGATGACTTACGTTTCTGAAGAAATTGTTTCTTCTTCTTGGACACAAAATCAATAATAAACCCTCTTGCAGTAGCCTTAAAGGAGTCCCAGAGGATATAAGGAGAAGTGTTAGGAGTAGAATGAATTTGAAAGAAATCGTTAGTGAAGGTTCGAAAAGAGGAAGGGAAAATAGGGTCAGTAAGAAGTGCAGAGTTAAAACGCCAGTGAGAAGGCTTGGGAAGAGGTGGGAGTAGATCAATATCCGTTATAACAGAAGCAAGATCTGACATAACTATGGGTTCGATAGAGGAGGATAACAGATTTTGAGTGAGAGATGGCGAGAGAAAGATGTAGTCTAATCTAGAAGACGAAGCATGAGGGTGCGAGAAAAAGGAATAATCTAAAGTGTCTGGATGAGTGAGTCTCCAGGAATCGGAGAGATGTGTTTGAAGTATAGTATTTAAGAATTGCTTGTGAGGTTTGTGGGGGATGAAGCGAACACTAGATTTGTGATCAAGGAATGGATCTATAAACTGGTTACAATCACCTCCTAAAAAAAAAAAATTATCTTTGTATTGCATATATTTGCTAGTAATTAAAGGCCAAAAAGAACAGTCAGGTTGAGTAGGACCGTAAACATTAAAAACAGTTAGAGAAATTGACTTAATCAACAGTTTAACCTACAGCCATCTCCCTTCCGAGTCTTTTTCTTTTAATAGTATTTTACATTTCAATTTCTTATGGATTAAAATAGCAACTCAATTTTTCTTATTGGAAGAAGGAGAAAATACAACTGTACCAACACAATTTAAGGGATTCAATATCATTAAGATGAGTTTCCTGTAAAAGAACAATATCAGGGGTATAGGAAGATTAATGAGAAAGTACTCTCTGTCGCTTAATAGGGTTATTAAAACCTTTTACATTCCACAATATAACTCTAAATTTGCAAAAAATAGAAACATATTAGGAGTAGAAATTGCAAAAGAGTATAAAAGCATTTCAAAGCAGAGAAGGAAAAACAGCAAAAATGCAGAAAAAAGAAAACAAGAACGAAAAGAAGGAAGGAGGGGAGAGGAAAGGAAAGAAGGAGGAAAAGAAGAGAGCAAAGAAGAGACAGTACATATTCAGAGGATGACTGAAAATGACGTACCTGAAAAAGTTAGACACGGGGAAGTGGGGAAGTGGCGACACTCTACAAGACGGATCTTGCAAAGGGAGAGGATCCAGCCGCACCAGGACAAACAAATTGAAAAATTGACAGGTGAACTCACGAAGATTCAAGGATAAAACACCAGGAACCTATGTTGCAAGGAGAGAGGCACATGGGACAGAGGGAAAAAACATCATGAATGTAAGAAGAATATAAAATGATATATAATGATAAGATAAATGATAACAGGAACAAACACTATAAATATTCAGTGAACAAACATAAGAACGAAAGACAAAATAACAATGAGAAAGGAAATCTATGTAAAACACAAATCAACCATAGGATAAATCTAAAAGCACAATAACCATAGACGCATCATAAAATGTTAAACAAACGTGCAAAATGATCATAGTATTTATTGATAATCTAAATATACATTCAAAATAGTTAAAGTTAAAAAAAACTGAACAAAGAACAACAGTAGCAATAATACAATACGAAAAATGCAACAAATGTAAGCATAGAGGTTGAAATGATCAGCCACACGAAGAGGTGGACGTATCCATGGCACCACCGGATTGGAGATGAATAAAATTATTTTGTTCACCAGGGTCTTAAAAGGTCCAAGTTTTATTATGGTGGGTGACCTTAAAGGTACAGGGATGGAACACGCCATATCTAGCACCCATAGAACGCAGAGGTGCACGAAGATTGAGAAACTCCTTCCTCCTGGAGGCCGTGGTATTAGAGGCGTCCTGGGAAAGGAACACTCTCTGACCCAACCAGGAGATTTGTCGTTTGGATCTGGCTGCAGAAAGAATTGATAAGAGATCAGTAAACTTCAAAAAGAGAATAATGACACCTCTTGGCTTTGGTGATTCAGATGAACGTGGACTAAGTCTATGCACTCTTTGGATACTGAGAGAAGTGGTAGGAGGCATGTCCAATAGCTTGGGAATGAAAGAGGTGAAAAATGCTACAGAGTCATCTCCTTCCAGAGACCCAGGAAGTCCGTAAATACGAAGATTGTTCCGTCTATTTCTATTTTCTAAATCCTTGATATGCTGGTGTAGGGCACGGACTGATTTCTCCAAGGAAGAGATGCGTTGAGAGTTGTATTGAACCTCTAAATCTTGTTGCTCTACAGATGAGATTCTAGCATCCATAGATGTCCATTTATCTTTTAGAAGTTGCATGTCTCTGCTAGTATCTTCAACAAAAGGGCACAAAGTGCGAATCTCCTCTAAAAGCAACTCCATAGAAATCGGAGAAGATGGTTTTCCGGTGATGGAGGATCATGCTTCAATTGTTTGGAAGAAGCATTAGGAGGAGAGGATTTACTTGATGACGATGGTGTTGAAGAGGAACGATGTGGAGCCAGCCCAACCATTTGATCCACAGTTGTAGAGATGTTGGAGGATACTGAGTTGGATGGTTCTTGATTAGAGGTAGAAGAAACAAAGAGGAACTTTGGCTTGCGCAGTCTGCCCTTACGAAAAAGCTTACTGTAGTTTACGTAGCAGAAGTGTAACAATTGAAGTAGTCAAAAACTCACACAGATGAAAGCAATTAGTTTTGTCAGAACATGAGACCAATTAGGATAAGTGAATAAAATCAGGAAGCCAAATGAATATTCAATAATCTCATGAGAGCATCTTCAAGGCGATGGATAATTGAGAAGCAAGCTAGCACTAAAATTGAGCTGAAAAGGTATAGAACTGGCCAAGTAGATGTCAGCTGTGGAAAGGTAGGTCACTAGATAATGACCCTGTTATCCGCAAAAAGTATGTAAGGCACTTGAAGATCCGACCAAACATGCAAGCAAGGTTTACTTAAAGTATGCAGCAGGAGGTTGATATGTTCAAGGGGTTCAAACAGCTCTTAGTACATGCTGTTAAAGCCAGGAGAAATAATGAGCTTAGCGTAGGTAGGTTGAAAGAAAAACATTGTAGACAATAATAATCATAAGGTCAGGTAAGCAGCAAAGATAGCAAAAGTCACACAGCAATTCGAAGTTCGCATCAACACTGACTGACTTTGAGTGTAATTTGGCGAAATGGCGGCTACTGCTGATTGAAAAAACTGTTGCATCAAGAAAAACAACACACTTGAAATTCCAGGCTAGCAAAGGCCATATGAATTAACTGACATTGGAGCAGAGAAGTGAAGGGTAAGCCATGCACAAATTAAGGCAATAGGGGAGCAGCTTACAGGAGAGAAGCGTTAAGTCCATAGCTAGTCAATCAGCCGCTGGACATTCATATAATAGTAGGATTTACATAGCAATACAAGGCTGGCGCCAACACTGACTGAGGTTGAGTGGAAATCAACAAAATGGTGGCCATTGATGCTCTCCTCAACACAAGGAAAAACAACACAGCTGCAGTCACAGGCTGGTAAAGTTCGTAAGATGAACAGTCAGTGGGGCAATAAAGCAAAGAATAGGTCACAAATACGAAAATCAACAAGTTGTGCAGCTTACATGAGGGCAGCGCAAGGTCCGCAGCTTGTCAGTCAGCCGCGGTTCTTCCATGAAATGGCGGCGGACATCGCAGAGAAAACGCGATGACAGAAGAGGCTCAAAAACCGATAATTGAAGTGAGGAAAAGACCTCGCCAGGCTCCTCACGAATTTCGGCGTACAAAGAGTCTCTCCGACATCGAAGGGGATGAAGAAGTTCGTAGATATGATCCCGGCAGTGTCCCGATGCGGCGGAGCTCCCTCACCATGTGTATGTATGTATGTATGTATGTATGTGTGTTCTTATATAGCACTCGATGTACCCTTGGGCATCTCGGCGCTTGCCTTGGGAACCCGTCCTGTTTTTTCCCTGTGAGATTACCCGTGCTGGGCATCCCCAAGGTGAAAGCCAGGCATCCCGCCGCGGGGGGGCCGTTGTGGAGATTAAGCAAGCTTGTTGCCCAGAGCTGCATAGTGTGAACACTCGTGCTTAGAGTGGGCACCGAAGCGAGAATTATCGAGTCCGTGGACAATTGGGTTCAGGACCCTGCCACGTCGGAATCGAACCCTGGTCCCGGGTCTGACCTCAGCTTCAGGGTATGCCTCCTCTAACCAGTGAGCCACACTTCTCCAGTGGCCATCTTGAGTGGCGCCGAAACCACGCCCCAAGCCTTAAGCACTTCTAATACGACACAGTGTCGGCATTGTAAAAGGGGCTAAACCATTTCATGTAAACTAGGACTGTTTTCCCATACAGCAAATAATTCTTTATTTTTAAACACACCCACAGTATGATGTACACTTGGGTCACTTAGCTGGTGCTGTGTTTGCAACCCTAGACAGTGGCGTAGCTGGGGGGGGGGAGTAACCTCTTTTTGGGGAAGACGGAGGTGAGAAAGTCGTATCTGTCAACTACCACCACCCCCAGTGAGAACAAGTTGTCCGTCAGCTGCCAACCCCCTGCCCCATCCCCCCAGATCAAGTTGTGTGTTGGCTGCCCCCTGCAAACTTAGGGGCCACCCCGGGTGGCAGTAGGTGTAGTTACGCCACTGACATTTTTAGCACTGCCATAGATGCTCTGACTTCCAGTTGGATTTGGTGAAGAGGCTGGGCTTTGTTTGCAAATGCTAACAAATTGGAATCCACAGAAGGAGGAGGTCTATGAGGGACAGCATACCTTTATCCCTCCATTACAGCTCACAAAATGCCAAACATTATTTTTTAACTGATCAAAAAAATGCAATGTTGTGAATGCCATTGAGGAGCGCTTGCTCTGTGCTCACCTTCGAGCCTACAACATGCATTGAAAAAGTGGACACTATCTAATGTGACAACTTTCACTTTGCAGATCAATACCACGCCCTTTCAAGTGTCTGTACCAAACTATGCATTACGATGCAGTTGTAGTTGTATACTGCTGTTGAATTTGGGAAGTGGAGATGCCCAAGTCACAACCTTTTTGCCTAGAGATTCGTAATAGTTCACAAAGAGTACAGTGAGACTCTAAAAATGTGGCACGAATTGTAATGTGCCTTTGGTACTCTGTAATTTTGTATTTTGAAGTCGCAAAGTCTGTGCTTGTGTGGCTCACAGACTTTGTGACAGCAAAATCAATCACTACAAGGGTCCAGAATGCTAATTTAAATGAACTGTATTTAATAATACACATATTGTAGATTTGGGTTCATGCTACTTGAAAATATGGACTTATCTCGAAAGCTTTAGCTGTTTAGATTTTAACATAATAATCGATCACTATATTAAACTTTGAATATATTTTAGTATATTTTATTCAAGCTGAATGTTTTGCCCGAAACAGGAGCAATAACAAACTTTCACCATAACAACTAGTTCATCTGAGCAAAAATGGACCGCGCCCAGCGCCAGAACCCCTGGACCCCGAAGCCGCCACAACACCAGACTGCACTACGACTCCAGCACCCTCCACACACTCAACCCCGGACGAGATCACTCCTGCTACCGGGCCACCCCGAGGCGCACCCAAGGGTCCTTCACCTGCCGGAACTGCAGCCTCACCAGCATCCGGCCCGCCAAACCATCAGCAAGAGAACCCAACCACCTCCGATACATCTTCCTCAACACCCGCTCCGTTCGCAAGCACGCCATTGAACTCTGGGACCTCCTAGACTCAACCAACCCTGACGTCGCTTCCTGACGAAGACCTGGCTGAACACCACCGCTGCACCAGACATCGCCATAGCCATCCCAGAAGGCTACAAAATCTCCCGCAGAGACCGCACCAACGGAGTGGGAGGGGGAATCGCCATCATCCACAAGGACACTCTCAGAGTCTCAACCAACACCAACAACACCCTCACCACCGCCGAGTACATGCACTTCCAGATCCACACCGACCCCAACACCACCCTCAGAGGAAAACTCGTCTACAGACCACCTGGACCCCGACCACAGTTCAGCGACTCCATCGCCGACCTCATCAGCAAGCACTCCGTCGCCTCCCCGGACTACATCCTCCTCGGGGACCTGAACTTGCACCTCGAGAACAAAAACGACGCCAACTCCACCGCCCTGATCGACAACCTCGCCAACCTCAGACTCAAACAACTCGTGACGACACACACCCACGACGCTGGACACACACTGGACCCCATCTTCTCCGCAAGTCCCCAGATCTTCTTCAACCACACCACCAAACCCCACTGGACAGACCACAGATGCGTCCACTTCACCTTCAGGAACCCACCACACACCACCGCACCCAACAGATGCCACGCCGCTGCTGGGGCATGGTCACCGAGGACCAATTGACCACCACCCTCGCCCTGGGACCACCTGCCGACCCCGACACCGCCGCCATCAACCTCAAACAGCGGATCAACGACTGCGCCGACACCCTCGCTCCACTCAAGACCTCCACTACCAATCATACCAACAAGAAAGCTGCAGGATTCACCGAAGACCTCCGGACCTCCAATCGCACCTGTCGGAAGATGGAGAAGAGCTGGCTCCACGACCGAACACCAGACAGCTACACAGCCCACAAGAACGCCACCCACAGACACCACCAACTCAACAGGACCGCCAAGAGGACCGCCTTCAAGGACCGCCTTCAAGGACCGCTTAGACAGCAACGCACACAACAGCAAAGAGCTCTTCAACATCGTGCAAGAACTCTCCAACCCCAGCTCCAACACCAACGACATTCCACCATCACAAGACCTGTGCAACTCACTGGCCACCTTCTTTCACCGCAAGATCACCGACATCCACGACAGCTTCGACACCGCCACCCCCACACCCACCGCCAAGAACACCAACCCTGCAAACACCACCCGCACCAGTTGCCTGACCGCCTGGTCCAACGTCAGCAATGAAGACACCATCAAGACCATGAACTCCATCCACTCCGGATCCCCATCTGACCCATGCCCTCACCACGTTTTCAACAAAGCCAGCACAGCCAACGCACCCCATCTCCGGAACACAATCAACGTCTCCTTCGAGACAGCAACCTTCCCAGAGAGCTGGAAGCACGTCGAGATCAACGCCGTACTGAAGAAACCCAAGGCGGACCCCAACGACCTCAAGAACTTCCGGCCTATCTCCCTGCTCCCTTTCCTGGCGAAAGTCACGGAGAAGATCGTCAACAGACAGCTGACCCGCTACCTCGAAGACAACAACATCCTGGACCCATCCCAGTCCGCCTTCCGCAGCAACCACAGCACCGAGACCGCCCTCATCGCCGCCACCGACGACATCAGGATCCTTATGGACAAAGGAGAAACAGCCGCCCTCATCCTTCTGGACCTATCAGCAGCCTTCGACACGGTCTGCCACGCACCCTAACAGCACGCCTCCATGACGCCGGAATACAAGAGAAGGCCCTTGCCTGACCACATCCTCCCTCTCCGGCAGAACCCAGAGCGTCCGCCTCCCACCCTTCCGCTCCAAGACCACCGAGATCATCTGCGGCGTTCCACAGGGATCATCCCTCAGCCCGATGCTGTTCAATATCTACATGGCACCGCTCGCCCACATCGCACGACAACATACCCTCAACATCATCTCCTACGCCGACGACACCCAGCTGATCATATCCCTCACGAAGACTCCCACACCACCAAAGCCAACCTAATTCTGACAAGACGGAGGTACTCATCCTCGGCCCCACCCCCACAGCCTGGGACAACTCCTGGTGGCCAACATCGCTAGGAACAGCCCCAGCACCCACCGACCACGCACGCAACCTGGGGGTCATCCTCGACTCCGCCCTCTCCATGACCAAGCAAGTCAACGCCGTCTCCGCTTCCTGCTTCAACACCCTCCGAATGCTCCGCAGGATCTTCGAATGGATCCCCTCCGACACGAGAAAAACCGTCACCCAGGCCCTCGTCACCAGCAGACTGGACTACTCCTGAGAGGACTGCAATGCATCCAGAACGCCTCGGCACGACTGATCCTCGACTTCCCCTGACATGGCCACATCACACCACACCTGAGAGGCCTGCATTGGCTCCCCGTCAACAACAGGATCACCTTCAAACTTCTCATCCACGCACACAAAGCCCTACACAACACCGGACCAGCATACCTCAATGTCCGACTCAGCTTCTACACCCCCACCCGCAGCCTCCGCTCTACCAACCTCGCCCTCGCCACAGTTCCACGCATTCGGAAAACCCCCGCCGGCGGCAGATCCTTCTCCTACCTCGCCGCCAAGACCTGGAACACTCTCCCTACCAGCCTACGGCAGACCCAGGACCTGCTGGCCTTCAGAAGGCTTCTCAAGACCTGGCTTTTCAATCAGTAGCAGTCCCCCCCTTACACAGCCCCCCTTACCCACCCCTAGCGCCTTGAGACCCTCACAGGTATGTAGCGCGCTTTACAAATGAAATGATTGATTGATTGATTGATGATGATTACACCACTTGTTCAGCCTCAGAACAGCCAAGGAAAGACAATAGTTCTAATGCTAGAATACATTTGCACACTGTTGTAGATGAAATATTGGAAATGGATAATGCTTTGAACCTTATCAACGAATGAGTGATTTACAAGACTACATCTCAAAAAAGTGACAACATGAAAAATTAGGTTGCTGGGCTGCTGATATTTAATAAAAACCTGAAAAATTGCAATTGACACAATATTATTAGAATTTAAGATCTTCCAGAATATTTTGAAGGAAGCGAAACAGCACTGTTTTGATCTTCATTGTTCACTAAGCTCTTGCTCATATTTTCAAACTTAGTCAATCAACAAGCTCATTGTTTTGATTCTAAAACTGTAACCGAACGAAACCTAAAGGTAAAGTTTCATATTTATTAAGAAATGCTCTAGTAGTGTATTTATTGCAAAAAAGATCTAATCAAGTTAAATAACTAACATGGACAGGTCACAAAATGTATTATAAATATAAGTGATATAATTTTTTAAGTCAAGACGCATCAAATGATACTGAAATTAAAAGGAAAGCATTCCTGGAATTGAAACCAACTTTATGTCAAATAAAAGTCTAATATTGCCATCTTCATCCATGTACCTTCAGCCATAAAATGGTTTCATTTGATGGTTATGGTGGCTTGAATTCTTACTACAACAAAGAAACAGCTTTTCATTTAGATTCATAAGAATACTCTTATTTTACATTTTCTACTCAATATTTACAGGGACTGGAGGTTATTTGTATTAGTCATTAGTAATTATTAGATTCTTTATATTTAGCTTTTACATGCAGCCACCTCATAAATATATGCACACTGCATGCTTGCACATATACGTTTAATTTGTGCACTTTCTTGAACGGAGAGTGGGTGCTTCTAGTGCCTCTGAGCCGCAAAAGCAGATGAAGAGTCTCCAAATTATTGGGGGATTACATTTTTGGATTATACTGGTTAGGTCTTTACTATGTTTTTTCTTTTTTTTTATCAACCCTGTGTTCTGCTCTAATCACACATATCATTGAGAATCCATGAAAATTTGAATATGGATATCGAGTATGGACATTTCAACATTAGGAAGCAATATAACGTTGATGCTAATGTGTGTAATAATTTTTACTGATTTTTGACAAGTTATATAAACTAAATTACAAATTGTTGAAATAATTTGTGACTCCTTTTCTGACCTGAGCCGGCATCCTTTTGAGTGTATTTCATGGATTGCATATCTAAACCTATCCAGATGAGAACAAGCGGAGGGTCCAATTCACAAACATATGTTTAGGCATAAATGCCTGAAAATAACATTCTGAACTTTTCCAAGGTGGGAAAGGGTTGGATTTCATTTTGTTAACAACCTTAATCATACATGTTTGTGCCCACTTGCATACATGTTTGTCGGCATTTATGAACCTACAAGACTGCCCAGGCATGGTATCGTACACCTCTCACCCCTAATGTAGGATTTACTACTGCTGATTTTTCTACACTCATGGTGGAAACATCCACAGTTGTAAATCCATTTACGCGGTCCAGGAATTGAAACACTGATTCCTGGAAGGAATATTGATAAAATGTCTGAACTTCATTAAAAAAGAAGCAGGACAATTTTAGTGGCCCTTACCTACAGCAGGAAACTATTCCCACTCTGGTAAAGTGCCACACAGGGCAGTGGATGGGCTGCTGCTCCTCAGTGGCACTCCCCCATCCCATATGGGTGAAGAGCCTAGTCCCACACTATCCCTCTGGTCCCATACCATCCTCCTTCACTGTGTGCCTGCAGTTCCCTGTCAACCTGCTGCAATCCATTAAAGATGCACTATTTGTCCACACCCCACGCTCTCTGTTTGCTCCTCCATGAACCGCTTGCCTTGTCACAGATGGCCTACAGTGCCTCATTTTGTCATTTCATGATGGAGGATGTCCCGCACACAACACATCCTATGCCAGTCCATCTGGTACCCCAGTAAATAAGGTGGTTCTGACTACGTCTCGGTGAGAGATAACAAAGTACTAAATTCTCATTGACTTAAAAAATGTAGCTAGAATACTACTATCAAACTGGTTTTAATACAGATATTATGTTTTAACTACTGATGATATATACTTACTGCGTCTTACTTGGATTCTCTCCCCTGACTAGCCTTTTATGTGTTTGTTACTGACTTTCTTGTCTCCTCTTTGGGGCCCACCAGGAGGGTAGGGGGAGAAGCACCGACCACAGACACAGTTTTAAGGTGTGACAAAGGCCGCTTTATTGGAAGCAGGTGCACCTTACAAAACCCCAAAACCTTGGCCTGTGCCGAACAAAACTAAACCTCACTAAATACAACATACCTAACAACCCCTCACCCCCACCAGTAAATAGTTCCCCACAAATAGCAACATAAACACAACATCCCCCCTGCAACATGCCTCACTACCTAACTAAACATAACTTGACACCTGCTTTCCCCACCCCCTGCCAAACAACCCTGGCCTCCTACAATTACCCACCTTTTAACTAGGAGAAGCGCCAACCACCTGCATTGCACACCAGCACCTGTTCCAGCGACACAAAACCCCACCACATCGGTCACCTGATGCACCAGCTCCCAAGAAAACTCCTCTGAACAAAAAAACCCCCTTCACTCCATAAAAAAAATCCCTAGAACCCCAAAAATCTCCATCAATCCCTGACTTCCCCGAATAACAAACCCCCAAATGACCCCCAAAATCAGGGAGGGAGGGGGGGAAAAAGCTTGTGTCCACAGCCTCCGCCGGCTGCTGTGTCACTGCCACCGAAATGGTGGACAGTGACACAAAATGGCCGGTCTTAAAGGCGCCCCAGCCCAACCAGCCCAACCCCAGCCCAAGGCCAGCCCAAAAATGCCCACCGCCAGCCCAGTAGCCCAAACCCCCCCCCCGCTGCTTGCCGTCCAGTTCTCTCCCCCCCCCCCCCCCCCCCCCGGGGGCGGCAGGCATCCCGGTGGTCGGCCGCCACCCCCCAAAGCCCCATTGTCTATGTTGGTTTATTACACTGCACAGACCTCAGTGACTCTCACATGTTTTTGCTGGTTTATATTACTTATACTTGGTATGGTGCTTTGAAATCCATTGTACCAAGAACTCACACCTAAAGTGATATTATATATTAGTGAAGTGCAATCTATTTCTTAATGTATCATAACAGTAATCCACGCTGTTGAGTGGGATGTGGTTTGAACCCTGCACCACAGTTTTCCGGTTCAATCGTAGGGCACTCTAATTCACAATTAATTTTAGTTTCATGATTATCGACCATGTTATATTGTGCTGTAATTCCCCATGCTTTCAGTTTTAGATGTTTTCAGTACTTTATTACATTTCATTAGTATATAACAGAGTTAGAACCGCTGGACCTGGGAGCACAAGGAACATTTTAATATTATTTCTATTTACTAACGTTTTTTGCAAGACTTTCTTTTCACAGACGTTTTTGTGCCCTTTGCAGGGCACCTGGAGATTAAAAAAAATGTACAGACCTGGGAAGAGCAAATAAATGATACAGCTATGCAAGATATGGAAATCTTTCAGAAGCACAGAGGTGCTGCACTACTTGGTCTTCTTATCAAAAACTGTTAATCTAAAACTCTACTCGAAAGTCGAAGGTAGGGTTCACCGACTTGCATATTTTTCAGGTAGGCTGTAGTTAGCTAAAAGGAAGGATAAACATTTGTACTTTCTGAAAATGTTGTCTACGGTGTTAATCAATGATTTGTTGCTTTTCATTGACAGTCCCTTTAACAGCTAAAATTGTTCTTTCTTTCCCTCATTATTAGTTTAATTGTTTTGTATAGTGCCAGCTTGTGCTAGAACCCACCAGGCAATGGAAGTAGCTTGAGTTTTATTAAGTCCATGTGAAAACATCCAATGCTGGTCTTGGTAAAGCAGTAGATGCAAGCCGAGGTGCCTACAGGCCCTGCATTAGTGCCTGCACTCGTGCTCAACTTCAAGGGCCAAACTTCTGATCAAGAGTGTTCAATGTGACCCTCACATGTGTGGCTTCTTAAGGTTCAGATAACACTTTGTAATGTGTAACTGTGACCTGTTCAAGATCCGTCATGGTCTACACTACAGAAAACCAGTTGACGGCGGTGCGATGGCTGTCTCTGTGATACTGGCAGATGATGCTGGCCCTGGCATATTCGGAGTCTCCTTAGTATTATAATGCTCATCCATCTCATAATTATGGGCATTTCAGGAACAACAGTGGGGTACTTGGAGGGACTGAGGTATGTCCTGGAATTGATTGAATTGTGGCATATTGTGAGCATCTCTGGCAGAATGGCCATTAACAGATAGAGTGAAAGTATTATTAAAATTAGGATGACTCAAAATGACTCTTAAATAATGGATCTCTTTTGATACATGGTGTCCATCCATGGCTTCTGGTGAACCCTTAAGACCTGCCACCTGGTGACTATCGCTGGCTACTGGGTAAGATGTGGATGGGCTAGAATCTGTCCTTTTGCAGGCAGTGTTAGATGTGAACCCATAATGACAATGATAAGCTGGCGGTTGGGGACTAAACTTTAATTTGCTCAAAACAGAAACTGGAATTTGGAGATAAAAAGGTGTTTATAGACCAAACAAACATTGACAAAGCCAAAAGCTCTTTCCTTTAAAAGCCATTTTTAACTCTGCCAGTGCTTACTAATGCTAAAAGCCAGAATAAAAAATAAGAAAAAAGCATTGGTAATGCCAAGAGAACCGGCTTTAAAGGAATGATGAAGCGCATTAATGAGAATACAATTTTTTCCTCTCTTTACCTGGCGTGCTTCTCCTCGACCAATACTCATCCCATTCATATTGTTCTCTCCATTATGTGCTGCTCGCTTGCTCTATCACGTGATCCGCCCCTGCAAACTCCCCCTGCACTCCATGTTTCTTTTTAGGGCTCGCCTGTTGTGCGCAGCACAGCTGGCAAGCTCTATAGGGGCTTATCCAGTCTTTAACCACACCACCACTGGCTGGCGATTCCTTGCAGTGCATGAAGCGCGTGCACAATGCCACCAGCCGCCTGCCTGCCTGCCTCGCATTCCCACATCAAAGGCAGCCCTCCCAGCGCATTTGTCACCCCCTAATTATTCACGGCCGGCCGGCCGTACTTTCAGTTTAGTCTCCTTTTAACTTGCTCGCATTTCCCTCCTCCCCCTTCTGGGTCCTTATCTCCTCGCATTCCCCCCTCCCTTCTTGCCCAGCCCTTTGATGCTCTGCTGTAGACCCTGCCTCTAAACCTGTCGTCCCATCTTTCATCCTCTCGCTTCCCCCTTTCCTCTCCATTGACGATCTCCCTCATGTGTGAGTGCTACCTGAGCTTGTGGCCTGTACCCGTCATGTCTCTCTTCCCTACCATACACTGTTTATTTCTTCCTGTATGCAGCAAACTCGTGACACACACGGACCCTGGTTGGAGCGGGATCCAAGCTCAGTCAAGCTCAGATGGGCGCGGGCCTCCAACCATTCCAAACAGCATGCACGGTGCAGTGTGCCACCAGCTTTGGCAAGTGCGTCAGCGCCCCACTTAGGGACAGTAAGCGCTATATAGATGTTGCAATTGGTGGCAGGCTTTGTGTCAATTATGCCCCATATTTGAAGACTTTCCTCTTACAGACCAATACAGAGTGAGCATTTAAATAGTTCAACTGCTAGTATTGAAAGCTTGGCAGCTAAATTCATATAACCGAGGTCCTTTGTAGAAAATTTTTTAACCAAATTGCTTTATCTCCTACTGCCTCGCATTTCTTATATACCAAAGCAGATAGCACTGAGCAAGCACTGGTAAAGCTGTGCAGTGGTTAAATATATTGTTTAAATTTTGTTTTATTGTAAGCTACTATATATTCTGCGGACGCGCGACGGAGACGGAATAACAAAAAAAAAAAACAGTTTCTGCGACGAATGGTAAACAGTTCGCCAACGAGCCCCTCACCCCCCCCCCACTCTCCCCCTCCCCCATCTCCCCCCCCCCCAAACCAGCAGCCACGCGCTCTCATTAACTGCAGGCCTAATGAACAGGGCCTGGATTTAAAGCATGAGCGCAGATAATTCACGCGCCGCTAATTAGCGCCTAGCCCTGATTACAGGAGCTAGCCGAGGCCCAAACAAAGACGCGCGGATTCATAAAGCATAAGCCGCGGCGCCCCCCAACACTTCCGTTTCCACTTATCTTGAGCACTCACCCCTCAAACAGAGTCAGCGCGGTACAAAAATCATAATTACAACCAGTGCGTTGGAACTAAAAGGATTAAAATTTAATGCATCAGGAAAACAAACACCAAGCTATTTTTTAGTGACTCGACATCATTGTCCTACCATCTCAATTAGTCCATCTCTTCATCCCCCACTTTACTTGTCTGTTAGTCGCTCCCCCTCCTTATTATGAACCCCCTCATTCTTCACCAATCACTCGCTATACATTTGCTAATGCTCCCCATTGGGGCTTTTACTCCTCACTAACAGTCCCTCCCCTCACCTTTGTTTCCCGATCCTGTCCGCTTTCCCAGACTCACCCACTGTTTCCCAAACCTCAATTCCGAACTACTCCATAATCATTGTTTACCTACATTTTTCCCATCTCCCCCAACCCTCTTCTGTTACTACCCTCTGCTTATTCCTATTTAAGCGTGTCTTTTCTCCACTGCTCACCCTTCCCTTATAATCCCGATGCCTTCCTTTGCCCGCAATATTACCTCTCCTCACTGGCACTGATTGCAAGGGACACAATTTCAAACTGGGTGGAATTTCTCTTTCCCACGCCTACTACTTCCCTTGCTACTGACATCTTTCAATCCCTTTATTCCTCTTTTCCAATCCCGCCGATGACTTTTTTCCTTTTCTACCTCCCACCACTCTAACCACTCTCCCCCTCACTCATTCCATTGACATTGTTCCTACCTTTTGCCCCCCTTTTCACCACCTTGCTATTACCCCCATCACGCGTGTCTCTGCAGTGCGTGTGCGTGCGTGTCTGAAACAGTTTATCTCAGTGTACACTGGCATGCGAGGACGTGTTTGTATGTGACGACGTCGTTGTATGCGAGTATATCTGAATAGTGTTGAAAACCCATCCCTGCATGTGTGCATTGGAAGTGTGTTTGTGTCTGGTGTGTATGCATTCAAAGATCGTCGTGTGTGTATATTCTATGTAATGTGTAAGTGTGTGTTAACCGATGTTGGTGTATGCATTCAAGAATCCATCTGTATGTGTTTTTGTGTATGATGATGATCTTTTTGTGGTGGTGTTATCTGCATTCAAAGACGGACTTAGGTGTTTTTCATTTTAATGTATCTTTTGTTTTGTGTGTGTATCATGCCTGTGTGTAGCATAGACGACGATTTATCTGTTCAATAATGTTATCTCGCCTATATTTATATAGTAGCATGCATCTGAATTTGTGGTCGGTCTTGACTGTCCATTTCTCCAATGCTTTTGCATATTGTGTTGACCGGAGTTGATTTTGTGCAATTTGCTGTGTCTAATGCAGTGTGTATTTTATCAGGTACTTTTATCTGGGGCTATGGGAGAAACTGAAAGCCATTAGTCGTCCATTGTGTGAGGTGATTTCGGGGTTGCAACCTGCAAAGGCGGAATAGTACAACACTCGGCGACCCTGCAATTATTCTTATCGCTTGAAAAATATTGTTACTGAAACTATAGGCATCATTTAGATTTAACCGAGCTGGAACCTCGTTAGGAGTGAAGGAAACACCAGGCTTGCATTGTTGGAGCCTCTGCTGGCTCTGCCTGCATAAACATCATACCTGGTGGCCTATCAGCCACTGAGCCGCCATGCCACTGTGGTCACCTCTCCCTACTTCCTACCAGCTCTACATTTCCATGTCTTGTTGTACATTGAAGGAATGGCCGTCCAGGGCAGAGTAATCAAGTGAGGACTGAATGCATTGGGGTTTTTTTTTAATTTCAAGAAACAAACTCATACTTTGGGAGCTTGTTTCTTGAAAACATAATTTTTTTAGTTCATGCATCAAACATGACTGTTGCTCAGCAATCATCTGTGCCTTCAGTGGTACCACTGAAGGCACACGGGTCCTCCACCATAGGAGCGGAGGCCAAACGCACCAATGACCGAAGATGGCATCTGCCAACACCTGCTGAAAGGGGGTGCGCACTCCGAGCAAAGGTATCACTTCATCGCCACTGTTTGCAGCAAATGGACACTTTTAAAAAAAATCCAACCCTGCTCTCTAGAGATGTGGCCTAACGACCAGAGCTGCCATCTAAGTCATGTAAATACAAAACATGTTGCATTCCAAATGCTATAGGTGTCACATTCGCGAAAGTTATAACTATTGACATTGTAAATGACAAAGCTATCAATTTAGCTATTTTAAAAACCAAGAAATAAAATATTTGTAATTTACAAGACCAATAGCTCCAACTTTTCTAATGCGAGACCTATTGCATTTCCAATGCTTGTTTTTCTCTGTTGCTATAAACCCACCCCTGGGTTGCCCTCTCCCTCTTCTGCTGTTCGCTCACTCTCTTCTGTGCTTCCCCTGCCCCCATGATTCTTATTGTTCTCACCATTGTGTGTTTCTCTGCCCCATACTGTTGCTCTCTCTTTCTCGTGTGCTGCATTTCCCCTCCTCAATGTCACCCGCTCCTCCTAGCTTCTCTGTTGCCTGCCCACCTTTGCGTTCCATTTTTTAAAATGTACAGATACAAGAAGTGGCACCCCCCCAACTTGGCTTAATAAATACAAAGGGGAAATGGTCCCTCCATCATTTCTTAGGAGTGCACATGCACGGTGATGGAAGTGCACCTACAAATTGAAGCAATTGGCAACCATGTTCTCCCCATTATGCTGTTGGATTTGCCAATGCTTGTTTTATTTTCCCACTCAGACTCCTTCTAAGAGATTCTCAGCCTTAGCATGATTAAGAATCTGTTTGGAAAACATAGAATGGAAAAATGAAAGGACGTGAAATGTAAAACTGTAGTTCGACGTTACTGTAAATGATAGGCTGCACCCAACTGCATTTTCCGAAGTGCTTCTATCATCTAAGGCTTTTTAGCAACTTTTAAATGAAACTGTGCAGAAAATAAGCCATTTTGTCACAATGTTCTTCAAATTAACTAAAGGCAGGCGAGAGTATAACTCTACTGGGAACAGTCAGGCATAAGCACAGGTGTACTTCATGAATGTCCTTTCAGAGTCCAGGGCTTTTTAGCAAATGTGTATGAAAAATGTGCTGTGAAAGTCATAATGCTCACAAGAGTCTATAAGTAATTACTATGCAGTGTGCAAATGTGTGCCGAAGGGTGCATTGTCACCATCGTGTGCGCAACGCACTACTGTGCCGCCATCTACTGACAGGCATGGGCCACTCTCTGCCGCACCGCAGGGCTCTCTAATATGATATAAAAGCGCTGAATTAGTTTGATTTCAAAACATTATGGCATTTTAAAAAGGTTACTATTGTACTCAGCGGACGCACTTTGAACTGCTGCCAGCTCTCCGCAGCGCGCTCGGGTCCCATTATCTGCTCAGCGTGCGCCCGTCCTTCCTCGTCTCTGAAGCCTCGGCAGCCTTGGAGCAGCATTCTTTCAGCCCCACTCCAGGTGAAGGGCTCACTCGACTTTGCAGTGGAGCAGATGCTGCCTTTCTAAAGGTCTTTTCTTTTCTGTTCCTAGCCAGATTGCAAGGCGGCTTCAGAGTTTTCATTGGGTGTAGCCGGGATGTGGCGCCTCCGCCGCCTCACTGTGGACTTGATTCACAAAGGGTCTCCGCACAGAGAAATGTCAGCCCCGAGCGGGGAGACTCCCCCATGACCGTGGGGCCTCCGCCACGAGTGCGGGGGCACTTTGAGAATCAGGCCGCCTGTGTCTGATGTCACTGGAAGAACCTTGGCCATCACTTTGTTGAAATAGCACCGCAGGCCGTAATGTGCGCCCATCAATGCAATGTAGCTGGACCATCCTCTGGACTTGATTCCAAAGCAATTTACAGGTGTGAATTATATTTAAACAAACACAAAGCTTTCTTTCGGAGTGCAAAGCCATCTTTGTTTGTGGGTTTTACACTCAGAGGAAGATTCACTAACAGTGTACATTACTTTATGGTGGAAGTGTGTAACAGCACATGGCAGTAAATCTGCTTCCTGGAACAGGAAGTGGGTATTCACCAACTTTTTCTCAGCCCTTTACCACACACTGGAATTAGTCAAAGATGTACTCCTTTCTTCTTATTGTTTTGCTGCAGAGGCTACATATCATTGTACAATTTGACTTTTGTGTCCTTCTCACTGTTTGGGAGATTCGCCAGCGTTCTGGGGATGGGGGTAGTGGGTTGAGAGTACTAAGTTGGAATGTCAATGGTTTGGGAGACAGGATAAAGCGGGGTATAGTACTGCAGTACTTGAAACGCCTTTCCCCCGATGTTGTGTTATTACAGGAAACGCACCTAGTGGGGAACACATGTCACGCAATGAATAGGCGTGGTTATCGGCTGATCGCACACTCGGGGTTCACCTCCGGATCAAGAGGGACTGGTGTTCTTGTCAGGCCATTAAAACGTACCCCTACCACATTAGTGGTATAATATGTCTGAACATAAGAAAATCTAAATGTTACATTAATCGTCAATAACAGAAATAAAAACGATTTGAACTTATAGATTCAACTTTGAAGAAAGGATCCTCCATCATAAAGGGTCCCTGTACGAGAAGCACTGCCACCGCTAATTTCGCCAGATCAAAGCACATTTAAGATATTCAAACGAAAGATATCTAAAATTGTAAGTTTCTTGGTAAATCCTTTCAGACAATCTACTACTCACTAATTTGATATACATAGTTATTGAATGGAACTAACTATACCACAAATTATGTTATCCCTTTTTTATAGTTAAACCATCGTTTATCCATAATCAACAAAATACAACTGCTAACTTCGAAAATTGTAAAGGCAGTAAGTATACTGGTTAATATTCTAACGGATAGACTTGAAAATCAGTTAGCTTATATATCCATAAATAGAACATTGATGAAAGGTCATCTTTACTGAGAAGCTTGTTCTAGAAGCAAGCCATATATGTCCCACTTTCTATCCTCTTTGTCCTTTGAGTTATCTGTACATAAATATTATAATGAGCAATGGAAATAAGTATGTTGAATACCATAATAAGTTTGTCTGTAGGAATTATATGCTACATGGTTCGTAAGTGATATGAGGAGATGTTTATTATAATCTAATCGATCTCAGTCAAGGAATATTTTATATGACAAATTGTTAGCAAGTGTCAAAAATGTCAATATAGATTGAAAATTGTAAAATCAGGTCACTTATGTTGTTTTTAATAATTCTTTGTTATTAGATAACCTGTGGCTACTCCAGAAGAAGGCCCTGGTCGCCGAAACACGCACGAGAAAATCTTGTTGCCACCTTTATCTATTTCTTTTTATATTATTTTCCCTACTTGAATTGTGATTTTTTAATTATATTGCGATTTCATGTAATGTCGGTTCAATTAATTTGTGAAATTGGTTAAAAATACCTGAGAATCAACTTTTTAATGGTTTTTATCTCTTTTTGTTAATAAAATTCATGTCACTGATGATCATTTGGATACATTTGGTAATTTTTTCTCCGTTGTCACTTTCCCATGAGTTTTAAGTATCGAATTGCCTAGGTTGTTATATTTCATAAATTGTGTTTCCCTGACCTAGGAATTACTGTATTCATATATTCAGGGGGTCCTTGTTACCTATAAATAGTTCTTGTCAGGAACTCCCTCCCCTTGGAAGTTGACGATACCATCCTAGACGATAGGGGACGGTATGCCGCTATTACTGGTAGATGGGAGGGGAAAACGATTTCACTGTTATCTGTGTATGTTCCACCCGGTCTACAAACCACGACATTCGATGACTTGGGAAAGATGGTCTTGGGGCTCCCCGAAGGGATCTTAATTGTGGGTGGAGACTTCAACTCTGTTGTTTGTGGTAGAGAAGATCGTTACCCCCCCAGGGATCTTACAAGAGCGCAAACCTGGCTTGGCAGTTTCCTGGAGACGCTGGGTCTTGTTGACTGTTGGAGAATGTTGCATCCCGGACAGGCCCAATATACCTTCCACTCTGGTGCACATGGGAACCTCGCGAGGCTCGATTACGTCCTCATGCCAGCGGCACAGGCTGCATCGTGAGAGAGGTCCGACACTTGGCCAGAGGCATTTCGGACCACTTCCCACTATGGCTTCTCATTGATATCCAGCTGGGAGCCGGGGGTCAGGTCGCCCCGATCAATCCCTGGCATCTCCGAATCCCTGAAACCCGACGGGTGTTGTCAAGATTATAGATCACTACTTTGTTGAAAATGTGGGGTCAGTGTCCTCATCTATCTCGCTGTGGGAGGCTTTTAAGACTGTGATTCAAGGCCAGACACTGTGGTTGATTGCTTGTGCTAAAAGGCGTAAGAATGAGGAGGTTGCACGTCTGGAGTCTGAAATCACTACCCTGGAGGCGGAACTGGAATCTGAGGTCACGCAGGATAAGTTACATGTCTTGCACCTCAAGCAGTTCGACTACAGAGCCTTGGTGACAGACGCCGCCAAGGCCATGAGTCGTGAGCAACAGGGACGACTGTATGATGTGGGTGATAAAGCGGGGAAGTTGATCGCATGGCTGGACAAAAAGGAAAGATTGAGTCGAGCTGTGCCAGTTGTTGAAAGAGCGGATGGTGTGCGGGTGGTTGAGCCGATTGAGATAGTGGAGGGCTTTGCATGTCACTTACAAACGGTGTACGCGCCGGTCTCAGACAGGCCTGAGGAGGACTCGCATCTATTGCTCAGAGACATCGCATTGCCTAGCTTGTCTGATTCTGATAGAGAGCTTATGGAGGCGGAATTTTCCAACGATGAAATAGCGCCACAGGCCCTAACGGCATCCCCATCGAACTATACAAGCTATGTCCCGACAAAATGGCGCCGTATCTCTGCGCGATGTTTCTGGAGTCGCACGAGGTTGGGTCACTCCCCCGAGACCAGAGACTGGCCTCCATTGTTGTGATCCATAACGAGGGGAAACCCCGAGATCTGTGTGCGTCTTATAGACCTATATCACTCTTGAATGCCGAACCTAAGATCCTGGCAAAACTCTTAGCAAATCGATTAATTAAAGTGATTTGGGACCTGATAAACCCGGATCAGTCTGGATTCATTCCTACTCGTAACACCGCACTGAATTTACGTCGTCTTCATGGCATCCTCGCGAGGGCGGAAACGTTGCGTGAACCGGCCATTTTGGTATCTTTAGATGCCACTATGGCCTTCGACACCGTGGAATGGCCATATCTATGGGCGGCCCTTGCAAAGTTCGGGTTCGGCCCAGGGTTCATCGGTTGGGTTAAACTCCTCTATGAGAATCCGCTGGCCCAGGTGGTGGTCAATGGTAGGGTATCGGAGTCCTTTCCTCTCGGGAGAGGCACGCGGCAGGGATGCCCCCTGTCTCCGCTACTGTTTGCTCTCGCCTTGGAACCCCTCACGGCATGGCTACGGTGGGAACCATCGCTTAAGGACATTAGATGGACCCCCGACTTCGAGGACCGCATATCGTTATATGCGGACGATATCCTCTTGTATCTCACTTCCCCCCGGAAGTCGTTGGGGGTCCTTTTCGATGTCCTTTGCTCCTTCGGGAAGAATTCCGGCCTGGTGATCAACTGGACTAAATCCTGTGTTTACTCGCTTACGGGCAAGGTACCTCTCGTGCCGCGTAGCTGCCCGATACAAATATCGCATACCGGCTTTAAATACTTGGGGATATATGTCTCGCTCGATCCAGCGGTTCGGTATCAGAATAATTTGCCCCCTCCGCTTCTTCGGCTAATATCTGACGTAGCGGCCTGGTGTGGATTGCCTTTATCTCTGGTCGGAAGGGCTGCCCTATTCAAGATGATGTCCCTACCTAGATTCCTATACGCCCTTCAAAACACACTCGACCTCGTGCCCACCAGTTATTTTCGTGAGATTGAATGCCTTCAGAGGCGGCTACTAAGAGGCGGGCGCCCCCGCATTGCTTTAGCAAAGTTAACACTGCCCTGGTATGACGGGGGCATTGCGTTGCCGAACATCAAACATTATTATTGGGCTTCCCAATTGAGGGCTATCAATCATGCCATGTATAGCCCTACGCCCAACCCAGCATTCGAGATGGACAAATGGCAGCTCCCGGGATGGGATTACAACATGGCACTATACTCCAAATCGATTGATCGGACATTAACGGGGCCCACCGGGGTTGCGGTGATGATCTGGCATAGCGCAAATGCAGCTATGGGTTGGTCGGACAAATTGACCCGAGCGACCCCGCTCTATGTCACCGAGAAACTAGGCAGTCTATGGACCACCAAGGGTTTCGATAAATGGGACCTCATTGGTATCAGTAAGGTTGGGGATCTCTGGGCCAAGAACAGGATAAAGACTTTCGAAGAACTGAAAATTGAATATGCGTTAAACGATAGGGAGTATTTCCGATACATGCAGATCCGGCATGCGATTGGTTCGGTCTTCCTCACCGGAATCTTAATCCCGGAATTTTCCCCTCTTGAAGATAGAGTGCTTGATGGGCACGTCCCGGATTGCACCATTTCCCTGATATATAAAAAACTCATTAATGATCAAACGGATCTCCTTCTGCAACTACGAGAGGGTTGGACCGGCGATGGATTGGAGCTGGATGATGAGGATTGGCAGGCTGCGATGTCCTCTCCCAAGGAGGTTGCGATTCCGGCCCGTCTTCGACTGGTGCAATTAAAGATCTTACACCGCATCTACATGACAGGCCCGACTGTTGCGTATGGGTTTTTCGGTGGATGGGTTGTGTAAGCGAGGGTGTGGTATGCTGGGTACCTTTCTCATATTCTATGGGAGTTTCCCGAAGTCGTAACGTTTTGGAACCGTGTGCATGCTGTCATGAATGAAGTTACGGGAGTTGCGTTGTTGCCTGAGGCTAGACGGTGTTTGCTGAATGTGTGGGAACCTAATGATTACAATGTGGCACAGACACAATGGGTCACTCTGGGTAATATGGTGGCCAAAAGGGATATTGCGCAGCTATGGGGGTCCCAGAGGGCGCCTAGGGTCTCAACCTGGACAGAGAACATGGACTGGTGCATGTTTCGGGAAAAAACTGTGTATGTTGCACGTGGTAGGCCCAGGAAGTGGAGCAGAATATGGCACCAGTGGAACCAATATTGTGTAGAGATCTGTACTCCACCTCTGGTAGATACCCCGGAGACGCTGCAATCCCCATAGCCTGACATTCCTTCTGCCATGTTGAGTTTCGTTACTACCATGCTTGCTTGCTCTCTTCCCCCCTCCCCCCCCTCCTTTTCATTCCTTCATTTACTGATTTGCATACAATTTTCCAGATGCGGCTCTCCCCCTCCCGGAAGGGGCACCTCACATAAATTTCCTGTTTTGCATCTTCTTATGGTTTTTAGTTCTCTTTTCACTTTTGTTTATACATTAAAAAAGGAGAAAAAAAACCCTTCATTTATCCTGCGTTTTAACGTAAATTTTCATGATGTCTGCATTCATCCGCCGCCGGACCCCCGGGTTGCCGGCTGAAGTGCTGTGTAACTGTATAATACCATGCTACTGTCTGCTTTGGCGACAGCCGGCCCCTGTGGTTGTAGGCTCGCAAATGTAATTTTGTGATTCCAAATAAAGGTTTAAAAAAAAAAAAAGATGTACTCCTGTCCAAGGCAGGAGTAAATCTTTTTCCATTGTAGGAAATGTCAGAAGTTCCTCCACTCCAAGAAAATACTAACATTGGAGGGTAAGAGGCTATAATAAAAATGTACATGCCAATGCACCCATTAGAAGGCATTTTCGCTTCTGCAGTGCTCACTGTTAACAATTTCACATGTGAAAGTGGCTTTGCATGTACATGAATAAGTATCCACAGACATTTTTTAAACGATATTCCTGGATAGCCTTTAATGTCACTATCTGAATCCCAGAATATTTAAATCTGTATTCTAACATAGTTTTGATCCTATGACTGTAGATTTATGTGCCATTGAGAATCGAGCACTTACAGTCGTGATTTTACCCTGTTGTTTGCACCACACTTGCTTCATGATTCCTGTCACATTATAGTTTCGATTTCGTCTTGGCACTGACTAAAGACACCTCTTTTTGTGGAAACCTGCCTTACAAGATGAGGTGCGGTAATGTTTGGACAGCATTTGGATGTGGAACATGAGTTCCAATTCCCACTCCTCCATTGAATGACTTTTCCCACAAAATAACTATTGAATTGTATTTCTCTGTATTATCATTACTGATCACCACCACTCATACACACTACCAGCACGTGCAGCTTGGTTGCTGTACAGAAGCCACACCTCTACCTGACGTCTGACCTGTTGTTGCAGGATTAGGAGTAAATTCTGTTAGAGACCATTACAAAATCCCACAATAGTAAGACACTCAAAAAGGAAGTCTGGGCGGTAAAATCCACTCTGTGGAGTTTGCACAGTCTTCCGAACTCCGTGTAACGTGGACCTCGTGGAGTTCTGAACGCGGAGCAGAGTTTTTTTCCTCGCTCGCATTCGTCAACTTCAAGTTGGCGAGCGAGGAAAATACACCTCTTAACGAGATTTTTTCTCATTCGCTATCAGCAACATCAAGTTGGCGAGCATGAGCATGGAAAATCAACCTCTCGGCGAGATTTCTCAAGGCGGGTGGTCAGATTTCTAATTGCGGGTGGCTCGCGTTGAGAAACTGATTGTTCGCTTTGAGAAAGCTGCTGCTCGATTAAACATCTACCAGAGCGGCAGAAAGGAAGCAGTGCCCACTTGCGCTGTGCATGGTGCTGTTCGTGATGATTGCACAGCGCGGACAAGCTCCTGGCACTGAAAATCATCACCAACATCAGTTATCTAACGCAATCTGCCACTTGCGGAGTTCCGCGTAACGCTACAGAGTTTTTGTCGCACTTCACGAAGTTCGGCATAGCAAAACTCTGTGAACTCAACCCAAGCTTATCAAAAATTTTACAGTTCTCAAATGCCTGAGAGGTAGAGGAATTTACCCCACTATAAAAATAAAACAAAGGTGCAGCCAGTGCAGTGGCACCTGGGCCCATCATTCTGTGCCCATCTGCAGTTTATTAAAAAGGTTGTTTACTCAGAATCATTTCTGCCGAGTGCATCCCTGAGGGCGGGTTCTGTGTTAACTCTTCCTCAAGCATTTGGGGGAAGAGTCACTGTCACAAAGAGACAGTCCTCAGGCAGTCACTGTAAGTAAGTAAGTACTGGCAAACTCAGCACTGAGAAACTGTGTGCACAAAGCGTATAGTGAGGAAGACTTAGAGGGCAGGAAATAGGAGGAGAAGGAAAGGATGTAGAAAGGGAAGAAAGAGGCAAGGCATAGGATGAGGAACTACGAGATTTCTAAGCAGGGGCATAGTTATCATTAGTGCAACTGCAGCAGGGGGGTGTCTAGTGCATCAAGGGGCTACACCGAATTATGGCGAATTTTTACAACCAACCTCCGGTAAATGGGACAAATTCCTTTGCTTGCATTAGGGCCCATGTCACCCTAGCTATGCCACTGCAAGACAGACCTTGATATAGGCCTTGACAAACACCCACAGAAAATGTTATATTTTGTAGATAGTTTTTAAAATGGAGAGGGTAAGAATCGGGAGCATGTGAGCAACTGCAATGCTTTTCTAGCCTTTCCCTGATGCAGCATGATGTAAATTAGAAATAAATGACTCGGTTGCTTACCAGTAATCTTCATTATTCAGAGCCATAGTCCTCCTTTTGCAGTATTTACAAAGTGAGCACTTTGTGTTCCACCCACAAAATTCACCCATATAAGTTCAAAATATTACCCCATACCCATCATAACATGGCCGACACAGGAAGTTGACGCCAGAGTATAGGTTGGGGCACCATATTAGGAGAGGCATGGGCAATACTTTTAACTTATGTTGGTGAATTCTGTGGGTGAGGCACAAAGTGCTCTCTTTGTAAGGACTGGGACGAGGAAGACGGACGAGGGAGGTAATGTGTTTTAAAGATGAAAGGAAAGAACCCTTCCTGTAGCAGGGCTCGCGGTCCACCTGTTGTAATGCAGCTTAGCTGTGGTGAAGCGTGAAGGGCTGAGGAGCATCTGTGAAAACATTCGCTCATCGTGGGCGGCAAAACACTCCACGGGAGAAAATAAGGATATCTGAGACAGCAAACAGAGACATCATATCTCACTCATCTATTGTGAAAGGTGCAGTTAACGTTTTTTCATGCGACAACTAGTTTCAGCTTACATTTGTCTTAAATAATTAATTTGCCTATCTTGCTTGCTGTCTACCTTGATGTGTTTTGTCTAATGCGAGTGTAGATGACATCACCTGTATTAACAAGCTACCTCATCAAATATGTTGCTGCTGTGCAGCAGAGTTGGTGCTGGTTCAGCAACAACCTCTTTATTAACAGTTGCAAAACTGTTCAGTGGAGATTTTGTTTCTGCTGATGTAACTTTTTGGAAGCCTGAAGCAGCATTCAGTAGCGAATAATGTGTTCGTTCTGAGTTATGAAGTTTTCTTTATTCATTTTCTGAATTCAGCTTGAATTGGGCTTGTTGGTTTCAGCTACAGTAACAGCATGTGCCTTTCTGAAGTACATGTTCCTAGCAGGGGTTCTTGGTGCTATGAAACTTGTTTCTTGTTATCCAACTCGGTGCTATTTACTGAAGGATAAAAAGCTGAGTGGACTCCGTAATTTGAACGACTGCCCATGCTGTCAAACGAGAGCTCCTGCAGTGTATGCACGAGCCCACTGAGCCATCAGACTGGCTCACCAGAGTGAGGTGGAAGGGCACCACAGAAAGTGAGGTTTCATGAGTGTTTCACCCACCCCATTTAATAAAGTTATGCCTTTAAACCGAGAGGAGATACCTGGGCGGAGCAAGAGTTTTTGCCGCACCTTTTTGCCTAGAACGAAGATCTAATTTTGAGGGCCCTGATTGGGGAGAACTTTTGCATCCGATAAAAGTACAGGGGCAGATTTACAATAACTGGCGCATCCTTGCATATTAGCAGGAATGCACCAGTTATTTTCCGTGACTAAAAAAAAACCTTGCTCCACCATGGATGTGCTTCATTTACAATGCGGTACACACTGGCGCAAGGATAGACAGATGCGTGATGCATCTGTCAGCGTAAAGGTGACGCAGTGCTGGAGTTGTGTCGCAAACGTGACACAACTCCAGCACTGCTCAGGGGTGGCCTATACCTGCTGTGCTGCGTCACTCCTTATGCCTGCTTCAAGCAGGCGTAAGGTTTTGACTCAGCAGGGTTGTAAAATTGACTCCGTGAAATCTTGTTGATTTCATTGCGTCACTTTTATGAGGCTTCCTTGCGACGGAACACCTACCCGGCATACATTACACCTGATGCAGGTATAATGTAGCGCTAGGCTTTACAACGTGATGCATCTTCCAGATGAGTCACATTGTAAATATGTTGCATAGTGGCACTTTGTTAACGACGCCACTGCGTCACGGAAGTGACGCAACTGTGTCATAAAGATGTCGCAAGGGGCTTGTAAATCTGCCTCCCAAAGCATAGGATTCGCAGATTATCGCAATTTATTGGGTACAATAATTGTCACCTTTTACAAGTTTCGCCCTTCCAAATGGGAATACCGTGCTGATTTTTGTGCTATCTGCATCAAAATGTTAATATGTCAGTATTCTCCTGCCATTTTCCTTCTATGTATATCTTTTGCAACCTGTGTTTACCGGCAGGCTTAACCTATTGACATTTACCTTGTGAAAATTGTTCGGGTGTAGGTTTAACTGCTGCACAGTAAACTCCACCGAACTCATAATTCCTACCCCTGTGCTTACATAGGTTTGCACAGGGGTTGTGATTATCTGGCACTCTAGCAATGAAGGCCGAAGTGCATTCTGTGTACCAGCATGCGGGCAAACTTTGCTGCTTGGGCCCATTGTCCTAGACTTGCACCTGGGCAAGGTAACACAGAAAAAATATTGCCATGGTTTGTTGGACCAAGCTGCTTTTCTTTGGATGACTGAAAAAGTAAATTTACTATACTTTACCTACAGAAATACCAGCCGTAAACAATGCTTTGTCAAGGACGTTCATCATTAAATCAAAATCCAAGCAATCAAGAACTAGATATTTTGGAATGGAAGATCTCAAGCGAAAGGTCAGATCAAATCAGTGCAACTGTAAGAAAGACTTTTCCACAGACAGGAATCTCTCAAAGGTGTTCAACAAGCAAACACTGGTTCATCCCAAATAAAGCTGAGCAGCATTCTACAGTTTGGATACTCTGAGAGTGAAGTACCGATGGCATTCTTGATATGGTCAATAGAACACAATGGCATATATAGAGCCACAGGAGTGTGCACATTCCCCATAAGTACATCTATACCAATATTTTAACTCTTTGTGATGTAATATTTTGCGCCTATATCACCTCTGCGTGGACATTCCATGTGATAACTATTTCTACATAAAAGAGATTTCTAGAACCCCAAGAAGCCGCATGGTGCTGGTGTCCAATCCAAAAAGCCTTGTCCTGGCACAGACTGATCCTTTAACAAAGAAAGCCCACTCCAGAATCAACCCTTAAGCACAAGTTGTGGAAAAGAAAATTTTCAATGAGGATCTGTTTTGCTTTGAATGTTAGAACTCTTGCTTGGGATTATCTATACCTTAGTTCTCCATCTGAACATAAGGCTATTTAACACCTATACTCACATTCACCTGCTTACTTGTTTCAATGTACTTCTCAGCAAGCTAAGTTTGCATTTTTTTATTCCCATTTAGACCACACCCTTGGAGTAGGAGGAAAGATATTTTAGAAACTCAGAATCCTTAATACTAAATTGTATAGTTTGGACTTGGATCACATTATCTGTCAAGTTTATGTTTTTTGCGTTTGAAAAATTGGGTCACACATAATTGAGCAAGGAACTTACTCAAACAGAAGAATTTGGTTTGCAGTTGGTATACTACGTCAACGGCAAAACTCCTCACTACGATCCTACCTATACCACCTATCTCTTACCTTCGCCAACACCACACTGCTAGTACTCCTTTGCTTACGCTCACTGGCTACTTCACACACTCCTCTTTAATCTTATTCTTAACAATTCATTTACAAAAACAGCATATTCTCCCTGAACTCCAAGTATTAATACACTGCTTAAGGGGGGAGTGCATCTACCAATTCCTGCCACCTTAGTTTGCAAGTCGTTAAAAGGTTTCTCTTTCCGCTGTCATCCTGCCGAACAAATCACACTGGTACTCATTAACCATACCTAGGCATCTTAGACATGAATATATCAACTATCTTAATGGCCCTAATTTATATAATATTAGACACGGGTGTTCCGAAACATGTACATCGCTATCTAATCTACAAGAACCTCCAATTTAGCAATCAACCCAGCTTCTACCTTCCCTCGCTAAACCATTCACTGCTGCCTTCCTTGTTGAATATGTACTGTACTAGTAATTCCCTTTAGCGAGAGGGAAAGGAAAGAGTACACCACCATATTCCATGGTTTTTGGGGGAGGGATTTTTTCCACAGGAAGAGTTTTGTTCATGGTGAAAGAAAGCCATGTGCTTTTGCATAATTCCATAAATTATCCTGATCGAAAATCCACAAGAATGGTCAGGGGCACTATAAGTACTTCAGGAAACCTATTATTTTTAGTAAATGTCTATACTTTTGAGGGTTTGGATTTAGTGGATAACCAAAGTGCAAACATCTACATGGATCATAACCATGAGTCTATGGTTTTTTTCATTTACGTCAATTTTGTTTGAATTGCGCCCCATTTTACAGATATTCTATTACAAACCGATGGCTTGTTTCCTTTTTAGGTCTCGGCTAGTGTGGCTGCGCATATGCACAGCTCGCTCGGTGAGATTTAATGATTTGGAGGTGTTTCAGTAAAGGGCTTTAAGCCACGCCCCTCTTTTCCATTGGCTTGCGTCACCGTTTATGCTAAACGGTGGCCATCCATTGGAAGAGAGCTTTTTCTGATGTGTACTTTTGGCTTTTTCAGATGGCCCACTTGGACGGGCTCGCCTGTTTTCCTTTTGTCGCAAACGTTTTCTTATCTTTATGGGGCTATATGTTCAAAACACATGGCCACATAAAGACAAGCTCCGGCGCGATCTTCTTTCGGAGCGCTTGTTATATGATGTTCGTTGGACGATCTTCTTTTCAAAACATTTATAATGACTCGGCTCGTGCACAAGCTCTTAGAGGAAAGCTATTTATTCCCTTGGCTCAGCTCCCCTTGTTAATAATTTGTTGCCCCATCACTAAAATGCAAGCTTACAAAATTTTTTTTCAATATACACATGCCAATGACGTTGCCAACGCATGTTTGCGTGCCTACTGCCCGGGGAACATCAATCAAGTTTGAAAGCATTGAAGTCACAGCGGAGATAGTACTGATAGTACAGATCATTGATACTTCGGCAATGGTACAACTGCTTCATAACTCTGTTGTCAAAGTAGCGGGCGGTGACCGTACACAGAATTGTGGCGCCACACTTTTTTTTGAGAATCCATTCAAGATATTTCAGGACGTGTCCCCCACAGCAAGAAGGTTCGAGAACCAGACCACGGAGAGATGCAACTTCCCTCACCTCACTAACGTTGGGCTTATTAGGATTGCAGAGTCTGCACAAGGTACTCTGGCTTCGAGAAAAATATGGTGTACATAGCCATCGACAACAGTTGGTTAACAATGGGCATCCCGGACTCTGGCATCTATCACACAGGCACCCGAACATGAACCACCGTCCTGCCGCCCAGGCATGTAGTGGGTTTTAAATAGCCGCTCATATCTCTGCTTCTCCCTTGCCAGGAGCCGCAGAAGACATGGCTGCCTGCCTGGGAGAGAACTTGTCACCTTTGCTGAGGTTCCGTGACAATTGTAAGTGGTGTTTTCGACTCGCACGAATATGGTCGAGTCTGGTATCTACGAACCGCAAATGACGAGTTTGGTGGGTGTGCGCAGTTTCGCTGTGCTAACCTAAACTGTTCGTCTGTTTCATGGGTTTTTCTATCTGTACCCACGGGTTCCATCTTAGATACGGCATCCATTTTGTCTCTTGCCCTCAAGTAGCCAGCGAACGGACGTTGTCCGCTTCGCGACCCTGGGATTCCCAAGCCATTTGCGGAAGACACGTTTCCTCTGAAAGTGTCTTTATGACGAGGGGGGGTGATACTGTAAGGCAGATGGCCCCGCTCGAGGCTCATCTTGCCGTGCCGGTCTATTGTCTCAGCCGTGCATCCCATTAGGCACGTCCCTTTGATGCCTGTAGCTCGTGTTTCCTGATACCTCCTCTTTTACACCCTTTTCGATCTTCCCACTGTTTCCATCTTCCTCTGCACCTATCCTTGTTCCATATTCGATCTGTTTTACTGCCGATTGGAATGTACTAATGGTGGGAAGATGGGTTTTTACAGTTGGGAACCGCCAAATGTTTCCGCACTTATGTTCCGGACTCTGAATGTATCAAAGTGACCAAAGCGACCCCTCTCGGGGATAATTATGGGAACCGAGTTGTAAACCTTTGTGTACCGTGTAACCCTATGGAAGAAACATGTATAAAAGGAGCGACTCACTTGCAGCAATTTGAAGCAGTCTCCCCAAGTTGCACGTGTTGTACTTGCTGTGACGTCTGTGTTCCCTGCAGTAATAAACCTCGAATCTTTGACGCCGAAGGAAGTGTCCCGTGTCTCTGTCACTTGTACGCCGGAACAGGTTACCCACGAAGGTTTCAGGTGTTGTCCCCTGGCACCGCTGGGTCTTTAAAAGAACCCAGTCCTTCAGTTGGCGCCCAACGTGGGGCTGCATCAGTGGTACCGGTCCAAGCCCGACGATCGTGAGGAACTTCGTGTGAAATCTCCGAGGGAAGGTGCACTCCGCTTCATCGATCCTGTTGTCGAAATAAGTGGCCCGAAGACTTTTCCCGCGAAGATTCCCACCTCCTGATGGCTGTGACGGACTGCTGCCCTGACTGTAGACCTGTTTTGGCGCCTGGCGTAGACCTTGGTGTAGCGAGACGATTGACTGGCCTTCCTGGTGACGCCATCGATCTTTGAGTTAAGTATTTGTGGGTCGCTCCCAGAGTTCTTGGTTGTGGTTGCTTAGTTGTTGCATGGTTCCATTGCATTTGTGGTTCTTGGTACTTTGTTGTGATATTTGACGACTGCAGCCGCCAAAAACCGAGGGTTTTTGCTCTTTGCTGGGACTTGGTAAATCCCGTAACCCTTGAAGTTTGTGAAACACGGCTAGTGTGCAAGATGCCTGGTCGTTGTACTTTGTTTAATTGTTTCAGACGTTGTGGTACGGATTCCCGACTGGAGGACTCGTGTCCGATACCTCCGGTTGGAACTCCCACTTATGAGCTCTACAGTAAGCACGGACTAGGTCCTATTACTTTTAATGAATATTGGATTCGTTACACCAAAAAAGATGGTGTCCTTAGTTGGCCACCTCATGGTAGTTTCGAGACCCCGATTTTAGATAACCTCGAGGCAAAATTGTTTAAGAAAAAGTCAAGGCCGGCCATGTTTGATGCTTTTCGGTTGTGGCGTAAAGAAGCCCGACAGAAGGAGATCAGACAGACTAAACGTAATCAGAGAGATGGTGTGGCTACCATTGTAAAGAAAGCAGAGCAGTTTCAGCGTGATAAGGAGGATAAGGAAAAGGAAGTATTTGATAGGCTACAGCGTATGTCGATAGATAAATGCTATCCTGTTTTTCCTACGGAGTCGGATAAAAAGGAAGAATTAGTTGAGGATCCTTTACTGTCCTATCTTATGAAGTCGCCACCTCCGTATGTACAGGGTACCACGACTCCTGTGGTTCCTCCTCAACCTGCTCCTCAACCTGCTCCTCAACCGGCTCCTCAACCTGCACCTGTTCTTCCGACTATTCCTGCTCCTTTGCCTACTGCTGTTCCTACTGCTCCTCCGCTTGCACTTCCACATACTCCTGCTCCCGCTACTGCTCCTGCTCTACTTACTCCTGTTGCTTCTTCTGTTTCTACTCCTTCTCTTGTTAACCCCTTATGTTATACTTCTCCATCTACTCGAAGTCGTACCTCTCCTGTTGCGGCTAGCTTCTTCAATTCTCTTGGCCCTGTCCTTGGGTCCGCTGGTTCGGATGGTCTTCAAAGGCGTAGCCAGCTTCCCGGTAATAGGGAGCGTGCCGCGCTGTATAACATGGCGATGGGTTGGATGACATATCCTCTTAGAAATCCTCCACGTGCTGTACTTGATACGTTCTGTCAATTTAATATTCCGACACAGAGATACGTTTTCGAAGAAATGTGCAAGGTTCTGCGCGATCAGATATCGGCCGATGCACCTGACGATGTGTTGACCGCTTTGTCTGATCTACAGCTTCAGTTCTCGAACGGACTGATAGTGGATACCAACTTTCGACGCGCTGTTGAGCGGTTGCTATCTTTTCGTCCCACTCCTATACCTCAAGCCTTGTTCGTTGAGGACGTTGAAAGACAGTTTGATGCGTCAGGTCAGTTTCCCATGCGGGAAGTTCCACCAGTGTGGATGCCAGGTGACGCTAATGTTAATCCGCCGATCTTGCCGCATTTCCAGAGAGTATGGATTCATCTCCCATGGAAACGATCGGAAGTTTTACAGGTGAAGCAATCTTTGCCTGATCCTCGCAAAAATCCTGCAGGATATTATAAAGAATTATCGCAGCTCGTAGACGCTACGATAATGAATCTTGCCGATATCGATATGCTGTTTGGCAATGTCGTACCGCAACCGGTATGGGCTAAGATTCGTCAGGAAGATCATGCAAACGAATTGGGTGGTGATTGGGCTGCCCTTACGGCGGCAGATACACGACAAATTGGTGGGGCTAAGCCCGAACAGCTCGTTACGGCTCTCCCACAGAGAATAATTACGCTAATGAAAACACTTATGCCAGCCATGAGGGTGAACTGGGACAAATTGTCAGCTTGTAAGCAGAAAAAGGACGAGAGTGTCTCTGATTTCTTTACGAGATTTGAGGAGGCATTCATCGATCATAGTGGTCAGGATATGGGCACTGAGGGTGGTCAGCGGTTGTTTGTGGATAAATTTGTCTCTAACTTATTGCCCGACTTGAGCAATAAATTAAAGAATTCTGAGAGTGCGTGGGCTGTTTCTACCTCTGCTCAAATACTGGCTACGGCACAGTTCGAATCAGAATGATTCACAGCAGCGAAATCGATCGCAGCCGCAATCGAATAGGTTGCAATCTCGAAATGACTCCTCTTCCCAAAGGTCTTCATTAGGGTACAATCAGTGTGCCTATTGTAGACAGGAGGGTCATTTAAAATTCAACTGTCCTGTTCTACATGATCGTAATAGTGGTAACTCCTCTAGAGGAAGTCGTGGTGGTTCTCAGCAGACATCACGTGGTAGAGGTCGTGGTGTTCAGAATGATCGATCAGATAATTCATCAAATTCCAATACTTGTTTTGATCAATGTGGATCCTCGCAAGGACGATCTGCACAGTACAATGTAGATGATTATTATGTCGATCAGGGAACTGACGACAGTAATTACTAGGACAGCCATAGACAAGGAGAGGGAGTGGTATCAGTTCCGGTTGATCAGAGAGGGCCTTACGTCGCAGTTGCTACATCGGGCGTCGTTGAGCCTTTTCTGTTGAACACTGGTGCAGCGAAAAGTTCCATAATGCATTCGAAACTCCCTGGCGCACCTTTGTCTGGCTTAACAAATGTTTCCGTTGGATTCTCTGGCGCCCCTGTTAGCAATCCAGTTTCGCGCCCTTTGCCCCTTGCAATTGGGCCACGTGAGCTCGAAGCTCCGTTGATTTTGACTACTGGTTGTGGTGAAAATCTTTTGGGCCTGGATTTGCTAAAACGTTTGTATGCAACTTTGTATTGTTCTCCTGTGGGAGTAAAGCTTTCGTTAGGCGAGAGGGTTGTCTCTCCTATGTATTTGTCTCTCGATAAGCTTCCACCGGAATTGAGTTCTCTTCCTACATCTTTGTGGGCAACAGGTCCCAATGATGTGGGCCTGCTTGACATCTCCCCTTATGTTGTTCAGTTGAAATCTAATGTGCGATTGCCACGTATTCCCCAGTATCGAATATCTCTTGATGGTGAACGGGCACTGTTAGCGATCATCTACGATCTGATCGAGAAAGATGTTATTGAAGAAACTCGGGGAAACGTGTGCAATAGCCCTGTACTGCCCATTTTAAAACATACTGATCCTTCGAAACCGCCTGTTTATCGTTTTGTTATCGATTTACGGGAGGTAAATAAAATTGTGATTCCTCAGTTCCCTGTTGTGCCTGACATCACGGCGCTACTGACTCTGATTCCAGCCTCTGCATCTTGGTTTTCGGTGATCGATCTGAAGAATGCGTTCTTTAGCATTCCGATTGCCGAAGAAAGCAGAGATCTTTTCGGTTTTTCTCTTGGTGGTCGTAGCTTCCGGTTTAAACGTGCTCCTCAGGGCTACTGTGAGAGTCCATCGATTTACAGTCAAGCCTTGAAGGGTCAATTGGATGCGTTTACGTTGCCGGTTGGTGCGGCCTTAATCCAATATGTCGATGACTTATTGGTGGCTGCAGATACTCAGGACATTTGCAAAATTGCTACGGTGTCGTTGCTGCAACATCTCTGCGACTTACATCACAAGGTGTCACCTTCTAAACTCCAATATTGTTGTCAAGAAGTAACCTATCTAGGTCACTTATTGTCAAAGGAGGGAAGGCGGTTGACCCCAGAGAGAATTGCAGCAATCGCGCGAATGACTGTGCCAACAACCCAAAGAGATGTGCGTGCCTTTTTGGGCATCACGTCATACTGCAGGCAGTGGATCCCGAATTTTTCATTGTTAACGAAACCATTGGTGGCTCTTACGTGCAAGGATGTTTCAACTCCTTTACCATGGACGGAAGAATGTCAAAAGAGCTTTTCTGAATTGCGTGACTCATTGTGTTCGGCTCCTGTGTTAGGTACTCCTGACCACAGCAAGCCGTTTACATTATATGTTCACGAGAGGGAAGGTTGTTCTTAACGCAACCTTTTGGTGGAAAGCAACGTCCATGTGCATATTTTTCCTCGACCTTGGACCCGGTAGCTAGAGCATTGCCAAGTTGCCTGAGAGCAACAGCGGCAGCTGCGGTGTCCATCCGACAATCAGCAGGATTGGTCATGGATAATATGCTTACGGTGATGGTTCCGCATGCAGTTGACACTCTTTTGAATCGTACGAAAACCCAGCACTTGACGAGTGCAAGGTTGTCTGGGTATGAGCTGACGCTGTTGGCAAGTCATATTCAGATAAAACGTTGCAATGTTCTGAACCCGGCAGCTTTGTTACCAATTAGCACAGAGTCAGATGAAATAGCAGAACATGACTGCTATTTGAGGACTGAAGAGGAAACAAAAGGTCGCGTGGACCTTAAAAACACCCCTTTGGAAAATCCAGATGGAACTTTGTATGTGGATGGTTCATGTTTTAAATTACCGAATGGTGATGTGACTACTGCATATGCTGTTGTAACTTTGAATACTGTTGTGGAAGCTGCGAGATTGAATCAAAATTCTGCCCAGGCTGCAGAACTGATTGCTCTCACTAGAGCGTGTGTGTTAGCGAAAGGGAAACGTGTGAATGTGTTTACCGACAGCCAATATGCATTTGGCGTCGCCCATAGCTTTGGACGGTTGTGGAGAGAGAGAGGTTTTATGACGTCGCATGGCACGAAAATTCAGCATGGTCAGCTTGTGAATGATCTTTTGGATGCACTTACGTTGCCTAAGCAGGTAGCGATTGTTAAATGTAGTGCGCATCGTAAGGTGACGGATGATGTCGGTCGTGGTAATGCATTTGCGGATGAGACTGCTAAGGAGACTGCCCGGAACCTTAGCACCCGAATGTATGTGACGAGTTCGGTTAGGTGGCCTGCAGAGACGAGTATGTGTGAGGATACTATCGAGAGTGTGAAAGCGATACAGAATGAGGCCACCGAGACTGAAAAGGCGAAGTGGAAAGAAAGTACGGGAAAGTTGGATGCGAATGGTTGTTGGATTGATTTGTCGGAACAAAAGAGATGGATGTTGCCAGATGCGTATGTGCTCGCTGTTGTGACGATGGCGCATGGGTTAGCACATATTAGTGTGAAAGGTATTTGTAAGTTATTGTCTTCTGTGTGGAAGAATGATGGTATCACGAAATGTGCTGAACGGTTGGTTAAGAATTGTATGGTATGTATGTTATATAATCCTAGTAAGGGAACCCCAACACCCCCTGGTAGTTTTGCTCCCCCTTCATGTCCTTTTGAGGTGATTCAATTAGACTTCATCCATATGGAGCGATGCAATAGCCTGAAATATGTTTTAGTTGTGGTTTGCGCATTCTCCCGATGGATTGAAGCCTATCCTCTCAAAGACAACACTGCTCTGTCAACTGCGAAAATCCTACTGAAGGAATATTTTCCTCGGTATGGAATGCCTCGGATTGTATGGTCTGATAACGGAAGTGAGTTTGTGGGGAGTGTGATGAAGAATGTGTGTAAGGGCCTTGGAATTAATCAAAAATTCCATAGCGCCAATCATCCCCAGTCAGCTGGTTTGGTTGAAGGGTATAACGGCACCCTTAAACTAAAGCTAGCGAAGATTCAGGCTACGACTGGTCTTTCGTGGCCTGACGCTTTACCCTTAGCTTTATTGTCAACAAGGGCGACAGTACACTCCCAAGTAGGGCTCAGTCCCTACGAGATAGTGTTCGGTCGTCCTGCAAATGTTTGGGGGGTCCCTAGACCGGGTGTGTTCTGTAATCTTGAGTATCCAATGTTGATTGACTATCTTCATGATCTGACTGCTAAACTGAGGTTAATTCACCAACAGGTTTACGAAGCATTGCCGACGCAGACGGAGGGTCCAGGCCACCAGCTCCAGCCCGGAGATTGGGTGGTGACGCGCAATTTTGCCCGTAAGAAGAATTTGGAACCCCGCTTCACTGGACCCTACCAGGTCCTCCTTGCCACGAGAACTGCCGTTCGTCTGGAGGGCCGGAAAAATTGGGTGCATGCCACCCATACGAAGAAAGTTCCTATACCGTTATCGGCAGACTCGTGGGTGAGGAGTGGCATTGCTTCAGCTGAATCCGAAGGATTGCCGGCTTTTGTACCTTTTAGCGACGCACAACCTGTCGGAGAATCCTCAGTACAGCAGAAAGACACTGTTGAACATTTGTTACCAAAAGACTCAAGACCAGAACTTTCGACTGATCAGCAGAACCCTGTTCCCTCAACGGATCCTTTGTTTGATGAACAGACACGTCCTAAGAAAACTCGATACTTTTTGCGATCCAGTACTAAGGACAAATAAAAAGATTTCGTTCTGTCCCTTGACAATTGCATTATCCCGTTTACCACGATCAGTCTGAATATCCGTATCATTGTAATTATTTTTGTATATATTGAAGTTTCGTTCCACATGTATTTTTGCTTCCACAGCTGAGAGACATTTTGTATATATATTATAAATAAAGGCCGTAGGGCCGCGCGTGTACTTCCTTCTGGTTAGTAGGTCTTGACACTAGGTTAAAGACCGTCGGTTCCTGGGAACTCCTAGGGATTGACTACTACTACACAGAACGAAGTGCGTCAAGAAACGTTGCGGACGGTCATAGGGGATGGCGTTTTCGAAGCTGATGGACTTGGAAGAAGCTCAGGCACAAAGATTCAAATTGCAACAACTTATTCGTACCAAATGTTTTATGTTTCAAATGTTCGTATTGCTTTTGATTGTTTCTGCACTATTGGCGGGTGGGGTGTATTACATGATGTCGTACTTCTTACCTTCTGCCATACCTACTCCTACTTCTGACCCTAAACTTACCTCCACTGCATCCCCTCATTCCTTCCATATCTTACCCGAACACGAGCAGGCTAGATGTGCAGAATTCCGAAATAATTCCTTTATTCAGCTCCTTCATCAGCACCAGTTAGTGGTTAACACTACTAATTGTTGGGTGTGTGGGTTGATGCCACATACCACGGATAAGGGAATTCCATATCTGGTCTTACCGTATAGTTCCCAGGGTTCAGCTCGAGCATTTCAAACAATGTTTCGAAGCGCACTAGATTCTTACCCCAGTCGAGAGCCACGATCCCCCTACTTTGGCCCTGGCTCGTATAACAAGCCTTTGTCTATAGCGATAGAAGACTTAGATAGAGATATCTATGAGCCGTCGCTCATCCCAGAGGAAGAGGTACAAGCCTATAGGGTCCTGAGTAAGGTCGAGTATAGTGCGCTCACGAGTGAAAAACAGCTTAGAAGCTCGCCTCCGATATGGGTCGTACCCCACATTGGTAATTTTTGTCTAATGGGTCGTGGCCGAAGATCGAAAGCTCGACTTGGAGAGAGTGCTTGCACCGAGAATTACATTCTGCCGATGGTCTCGTCCCCTGTGTTTCTGGCTGCCAAGGGTACATACTTTGTCTGCCATGATCGTGCATATACATGGTTGCCTTCTGACTTTGTGGGCTCATGTTATATCGCAAATCTGTTGCCTCCGACGTTCACTGTTGATGCAGATTATCACAAGACTAGAGTTGTGAGAGGCGTGATTAGCGAAGAGGACACTGCCGGTCAAGAGGCAGGAGACTTTTTCAAGGGTTTCCTCCCGTTTTGGGGGCCTATGGCTAATAGTAGGAACCTGAGACAATTGACTCGAGTGGTGGAATCGACAGCTAATATTACTGCCAGTGCCCTTGGTAATATCACCACAGAACTTACCGTATGGTTTTAGACGTGATCCTAGCAGATCGAGGTGGGGTATGTAAGGTGATCCATTCGAGCTGCTGTATTTTCATTCCAGATAACGCTCCGACTGTCTATCAAGCCATCTCAAAGCTACATAAGATCTCTGAGTCCATACACGTGGACGTAGGGGATTGGACGCTGCTTGGGTGGTTTTGGGGCCTGATGTCGACTTGGGGTTGGAAGATTCTGATGATTGTCGGAGTTGTTGTGGCATTCCTGTTCACGTGTTGCCTTTGTGTACAGTGCGGACCTGCCTTATGTGGCCTCTGTGCTACGACGTGTATAAGGCAACCACCTGTTACCAAAGGAGCCCGGTTGGACAGAGCTATGTTACAGCAACATCTAGATGGTCTGATGAATATTGAATATGATTCCGACTAGTGCTTGCCTACATGAGGGCAAAAGGAGCGTCTGAGGTTCTGTGACAATTGTAAGTGGTGTTTTCGACTCGCACGAATATGGTCGAGTCTGGTATCTACGAACCGCAAATGACGAGTTTGGTGGGTGTGCGCAGTTTCGCTGTGCTAACCTAAACTGTTCGTCTGTTTCGTGGGTTTTTCTATCTGTACCCACGGGTTCCATCTTAGATACGGCATCCATTTTGTCTCTTGCCCTCAAGTAGCCAGCGAACGGACGTTGTCCGCTTCGCGACCATGGGATTCCCAAGCCATTTGCGGAAGACACGTTTCCTCTGAAAGTGTCTTTATGACGAGGGGGGGTGATACTGTAAGGCAGATGGCCCCGCTCGAGGCTCATCTTGCCGTGCCGGTCTATTGTCTCAGCCGTGCATCCCATTAGGCACGTCCCTTTGATGCCTGTAGCTCGTGTTTCCTGATACCTCCTCTTTTACACCCTTTTCGATCTTCCCACTGTTTCCATCTTCCTCTGCACCTATCCTTGTTCCATATTCGATCTGTTTTACTGCCGATTGGAATGTACTAATGGTGGGAAGATGGGTTTTTACAGTTGGGAACCGCCAAATGTTTCCGCACTTATGTTCCGGACTCTGAATGTATCAAAGTGACCAAAGCGACCCCTCTCGGGGATAATTATGGGAACCGAGTTGTAAACCTTTGTGTACCGTGTAACCCTATGGAAGAAACATGTATAAAAGGAGCGACTCACTTGCAGCCATTTGAAGCAGTCTCCCCAAGTTGCACGTGTTGTACTTGCTGTGACTTCTGTGTTCCCTGCAGTAATAAACCTCGAATCTTTGACGCCGAAGGAAGTGTCCCGTGTCTCTGTCACTTGTACGCCGGAACAGGTTACCCACGAAGGTTTCAGGTGTTGTCCCCTGGCACCGCTGGGTCTTTAAAAGAACCCAGTCCTTCATTGCCCTTCAGTTCATATTTAAAGATAACACCTTCCCCTTTTACGGTAAGTGTGCTTGTTTTTTTATTGGCATTTGATTCGGAAACAGTTGTAAGCTCATCTATGGAGTGATTTCGTTGCTCATAACTGTTTAGGATTGTGCTGACACTGACCCAGTGCCAACTACATACAATAGCAAGGGTTTCGCATTAATTCTGTGATAAACGCCAGAGGAAGGAGTTTTACATCAACAACTAACAGACTTTGTACTCAGCTTATACTAAACGGCCCGCTCAAACTGCGAACAAAAGCCTGCACTCACTGTCACTTTAAGCCTGTCACCGATTTAAGGCCTGAAACTAACTCCATCCAAAGTATTAACAACAAAAAGGAAATCAATATAGCAGCTGCCCTCAGGAATGCCCGCTCACTGGGCAAACATAAAGAGGAGATTGCAGACTTTATTACTGACCACGAAATTGATCTTCTGTTTATTACAGAAACATGGACCGATTTGGCATCTGAACCAGATCTGGTAGTGGCCACCCCTGAGGGCTACAACACTGTGAGACAGGACAGAGTAGACAAAAAAGAGGGTGGGTTATCAATAATCTTGTGCAGCAAATTCACCAATAAGATTCTCCATGCCCCATTTACAACTTGTGAAGCCATATATTTTTCCATCTTACTGACCCCCTCCCAAATCTTTAAGGGCATTCTACTCTACCGACCTCCGGGAAGCAGGATGGAATTTCTGAACACATTTAGTGATGTGCTGGAGTCTATAGCAGTTGAACACGCCTTCACAATTTTAGGTGACTTCAAATTTCATTTAGAAAATCTATATGACAAGGACACTAAAACTTTACTAGCAGATCTTGAGTCGGTGGGCTTATCACAGCTAGTCTCAGATAGCACTCATGAGGCCGGTCATACATTATATGGTCTTTTTTCCAATTCCAAAAACATGTTTATAAAATAAATTTTACCCTTAGCATGGTCTGACCACCACGCTGTTATATTTGATATACTACTTGATAACAACTTGTCTACTAATGCATCTGTGAATGGAACGGTTGCATTTAAGGCTTGGAAAAACTTAGATAATCAACAGCTAATGACACATCTGTCTTCCACTCAACCTGAGGTATCGGACAACCCAAATATAGCCTCAACAGCCTATACCAATTGGCCCCTTAACGCGATGAATGAGCTAGTGCCAATTCAAACTATATCTAAAAATCGAAGCTCTCCATCAGCTCCCTGGTTCACTAATGCACTTAGAGAACAAAAGCAGAAGTGCAAGAATAAGGAAAGACGCTAGCAAAAATCTTATACCAATGAAGAAAAACTTCTGTATAAGAATGAATTAGCGATATACAAATTAATGATCATTCAAGAAAAAAGTATATATTTTACAGCGCAGATTGAATTGGCTAAGAATTCAAATAAACAACTCTTTCAAGTAGTCACCAAGATACCACATCAAGTGTCAGAAGCCATTCCTGCACCGTCACAAACACTGTGTAATTTCTTAGCCGACTATTTTTACGACAAAGTGAATAATATCTATGCTAACTTCTCTGTCCAAAGAAACTTGTCTGCTCAACTTGTATCCTTAAACACTCCAGATCATCTCCTAGTGCAATTTCAAAAAGTCAGTATAGCCCAAGTCATTAATACCATGACTACCATCAAATCCGGCTCAGCTAATGATCCCTGTCCACCAGCTGTTCTCGCACCTTTCACTGAAATTATAGCCCCTGTACTAACAGAGATATGTAATGCAATGTTTTCCTCTGGAATATATCCGACCGCCTAAAAAAACACCATACTAAAACCTCTATTGAAAAAATCCCATTTGGATCCGGAGGACACCAAAAACTATAGGCCCATTGCCAGCCTGCCTTTCCCGGCCAAAGTGGTTGAAAAAGTAATGAACAATCAAATCTCTACGTTTATAGAGGATCATCACCGACTAGACGATACCCAATTTGGATTTTGCAAAAGTCATAGTACCGAGACTGTGTTAATCAAGGCATCAGAGGAAATAAGATTAATCCTTGACCAGGGAGGGATGGCTGTTCTTATTCTTCTGGACCTCTCCGCTGCATTTGACACGGTCGATCATAACACTCTGATCGACCGTGTCACTGCAATGGGTATTCAGGATAAAGCAAAAGACCTGCTGTCTTCCTTTCTCACTAACCGGACCCATACTGTAACACTGGGCAACTTCCATTTTGCCCAGATGACATTACCGTGCGGTGTTCCGCAGGCCTTATCCCTAAGTCCGACGCTTTTTAACATTCATGTGTCTGAATTAGCCAGAGTCATCAAGGCACATGGGATGGGCCTAACATCGTACGCTGATGACACACAGCGGGTGCTCGCTATAAAGGACAACGGAGAAAGGGTTGCAGTCAGCTTCCAAGAAGGCATGCTGGCCATCAGTAGTTGGATGGCCAGCAATTGTCTTAAACTAAACTCCGACAAATCTGAGGTTATGATTTTTGGTAAGCTCTCTCCCATCTGGTCTAGTTCATGGTGGCCATCAGCACTCGGTCCCCCACAGAACCCGGTCTCCAAAGTCAAGAATTTAGGTATAATATTCGATGACAAATTGACTTTTGCACCTCATGCTTATGCAATTGTCTCAGCTTCTTTCCATAAACTTTGAATAATCAAAAAGATCCTACTATATCTCCCTCTTAATGCAGGAAGGACTTTGGTCGGTGCATTGGTGATGTCATCCTTGGATTATTGTAATGGACTCTTCTCTAATGCACAGAAAAGGGTTATTCAAAAATTGCAATCTGCGCAGAATGCAGCAGCTAGAATGCTGTCAGGAAACCCTAAATTCAAGTCCATCTCCATGTAATTAAAAAATACCACTGGTTCCCGGTGAGGAACCGAATTAAGTTCAAGGCACTATGTATTGCCTATAAAGCCTCTCGAAATTTAGGTCCTCAGTTCCCACTAAAATGCCTAACCATCCATATCCCCAATAGGCCACTTCAATCGTCCAATGCATTTCTCCTGTCAGTGCCGCGGACCAAAACTGTCTATTGGGGCCATCGATGTTTTGTTGTCACGGTCGCAAAACTGTGGAACTCTCCCCCGGTGGAAATTAGATCCTCTCAAACTCGGATACTTGTGGGGTTGTTGGTGATCCATGGCCACAATATTTGTATAAATATAGAAAGATATTTCTATATTAAATCTATGCTACATAGGTTTTCACTATGCAATTTAGACGTGTACACAAATTTGGTGTAATATGTTTCTTCTTTCTAATGCCTACAATGAAGTTTTCGTGTTAACTTATCAACATTGGTTTGAGGGTGTATCCCTTAACTTTTCTTTTCTCAACAAATGTAATGAGAAAGATTACTGTGTTAAGTGAGATTACTGGATATTAGATTAGTAATTGATTGTATATATTTGGGTTGCAGCCCTGAAGAAGTCATTGGTCTTACTGACTTGACGAAACACGTGTTGGCTGCGTCATAAGAATTGGTGGAACTAGGATGTGAATAATCTTGGAAGATTGGACATTAAACGATCAGTGAAAACTACATATAAGACTTTTTTCTATTGATTGAGTGCTCGGAGGAACACATGATTGATTCCTCTCAAACTTTGTTGGTCTTCAGAAGAAAAATAAAGACATGGCTGTTTAATCAATAACCTGCTCATCACTTTGCCACTGTCTGCAGCGCCGAGACACCCCTTGGCATTTACGCGCTTTATAGGTTTCAAAATAAATAAATAAATAAACACTAACAGACCTCTTACAAAGATTTGTAGTTCAGTAGGTTTTAGAGATTTCACATTTTAATTGAGTACACTTGTAATTTGTCTTTGCAGTATTACCTTATGTGTGAATTAAGTACTTTTTATTTTTTTCCAAATAAAAGCACTGCTGGACATCAATTTATTGCATTACTCTGTGTTTTGTGGAGTTCTCAGTATCTATCTCACGACCCCTCCTTGAGTAAGCCATGGATTTCTCGTCTTGGTATCCTGAGAGTCAAGTACTAAATGTGTATTATTGGTGCTCACTTTGCTTCCATTAGTTGCTGTCATAACAAGAGAACTAGGGGGCATATTATAAAAAACGGCGTTAATATTATCGCCACTTTAGCGGCAGAAAACTGCTGCTAAAGCAGCGATAATGTGCTTGATACTAGGCCCTTGTGAATTCCCATAGAAACCCATGTTCTGGTTTGAACATGAGCTTCTATGGGAATTCTCCAAGGCGTATTATCAAGCCCAATATCTCCGCTTTAGCAGTAGTTTTCTGCCAATAAAGCGGCGATAATGTTAACGCCGTGCTTGATAATAAGCCCTTTAAAGTTGCTAAGTGTCCCAAGTGACACCCAGTAACTACTGATTACCCTGGTTTCTCTCACACTATTAACCAATTCCCACATGAACTGCAATGAGATTCATTGTTACTGCCTCAGAAGAAACCAGCCTGCTACTGCCCATCTCTCAGAGTACCAGAGTGGATGTATGACGTTACTCCGCATACTTTTACTCCGCATACCGTTACAACGCGACTTTTACAACGCATACCATTACAACGCATAGCGCTTTGAGGTGCTGGATAGTGGTAAGTATAATTTACTATTCTAACTCCAGTCCCCGTGGACCCTAGGGAAGGTGTTGGATAGTAAATTATACTTATCCCCTATCCTAGAGCGCCCCCCAGCGCAATGCGTTGTAATGGTATGCGGAGTAAAAGTCGCGTTGTAATGGTAGTGCGGAGTAAAAGATGCGTTGTAACGGGTGTATACCTACCAGAGTACCACCTGCTCTTCCAACAGCTGCAGGGACAGTATTCAGTGGAAATATAGACATAACATGTCGGGTTATTTCTGCCAGCAGCAGCAGCAAGGCCTGTGTGGCATGACACACTGGATTCCCCATCTATGCTTGTTTATGTAGTGTGGCTATGCCACTCTTAAATACATGTTCTTCAGTACATGGGCAGTAAAGTAATCCTTTGAGCTGGTGAATCGTGCTCTCAAGGTCTCTGGCTGCACTAGCCCACTGTGCTCACAAGGGCGGCGGTGCGCTTTAGGGTTGGTAAAACCTGGGTAGCGCAGCGGCTAGAGCTTGCTGCAGAGATGTTTGCATGAGGCTGGAGGCATCCCTTAGCAAAGGGGGTGAATGACGGTCAGTAGTTAGGTGCCCTGCTACTGTAGCAAGTACTTGGTGACGCCAGTAAACTCAATTGGGTGTGTACTTGATGTGGTGGTCAAGTGTTCTATGTGTGGTCGATGGGTGGTGGTGGACTGCCAGCAGTCCTGGGCAAGGGTTCATGAAAGTAAGGAAGTTACCAGCCTGAGTTATTCATGCCCCATGCCCCAAATCCTTTAACATCTTCATTGTGGATTGGCAGAAGAGGACTTCACCTAGGAACAACTGCTGCAACGTTCTTCCAAGAGTAAGACTCGTCCATATTTAAATAAGTACACAGCGAGTTTCAAACCATTGCCACGCAAGGGGAACAGTGAAAGCACTTTTGTTGGAAAAGCAATACGTTCCCAATGCTGACAGCACTCACAACTTCACGGAAAATGGTAATACACCAACAAAGGCTCTCGCACCGCTCACATTGTGAATCTGCCACTACTGATGGCACTCCCATGACCATTATAATAGCAGTCAAACCATTACAGGATGCACACTTGCCCTTTACACTCAGTTTCACACTTCGGGCGATGCTGTCTCACCGAGGCCAGAAGTCACGTTCCCAAATGCAGTCACAGACTAGCAGTAACAAGCTACCAGAAGCACCCTCTCCTCAGTGACTTGTAGATGCTAAGTACAAACAGCGCCCACACCCCTCACAGTGTAGCCCTAAAGCCAGTTGTGCCTTTCTAATGAATGACGAATAGTGGTTTGATCAGCATTGTAGGAAGGCATCAAAATTGCTACACAAGGCCCTTAAGGAGCAACCTATGAACGTATGTAAAGTACAAAGTTGCAGAGCGGTGTATAAGGCCTTACTACAGAACAGGAGTAAGGAACTGCAAAATCTATCTTGGGGAAAGCTGGTTAACTTAGGGCAGGTAAGATGAAGGACACTAGGGCTTTCTGAATGGTGGCACATAACATCAGATATGAGTGCCAAGCCCAGCTCTATTGTCACTACCATCAGTCTGGAAGGCTCTGTAGACCATTTTAAAGAAGTTTATGGGTTGAGGGCCTCCGACCATTCTGAAGAGGAGGAGGTGGTCTTCCCATTAGCCCTGGAATTTACGTATGACAAAATGTTTTGAGGCAATTAACAGGCCATCCAATAGGGCCATGGACCAAGACAGGGTCTCTATAGACCTATATAAATAATCACTGGCTCTGTGGTCCCCTCTTATGTAATTGTTTTAATGCTGTCTGTGAAGTGGGTTTCCCTCAGACTTAGCACACTCCTGTCATTGTGCCAATTTCTATGACGCAAAGCCTGTAATCTCCTGGATGTTATCGTGTAATAGCCCTGTTGAATTCATCCGTGAAGCTGGCGGGCAGAGCTGTTCTAAAGAGCTTCCTAACCTGGGTTAAGGCAGTGGTCACGCTGTCAGAAGTGCCATATGGGTTCCATAAGGGGCTGGGCACGATGGAGCAATGTCTAAATTTACATCTATTGGTCAGTAAGCATACTGTTTCAGGGCACTGTTTGCCTGGCCGTCATGGAGCTTTCTTGCGCTTTCAACAGAGTGGTCAGGTCCAAATTGTATGAGATCTTTTCTGGCCTAGGCGTGGAAGACGATCTGGAGCAGTTCTTGAGAGCCTCACATTATGACCTGTCAGCATCGTTGATGTTTGGCCCGTCAGGCGAATAGACCGATAGCTTTAAGCTAGGGAGAGGGTTGTGACAGAGCTGCGTTCTGTCTCCCATATTGTTCCTTCTGTATATCAGTGGCCTTGGCGCAGCCCTCACAAATACAGTATTAGACACCCCCCTCAATTGACAGAAAAAGGGTGTCAGTTTTATTACACTCAAACAATGTGGTTCTATTATCTAGACCCACTAATGCTCTTAGGGCCAGATGTAGGTAAATGGCATTTACCGATTCAAATACCAAATTTTACCAATTCGGTATTTACAAATCGGTAAATACAATGTAGGTATTTTTACCGAATTATTTACAGAATCTTTAAAATTCGGTAATTACCGAATCGGTATTTAGCAATTCGGTAATTGCCTTTGATTCCTATGGGCCTTGAGGCCCATAGGAACCAATGGCAATTACGATTCGGTAAAATTACCGAATTGACAAGGGGGACAGGGTGTCACTTTGACACCCTGTTGCACCCCTGATTCAGGCTTATGTGCCATGTGGCACACATACATGCCCTAAGGACATGTAACACACATACATGCCCTTAGGGCATGTATGTGTGCCACATGGCACAGGTGTACATGCACAGATGTGCATGTACACAGGAATTCGTTATTTACCATCAAATAGTATTGGATTGGTGTCACTACAACGCATGCTTTTACATCGCATGCCTTTACAACGCGGTTTTTACCATGCAGTCCATTACAACGCATAATGCTTTTAGGCGCTGGATAGTGAATTATTTAATTTACTATTCCAACTCCAGTCCCCGTGGATAGCAGGGAAGGTGTTGGATAGTAAATTAAATATATTCCCTATCCTAGAGCGCCCCCCAGCGCAATGCGTTGTAATGGTATGCGTTGTAATGGTTGCGATGTAATGGTAGTGCGTTGTAAAAAATGCTTTGTAAGTGATGTTCCCCATAGTATTTGGTGGTAAATAACGAATTCTTAAGGGCCTGTGGCACTGTTTTAAGTGCCACCTACATCTTGATTTACAAAATCGGTAAATTTACCGATTCTGTAAAATTTAGGCCCCCTACATGTCAAACACCAAATACCGGTCGGCCCTTAATGTCTTATTCCAATAATGTGTATCTTTTATGGGGACAGTGGTCCTGGTTTCAATCAAACAAAGAATTTTATTATGGTGTGCAAGCCTAGATACTACAAGATGCGGGGTATCTTTTTACAGGGACATCCTGTTGCCCAGATCGAGGATTTCTCATAATTGGGAGTAGTTATGGATGCTAGGAGTAATTGGGGACCATGCATCGTCAAGGTGAGGCAGACATTCTTAAGCTCGGTTGGCTACATTTTTAATCTTTAGTAGCAACTGCACCTGTCTCGGTGTGGTTGTCCCTCCGGGCACCGATTTGTGCTGATTCAGCTCTGGGTTTTCTGTTATTTAAACATCAAATTCATTTTGAAGGTTCAAAAATAAAGGTCGTTATTCTTTGGTTGTGAGTGTGTTTCTTTTATTTCTCATAAAGATATTTCACACACATGAAAAACGTTTTCGTTGTATTCCACATGAATTCCAATGCATTTCGGCAGTATTATTCTGCCTTCATCAGGGAAATAGTAAATCTATAAATTAAAAAAACACAATTTCAGTCTATTGTACTGTGTGTTTAAATTAAACTTATCTGGCTAATAAACAATCTCTGAATATATTAGCTTTTTATGTTAATTCCTTCTATGCGTTATGATGCTCATTCCGATTTCTAACATTCTGTGAACAACGGTATTCAATGCATACAAAGTGCGTGTAACTGATTCCTTGTTAAAATGTATCTAGATTAGCCGGCTATTGCATATTGTCGTCTACGCGGCGCTGGTTACAATGTTTTCTACAAACCTCGCGTTACGCGCTGATGGTGTATTATCACCCTGTGCAAAGATTTCGTCTCCGTTAACACATTGTTGCTGAACCGCGTTACAAAAAAGCTCGGGAATTGGAGGTATTCTACCTGAACAAATCAGGGGCAAAGTGGGGGGGGGGCTTTGCCCCCCTCCTGGCAGTCTACAAGAGGAAGTGTCCCCCAGTCCTTCGATATGGCTCTGGAATCTGGGGATTTTAAAACACAAGCCCCCTCCAAGTGGAGCAAAATAGGGCGCTACGGTGACTTGGGTGTTCCACCTACATGCTCTGCCTATATCATACACCAGGAGCTTGGGTTGGAGTATGTTGGAGATACCTTTAAGTTGGCTCCCCTACTTCTGTGGGGTTCTATCTGGGCTAATCCACATGCTACATTAAATAGAGATGATAAATTACTGCCTCACATCTGAGAGAGGCATGAACATTCCATGGTTCAACTACATAAAACCTGAATTATCAAACCTGGGTAAGCCAACCATTTCACTATGGAAAGCATTACAAATGCAATAGGTCTTGCCTTTTATTAAATTAAAGCCGTTTGCTTTGCTATACAATACCATTAGCAAAGCACATGGCTTTAACTTAATCAAAGGCGAGACCTTTTGCATTTTCAATGATTGTTACTATAGTAAGTATGCTTTCAAAGATCACAATATGAGCCTCAATTCTTGCGTAAAACTTCAGGGGCCTCATTTATGAAAAGTGACGCATCGCTGCGTGAAAACAGCGATGCGTCACTTTTCACTGCGCCCTCCTTGCGACACCAATGATGCGTGCTATTTACAGTAGGACGCATCATGGAGCAAGGAGTTACAGATATGTCAGTATTTCTGACGTATCTGTATGGCGTAAAAGTGATGCATTGCTGGAGTGTGTCACAAAAGTGACGCAACTCCAGCAATGTGTCCTTTCACATGGGGCAAGCCCCATGTGAAAGGGCCTGCGTCAGTCTTACGCCTGCTGTTAGGCAGGCGTAAGAAATTGACGCATTTGTATCCTAGAAGTGGTGCAGTGAAATCTTATAGATTTCACTGCATCACTTCTATGACCCTTTCTTGTGTCAGAACGCCCCCCGCATACATTATACCTGGCGTAGGTATAATGTAGCGCAGGGCATTTACAAAGTGACGCATCCACCTAGATGCGTCACTTTGTAAATATGGTGCAACAAGGCAGATTTTTTACGCTGCTGGTGCGTCACACAAAGTGACGCACCTGCGGCGTAAAAGTGACGCACGGCCTCATAAATGAGGCCCCAGATTTTTATTACATGGTTCAGGTCCATCTGTTGGTCTTTTTGCCCTCCAGGGTGGCTGTTGTGCTTTTACTGCTGGGCCTCTTTCACTCTTCTCTTTCTTCCTGTGTTTTATTTCTGTTAAAAAAATTCATACTTTTAAAGCGCAAAAATATCACACCTTAAGGTTTGAAGGCGCCGGGGGCGTCGGGGGATTAAGTGAGCTATTGCCCAGAGTCACATGATGCTGAATTGAGCTGCCGCTGGCTTGTACACCGGCTCTTAGACCCAGAACCAGCCCTTGGCTCGGTGCTCTCTGCTAATTTGTTGGCTTGCCTACCTCTTCACTAGGCCCTACTACCCATACAAGATAAGAGCACCTCTATGGTCCATCATGAACATGAACATGAATCCTTTTCCGTTTGTGCTGAGGGGGCTGTGAGACCGGACTGCTCAGTGTGTTTCTGTGGCCCCGTAGCCCGGTGGAGACCAGCCCACTTCTTGCGGCCCCCGCTTCGCGGGGGGCGCTTGAGGATAGAGACACTGCTGCAGGGCTTGAACAGACTCGTGCCGGACCCCAGCGGGACTGCGAGGACCAGCGGGCAGCGTGCAGCTCAATCTGCCGCAGCTGCTCCTCTTCCCGCCCCCATCTCCCGGATTGATTTTAAGGACGGTGCTAGGAAGACTTTTTTGGAATCCTTTTCCGTTTGTGCTGAGGGGGCTGTGAGACCGGACTGCTCAGTGTGTTTCTGTGGCCCGTAGCCCCGTGGAGACCAGTCCACTTCTCGCGGCCCCCGCTTCGCGGTTGCCGCTCGAGAATAGAGACACTGCTGCAGGGCTTGAACAGACTCGTGCCGGACCCCAGCTGGACTGCGACTCGCGCACGCGGGACGCGCGCGGGACTCAGCCCAGGGCTAAGCCCGGGCAAAGGGTGGGCCGTCTGAGGCCGTCCGAGGTCGGGCAAGGTTGGGTTGGGCCACCCCCCTTTTTGTCTGTGTTTGAGTTCTACTGCTTACCTGTTTGTGTTTACTGAGGGAGGTATTGTTGTGTACCCTTGTGCAATTTATTATTTGTTGGGTCTCGCTGTTATTGTGAATTATGCCCTTACGCTCGGGGAAAGAAAGAGTTGTGCAAGTGCAGAATGGCAATGGGGTGATAACTGGTCCCCTTGATGCTTTTATCACTAGAGCGACCGGCATCTTGGAAAAGGAAATAGCCTTTGCCGAGAAACGCCTTTCGCTCGATCTCATTGCAGGGAAACGTTCCTCTATTGGTCGCCTTGCTACATTAGCTAGTCCACAGGCGCCCTCCACGATTCCTACTCAGTCTCTGACTACTGTGCTGGCGGATGTTCACCCAGAGGAGGAGCGATTGTTCCTGAACTCCACCGAGGGTGGCTCACAATCCAGTGTTTCAATAGGAAGTAGCGGTGGGGAAAGTGTGTTAAGTGCAAGCCCTTCCCATTCTGCTCATAATATTACCAATGAGGCTCAACGGAACATGCCCTGTAAGAGGAAGAGGAGTAGGGGCCCCCAGATGGGGGGTACCTCTAAAATGGAAAAACAAATAGTATCCTCCAGCCCATCCCTGCCCCTGAACCAAACATTAGCTCCCAGCCCTCTCTGGCTGCAATTAGTCCTGAGCCCCCCTCCCAAGTATTACTGGGTAATCTAGCGAGTAGCGTGGAGAGTTCCAATGATGGTGATTGTCTTTTAAGTAAAATAGAATTATTAGTCAAATCACTCATGTTACCACTACTAGAACGTACCAGACTTATGAACTCCAAATTGGACCTCTTGGAAAACCTTGTAAAAGAGAATACTGGAACGTTAAAAAAGTTAGTAAACATCCACCCCACTCCCCCCATTTTAATGGGTATTTCTAACCCCCCGGGTCCTGTTGATACTACTAAGCGACCATCTCAGGCACCTGCTAAACAACCCATTAAAAGGCCCACAACAAACAATTCTGCTAGTGTAACATCAGGGGGTCGGAGTATGCTACAATGCATAATTCTAAGTCTTCCACTGCTGCACTAACCCCGAACCCCACCAGGGAAGGTCCCAAATCCTCGTCCACTATGATGAAACCAAACTTCAGAGCTTTGGAGAGCAAAAACAAACAAAAAAATTCCTTGGCACAGAATGCCCCAAAGCAGGGTACTCCCTGTATTGATTTACCCCCTGAGGCCGCACCCTATACAATTGTTTTAACAGGTGTCTCAACCTTTAAGGATGGGAAACCTGAATCTAATGTGGACCTCAAAAACAAAGTCATATTCTGGTTAAATAAAAACAGACCCCATCCCCCCTACTCTACTCCAGAGACATTGAGTTCAGACGGGTAGATTGGGTGGGATTTTGCCCGAAAGACTTGGAGGGTGACTGTATTATTATCAATTTCAGGGATCCTCGCGTGATGGACTTTATACGAAGGGAAGCTAGATTTGGGAGGATGGGGGATGTGCAGTCATTGGGCCTAAGCTACTTCTATCCTAAAAGAAATAATGTCCCTTTTGTTAATCCTCTAATGCCTAGAAGAACCTATGGGAGAATTCCAAAGGATAGGAATCTTTATACCCCTGCCATTCCACAGCTGTTTAACCACTTTGAAGCACTCTCTGGTTTGTAGGGCATTGATTGACTCCATCCTGTACCCGGTAGAGAGATCCACTAGGGTAACCACGATCAAGAAGTACCTAACGTAATTAGTACAATCTGTATAGATAGTCAAGTGGGGGGTATTTCATCTAGCGTTGGGGGGGAGTTAAACCGAGAGCCGATGGCTCCTGTTCAAGTTGACCCTTCCCCTCAGGATATGGTACTTAAAATAGAATCATGGAACATTGCAGGGCTAAAAGGGTGACTAGATTCAGATGATTGGGCAGTTTTTGTTGATTCATTTGATGTTTTATTATTTCAGGAGAGCTGGGCTCCCAAACCAATCTTCTGAGCAGGTTTTCTCAATTTTTATAAACCAGCCATCAAGGGTAATAAGGGTAGAGCATCGGGGGTATTAGTAATCTGGGTTAGGCAGTCCATCAATTATAGACCGGTGGAAATCCCAGTGGAAAACCACGACATTCTGGGGATAAAGCTATGCTGGGAAAACCACCAGAATATTATCCTAATTAATATATATGCACGTGGTCTCCCTGGTGGGACATGCCCGACAATAATAGATGAGTTGGACTCCTACCTGGAACTAATTGGGAGGGATAACCTAATACTTTTAGCAGGAGATTTAAACTGCACCTTTGAACCGTTGAGGAGTGTGGGCGAGGAATTGTGCTCTGAGGAAGATGCATTGTGGGACATCCTGAACTTGACATTAAATCATATCAATAGGGTTTCTGAGGCTGCATTGCACTGGCTAGGGCTATGCTTAGAGTGGGGTCTGAGAGCGGCCAATGGTCGTACGAGTTATGATAAAGCTGGCCACCCAACTTTTGATAACGGGTTTAGTAAAAGTAGAATTGATTATATTCTGGTAAAAATTGAGTATTGGTCCCTCTTGGAAGACATGGTAGTGGTGGATCGTGTCGAGAGCGACCACAACCCGTTGTCCTTAAGCCTGAAGCTCTGTGGTGGTTTAAATAGATCTCCGGTAGCTACGTGTGTTACTGCAGAAGCCATGTTAACTAACGATAGAAGGAGGGTCAGATGGTGTAGGGTTCTGGCTGATCCCGCCATGCTAGATGGCATATCTCAGGAAGTTTCATCGACCTTGGATGCCATACTTAATTTGCATCCCAATACGGAAACAGTTCATCAAATTAGTGCTCTACATGAGCAGTGTTTTGATAAACTGAAGGTTCTTCTTACGCTTCCCCCGAAGCTTGGGAAGATGAAAAAATCTAGCTCTAGGAAGAAATGGTACAGTAAGAAATGCAGGGAGGCGTATAGTGGACTTAAAATGGCTATTAAATCAAGGGTAACCAGTGATATTAAACTGGCGCGACAAAGGTATAAAAGGGCACAGTGGGACGCGAAGAGAGAGTGTGACGAGTGTTACTGGTCTGACTTATATGAGGCTAGTCTTTCTTCTAACCAGACTAAGTTCTGAGAAGTTGTTAAATGGGGTTGAAACCCAGATTCACAGTCCCCAAATAACCATGTCTCGGCGGAAGCATGGGTGGACTTCTTTTCATCCCAGATTAAAGACCCTGGAAATTAACCTAGTGATCCCTCGGCGTCCTGGGCTCCATCACATTCTTCTCTCTGTCATCCTCTGGTGTTTACGAATAATGACACTGAGTCTGCGCTCTGGTCGGTTCAAGCAGGGAAAGCCCCCGGATGGATACCATCCCGGCAGATTTATTTAAATCTGATCTCCAACTTTGGGTTCCCTATATCACACAGGTAGCCAACGCTATTGCCAAAGGGGCAAGGATCCCAGAGTCCTGGAAAGGAGCGGAAATTCTTCCTGTCTTTAAAAAGGGTGATCGATCGACACCCAGTAATTATCGCCCCATAAGTCTTATAGACTCCCTACAGAAAATTGTCGCAAGGATGGTTCTTGCCAGGGTTCAAGGGTGGATGGAGATGGAAAGTATTCTCTCACCCTTACAGGCTGGATTTAGAACAGGCACCAGCTCCATCGACCAGGTCTTCCGGTTCGTTCTGATATTCTGGAAGGTGGTGCTGTTGGGTGGTGGGACCATCTATGCCGCCTTTGTGGACCTTAAGTCTGCCTTTGGTCTTGTGCCCAGGGCCAAACTGTGGGCTGTCCTAGGCAAGCTAGGACTGCCGTCAGAACTCCTTGAGATCCTTGTAAGACTCTATGTTGGCAACTTTGCTAAGGTGAGGTGGGGGAGACAGGGGCAGGTAACGGACAGCTTTCCTGTCACGAGGGGTGTCCGCCAAGGGTGCGTCTTGGCACCCACCCTCTTTTTAATATTTATTAATCAGGTGGTGAAATTCTTTGAAGACACCCCAACTGATGCACCCAAATTGGGTGGGACTAAATATCCTTTACTCATCTTTGCAGATGATACTTTAATCCTCTCTAAAACACGCAGTGGTCTCCAAAAGGCAATTAATAGATTTGAGGATTATGTAAACTAAATGATCTTCAAATTAATGTGTCAAAGACCAAATTTATGGTTTTAACAAAAAAATTGCCCCAATAAAAGTCATGTCAGCATGAATGGAATCGCTCTTGAACAAGTGGATGTTATGACCTATCTAGGAGTGAATCTAGATTACCGACTAAGATGGAACACACGGGTTGATGCCCTCCAATTAAGATCTGCACGACTAATGGGTTGCCTAATCCAGGAGCAAAGAATGTCCCTGACCAAAAGGGTCCTGCCAGTACTAAAGATCTATGAAGCAAAAATTAACTCGGCAATTCTGTATGGGGCTGACCTATGGGGCCATATGGACCTAACACCCCTAGTAAGAGCCCAAAATAAATTTCTACGTAAACTGGTAGGCCTACCCCAATCTACACCGATTAAACCACTTCTGCTGGATATGGGCTGTAAACCGATAAATGAAAAGGCACGGTATCGCATTGTAGCACTGTGGAGACGGATCTGGACATCTCCGGATCTAAGTCTTTTTGCCAACGAACTAGCAGAAGTGAGATTAATCATGGGTTCCGGTAATATCCCATGGTTCTGGGAAGTGAAATTAATTTTGGAACGTATGGGTCTTAACCACTTGTGGGTTAACCCGGGGTCTTCTATGTTTCCTTCCAAAAAAGAATTTAAAATACTCTTCTGGGCCTCTGTCAGAAACCTTCTCGTTGCACTATCTGATACTACTACCCTAACGGGTCGATTTCTGGTGCACAAATTGGATCCCTTACTAGAGAACTATTGGGATGTTATTACCAGGAGCCTGGATAAAAAATTATATCATCAGTTTAGAGTGGGCTCCCTACCAGTAAGATCTTTTTCCAAGAAATGGGATGGCTATACAACTGAGTACTGTCCCTGGTGTGATGACCAAAAAGAGAGTGTGTGTCATTTTTTCTTTGCTTGCCCTGCCTATACTGCAGCGAGAAACAAATGGATTAGGCCCATTTGTCGCCAGTTGAATATTGGAGGGAGCGTAGAGGCATTGTGGGTTCTAAAAACAAATACATCAGAGCTCGTGGTAATAGGAGGAGCAAAGTACTTATGGTGGGCCTGGGTTATTAGAGCTAGACACCTTCATGTTCACTGATTTTAACTTTTGTAAAAGACCTCTATTTTCATACTATGTCTTTCTAACCTACTGTTTAATTCTTGTTTTAAACTTGATGAATTTTGGATGAAATATGATGCAGTTAAATTTTATGTAGATATGATCTGGTTTTATCTCCTTTTGTAATTTGTCATTTTATGATGTAAAAATTGAAATAAAGATGTATGAAATCTGAAATCTGAACAGCACTATAGCCCTTCCCTCATTAAGGACATATTTGTTGACAACACCCTTTCAAACACAAACTCCTGTTCTGTGTAGTTTGCTACCCATCCCGGAAGGCACTTCGTCCCCTCGGTGGGGTAGGAAGCGCTATGTAAATTTTATAACAGGGGCGTACCACGGGTCCCCGCAGCCCCGGTGCGGTGGTGCGGGGGCCCCAAGCTCCAGGTGGCTCCCTCAGCACATCACTCTGGTCGGAGAGCTCTTGATTGAGCCCGGAGGGGTCCCCTTTTACATTCAATGCAGGGAGGCCCCCTCAATTTTCGTTACGCCAGTGTTTTATAATACAATACAGCAAGTGTTGAAATATAGTGTTCCAAATGCATTAAGCTTTCCTTTCTCTGCATGAAGGTCACGACCAGAGAAACCGTTTTCCACCCCAGAGAAAAGGCTCATTGTTTAGCAGGGCTGCCAGTTACATAAAAAAAAACTGTCCATATGTTAATGTTTCCTAACATTAAAATTCGCAAATATGAATGTTTTTGTTTCATTCCGCCCGTTGAGTTGTAACTTTTAAAATTTCCAAATTCAGTTTTAAATACAAACAACCACCAGTGAAAGCCACACCGTGAAACCAGGGTATGGATGTTTCCTTCAGTTCTTCTGTTATATTTCGACTCTGGAACCGTTCTTGTACTTGACTTCTGGCATTTGCAATCCACTTTATGAAGTAACACATCTTTAGATTTAAATGTGAACAATATTAATTCTTTTATTCTTGTTTTTATTAGGTGCTAACTTCTAGGCTTTTTTCAGCACACTCTCCACCAAGCTCTCGCCCAAAAATTCAGATTTTATTTCTCAAGTGAAGGATGGTTTGCTTTTTTAAGGACACTGAGAAAAAATGTATCTTTTTATTTCGGAAATTCAAGAGCAGCAGGCACAAATTAGAATCTTGCATGAATATTTGTAGAAACGAACTAATCGAGAAACAGAAGTAGTAGTTTAATTGGTTGGTACCCTAAGTTATACTACACAGAGAAGTCTTTCACCCTAGAACAGCGAAATAAAGGATATGCCTAGGATCACACTGTTTAGTCAAACATGGAAGCCAGGATTGATCCCAGATGTTCCCGTTTCACACTGGACCATTTAGCCATTAAACGAGCATCACTGTCTGATCTCAAAGATTAATGCCTTTTCTTTAATTCTTGGAGATTAAAGCGTGGGTAACCGGTAGAATTCCCATTTCATTTTGAGCAGTTTTTGGCATAGTGTGGCCTTGCCCCCAGACATGAGTGCTTCACATCAGATTCTGACAGATTGTGGAGATTCAATGGATGCTGAGTCGAGTCAGGATCTGCACTTGGTCCTCCATGGTACATGGTCAGCAGCTGTAGATCTACTGGTTTTAAGCTTGAGGTTCCAAGAGACCCAGGCGTTGAGCCAGAAACAAGCATCTGCCTCAAGCCTGATTCGAGCTTTTAGTTGCAGAGGCCACCCCCAAAGGGGGCCTCAGGGCCCGGCGCCATAACGGACGCCAGAGCCCTGTAGGGATCTAGTTCCAGCCGCCTGGAAGAACCCTGCAGAAGAAGGGGCGCTTCCTGCGCACCAAATATTGCGCCAGTTGTTTTGCCAACAGGGGGGGCAGGTGATGTTTCGAACCCCCCAAACACTACACCTGCCCGTCTCATGAGAATGTCGTGGTGAGGGTTATAAGGCACCGCTCCCCACACTATAGCTCACTACTACATTGTGGAGTAGAGGAGAGGTGCCGAAGGATTTTCAATTGTTGTTGTGGTTTGACGAAGCGCTTGTGGACTCGGCCTTACCGGATTCCTCAGCATCGGGCTAACTTTCCCCAGGCTCCACGGGGATCGACTGCGGCGAATATCGGGCACCAGCGTATTTAAGCCAAAGGAGCTTCTAGGGCGATGGATGGTAACTGATGTCGGAAGGAGTACTGTGAAGTCCGGGAAGTCGGGGGCAGGAGCCTGTACGGCAAGGTACAGCGGCACGGCCTCCCCAAATGCTTCTAGCCAGAGAGTTATCCCCCCACACAGCATAGGCAATTTCCAAGCTCGGCCCGCCTACATGCTTGGAAGTGACGTGGAGGGGCTGACTACCGCTTGGGAAACCGCGGTTTGAGTCCAGCTCACCATGCAGGCTGGGGGGATTGCTGACAGTCTATTTCGAAAACAAATTGCAGATGGCGGGTATTCACCCTCCACGACTGTGGCAATCGGAGTTAGAATCTCTTCTATAGAGCTCCCTGCCCAGCAAGAAGCCCCTCGCCCTCTGCCAAGGCTGCATGACCCTAGGATGGCTACCCTCTGGAGCTCTAAAAGCCACAGATTTGGTGCCTACCACCTCTGGCACAAGTTTCCGTCTGCCCCCTAATAAAGATGGAACCTCTTCCATAGAGCCCCCTGCCCAGCAAGAAGCCCCTCGCCCCCTGCAAAAGCTGCCTGGCCCTAGGATGGCTACCCTCTAGCGCTCTATGAGCCACAGCCTACCAGCTGACAAGCATTTTCAACTTAACAGACCCCGCACCCTGCTCAAAGAAGATCCCGGGAAGAAGAACACTAAACCTACCAGGAACTACGACCCCTTCCAGGACCCTACCCAACGCCTGCTTGACCATCAGAGTCCTGACTACAACTAACAACAGGCCCTGACCAGTCACCAACGGGAACTGTTAACACTAACCCTGGGCAAAGCACTACGCTATGCTCGCGTAGTTTGCGCAACTTCGCACTACACAAAATGCACGTAGCACAGTGCAAACATGAGTAGAGTAGCGTAGTGCAGTGGCCATTTTTTGCTTGCTCGCGGTCCTCAACGTCAAGTTGGCGACCGCTAGCAACCAAAATGACATCCTCTCGATACTGTTTCCTTGTTCGCGATCAGCAACATCAAGTTGTCGATCGCGAGCATGGAAAATAAACCTCCCGGCAAGATTCTCAACGCGGGGAGGTGAGGTTTCTCATTGCGAGTGGTCGCGCATGCTGGCGACCGTTCGCGATGAGAAACTACCAGTCCGCATTGAGAAAGGCGCACCTCGAGTAAAAATGTACCGGATCGCCAGAAAAGTACAGTTCGCACTGTGCAAGATGTAGTTTTCAATGATTGCACAGTGCCGGATGCTTGTCCGCACTGTGCAATCATTGAAAACGACATCTTGCACAGTGCGTACATGCTACTACGCAGTTCGCGTAGTGCTACGCGTAGCGTGAAGTGCACTTTGCGTAGCTACGCATAGCGCTACTTCGCCAACTACGCCCACCCCTAGCTAACACAACATCCATCTCACTCCCGACTTGTCTGATTTACCCCCTCCCCACCTCACATTCACCCCCTTCTATGACCTGCTCCCCTCTGCACACAGTACCTCCGCGATGGCTCTTGACTCTTGACTCTCCAACCCCTCCCACACAATCCCTACCTACACACCTGAAACCCCATAGCCCGAACTCATTCACCATTGTCCCCCCCTCCTCTCTGTAAAAATGAGACAAATCTTCAAACAGAAACTAATCTGACAACACAAAGAAACCCTATTCACAGACATCTACCACTCATTTTCCAAAGGTCTGATTAAGATGGACCTAATTTTCCACATGGAGGGACTGGAAGACTGGATCTCCACGCTCAGAACACAACTTTATATCGCCAAAACCACATCCACTCCTCACAGTTGCAAACTAACTTCCATACTCCCCAATCCCTCGGCTAGAAGAGGGATCACATCCGTGACCATCTACACGAATGGCACTGTCCTCATTCAGGCAAGAACCTTGAAGCCTTCGACTCCCTATTTACTCCGATCCGCCTCAACCCAAAACCCGCTTACAGCTACAGCTAACTTTGAAGCCTACGACTCTCTCTTCCACCCACTCCAATCGGCTCCGACCTGATACGCTCCCCCCCACCCGCTTTGCCCCGCCGCAACCCAATTCCCACCTACAGCCAACCGGCCACAAAAGGAAACCCAAGCCTCACCATCTCATGCCCTCACCACACACCCCCTGGGTCACCACCCATCTCACTACACCTACCGAGGTTATCCCACAGCTCCTTACGGAAAACACAACCTCCCTCCTTACTGGATCCACCCACCGCAACCTTACGGACGAGACCCGCTGACAGTGACCCCTATCCTCACTAGTTCCCCCACAGCCCTCAGACACTCAAATTCATCTCATGTCCCTACCCACCCCCCTCCCCTGACCACTCCCTTGACTACTAAAAAGGATAACCCGTCCTACACAATTAATAAGAGAGAACACTCCCTCAACCCGATCTTCACCACGCAAGACGTAACCTTAGATGCCCGCAACTCCTCCCATGACTCTTTGGTGAAGCGATTCGCATCACTTGAAAACCAGATAGACGCGATCTCCCGGGGCTTAACCAAAATCCTCTCCAACCTAGGTAAAGCACGCAGATCCCACCAATCCCCTCCTTGGGCTCCCCCACTGTCAACACCAAAAGCCCCCCCTGGCCCTCAAAAACCCTTGGAACCCAAACTCAGAGACCCCCAAACAGGGTCATGGAACCTTGGCCACAAAAAGCCTCAATAACCGCAGTCCCTCCCCCTAGGGCTCAGAACCGCACAAGTTCCGATATAAATCACCTGACCTCAAGACCCACTAGAACAGAAGCAGTCATGTCCAACAATGAAGCAGCCATTCTAGCCTCTTCGTACGACACAACCCCCTCTGACCTCTCAAATCCAAAATCCAAGTGATCACAGGCCTCCGGAAAGGCCTTCCCTGCACAAACCCCCCGAGATCGCCCGTCGTTACCGCCATACCTAGGGTGCCCAAAGAAAGGACCGCCAGCAACAAAGAGCTTTTCGCCAACTGCTTACTGATCAACTGCCGGTCGGCCTCACTACATGCAACTGTACTAGCAGAGGCTATCCTCTGGCATGACATTGACATTGTGTTCCTCACAGAGACCTGGCCTCACCATGCTTAGACATGCTTGTACCCCCAGGCTTCTCCCTCATCAACAAAGACAGGAAAGACCAGCGAGGAGGAGGGGTTGCTATTATCCATAAGGACAACAAGGTCATCATGGAAACTAACTCTTTCGATGTCAATAGATTTGAATGTCTTTCATCCAACATCAAGACCAAAGATAGTGGTTCTTTACTTTGTCACCTGCTCTATCACCCCCCAGGTAAAAATGCCGCATTCGGATATCAACTATCCAACCTGATAGCTCAGGGTACACTCGGTGATACCAATAATCTAATTCTTGGTGACTTGAACCTATGGTGGAACGAGACCAACAACCCTCTAATCCAATCGCTATCCAGTCTACTCTGTGATAACAATTTAATCCAGTACTGCACAGAGGAGACACACTACAAAGGTACCACATTGGATGCCATTGTTGCACAAAGAACACAATCACTATCAACCACATACTCCCCGTTGACTGGTCAGACCACCACATGATCCTATTCCATATCAACCACTCCATTCTCACTCCACTCTCTCCCAATCACCTCCACAAGATTCCCCCAAATGGCTGAGAAACTTCTCTCAAGTTCCCTTAGGAATCCTTGAAGATCAGATAAGCTCACTTCTCCCTGACACCAATGACCACCTCTCCACTAACGACCTCACTGATTGTTACAATGCTAAGCTAGTGTGCTTGCTTGACAAAATAGCTCCTTTAAAGCTCAAAAAGAGCAGAGCGATCCCATCCAGATCATGATTCAACTCTGACCTCTACTCCGAAAGGAAGAATTTAAGAGCCAAAGAAAGAAAGTGGAGAAACAACCCTACTTCCATCCTCCGCGATCCACTCAAATCAGCCAGTAGGAAGTACATCAACCACATCAAAAACAAGAAATCCAGCTTCTTCCACGCGGCACTGGACAGTGCCAAAAACAAACCTAAGGAGCTCTATAGCATCATTAGACAACAAACCTCCAAGCCAGTGTCCTCATCTGTACAAGCGTCCAAAGAACTCTGTGACAACTTTGCTCATTTCTTCAACAACAAGAACTCAAAAATCGAGCTATCATTGGACATCAACAACTCGCACCATACGAAGAGCATCACGGATGTGCCACATGATCTCTCCCCTGGCCCCTCTCTCAATCCCTGGCTCAGCTTCCGTCCTGTTCAAGAAAGTGAGATAATCATGATGATCTCCACTTTCAAACCCTCAGCTCATGTCCTAGACACCATTCCTCCCCTAATGATCAAAGAAATGAAGCACGCCTTTGCACCGCTTTGGACCACAATCATAAATAGCTCCCTAAAAAATTGAGTGGTTCCTGACTGCCTTAAAATGGGGCAAGTCACCCCCCTGTTGAAAAAACCCTGACTAGATCCGACAGATTTGAACAATTTTAGACCTGTGTCAACCTTCCCTTGCTCTCAAAAACATTAGAAAGATGCGTACTACTTCAACTAACACAGCACCTGGACAACATCAACCTCTTGGACCCCCACCAGTCTGGCTTCAGAAAAGGCTGTAGCACAGAAACCTCGATTCTCAACATCATGGACGATATTCATGGATCATTAGACTCTGACCAATGCTGCCTCCTCATTCTCCTTGACCTCTCGGCAGCATTTGATACTGTTGAGCACAAACTCCTCATAAGGGCTCTCCAAGATAGAGCTGGTCTTGGTGAGGTAGTCCTCAAATAGTTCTCCTCCTTTATCCACAATCGCACACAAAAAAAATAAATCTAAAACTTCACGTCCGAAATTCAGCAAGTCAACAAGGGCGTCCCTCAAGGCTTGGTGCTCTCACCACAACTCTTTAACATCTACATGGAACCTCTCTCCAAACTACTCAGAAAAGCCAACATCTGCTTCCACCTCTATGCTGATGATACGTAGATCTATCTGGAAACTACCTCTCTCAAAGACATTCAAAGACTAAATGATGTCCTGAAAGATGTCCAACACTGGCTGACGAGTAACCACTTGAAACTAAATCCCGACAAGACTGAGACACTCCTCATCTCGAACAAGGATGATAACCCCCAACTCACCGAATGGTTAAAGGCTATCGATGCGCTCAGCTGGAATCTCACTCTAGCAGATTCTGTCAAATCTCTAGGCATCACCCTTGACCCTAAACTGAACATGATGAGACACATTAGGAACTCGGCCAAAAGTGCGTTCCTTAACCTCAGACTACTGAACAAAATAAAACCCTACATTCCAACCAATGATCTCAAACAGGCCACCCAATCTCTGGTACTGTCAAAACTGGACTATGGGAACGCAGTCCTAACAAGAATCCCTAAATCGCACTTGGCCCCCATCAAAACAATGCTACATGCGGCCGCCAGAATGATCACCAGCATCAAGAAATTTGATCAAATCTCCCGTGCACTTAAGGAACTCAAATGGCTTCCAGTAGAAATGCGAAGTAGCCCCAGAACAGCCTGCCTAACACATAAAGCCCTTCACACCGGCAAACCCGAGTACCTGGCGAAAAACTCACAAAAGCCGGCCAATCCAGGAATCTGAGAAGCTCAAACTCCCTATTACTCATCCCACCTAAAACCAGAAGGAAAAGAACAGTGGACGGATCTTTCACAAAATTTGGAATTCCATTCCCCCGCACATTAGAACCGTTCCTCAACCGCTCCCTAGGAAGTGGATTGGTTGGAACAGACAGCAATCACCGACCTCTGTTCCAAACCTAAAACTCCGAAGAATCTCAAAGCCAAAAATGTCCTGCACTACAATATGTTGTTCTTTACTTTTGTTGTTATGTCGCTCCTCTGTCTTGTATCTGATGATTATATGCTATGCACCTACTGTAAAGCGCTCCGATACCCCTGGGTCTGGAGAGCGCTATAGAAAACTTCTTAAATAAATCACATAAAGTTAACGTTACAGAGAGGAATAAACTAAAATGGTAGAACGCTCGCTTAGCATGTGAGAAGTAGCGCGATCGAGGCCCACATTCTCCATTAAAAAATTTGCATAACTCACAAGCTCACAGTAGCATATTAAATCAACAGCCGCGCTTGTCTCTGAGGAGCTTGCGAGCCAAGGCCACATCGCTCAGCTCGAGGCATGGTCAGGGCCTCGGTCATCTGTGCAGGCCATTCAACACAATTTTATGCCGCATTTACAAGTGCACCATTGATGGAATGCTAATATAAAAAAACAAGGGAGAAAAGAAGAAAAGCGGCACTGACTATTTTAAAGAGTAAAAACAATCTTACAGCAAGGATTGGCAAATCCCTAGCCATCCACGTGTGGGAGCAGCTGTTTGGTGCATAAATAAGGCGGCTGCCCCCGCCGCGTTTCCAACAGGAGAACCACACAGTATGGCGAACCACAATGGAGTGGCTCAGGATCAACCAGAGGATTTAGGGTATTTGTTGCGGTAGATCAGGGCAGCATCAGAGGCACGCGGGAGCAGCTGGCTGCAGGCACACATGGAAGAGGAGGCCAAGAAAGGACACAAGCAACCATCGAAGCCAAGGGTCAGTTAGCACTCAGTAAGAGGCAGAGGGCCCCACTTAAAGGATCAAAAAAGCCTCCAGCCAAGAAAGGGTCCAAGAGGGATGAGCTGCCGCCTGTAGCCATCCTAGCGATGGACTGACTGACTGACTGAAATATTTATAAATATTTATAAAGCGCTCGAATGCTGCGGCGTCTTGGCAGGGCGGAACGGAAATAACAACATGAGTGGTGAGCATATTGGCACGATAGTGCCGGAATGCTTGAAGTCATTTGCTCCTCTGTTATTTAGGACCTGGGTGTGGGCTGCAGGTAATTAAATTCAGGGTGTAGTTTCAGGGCTACCATGGCACCTAATAGACCCAGGCAGCTCGCGACTTATGGTCTCTGGTGGGACGGACTTCTCGTTACTAGTGAATCAGGCCCTTACCCCGCCTAGGGGCCAAGTGCGACAAGACATACGCAGGGACAGTGATGCGCATAGGAAATATCCAGACACTAGGCGATGCAGGCGAGACAAGGAAGGCTGTGGAGCAATTTATTCAGTGGGCATTCATGAACAATAAGTGAAGGTCCTGGGCCCAGGCTCACCTGTCAACAGTAACACACTTCTCCAAGTTATTCACAGGGTACGATCTCACTTCCTCCTACTACATCAAAGCAGCAATGAGGAGTTGGAAGTGCTCGGAAGGGGTGAAAGCGGATATCCGGAGACCCATAGACTTCAATAGATTGGCCTTGCTCCTGGATGTATTGGGGGACATAGCAAATGACATATATGAGCTGAACCTGTGCAAACCGGCCTTTTCAACCGCATTCTTTGGGGCATTTAGGCTCAGCGGATCATTTAGGATTGGGGTGGCGACCACGGCAGCCAAGCATGGAATGTCTGAAGAGGGGATCAAGGCCATTGGCAGGTGGCGGTCCAAGGCATACAGGACGTACGTGAGACCCCAGCTGCTGTAAACGAACTCTGCAATGTAAATACACAGGGAGGGTACACACGGGGGCACAACCACAGGAGTATGTGGATGCCTGACATTGTGTTTATTTCCTCAGCAGGACAGTGCCCCCAGCTGGTATGGGTAGTGGGTCGCTCATTTAGATACGCCTGCAAAACAACAGAAAAACGAACTGTCATGCAGATTTATGAATCATGATATGCAAACGAGTTATGACAAACAAGTGATTTATGGGTTTATGACCGATAATGCAAATGATTTATGACACCAAGTTATGACTGTTTCTGGCAAAAATGATTTACGACACCCGAAGGATTTATGACTCGTGATTTATGATGTACAACACTTTGTGATTTATGATACCCAATTTTATGATGGCTCATGATATGATTTATGACCCTGTCCATAAAATTATGTCCAGGGTTCTGCAAAATGAGTAAGCGTGTAAGGGTAATATAACTGTGGCCAACAACGACCACAAAAACTACACAAGAGTAAGCTGTCTTTTGTACATACAGCTGTAAGGAGATTTGCATGTCATTCTGAAGTGGGCACAGTGCAGGTGTTATTGCAGAGGCCGCCCCGATGAGGGCCTCTAGGGCCAGTGCCATAACAGATGCCGGAGCCCTGTAGTGATCTAGTACCAGCCGCCTGGCTGCGCCCCGAAGCAGAAGAGGCGCTTCCTGCTTGGCAAAAAATCGCGCCAGTAAGGCACCTAGTCACCTGGCCAATGGGGGCGCCAGGTGATGTTTCGAACCCTGCAATCACTACACCTGCTTGCCTCGATGGAAAAGTCATGCGGGGGATATAAGGTCCCGCTCCCCACACACAAGCCAGAATCAGGGGTGCAACAGGGTGTCAAGGTGACACCCTGTCCCCCTTGACAATTCAGTAATGTTACCGAATCGGTATTTACCTTAAGGCCCATAGGAATCAATGGCAATTACCGAATCAGTAAATACCGATTCGGTAATTACCGAATCATATCGATTCGGTAAAAATTACCAAATTATTTCCTACATCTCACTTACCGAATCTAGAATACCGAATCGGTAAAATTCGGTATTTTAGAGTCGGTAAATGAGATTTACCTACATCGGGCCCCATGTCTTCTACTTAAAATGAAGCACCAGTAACAGTCATATTGCCTGTGATGTACATTAAAACTAAAACGTGTTCTAAACCTATCCTAATCACACTTATGCCAGGGAGCACCCATACTGTTTTATTAAAATTATGTGCAAGGATACATTTTTTTTATCCATAATTTCCTTGAAAATAGATGACTACCATATGTAGCAGCAAAATGGTATGTTTTAAAATGTTTACTTTTTGCAGAATGTAATTCCAATTAAATAAAATGTAACAAGCTCACCAGCTTGCAGATGCTAGACCTATTTAATTTGTTTGTTAAAATAAGTAACCCAACAACAGGGTCGGACTGAGACAAAAAAAATAGGCCCTGGCACCAAAATAAAAGTAGCTCCCCATTAGCGAAGTGGTAATATCAGGGAAATCAACAATGAAACCAGTCCACCTGGCCATAAAACCAGCCCACAACTACTAAAAAATAGCCCACACAATGATCGATGAGACCAGCCCATTGGGGGAAACAAAACTTACAACACAACTTTTACAACGCACTACCTATACAAAGAAAGTTTTACAACGCAACATCCATTACAACGCATGCCATTACAACGCAACCATTACAACACATGTCACTACAACGCATACCACTACAACGCATGTCATTACAACGCATACCATTACAACGCATACCTACACTATCCAACACTTACCCTACTGTTGCACCCCCTGGAGTTAGAATAGTAATTTTTACCCCTACACTATCCAACACTTACCCTACTGTTGCGCCCCCCTGGAGTTAGAATAGTATTTTTTACCCCTACACTATCCAATACTTACCATACATGCAATGTAATGGTATGCGTTGTAATGGTATGCGCTGTAAATTTAGTATGCGTTGTAGTGGAATGCGTTGTAAAGGTAGTTTCAAAGAATTTGTTGTAATGGCATGCGTTGTAATGGAATGCGTTGTAATGGATGTTGCGGTGTAAAAAATGCGTTGTAAAGGTATGCGTTGTAAAAGTATGCGTTGTAACGACATACATCCACCCATTGGGCACTGCCTGCTTGCCCTATATGCCAGTGCAACCCTACCTATGAGCTCAGCTGTGGTGGTTCAGTTACAAAAAAAACACAAGAATGAACACTATACAGAAAACTCAGTGCAGAGCAGGAAAGGCATGGGTGGATATGCCGTTTGTCAAAGTTATGAAAGGAAAAATTGGCCTCATAAACAGCCCTGCCACTTGGACACTACCCTTTACACAAGGTCAGTAACAACACCTTGGTGAAGATCATTCAGTTAACACCCATCAATCCAGTAGTAGCCATGCACCTGAGAAGGCAGGAAGAAAACAGTAGCAGAGGAAATGAGAGTAAATATAGTAAAAGAGACACAGTCAGAACGAACCAAAAACTATGGGAAGTGGAAGATCATGCACAAAATAGACAGAGTAAAAATGAGATTACAAGAAACGTCAGAAAAAACACAATAGAAAAGAAGAGAAATTAGGAAACAGAAGGACTAGAAAGGTAATGACGAAACACTCACTGATAGAGAAGAAGGATATGGAAAATGCAAAATAAAGTGCATAGGGCTAGACAACTGGAGCAGGAACTTTTAGAGTCAAAGAAAAAGGACGTCCTCCACATGGTAAGAGATTTTTACTCCCTGTCTTGAGCGTCCAACTGTATTGTTTCCTGGATCCCTATTGCAGATCATGCATGTACACCATGACAGTCCTGTCCAACGTATCACTGTCTTGTTGGATGGGGAGGGGACGCCCAAAGCGCTACCCTCAATGTGGTGGAAGGCTACCACCTTCCAGGGAGTTATGCAGCATGAGCAAGGTGGTGGTAAAGCTCAGCGTTCGCCTTTTGGCTGTCTTGGTGCTATGAAAAAAATACCACAATAGAACATTTTAGACAACATTAGGTGAGTTGTCAAGATGAAAGAGAGTCACATAGAATTATTAATCAAGGAGAAATCAGGTTTTTATGGGTTTCTTAAATTGAAGTACGTCTGTTTCTAAACAACGTTGGATGGCGAGTTCCATTTTGAGGCGGCAGTCACTAAAATCCTTCTACCAATTGTAGCTTTTTTAACTTTGGAAACATTTTACTGAAATTTCTCACAGATGTAAAGCAACATGTGGGAACAATGAGATTAGGAGGTGTCTATTGTAATTTAGTGCCTTGTGTTCCAGACATAGTGGTTTGAAGATAATTCGTTCATGATCAGGTAGCTGGTGAAGCGAGGACAGGGCTGAAAAATATGATCATTCCTGCAGGTTGTTAACATTCGTAACCACTGACTTTTGCACCTCATCAATAGGCATGCTCAGGTAAAGTGGGCCTAGGAAATTGCCCTTTATGTATAGTCACCACCTACTTTTTACTACATATGCTCATAGTTATTACTCTTATAGTGCACTGGAGTCTGCTGCCCAGACACCAGTACCTGTGCTCTCTCCTAAAACTCTTATGTTTGACTTGGCAATCTGAAATTGGCAAAGACGTTATCCCTTTACAAGTCCCTAGTATATGGTATCAGGTGTACCCAGGTTATAGATGGTAAAGGGATTTCCAGGGCTACAACAGATTGTTGTGCCACCCTGAGTAACCCAAATAAACTACTGACAACAGGCCTGCCACTGCAAACTGCTTGAACTCAACTGAGCCCTCACCCTGTGTTCACAGTCAGTACACTATTTTAAATATATGTCAGGCACCTCAAAGGTAGGCCTCCTGTGCCCAGGAGGCAGGGTGCAATATATTAAAGGTGAGGATATATAAGTGTATGTGTCAGTGAAGGGAGTCTGCGTATGTACCACAAATGCATAGGCTTTCTGCAGAACATGTGACTGCAAACGGGACGACCGCACAGATTGCCAAGAAGCCTGTTGTATTATAGACTGGGGTCATGCTATTAGTACATGGTACTGGTAGGGTTTTAGTCTTTACCCTTCCTGCATGGTGTGAGCATATATCACTTTGATTTTCATATTACCATGAAGAAGGCCCAAGACCTGTATTGTGTCAATTCTCACCTGGGATTCCACAGGAGCGACAGGAAAAACCAAGTGAAGTCCCAACTTCCTCCTCAAAGCAGGACTACCCAACTATGCCAAAGCTAGTCAAGCTAATGTGCGGAAAGAGGTTAAGAAACAAGAAAAGACATGTGTTCCACGGAGCCAGTCAAAGAAGAGATATGGTGACCAGGATATTTCTGTGTGTACCCTGCATATAAAGACGAATAGGGAAATGTGTGTATGTATCCTAGCATTTGTCATTGATATAACCACTATTAATAATGAATGTCTATTTACTCTTTTAATTCATGACTGCCTTGGTAATCCCCCTCTTCTGATATCTAGAGAACTGGCAACATACTAAGGTATTGTGTGCTCTATAGAAATGAAGACAGAAAGACACTTACGATAATTCTGCCACTAATGCATATAAGAATGATATATATATAGACTCTCCACCAACATACACCTAATAACATAGTTCAATCTGAGCTACGAGATAGCCCTTAAAAAATGTACAAAGATTTTCACATACTAGGAAATTTCAGAAGAACACAATATTGTTGTCTTGTAGACTCCAAATTAGACAAAAAAAGAAGAAATCACACAAAAAATAGTGTTGGGCTTTGTGAAACTATTACAACTAGGTGAAATTATTTGACCAATGGTAACCACTTTAATGTCCCTCTTTCTCTTTAGAGAAAAGCGGTTTATTGCTAGGAAAAGAACGTAATCTCCAATAGCCATTCAGCATATAATCAAATAAGTATACACATATACTTTAGACATAGTTTTAGCGCAAAGCTCATGACCTCCTCTAGATTTGTAGACAATTATACTTTAAATGTTCATGTTGTTTTTTTCTCCACAGGTAATTTAGCAAAGGAATTCAACAGACACATCATCTGTGAACCCAGAAGCAGAAAGACATGTGATTCAAGGATGGAAGAGCTCGCCTGTGTCAACTACAACTTGAAGTGCTCTTCCTTCTGTGAGGCTCGGTTATATGCAGAATTGATCGGTCACGGAGGAGGCCCGATTTATAGGCTACTCAAGGGGTCGAAGCATGTTGGTAATTTCAGAATCCTTTTACGGTCGAGTGATTCATTGTTTTTCATGCTATGATCATCATTTTGTGATTTTAACCATACCAGTGGTACTTGGTAATAAGGTAAGGATTTCAAGTATATCCTAGGTAATTGTAATGCCCTCTTCTTGCCAAATGAACAGGGCCCAAGGTACTGTCCTGACAACAGATTCCTAATAACTATCAGGTTTAAGATTAGCTATCCTCGGTCGAGTCCGCTGGAGTGGCATTGTACCTATTCCATTGTGTGAGGTCAACAAATGATGAAGCTTGTCTTAAGTTAAGGGTGAGATGACTTCTCAAAAATCTTTTGATGACCTTCTACCTTAGCAAGTCCGAACTGCGAGAGTAGAGCAGTGACTTCAAAACCCTCAAGTAGTTTTGTGTTTTGACATATAAGTGCAAGTCTATTTATCCCTATAGTGGTGTTACCGATTGGAAATTACTATAAGTGTTAGCGGTCGATAGAATAACATGGGCAACTACCCGGGCGTTCTTGAAGTTGGCAGCTCCATTATGGTACTGCCAAAATATGTCATATTTGGTATCAAACAACATGCATTCTCACCCCTGACATGAATCTAATGAGGGGTGCCATGTGGCTAGCACCCAGATGGCTACGTTAAAGGTTGCTGATCTGGTTGCCCCAGTTTCTCTGTGCTCTAGCTGGCCAGCCCATGCTTCCTGCATTTGCCCACGCATAGACAGGATTCTGAGCTCCTGACAGGCAATGTGATCACTCCCAGGAGTCAGGATTGAAGGGCTGGACTGGAAGAAGGCCATACCTCCCCCATCCAAAGCAGGCTAGTGAAGAGACACATCAATGAGGTGAGCTTCAAAGGCTGCACAGTCTCTAATATACATGAGGGCTCACTTCCAGTGGAGGAAACAGCTCTCCCCAAGCACATATGCTCCTGGACTGGCAGGAGATTAGTTATTCAAAGAGGATTATACCCCCAGAAGGTTAGGCACACCTCCAGGGTGAGCAGCTTGGTCTGTACACCATCTTTAGAAGTGACAGAATAGAGGGTTCTGGGTAGAAAAGGTGACCCATACCCCTAGATGTGGTCACCTCAGGACAGATTAGCTTCAGGGACTAGCTGCCCATGGGTTACTAGCTCACAAACCCCTATTCCCCTAAATGTAGGATTTAAGGGAGCCCCCAACACTCCATCCTCAGTTCTGAACAACCTGCATCAAAGAGGACAGAAGAAGAGACCTGCACCAGGGACAACAACTTGCACAAAGCAAAAGAGGAATACCCTGTACCTGAGGCTGCGTTCTTGGAACTGCCTGATCGAGACTCATACTAGACTAGTTCTCAGTTCCCCCAGACAGAGGGATCCCTGTGGAAGCCGGAAGCACCCTTAGACTCCCCCGGGACCAGTGGCACTAGTCCTCTGCAAACTGCAGGTAAAAAAAGCTCCGGATCTGAAGAATAGCTGGCCATCTGGCCCTCGGAGGGTTTGCCAAAAAGCAGATGGTGTCTAGGGCATTGTAGGAACTGTAGTCCTGCCTTCCACAAAGTTACAGGCAACTAACGCCTTCCCATGGGACACCAGGCATTGAAGTTTCTTTCTGCTCTGCTTACCGCTGCCAAGGCTTGGTGGTCACCAGTCTGGCAACTGATCCCTTTACTCAACGCTGTATTAAGAGTAAACTCCATCCAACCTTCGACCGACATCATCAACCTCTTCATTGGTGTCTTTTTGTATCTTTTTTCCCTGCAGCACTGTCTCATTGGTAAAAACAGCTCTCCTGCGGCTGCCATTTAGCACCACGGACAGCCAGGACAACTCTGCACTTGGGCTTCATGAGTCAGGTAGAATTTAACTAACTGTCGTGGCTTGGTCCTGGGACCCACATCACCTTTACCCTACAAGGGTATTCTACACAGCTCGAACTGCAAGTGACCGATTGTCTCTAGTGTTTTTTTTCCATTAACCACAATGTTAAATTTTCATTGTATTATTTGCATAGATTTTCTATTGCTTCAAAAATCTATAACTCAGGTTATCTGTATACTATTCCATTCATTGTGGCGTCTAAATTAAGGTATAGATACACTCTGTTTTTTATAAATTGGTGTTGGATTTCTCTCGAGTCGTATCAATTACTTATCGTCCATGTTGGTACTCTGGAATGCTTAAGTGTTCCTCTAGTAAAGCCTGACTGAACTTTGCCACACTACCAGGACTGAGGTAAGGATTTATTAGTGTGAATCCAGGGACCATCTTTGAGATATTATGAAAGTATTACATGGTGATGCCTAATCCCCACAGATGTAATACTCAACTTTCCTATAGTGCGTTCCAATAATCAATTCGAAAATAAATAAATGCTTCATAATTGACACTTTAAAAACATGAATGGGCATCAATTTCATTGATCATAGTCAGTGGAGAGTCAAATGTCACTCCCAGATTTTTAACACAGGTTACAAGCTGTCAGTTTAGCCCCTAAAGCCAGAGCCCTCAAAACAGGGAGAGTTGGAAAGGCACTAGGATATCGGTTTTATCCCCATATATTTTCAGTTAGTTTAAACATTAGTAATGTCTATAAAGATCTGTCAATAGTAATAACTAAGAATCAGGAGCAATCAAAATTAGTAACAAAAACATAGCATATTAACTTAATGTAAACTTCAATGCATAATCAGGAAGTAACACCGAGCAGAGGTACTCATTATCCCTGGGCCTGCCCAAATGTTTTAGAGGTACGTTAGAGAAAGGGTCGATGTCGTCCCTATATCATTACAATAGCATTAACAGTTCACCACAAGACATTTCTGATTAAATTAATCAGGAACATAAATGTATTTGTCAATACACTTTCATTATATGCAAACCATAGGAATTGAAGAAATCAATCTGTTTGGACCTATGGGAGAGGTGTGGCGCAGCAGCCCGGGTGATTGATGCTGGAATCTGGGGATCACAGTTCAATCCCTGGCTCCGGCGGCAGGTTAGCTCAGCACCAAGTGACTCTGGGCAATAGCTTGTTTAATCTTCCCAACGGCCCCCAGCGCCTAGAGACACTTACGGGTGATTGTTCGTGTCTAACAAATGTGGATTATTATTATTAAGTGTGATGAATATAAGGGACCTATATCAGGCTGTAAAGGTTCCACTGTACATAATTGAATGGTGTCTATGTCACACCACCTTTACCCTGTCCCTCACTTATCCAACCACCCCCATTTCCCCTAAAAACCTTTTTCTCTTTTTACAATGAGAGCACTTTAAATATCGCATATAATGAAAGTGTATTAACATGAATACTCTGAATTGTAAGAGCATTTAATGAATACTTGATTGAAAAATAAATATGTGTTCCTCATGAATTTAATCAGAAATGTCTTGTGGTGAACTGTTAATGCTAATGTAATGATATAGGGACTACATCGACCCTTTCTCTAACGTACTGCTAATATGAACCAGGTCGGGTAGTTTTATAAGTCCACCCCGTTAAAACTTAACACAAATGTTTTAGAGATCTGTGAAGAATACGTTGAATATTTTGAACAAACATGGGGGCATATTATCTAGATGTGCGTTATATAACGCACATCGCACATTTCCATATCGCCGGCTATCGCCGGATTTTTTTGCCGTGTTAGTGCGTAATTATCAATGCGCAACACATAGGCGAAATTAAATCCAGCGATAGTCGGCGATATGAAACAATAGCGCATGAAAACAAACGTTGTTTTCATGCGCTAATGTGTGCCTTGATAATATGGGGGGGGTGGATTCAGCATTATGATCCACACCCCCATGTTATCAATGCCTTAACACCTGGTCAGAGCTGACATGCAAAGTGGGCTTGAGGCAGGCGTTAGCATGCCCTTGTTAATAGGGCGCTGGAAGTATCGCCGCGTTCTCGGCACAATTCGCCAAAAAAGCGGCGATACTTCAGCTTGCTAATATACCCAAGGGTTCCATAAATGTGTGGGGCATATTATCAAAGGGGTTTATCTCCGCTTTTTTGGCTTTAAAAGCCAAGAAAGCGGAGATAAAATTATCTCCCTATTACCTAGCTGTCGCTAACGCCAGTTAGCGACAGCTAGTAGGAGCTAGCAACCATCTTGGGCCCTGCTTTGCATGTCAGTGATATTTATCACTAATGACATGCAAAGTGGGCGTGCCAAGATGTTAGAGACTGAAAACAGTCGCTAACATCGCTATCTCCTATTACCAACTTTTGGAGATATTCGCGCTAAGCGCGAATATCTCCAAAAGCTAACACCTGCCCAGAGCAGTTCTTAGCAATGTTATCCAATGGTAGGTGGATAACATGGCTAAGAGCATTAGCTTGGTAATGCATGAATATCGCTGACTTTGCAGCGAAATTCATGCATTGCAGCGATTTTTATCGCTTAGGAGATAAACCTTGATAATAGCAAGGTTCCTAAGCGATAAAAATCGTCGCAGCTCGCCGATAAAAAGCTAAACCAACATAGCGATAATTATCGCTAGTTGTTGGTAATATGCCCCTGTGTATTTTACCCTATTATCATCGCCAGCTTTTTTTCAGAAGGCAAAGGGGCACAGGTTTTTCTTGCTAAGATCTCTTATTACCGCATTACACAGGTGGTTTTACCACATTTCTCTGTTTGTGCACACACTGAGAAAATGTACGGAAATAACATTGTTGCAGCAACCACGCTTGTGTAAATGTTCCAGTTTACATTTCCAAACAATGAGTAAGTCCTTTCAATTTGCGCTGCTCGAATTTACAAAAAGCTAAATATGTCCACAGCATGTTTAACGTTTTTCAAACGATGCTAAAAATGGGAGTCGAAGTTCTATTTTTCGACCCTGTGCCTAACTATGTGCTCTGATTTTCTCTGTAATTTTAGAGGAGTCCAACGATTGATGTCCCCTCGAGAATGGATGCGTCATAGAAAGAGCGTTCGAACTTCAAAAACTAACCGCTAGTCACCCATGGCAACTCAGTGCGGACCAATAGGAGCGGAAAATGACACCAGGCAACGAACTACAAGTTTAAACGGAGAAGAATAACATTTCACGTGATCAAAGGCATCCTGTCCGCAGCTGTGCAGTAACTCAGGCGTGTTTTACATTGATAATAAATAACAGCTGTGGTGTATTACTTCTATATGCCTCTGGGGCGACATGCTACATAAAAAATAAAAGCACACACCAATTAGAATTTAGAAAGAAACACATTAACATGAACCAGGTTTAGTGTAAAAAATATGTCTAATGAGGGTGTGTACCAGAGCTTGTAAGGATGTATTAACTTGATGCCCCTGGAGTTCAAAGAAAAGCGAGTGCTAGCAACAACAACCTTTTTCGTCAGAGGGAAATAGTTATTGAACTATCTTTCAGCCACAAAACCCCTGCTTGGCGAAAAAAATACTCACGTGGGTGGCAAGCTGCCATGTAATGACGGTTAAACCATCACTGCTTAAAAAGGATTCCTTCCTAACCTTATTGTGGGGACAGTCAGCAGAAAGAAGGTCAGCAGTCCCACAATAAACTTTAGAGTGTGAAATGACCTACAAAAGGCTGGTGAATAACCAAAAGCATTGCCGGTCAACAAGAATAAAATGCCCACCAGTGCTTAATTTGTGCTGGTGGTTTCCGGTGCACGTAAGTGTCAAGATTTGCACTTATGGCACTCTGCCACATGGTGGCGCTGTTTGTCTGATTAAGAGATGAGCACAAAAACAGTTGTTTATAAATTCAAAATACGTAAAAAATGACTAATGCCTTGCAGCCAAGCTATTCTTATACCTTTGGGGCCTTGAATAGTCTGAGTTGTCACATCTGTAGGAGTGTGATGGTTTGTAGTTGTATTGGTACTGTTGTTAGCAGCACGGGGAGAGAGAGGCAATGGGTATTGCGAGCTGCGGCAGCCTCCTACGGAGGGCCTGGCACTTATTGTTTTATAAATTAAGCACTGACATTGCCAGGGTCTGATTGCTAAGGCGGGCACTCGGGCAATGGCCGAGGGGCGGGTAACCGAGTTCCAGCGGTGGGCTGCCTTTGGGGGCTGATTTGGGCGGAGTCTGTGTTCTTCGGAATCCGCCAGCCACCCTGTGGGGGCCTGAGTGGCCTTTCTGGTGGCACATGGGCGTCCATTACCTCCCTTTTATCAATGGGCAGAGGTGTCCCTCCCTTTCTCTGGCTGGGCCGGCCTATTAATGATGCCTCTTGAGCAGGGGCCTGAGCAGAAGTGGCCTCACTTGTTTTCAGGTGTGTTTCACCAGTGTGAACTAATCCGTGCATTTTTTTTATCTGAGTAAAGTTAACAAAGCATGGCTCTGTCAGAGACCCCTATCCCCCCTCACCCAACTTTTTTTAATAAAACTTCGCCAAAGCAGTATTTTGCAGAAAGGCAGTATGCAAATGTGGGCCACTTTTTTACGGACCGATTTTTAATCCCAATCCAACATTGTCCACCATTCTGTCACCATTTGAGATTTTCTCCCATGGACATTCTGCAGAACTGGCGGGGGATTGTCTCCAGTAGTAAATCTAATGTGTAAGTGGAAATGTAAGGTGATGTGGATTCTGTGAATCGGGTGGTTGCTTCCGACAGGACAGTTTTTTTTGCACCTGAACAATCAGTGGCTAAAACAATCGTACTGGCCTACTGGACAATCAGGCAGTGCCTGACGGGCTGGTCGGACAGGTCAGAGTGTGGGCCGGTTTTTGAATCTGCTGTGCCGGTTTAGACTGTTGATTTACCTGATATTAATACAAACATTGCCTGAGGGAAGTTTAAATCCCCCCAGTCGTTTACTACTTGCAAAACACTTATATACAGTGTGTCTGTACACATTTACAACGGCTCCAATTTGCAAACACGGGAAACTTTTTTTCAGCTATCTGAGTCACCATGTGGGGAGGCGGGGTGGGGGGGGGGGGAGGGCATTTTTATTTTGGTACCCGGGCCTACTTACAGTCCGAGTCCGACCCTGAAGAGAATATATTCTGGATGTCAACCTGCACAGAACGCCATGAATATTTTCTTCTGTTTTTGTGATTTGAAACCATTTACAGGGGTCTGGGATTACATTTTCTATTGGCTGGAGGCTGCTTGACGTTCTTCTATCTCGTTTTATCTCTTAGAATATTTTACGGTTTTATACATATCGTGCTAACCATGTCACTTCCATGTGCTTGGGTACTTTTTACACGTGCAACGCATGACGCGAGCTGTAGACGGTGGCTTGAGAGATCCTAGCAGAGAGCCAGCCCAGGATTGCTGTTTCATCGAGGGAGTGACAGCTGGACGGTCGGTGGGGGAGAAGCAGGTATCCAGTATCACGAGAGACCCTCTGTTCATTTGATTCAGTGAAAGGGCCTTTTCAGAGAGGAGTCTGTAATGAAAGGACTGAAGATGGACTATCATGATTACTTCAGCCGTCACTGAAAATGTGCGGTCACAATGCTGACAGGTAGGACAGACTTAATGACGCAGTGGCTGAAGTGCCTATATCAGCCTACTGAGATAGTGACTACATTCATGGGTTGCACTGCTCTCACAGATCATCAATTAAAAGGCTAAAACCCCCAGGGTTTCTGACAGACTGAAGGTCACCCCTGCTGAAAGTCCCTGTTCAGTCCCTAAGCAGGTGCAGGCGCCCATGCTGAAGATGCGCATTTTGTCATTTTTCACGATGACCAGAGAGGAAGGGCGCTCTGTCGCTCTGAATGAATATTAAGGTCAAATGGCTCTTAAGACACAAGACAGATTAGCTCCTGTACGTTCTGCTATTGTATTTCAGGAAAAGAAAAGGTCGCTGCCTTCCTGGTTTGGAAGAGATAAAATAAATCCACCGAAATGGCTAAATGTATTCGCTCTTCTGTACTGTTTGAAGAATTTTGTTCATTAGCATTGGTGAAATGAAATATTACAGAAAGTGACAAAGCCCTCAGCAGCTTAATGAATTGCTCGCTATCGACAGTGAAGGAAACACCTACCTGGTTTTCAGTTAAAGCTCCGGGGTAAGATGTGTGTGTAAATCAATTACTCTCATTCACCAGAATTGCAAACATCCTGTAGCTGGGTCTAAAGGTGGCATCAAGGAGGAAATATTTAATTCTCTGGTATTTACATATTTAAAGTTAATCTACAGCAATTATACTTCGAAGAGCATTAGTATGCTTTAGAAGAAACATTATGAAATATATTGTATAATATATCGAACTCCAAGGTAAAGATAGACTTAAGAACACACTTTTGTGAGCCACAGCAGAGGGCAAGATTGGACTGCAATAAAAAAATAGTGGATCACATCCTTTTGTGAATTAGGTAAGATTGAGGTATGATATATATATTTTCAATATTTCCCTGAAGGATAGGACTTTTGGCTGGGTTCGTAATGCTATGGGCAGGGTGTTCCAAAGATTGGTTTGTTTTAAGACCTATAATGGGTTGAATATTGTTTTTTCCATGATTTAAGGTGTTTTTTCTCCTCAGGCCCAGTCGATCCCCTGATATGGTTAGAAGTTTGGTTAAGGGCTTCATAAAATAGAACATTTTGAACATAATCCTGCCCACTACTGGTAGCCAGTGCAATTCTTTCAAGACTGACGATATATGGTAAGATTTTCTTTTATATTATACTGGACATACTGTGACATAGAGAACAGTCTTTGGAAGATAGATGGCCATGGAACGCCAGGCAGATTGTATTACCTACACCTTGTAAATTGTTTAAGGCATGGGCAGCAATTTTCAGTTGACTATTGGTCAGAATGTGCTTCATTTTCTTTAGTGAAGGGAGGAAGAGATTGGCCAATTGTTCTATCTTGTTGCTGTGGAGAGACAGCAATACAGTGTTGTCTAAGGTAAATCCCAGATATTTCACAAAGGGAGAAAGCAGGGTGGAGACATTTTCATAATTAAAATTAGAATCTGGATCAAATTTGTTCCTAGATTTTGAGGTGATGGGAATTAACTCTTTTTTATGTGGGTTTAACCTGACTGATTTCTTACACATACATGTTAGAGTTTCAGGAGACAAGATGTCACTATAAGGATGTGTTTAAACAAAGAAGTCTGTAGTTAGTTGTGTGTCATTGACATACTGATGTATGGCAACTCAAGAATCCACTTTTGCAAAGCTGAGGGCTTTGTTTGTTAGTTGAACAATGTTAGCACCAGTGGAACACCAAATCTCATTAAAGAACTGTTTGAGACAAGATTTAGAATCTTTACAAATTGTGAGAAAAAAGAGAACCAAATTCAGAACTAAGTAATGGAAGATCTTTGTTTCTTCAAACAGGTTCAAATGATTTTTCTAAATAAAGAAAATTGAATTCACTTACCCAATTCTTAGAGTTATCTAGTTCTGAAAACAAACCTTTTTCTCACTATGACAAAGAGGGTGGATGGTTGAGGGGAGGGCTGGGGTGGAAGGGGTCTTTGTAGAACTCCTACCATCAAAAAGATTATATAGGCACAACATTGAAAAGCACTGTTTATATACTGATTCATAATGCTGCTTTACATAGCATGCTGAGCGCACGTACACACCATCCCTATACTCTCATGTTCACTGCCACGTTCACTATCCTTAATCTAAGACCCTTTACCCTAATACTTGCGAGAAAGTTAATCTTGTGAATCTCCCTCTCCTGTGCCACACAAGACTATGGACACACTCACGATTTGAAGGTGCTGTCATGTGATAAAGAACAAAAAGAAGTCTTGGTATAATAGTATTTGCCTCAGATCACACAATTTGGTCAAGCAGGGAAGGTGGGATTAATCTCACATTTTCTAGACTCTGAAATGTAGCCATTAGATGAATATCTCTTTCTAATATCAAAGGTTAATGCTTTGTCCTTAATTCTTAGAGGGTGAGATTAGAATGGGATGACAGGCAGAACCCACATTTTAGTTCTGGCAGTTATACATACTGTATGCTTTGCCCAAGAACATAAGAGCAGTTGACAAAAAGCACAGACTGTGCTACACTTTTTTTTGGAACAATGAGATTTACCTGGATTCAAAGGATGCTGAGCCAAGGCCAGGATTCAAACTTTGTTCCCATGTTACATAGTCGGCAGTTGTAGCCACTAAGCCACATCGTCACTGTGAAAGTTTGACTTGTTTTAGGGCTTGAGGTTCCAAAGGGACCTCAAGTTGACCAACTGCCTGGCGTATGGCTTGAGCTTCCATAGCTCACCCACATCTTACACTATCTACAAAATGTATATGCAGAAACTGCCCGGAAACCAGACAGAAGGTATGGAGTAAGTTTCAAAGCAATTACAATGGAAAATACTTGTAGCACCAAGCAGGAGCGGACTGGAACAAAAATAGGCCTCGGCATTAAAATAAAAGTGGCCCCAATTGACAAACCAGATGGTGGCCTTTATTTACCAATCAGGCCTGTTTTGAGCTTGCAAAAAAACAATGTTTGAGTATTTCGTTAGGCATTTGAGAATGCGTGCATTTGTGTTTGCTACAGGCAATGTTTGTGGTCAACTGAAAAAACGGACCACCTGGTGATAAAATAGGCCTGCAAACTGGTAAAAAACTGGTCCACACACTGATTTGTGAGTCTAGCCCATCGGGCACTGCCTGATTGTCCTGTAGACCAGTCCGACCCTGGCAGCAAGCAAAGAACTCTTACTGGAAGCAGTGGAGTTTGTTGTAGCCTAGTATTGTGCTCATGGAACTTATCAATTGATCCCACATATTGTGGAGGCTGTATGTTTTGTTCTGCTGCTGCCGAGATTAATGTAAACAAAATGAGTACTGGGATGTGAGGTAGTGTGCTCCCGCCCTCTTTGTGTTTGAAAAGGCTCCCTTGAGCTACTGATCTGACAAGCTTGTGTTGCTGTACCTACTCCCAGTTAGTGGTACAGAGACCTGAGAAGGCTTGGGACAGCATTACCAACAGCACCCCCAAAATTACTTGTTGCTCTCTATTGATGAAGGAATAAATCCAGAAGGATGTGTCTAGAGTTACACAGCACAAGCTGCACCAACAATGGTGAAATATTAAAGACAACTACTGAAGTAAGTGTTGTCATGCACTGCATTTAGCATGATGCATTGGGGGAATTTAAGCTGGAATGTGAGGCAGTGTGCTCCCACCCTCCTTCTGTAAGAAAAGAGAGCGTGATGAACGTCTCTGATTTTACATTAAATTGCCTTTTCAAAGTATAAAGGTTCTTCTTTGAACCCACCTTTCAGTGGATCCTGCCAGTACAGCACAAAAAATGCTGGGAGTTGAAGGTGCTTCACAAATGATAAAAGTCACTCCGTTTCTCCTTGATGCTCTCTGTCCATTTCGTCTGCTCCCACCTCTCTCTGCTATAAACGTTTCCTCTATTCTCTGATGCACTTTCTTTAACTGATACATGCATCTCTCTTTCATCTCTCCTAGCATCATCTTTCGGTTACCATCATACTTACTGATGTGCATCAAACAGATGCAATTTTCCGAGTGCAATGTACTCTAGATACTCTTATACTGGTCATAGGGATATTCCAAAGCACGCATAAGAAGACATTTTCAAAATAAAATAGTACTTTTTCCACACAACGGAGAACATGTAGTTGTGACCACTATGATTTTTCTTGCAGGCAAATGCTGGGAAGGGCGTTTCTATTACCCTACAAACTGCTTAATAATAAGTATTCCTACACAATAGATACAACTATGAGGTTGGTGAAAAGAGATCAAACTCGGCAGCAAAAGAGATCTTTCTCCTCATTTTATCCAGTGAGGAATATTCTTTTCAGGTGCACTGTGAGAGTAACATATCCATTTCTATGCATCCTCTCGTCACTTCCAATTTCTATGGTCATTTTTGGGATCTCTCCTTCTCCACCAAAATGGCTGTATTCGTTGGAGGAAAGAGCCTTTTTACCCAATGGTAAGTTGATCACACCTGTAGCTAATCCACCTTTAGTGCATGGTCACCCAGAATTTTTCTATTTTTGCTGAACCCTGTAAGTGCGATGGCATTAGAACTCTGTACACTTTACCCTTGCTAACCAGTAGTAAAATGCCTTTGCTCCCCATTTTAACATGGTCCGATTGGCAGATTTCTAATTTCTATATTTAATTTACCTGTAAGTCCCTAGTATATGGTACAAAGTGTTCCCAGGACAAGGAAGGTAAATGCCAGTAGTAGACTGTGGCACCATTTGTGCAATTCAGTATAGTCGTAGTGCAATATGGCTTCAGGCCTACCATTGCAGCTTGACTATAGAAGTGTAAAAAGTACAATTGTACGTGTCAAAACAATTCAATGGTGTAGTCCGGTTATTAAAAATGTTAAGGAAAAGTAACTTTTAGATAGTTACCTTTTCCTTGCTTGAAGTTCCTTAGAGCTAATTTGCATTTGGTTCTCCGGAGTCTTCCAGACAGTAATTAGCTTTGAATAGGTGTGAAAAGATGTGAAATGCATGCATTCCAGGAGCAAACAATAGGTCGATCTGAGTGGGCCAAGATGACTACCCTGAATAAGCAGGGAAGATGCTGTGGGCATCCTCTTTGACACTACAGTGTCAAATCCTGCTTAGCAGGTCTGCTGAGTTTACATAGAACCCTTATGGCACACTTGAAAGGGGAGAGAACAGGATGTTAAGACATTTCTTGGGGATCCACGTTCTGGTTACTGAAGATTCAGCTTTGGCCCTACCAGACTTCTGTCTCTGGGCTTATTTTGGGTACAGTGGCTGTCTGAATCTAAGGATTAGTGTTAGCTGTGGTTGGACACTAGTATTACTATAGTACACTCCCCCGTCACACCCCAGCCTCATAGCCCAAGTTCAGTGTGGTCGAAGACTATTTCCATCCTGATAATGCCATAAGTGGATAGGGTTGGCCACAGGAACCTTTACTTCATTGGATAGTACTTGCCTAGGAGTTATTTGAACCCACCCGTTAGTGTCAGGCATAATTGTGGCACCTCCAGGTACTCACTTTAGAACACTTCCTGGACTTGAGGAAGATCAGAAGAGGACTGGCCGTAACGTTTGTGACCAGATGGATTTTGTCCTGTGTATCGAGGACAAATAAGTGGACTCCAAAGGTCATAAGACTGGCCTCCTATTCAAGCAACAGTGATATAGCAAGCTACAAGAGACCTTTTCCTGGAACTACCTGGCTGACTAGTGGCAACTGGACCTGGAATGGACCCTGCTGTTGGCCTCTGCCTGACACCCTGTAAGTCTCTAAGGGCCTTCTCTGATGCCCTTTTTAGATCTCGCCTATTCTCTCCCGTAGGGATGGATAGGCGAGATTATAGTAAGTGGTCCAAAAAGTCTACCTAGCTGCGGATCGCGTACAGTTCATGTGAGCCAGGCGCGTGCACATCGCACACATGTGGAGAAGTGTGGCTCACTGGTTAGAATGTGGAGAAGTGTGGCTCACTGGTTAGAGGTGGCAGACCTGGAAGCAGAGGTCAGCCCGGGACCAGGGTTCAATTCCCGGCTCGGTGGGGTCTTGAGTCCTAAAATGTCCATGGACTCGACAATTCTCGCTCCGGTGCCTACTCGATTCACGGGTTCACACTCTGCGACTCTGGGCAATAGCTTGCTTAATCTCCACAACGGCCCCTCGCGGCGGGATGCCTGGCTTTCACCCTGCGGATACCCTGCCGGGGCTATCTCACAGGGGAATACCAGGACGGGTTCCCTAAGCAAGCGCTTAGATACCGGGTCGGTGATTTGCGCTATATAAATACATGTACATTTACACCCACACCATTGCAAGCCACATCCCACACCATTTGTCTGAGCCTCAGCATCAGACTTCAAAGGAAGCCGCTCCCCCGCTTCCCCGCCCCCATCAGACTTCAAAGGAAGCCGCTCCCGTGCCACGCAATGCCAAGAGCTTGTTTTTCTTGAGCTCTTTTGTTTATTTCCGTTTCATATCTTTTCTCTCCCCCAGTTATGCCCCCCCCCCTAGCTCATGTCCCCCTCCTTCTTTGCCTGTCCATTCTCTCTTGCATCTTCTCCCTCCATCAATGGCTTATATTCCCTTTTGTCCCTGACTTCTCCATTTTCTCTACCTGTTTCTTTGTTTCCCTCAGTTTCCATCACCAGTGTTCCCTCTCTCTCTGCTTAGTTCTCCATTATAATTCAGTGTTGTTTTGGCCCCGTGCTATCTTTCTCGGTTGTTTTAGTTCTGCCTTACCTATTCTTTCCTTTCACTCAGTTTTTACAGTTTTCTTTCTTTCTTTCTTTCTTTCCCTCAGTATACCTCCTCTGTGACCCCTTCGCTCTTTCTTTAATTTTCGCGTCGTATCTGTCCCCACAGTCTCTTTCTTTTCTTTTTGTTGTTCTCCGCCCTCCACCCTCTTCCATCTGATGACGCCCCTCTTCTACATCATATGCCACGCGCCACCTTTGTGTTATACACATGCACACACACAAACACATGACATCACCTCGCTAAACAAACATACTCTTTCCAAATAAACTGTGGCAGCAGTTTCCATCACCGGTTTTCCCTCTCTCGCTCTCTCCCTAGTTCTCCATTGTAACTCACTGTTGTTTTGTCCCGTGCTCCCTTTCTCGGTTGTCTTAGTTCTGCCTTACCTATTCTTTCCTTTCACTGTTTTCACAGTTTTCTTTCTTTCTTTCTTTCCCTCAGTATACCTCCTCTGTGACCCCTTCGCTCTTTCTTTCGTTTTCGCGTCGTATCTGCCCCCACAGCCTCTTTCTTTTATCTTTGTTGTTCTCCGCCCTCCACCCTCTTCCATCTGTCGACGCCCCTCTTCTACATCACATGCCGCGAGCCACCCTCGTGTTATACACATACACACATACAAACACACAACATCACCTCGCTAAACGAACATACTCTTTCCAAATAAACTGTGGCAGCAGTGGGGCGGGAATTCCAGAATGGCAGAGCGGGGGGCAGGAAGCATATGTCATCCTCGCGCACTACTCTGGGAGGTAACGAGCCCAGCCTGCAGGGATGCAATCTATTCTCGCCCCTTGTTCTCATGACATCACCCCTGGCAGATGTTTGAGTTCGGATATGGTGTTTCTGTGAATGTTTTACATGCCCAGTACTGCATCAGGCAGCACCCTCCCTACCACCAAGAACTGCACGCGCTGTGCCCCAATAGGACAAGTGACAATAGGCGAGTATATTCAGAATTCAGAGTGCAATATTTACCCGAGGTGATAATGTCATGAGTTACCGGTCTATAGGTATTATTAGCCCAAATAACTTTTTACTATTTAAAAAACCTCAATCTACCGCCCTCACTCTACCACTCTACCGCCCTCACTCTACCACTCTACTGCCCTCACTCTACCGCTCTACTGCCCTCGCTCTACCACCCTCACTCTACCGCTCTACTGCCCTCACTCTACCGCTTTACCCCCTCACTCTACCACTCTACTGCCCTCACTCAACCACTCTACCGCCCTCACTCTACTACCCTCAGTCTACCGCCCTCACTCTGCCGCTCTACTGCCCTCACTCCACCACTCTACCGCCCTCACTCCACCACCCTACTGTCATCACTCTACCACTCTAACGCCCTCACTCTACCACTCTACCACCCTAACTCTACCACTCTACCGCCCTCACTTCACCACTCTACCGCCCTCACTCTATCACTCTACTGCCCTCACTCTACCACTCTACTGCCCTCATTCTACCGCCCTCACTCTACCACTCTACCGCCCTCACTCTATCACCCTCACTCTACTGCCCTCACTGTACCGCTCTACTGCCCTCACTCTACCACTCTACCGCCCGCACTCTACCGCCCTTACTTTACCGCCCTCACTCTACCACTCTACCGCCCACACTCTACCGCTCTACCACTCTACTGCCCGCACTCTACCGCCCTCACTCTACCATTCTACCGCCCTCACTCTACCACCCTCACTCTACCACTCTACTGTCCTCACTCTACCACCCTCACTCTACCACTCTACCACCCTCACTCTACTGCCATCACGCCCTCACTTTACCGCCCTCACTCTACCACTCTCATGCCCTCATTCTACCACTCTACCACCATCACGCCCTCACTCTACCACTCTACCGCCCTCACGCCCTCACTCTACCGTCCTCACTCTACCACTCTAGCGCCCTCACTCTACCACCCTCACTCTACCACTCTACCACCCTACCGCCCTGACTCTACCACTCTACCGCCCTCACTCTACCGCCCTCACTCTACCACTCTACCGCCCTCACTCTACCGCCCTCACTCTCCCACTCTACCACCCTCACGCCCTCACTCTACTGCCCTCATGCCCTCACTCTATCGCCCTCACTCCACCACTCTCATGCCCTCACGCCCTCACTCTACTGTCCTCACTTTACCACTCTACTGCCCTCACTCTACCGCCCTCACTCTACCACTCTACTGCCCTCACATCCTCACTTTACCGCCCTCACTCTACCACTCTACCACTCTACCGCCCTCACTCTACTGCCCTCACTCTACTGCTCTCACTCTACCGCCCTCCCTCTACCGTCCTCAATCTACCACTCTATCGCCCTCACTCTAGCACCCTCATTCTACCACTCTACCGCCCTCACACCCTCACTCTACCACCTTCACTCTACCACTCTACCGCCCTCACTCTACCACTCTACTGCCCTCACTCTACCACTCTACTGCCCTCACTCTACCACCCTCACTCTACCACTCTACTGCCCTAACGCCCTCACTCTACTGCCTTCACTCTACCACTCTCATGCCCTCACTCTACCACTCTACCGCCATCACGCCCTCACTCTACTGCCCTCACTCTACCACTCTACCGCCCTCACTCTACCCCTCTACCACCATCACTCTACCACACTACCACCCTCACTCTCCCGCCCTCACTCTACCACTCTACCACCCTCAGGCCCTCACTCTACCGCCCTCACTCTACCACTCCACTGCCCTCTCTACTGCCCTCACTCTACCACTCTACCATCCTCACGCCCTCACTCTACCACTCTACCACTCTACTGCTCTCACTCTACCGCCCTCACTCTACCTCTCTACTGCCCTCACTCTATCGCCCTCACTCTACCACTCTGCCGCCCTCACTCTACCAATCTACCGCCCTCACTCTACCACTCTACCGCCCTCACTCTACCGCCATCACTCTACCACTCTACTGCCCTCACTCTACCACCCTCACTCTACCACTCTCCTGCCCTCACTGTACCGCCCTCACTCTACCACTCCACCGCCCTCACTCTACCACTCTACCGCCCTTACTCTACTGCCCTCCCTCTACCACTCTACCACCCTCACTCTACTGCCCTCACTCTACCACTCACAACCCTCACCCAGACTCTCCCTCACCCTCACACCCTCACCCTCACACACCCTCACCCTCACCCCATCACCTTCACCCACGTCACCCTCACCCCTGTCACCCTCACCCTCCCTCACCCTCACACCCCATCACCCTCACACCCCCTCACCCTCACACCCCCACACCCTCACACCCCCACAGCCTCACAACCCCACACCCTCACCCTCACAACCCCACACCCTCCCCCTCGCACACGCTCACCCTCACACCCCCTCAACCTCACTCCCCCTCCCCCTAACATCCCCTCACCCTCACACCCCCTCACCCTCACACCCTCACACACCCTCACTTACCCTCACCCTCACACCCCCTCACCCTCATACCCCCTTACACCCCCTCACCCTCACACCCCCTCACTCACCCCCACACCCTCACCCCCTAATCCTCTCACCCTCACAACCCTCTCACCCTCAAACACCCTCACTCACCCTCACACCCCCTCACCCTCACACCCCCTCATCCTCACACCCCATCACCATCCCGCACCCTCACACACCCTCATCCTCACACCCCCTCAACCCCATCACCCTCACACACCCTCACACACCCTCTCACCCTCACACCCCCTCACACCCCCTCACCCTCACACCCCCTCACCCCCTCACCCTCACACCCCCTTACATCCCCTCACCCTCACACCCTCAACCTCACACCCCCTCACCCTCACATACCCTCACTCACCCTCACACCATCGCCCTCACACACCCTCGCCCTCTCAACCCTCTCACCCTCACACACCCTCACCCTCACACACCCTCATCCTCACAACCCCTTCACCCTCACTCACCCTCACACACCCTCATCAGTATAGCATAACAAATCATTGCATAGCATAAAAAAACACAGCATAGCATAACAAAAAAAAGCATAGGATAGCAAAACATGGCATAGCATAACAAAACAAAGCATAGGATAGTAAAACAAAACATAGCATAACATAACAAAACATAGCACAACATAACAAAACAAAGCATAGCATAACAAAACATAGCATAACAAAACATAGCAAAACAAAACAAAACATAGCATAGCATAACAAAACACAACAAAACATAGCACAGCAGAACAAAAAACAACAAAACATAGCATACATAACAAAACATAGCAAAGCATAGCAAAACATAGCATACCATAACAAAACACAAGAAAACATAGCATAGCATAACAAAACACAACATAGCATAGCATAACAAAACAAAGCTTAGCATAGCATAGCATAACAAAACATAGCATAACAAAGCAAAGCATAGCATAAAAAAACATAGCATAGCATAACAAAACATAGCATAGCAAAACAAAGCATAGCATAATAAAACACAACAAAACATAACATATCATAACAAAACATAGCATAGCATAACAAAGCATAGCATAGCAAAACACAACAGAACATAGCATAGCAAAACAAAACACAACAAAACATAGCATAGCATAACAAAACAACGCACAGGATAGCAAAACTAAACATAGCATAGCATAACAAAACAAAGCATAGGATAGCAAAACAAAACATAGCATAGCATAACAAAACATAGCATAACATAACAAAACAGCATAACAAAACACAGCAACACATAGCATAACAAAACATAGCAAAACACAACAAAACATAGCATAGCAAAACAAAATATATAATAGCATACCAAAACATAGCATACCAAGCACAGCAAAACATAACATAACATATCATAACAAAACATAGCATAGCAAATTAAACCATAGTAAAACACAACAAAACATAGCATAGCATAGCATAACAAAACATAGCATAGCATAACAAAGCATAGCATAGCAAAACATAGCATAGCATAACAGAACACAGCATAGCATAACAAATCAAAGCATAGGATAGCAAAACATAGCATAGCATAACAAAAAAAAACAAGGATAACAAGCAAAACTAGTGGCAACTGGAGCTGGACTGGACCCTGCTGTTGGCTTCTGCCTGACACCCTGTAAATCTTAATATTAAGAGTAAGGGTCCAATTTAGAGAGTATGGTAACAGAGTAATCTCTCTGCCAAACTGAAGTTCCGCCCGCCTCTTTTAGAGTTGGGTGGACCTTCATTATGTCAACAGCGGAGACTGCACTGCTGACATACACCTCTGATGGCCCAACAGAGTTAGGGCCTTCAGAGGTTCAGATATGTGTCCATTCACCTGATTTAGAGTGGCAAACACATGGCTAGCTTTCACTGTCTGTCACCGTCAAGTTAAGCCGGGCAATAAGGGTCAGTGAAAACTGCCAAATGGGCCCCTCACCATGGTAGAAAACTCCCATGGTGGGGATGTGTGTTGTTTTTTTTATTTTCCAAATCAAAACCCCACTTTGGGTGCTTGTTCTGGAAAATAAAAAAAACATTGAAAGCTTGTGGTGCGGCTCCATCATGTTGACAGAGCCATCCATCAAACTTGCAGTTCATTGACAGGAACCACCATGAGGGCATGTCCTGCCAGTTTTAGAGATGTTCGCTAGGTCAGCGAATATCTCAAAATTTGGCAGGGAGGGATGAGGTGCCGGGTTTTTAGAGACCCAGTGGTGCCAGGGGACCACACCCGAAGACCTCTAGGTTCTCCCTGTTCTGGACTTACAGAAACTCGGAGTCTTCTAGATGAAGTCAAAGATCGAGTTTATTGGCTGCAACCAAGTAACATGCGTCCTAGAAGTACGACAACACGGGCCGTAAGTTCTCAGGAGACTGTTCGTTTTTACAGAACCAGGCTTCTCCTTATATACATAAATAACAGCTGCAGGCAAGAATTCTTAAGTTTACTATATGGCAATACAAATATTTCCACAATATTACAAAGAGCGAAGTCATGCTGGTCAGCACATATTTTAGATGTCCAGTTTGTGATGGATTACCCCGCCAGATCCAGAACTCCCATCAGATATCGATGAAATGCCAATAAGGTCGAGCCCCCTCCCATCATAAAACGGGTCATAAACAAGAATCATGGACAGGTGTGTGTGTGTATGGAAAACAGGGTTTGTATGCAGTGAAGGGTTTATGACATGTTGACATGTTGTGCTTTGATGATATCGGGCTCGGCCACTGGGCGAGGAGCTGCCCAAGAAGGCTTGGCTGGAGGCAGTGGAGTCAGCTCGGCCAGGTCATGGGGGAGTCAGCTACAAAGGACGTGCCCTTTTAGATCAAGCTCGGCTTTAATCAATTGACTTATATGAGGGCAAGCCATAAGATGGATGCCGTTTACAAAATGGAGTCTGCGGGTTCGAGACACAAATCAAGATTTGAGGGTGTTAGCATTGCTTAATCATGATGCAAATGCATGGGGATGATGTCCTAATCATTACCGGTTCGTAGATACCAAATTCGTCATGATAATACGGTATTTTATAACACGAGTGTTGGACCCCGAGGCTGGTGAAATGGAGGGGTCCAGAATTACAGTACCACAGACCCTCCTTTTGCCCTTATATAAGGCAATAACTCACGCTAGTCAGAGTCCAAATCGGTATTGATGAATTCACGGAGATGCTGCTGTAGCATCATTCTGTTGCTCAGTTCGTCCCTTGACACAGACTTCCTTACACATGAAGTGGCGCAGAGGCCACATATTGCAGGAGCGCACTGTACAAACAGGCAGAACATAAACAGAACGGCTAAGATCATCCCAATGAAGATCAGAGTTTTCCATCCCCAGGCAGAGATCAGTTCCCAGAACCACCCTAGCAGAGACCAATCCCCTTTCTCTGTGTGAAGGGAATCGGAGATTTTGTGTAATTTGGAGATGGCCTGGTACACTGTCGGAGCATTATCGGGGATGAAAATGCAGCAACTACATTGGATCACTCTACATACACCACCACGGTCTGCAAGTATGACATCTAGGGCAACCCGGTTTTGAAGGGTCATAAGTCGATCCGACTGAAGCTCAGCTGTCAGGTTGCTAAGGGCACCGGCCGTTTCAGTCACGGCGGACTCAACTATCCTCGTCAATTGTCGAATGTTCCTGCTGTTCACCATAGGCCCCCAAAATGGCAGAAAACCCTTTGCGAAGTCTCCAAATTCTTGACCCGCAGTGTCGTCTTGACTCACGACACCCCTAACTGCCCTTGTCCGATGGTAATCTGCCCCGGCTGTGTAGGTGGGTGGCAGCAGAAACGAGATGAAGCATGTGCCCGAGAAGTCGGCAGGCAACCAAGTGTATGCCTTGTCGTGGCAGATGAAGTATGTACCCTTAGCCGCCAAGAATGGAGGGGAAGTTCGGGAGGCAAACACGTATGTTTCCGTGCATATGCTCTTCCCCAATTGTGCTTCGGGATCCCTGCCAATGCCTTGCAGACATAAGTGACCACGGTGGGGTACTACCCAGACTGAGGATGATTTCTTTGATTTCTGGCTCTCACTTAATGAAATTCCATATTTGGTGATGTTCCACCTACTGTATGGGGTAAATTCATCTTTGGGAGTGGCTCTGATCGTGTCAATATCTCGACTCATGTTCTTGATTCCTGCTATTAATGCCTTGTTGATTGAGTTCTCTCCCCGAACGTATGGTTCAAGGGAAAACAGGAATATGGTCTGGAAAGCCCACAAAGAACCGTAATAACTGAAGGGCAGGACGAAGTAAGGGATACCCTTATCGGTTGTGTGCGGCATGAGTCCACATATCCAACAGTTCGTGTTGTTCATAACAGATTGGTGCTGGTGTAGGAGTAAGACAAAGGAATTATTTACAAATTCGAGTCTTCTGGCAGACTCGTGTTCAGGTAGGGGATGGAAGGAGTGTGTCGGATCAGTGGGAGAAGGTGCGAGTTGTTTGTTGTGTATGAATGGAACTCGAAAAATGGACAGAGCAAAGCTAGTCAAAAACATTATTATACTACACAACATTAGGATGCTTAACACTAGAAAACGTCTCTTTGCCATTATAGTACATATTTTCTTTTCAAAAGTCATGTGTCTAGCAGGTCTCTCAACCCCTGGAAACTCCATCCTCTGGTTGCTGCCCACGGTGGGTGGTTGCTTCTGCCAAGATGTGCGCTCCGTCCAGTCCGGGGTGATTCCCTCAGACTGACCAGAACCGTTGACCTAGGCGTCACCGGCTGCACTCCTCAGACTTCAACCGCGGCCTTAGCAGCAGAACCGGATGGCGGTTCGAAAATCAAAAATTAGCTAGTTCCCTGGGAGAGAGAGCTGTGGAATCAAAAATAGTTCATGGAAAAAGGGAAGATCGCACTAGTTCGAGTATGTCAGTTCTTTGGTCTTGACCTTAGATTATATTGTTCCTTTTCAGGCACGGTGTGATCTTCAAACAGTGTTTCAGGTTTTGTAGTGTCCAACTGCAGCGACGGTGCAGTTCCTTGCAGAATACAATCACTCTCTTTGTCGGTATTAGTTCCTTTTAATCGTGCATCGCTGAAGGGGACAAAACGTGGTACAGACTCGGTCTCAGAGTCAGCGACTCCTTGCTGGACCCATCGGTCGTATGGAAGGGGCAACGGGACCCTTTTGCAATGGGCGCCGTGCACCCAATGTTTCTTTCCGTGGACACGTACTGCAGAGCGGGTCGATAGTAAAACCTGGAAAGGTCCGGTCCAGCGAGGCTCCTCGTTCTTGGTACGTCTGAAATTCCGAATCAGGATCCAGGAGCCGGGTTCGATAGTGTGGCCTGGATCGTCAGACGCAGGTGGAGAGGAGCTGTGGACCTGTTGATGTAAAGCATGCAGTTTAGTTGTCAATTTGTGCAAATAGTCAAACAGTACAGGGTGCTCGATCTCACTTATCCTTTTAGGCCTTGGCACACCCCAGATGTTAGCTGGGCGGCCAAACACTATTTCGTAAGGGCTAAGTCCTAATCTAGAATGGACGATCATCCTGGTAGACAGGAGTGCTATAGGCAGGGCGTCGGGCCACTTGAGGCCTGTGCTGGCTTGGATCTTGGCCAGTTTCAATTTTAACGTGCCATTATAGCACTCTACTAATCCTGACGATTGGGGGTAGTTTGCAGCGTGGAACTTCTGGCGGATGCCTAGACACTCACACACTCTCTTCATCACTCATCCCACAAATTCACTTCCGTTATCACTCCAGACAATCCTAGGCATGCCGAATCTAGGGAAAAATTCATTGACAAGGGCTTTGGCAGTTGACAATGCAGTGTTGTCCTTAAGGGGGTATGCTTCTATCCACCTGGAGAAGGCGCAAACGACAACAAGGACGTATTTCAGGTTATTGCACTGAGGTAATTTGAATTTTTATGGTCAAGAAATGTCCCCTAACGTGTACCCCGCCGTCTCCATGTACGTGCTTAAAGTGCATGTAACTTCCCTCCTCGACCAGCTATGAAGACGCAAATACATTTGCGTCCAACGGTAACATGTCCTCTTTCAGATCCACCATGAATGGATTGATAATTCAGTTCCTAAGTATGCCTTGCCACCGTCTTTTCATGGTGCACTTTCACGTTTTCCTAGCCCTGCAGAGCTAGGCCCTGATTTCTGCCATCAAGCCCTTTCTGCTCTCTGCCTCCTGAAAGCTGCAACGTGAGATACATCCCTGACCTCTGTCCTACTCCCTGCGTGGCGAACGGTGCCCAGCTCGGCCTGCTTGCCTGCCAAAGACAGTATTTTGCCTTCAAGTTATCAGTATAGCCGAGCTCAGCTCCTCGAAACACATTCCAGTCTAGCAGAATAGATAAACAATTCCCCGGCTGCAGAGCAAAGGGCCCGGCCTTTCTGTCTCCATGCAAGTAATTCATTGCTCCCGTTACCATGGTAGGCCCATGGCCCCTCGCATTACACGCAGACACGTAGCCACATGTGCACACATTAATAGTCAGTATAGAGTAGCCTCTGCCCAAGAGACCTTTCCTCCTAGATAATATAGTTCCCCAAACACAAGATATCAGATATGATTTAGGAACGAGTCGATCTGACATGCCAGACTTCTGTCTCTTCCTCTAGTGCTAAATGTCAAGTCCCCTGTACCCTCCAGCCTCACGTCAGTCACACGTCATGCCGCTGCGCGCGCATCCTTGCTACAGATTTCTGCTGACATTGCAAGATTCCTCTAAGTATCCACCCACTTGTGACACTTTCATGTGACGTTTCTAGCACACACCTCTGTGTACGCCCTCGTGCACGCCTTCTGTTACGCACATGTGTTCTTATCTCGTTTCTCTCAGCTGTTACGCCTTCTGTATCCATCACCACTATATGCATTGACTATATATATTGTACTCTGTTAATAAAGTATTGTCTATCCCTTCCTGAACCTTAGCGGTGAAAGGAACATGATACCATGGTTCGAACCATTCCATTTTATGGAATAAAACCCTTATAACTCAGATACCACGGACTCTGCCTCTCATTTCCGAGTGAGTTATTTATTGAACTTTACCGCATAGAAATTCCGACGGTAAATATTTATTTACCACATTAATTTGGCGCCCGAACAGGTACCCCTCCCCCACCCCACGCGCCGGTAGGTGCGTCGCAGGCTTTGCCCCCTGCCACAGCCGTGACGGACAATTACGCGTACCCGCAGGATTTCCTGTATCTCCCTCAGGCCTACGGAGGTGACGGAGACTGCGATCAGCATCCAGACGAGGCGGTGAGGAGTGCGGAGGATCCCGACCAGAGCCCAGCCGAGAGAGCAAGGTCCGAGGTGTCTAGAGGCCCACCAGTTCCGACGTACCTGTGACGTCACGAGTCGAGTCGAGTCCAGTCCGGTCCAGTCCAGACGAGTTTCCGAGGCCTTCCGTTCCGTGCTTCCCGGTGAGTACCGTTGCTGGGGACGCATCTAGACGGGTGCATTACTATGTATCCGGTCAAGACGGGTTTGGGTACACAGACCCGGTCTGCACTGTTTTAGCAGTGTATCTGTACTGTTTAGCAGTATAATTTGTGTCTTCAACGGTTCGATTTTGTTTTCGTTATAGAATTCATGTATAGTCAATATGTGTTCAAAATGTTTCTATGTGATTAATGTCGTGGTATGAGTGACTGTTTGATCTACATTACTGTGTTTCTGTGTAAAAATTGTGTTCAAGTTCGAGCAAGTGTCAAGTGCCAAAGTATCAAGATGCCATTGTTCTCAAAGTTAAGACAGTTAGGAACTAGGAAAGGGATACTAGAGGAAGCGATTCCTGTCCCACCTAGGGACACTCCTGGAAATTTTATGTATCACAAACACGGCTTAGATGCCATATTATATATAGATTTATGGGTCGATTATACTAAGAACCTAGACGAGAAATATAGATGGCCCGTTACAGGGACATGGGATGCAGATTGCATCATGAGAGTAGAAGAAGCGCTATGGAAAAAGAAAGCCAGACAATCTCAGAAAGACGCCATAGAATTGTGGCGTAAAGAATCGCATAGACGTACAGAGAAAGAATTCAGAAAAGCAGAAAAACGTAGAGAAGATTCAGATAAAGCTCGAGAAAACGAACTAGTTGAAGAAGGAATACGAGTTAAAGCAGAACAAGTAGACCGACAACGAAACACTCTTGTGAATGGTATGTATCCTCTTTTGGCCGAGGGTTTACCTAAGGCCACTCCGGAAATACCAAAAGATCTGCCCGCTCCATTGGTTCCGACTAAATTACGTCACAAGACCGCAGCAGACATTTTTATTTCGTCCTACTTGGATGATGTAGCTCCCGCATATGCCAATGTACCTGCCCGTGTACCACCTGCTGACGGTAACCCGCCCCCTGATCATCAGCCCCCAGGTCCGCAACAGCAGATCCCTCCAGGTTCGCTACCCGCACCCGCTCCCGTTGTTCCCCCTGGTATTCAACAACTGCATCCATCTAATCCTTTTGGGACTGGCGTGGTCCAGGATCCAACCCAGCTACAGCAGGTACCGACCCTACAGCCAGGTTATGCTCAAGCCTCCGCTTCAGGAGGTGCTACAGGAGGTTATCAAACACCCCCACCGTTACGCCGAGTGACAATGAGAGAGTTAGCAAAGGCTCGGACACCTAAAGGTGCACCGGCCGAACAACTTAGAAGAGAACTTACAGACTGCAGATATGACACAGTGCCTGGTACGACAGGACCCATGTTGTTAGCGTCCCTACGTTTGAGACGCGTTACAGATTATTTGATGTTACTACCAGAAATGCAAGAACATCTAGACAAATTGTATTATTTTATTAGAACAGGAGAAGGACCGGAGTGTGTTGCTGAAGCCATGTCACGTCAGAAAGTTGAGAACAAAGGTTTAATAATGCGATTTTTGGTTAATTGTTTAATAAGAGAACAAGATCAGGCAGGTTTTCCACAAAGTGAGATGAATAGACTGAATAGATGGAGCCAGAATATTGCGGATGGTAAACATGATAAGGAGAACAGTGTACATACTATGGTTAGAAAGATCCGTAAAGAAATAATAGAAATACATGCCCGCCGAGTATCTGAAGAGCAACTAGAGTCAGATGACGGGAAAACCTCAGAGGAGGAAGAACAACCAGAGACCACAGCAGAAACGTCGCAATTAGCAACTAGAGACATGATAGCATATGTAGGTAAGGGAAGATCCCTTAAGAAAACAATACGTCCAGAAAGCAAAAGACTTTTTCTCTCTGCTATATCAAATCCGAGTTCTCCTGAACATATGTTTCAGGCTACCGATAAAATACTTCAAGATCGAATGGGGTACCATGTACTCAATTCCATGGATGAACAAGAACTAGCCCGGTCCGCAGTACAATGGGCTGACAATTCTAGTACATATAATGATGATGCAGTAGCACAGACATTTTTGAACCTCTCCCCTGATGAACAGAAATTAGCTGGTATATACATGATTCAGCATCTCATTACGTTGTTCAAAAGCCAACATTCTGATCCAGGTCCCTTACCGGATATATTAATAGAACTGCTCTCGAATAGATGGAGAGGCCTAGGTACTGATTTAATTAAAGAAATTCTAGAACATCGACACAAATATAGTGCCTTCCTGAAACCACAGTTTATTTCAGCGCCACCACCCCCAGAAAGAAAAATGTTTTACTTCGACAGACAGAATCCCTTACGGGAAGTACATCCGGTCAGAAAAGACGATAACACACTAGAACGTGTATTCGTATACACACCCATAACTAAAATGGAATTATTGGAAATGAAGAAAATAGTGCCCAGTCATGATAAAGACCCTGCAGGTTTTCACCGAGAAATTAAAGATATGTTACTCATGGGCGATTACACGTATTCGGATATTATGAAAATGTTAAAAGTACTGTTGCCTGCAGGAATTTACGAGAAACTAAAGGAGAAGGAATGGGAGGTGGGAGACAAAAAGATTGATTGGGCTGCATTAGAAGTCGAAGAAAATGGTCGTACCCCAGGGTTAGGCCTTGGGGATAAAGCTAAAGCATTACCAGGTTTATTAGTACAGGTTTTGCCTAGACTGTTAGCGACTAAAAAGGAAGACTGGGACGCAATCTCAGCCTGTAAGCAGAAACACGATGAAGATACTAGTGATTTTTATTCTAGATTCGAGAAATGTTTTATTATTAACAGTGGCCTGAAAACAAGTAGCGAGTCATACCCACACCTCTTTGTATCAAAATTAGTCGAGAATTCCCTGCCTCAAGTTAAGAACCGTGTTTTGAAAGTCGAAAGCACATGGCAAGCAAATACGCCTTCCCAAATGTTACAAATGTTACAGTATCACCAGAATAGAATTAGGGAAGAACAAGATCACGAACAGAGACGTATGAAAGATACGAAAATGAAAATGTTGGTTGCTCAGTCAGTTCCAGCTGACGGTCAGAAAAGGGGTATGACACAGTCTAATAATACGGCGGCTCCCGTTAAAGGGACATGCAACTATTGTAAACAGCCAGGTCACTATGTGAATGAATGTACAGTTCTGAAACACAATATAGCAACAGGAAAAACTAAAGAGAGACCACGTCAGCCTAGACAGGATCAGGTCCAACATCAGGTCCAGCAACATATTCCACAGAACGTACAGCCTATGCCTGCTCCACAACAGACAGTACAGACAGTAGCGGTACCACATCCACAGCCCATTGCCGCGACACAGCAAGTTTCACAGCAGATGTACCAGTATGCACAGTCTGATTACCCCGATTATCAGCGATACTCATGAAACAGCCTAGAGAGGGAGGTTGGCTTGCCTCTCATTGAAGTTCCTGTAGATCAAGAGGGTCCTTATGTACATAGTCAAGTATTAGGAAAAGATAGAAAGTTTTTGATTGACACAGGGGCAAGTCGAACAACAATAAGTCACGACGAGGTTCCAGGGGCACCCCTCTCAGGCTCACAGAATGTTTCCCTTGGATTTTCAGGACAGCCTATTGTTAATGAAGTATCGAAACCTGTTCCCCTAGCAGTTGGTCCATTGTCACGTACTACAGACTTATTGCTCACGAAATCATGTCCAGAAAACTTGCTGGGTATCAAGACACTAAAAGCTCTAGGAGCAGTGATATGTTGTTCTCCGGAAGGAGTTAGACTGTTTTGCGTGACTTTAAGGGTCACTATGTATTACGAGATTTTGATGTCAGATTGAAAAATGTACCAGAACATTTGTGGGTGCAAGGCCCAACTGATGTAGGTTGTATGCACATTACGCCATACCGAGTTACACTCAAGCCAGGAGTTGTATTACCCCGAATCCGACAATACAAGTTACCACCCGATGCTGTAGTGGCTTTACTGGAAATCATTGAAGAGCTCATTGCACAAGGAGTGGTTGTAGAAACCGACTCAAATGTCTGTAATTCCCCTATCATCCCGATTCTTAAACGTACTGACCCGAATGCACCTCCAGTTTATCGGTTGGTGATTGATTTACGAGAATTAAATAAATGCATCGTACCACAGTATCCTGTGATCCCAGACATCTCATCATTATTGACTGCTATTGATTCAGAGGCGACGTTCTTTACTGTAATTGATCTCAAGAACGCCTTCTTTAGTGTCCCCATTGATCCTGAAAGCCAATATCTTTTCGGATTCTGTTTAAATGGCCGTAGCTTCAAATTTGCACGCGCACCTCAAGGATTCACAGAAAGCCCCAGCATCTACAGCCAAGCTTTGAAAAGACAACTTGACAGTATTCACATGCCAGTTAACACTGCCCTACTCCAGTACGTCGATGATCTGTTGATCACCGCCCGGAGTGAACCAGAATGTGTGCAAGCATCACTGACAGTTTTGTATTTTCTGGCTGACAAGGGACACAAGGTGTCCCCTTCAAAGCTACAATTCTGTGTTCAGCAAGTGGTGTACCTTGGGCACTTGCTGTCCAAGAGGGGGAGACAGCTAACACCTGACCGCATTCAGTTAATTGCACACTTACCGCAACCCAAGACACAAAAGGAAGTGCGGGCCTTCATTGGCCTCACCTCTTACTGCAGACAATGGATTCCCCAGTACGCATTTCTAGCCAAGCCACTTATACAGTTGACAACACAGGAGGCAGCGACTTCGACTGTCCTCCCTTAGACTCAGGAACACACACAGGCTTTTGATGAATTAAAGAAAGCATTATGTCAAGCACCAGTTTTAGCAACACCATGTTACAGCAAACCTTTTACACTTTTCGTTACAGAACGTGATGGCACAGCATTATCTGTCCTCACACAAGACCAAGCAGGTTCACATAAGCCGTGTGCTTATTTTTCGAGTACATTAGACCCAGTAGCCCAGGCTTTGCCTGCGTGCTTAAAATCAGTTGCAGCGACAGCCCTAGCAATCCGACAAAGTGATTCCATAGTGTTAGGACACCAATTGACAGTACAAGTTCCACACTCTGTGGAAGTTCTTTTAAACAGAACACAGACTCAACACTTGACTATAGCACGACTGACAGGTTATGAATTGACATTGTTCCAGCCCCACATAGAAATCAGACGCTGCAATATACTCAATCCTGCCACATTGTTACCCTCGAACACAACAGATCCAGCTCCACATGACTGTATAGAGATCATTAATGCAGTAACAAAGCCCCGACGAGACTTGACAGATGTTGCACTGACTAACCCAGACCTGACACTTTACGTGGATGGTTCATGCATGAGAACAAGCACAGGAGAATTAGTGGCCGCATATGCAGTGACCACTGAAACTAAAGTCAAAGAAACACACTGTATTGATACACTGTCTGCTCAAGCTGCAGAGCTCATTGCTCTGACTCGAGCCTGTATAGTAGCCAAGAACAGGAACGTTAACATATACACAGATTCACGTTATGCATTTGGAGTCGTACACGACTTCGGTGTACTCTGGCAAGAAAGAAGTTTCTTGACCTCTCACGGAGCCAAGATCCAGCATGGTCCCCTCATTCAAGCATTGTTAGAAGCAATACATTTGCCATCAGCCATAGCTATCATGAAGTGCAAAGCACATACTAAAGTTACAGATATTATTTCCCAGGGTAACGACCTGGCCGATCGAACCGCGAAACACACAGCTCTGACTCACACACATGCAGCTGATATGACAAAGACAATAGTTCCGACACCGACACATTGCATGACAGTTAAGGATCCCGCACTAGATGTAATTGACATACAGACACATGCTACTCCAGACGAAATAAAGAAATGGACTGAACTAGGAGGGATCCAGACAGACCAGGGATGGATGACGAAGGGAAAAGCCACATGGTTTCTCCCCGACTCTATGGTTCAAGTTATGATTAACACCGCACACAGTCTAGCACACTTAGGAGAAAAAGCCATGTTAGACAGTTTACAGAATCTCTGGTACAATAAACATTTACGAGCAGCAGCAAAACAGAAAGTGCGTACTTGCATGATCTGTTGTCAGTTCAACCCAGGCAAAAGCATTCCTGTAGAGCAAGGTGGATTTCATCCTCCCGATCACCCTTTTGAAGTCCTCCAGATGGATTATATCCAGATGGAACGATGTCGAGGATTCAAATATGTCCTCGTAGTTGTATGTGCACTTTCCCGTTGGACAGAAGCATATCCAGTCCCAGATTACACTGCTCCGACCACTGCCAAACAGTTGGTTCGTGAATTCTTCCCACGGTACGGTTTGCCTCGTGTCGTGTACTCAGATAACGGTCAGCCATTCTCGTCCGAGCTAATGAAGCAGGTATCACTCCTGCTAGGATATCAGTGGAAGTTCCACTGCGTCCGACATCCCGAGGCAGCAGGTCTCGTAGAGAGACACAATCAGACACTGAAAACACGTCTTGCTAAGATTTGTGCCGAGAAAGGGGTAGACTGGATAGTCGCCTTGCCAGTTGCATTGTTTTATATGAGAATGGTCGCACACTCTAGAACAGGGCTATCCCCGTATGAGGTGGTCTTTGGTAGGCCACCGAATATGTGGGGGACGCCTTTGCCGAGGAAAATAACCGATGTTGATAGTAACATGTTGACAGATTACCTTGCCTCCTTGATGTCTGCACTACAATCTTGTCGTTCACAGGTTGCCGCAGCTTTTCCGGACAACACCCAAATAAAACAACACGACGTCCGTCCAGGGGACAATGTCATCGTCCGAAATTTCGACAGGAAAAGCCCGCTGGAGCCCAGATGGAAGCAGCCAAAGTTGGTGCTACTAACTACAAGAACCGCAGTGAAGTTGGAAGGGAGGAAGGGCTGGCTCCACACAAGCCATATAAAAAAGTTTCACGGACTGTTGCCAGACTCTTCCTCCCCCTCTAAGGACTGCCCAGATTCCAGTGACTCTAAACTCCCCCTGTTAGAGAAAACTCCGTCTCAGGAGTACAAAACAAAATTGAGGTCTAGTAAGTCAGACAGTTTAATTGTTTAAGTCCTCCCCTAGGTGAAGCGGTTAGACAGGTTCCTGACATGTACAAGTTAGACCCCAATAGAGAGAGAGATAGACAGAAACAGATCAAGAAACAGAAACATTGTAAATCTCTCCGGAGCTATTTCATCATTACGTTATTGATTATGTTTTTTCTGAGTCTTATGGTTATTGGCATAAGTGTATTATTGCATATGTTTTTTCCTATTGCACACTCTACTCTTAATAACACTGCACAGCACACGTTCAGTGAACTGCCTCCACACGAATTGTCTTATAGACTTGCGCTGCGCAACAATACATTCATCAGTATGTTACACCATTCCCATCAGACCAGCAATGCTACAAATTGTTGGATATGTGGCCGACTCCCTCCCTATCAGAAATACAAAGGAGCTCTGCCCCTCTTCCCGTATCCGTTTACGCATAATGGTTCCTGTGGTGCCTGGTTCAGCTTAATTAATTCTGTAGACACTGATTCCATAGTTTACCAAGGCAATTGGGTATGGGGAAATCTGAACACAGTCATGCATCAAGCATGTTTCCCAGACAAGGAGGGTCTCCCACAAAGGACAGGGACCGATCTAGAAAACGAAGTATATGGATTAGGTAATTATACACTTAACCTCATGATTCTGAATGTCCAGTCTGAAACCGAACCAGACTTGCCCTCTATGTCAGTGTTACCCGTTAAAGGCGAATTATGTGTCAGAAAGAATGGTTCAATACACTTAGGTCATAGTGAATGTACTACTGTGATCGAATTCAGTGATAAGGGCAAGTCCACATTCAAAGATTCCCGTCATTCCTATTTCATTTGTGGTCATACCGCATACATACGTCTACCTCTAGATTGGGATGGTACTTGTTACATTGCATTCCTACTGCCCCCTGTTTTTCTAGCTCCTCCTGATTACCATAGAAATCCTCAGCTTATACATACTAGACACAAGCGAGAACTCCCAATTGTCGATCCGACTGAAACAGCATGGGAACAATATACAGATTTCAATAGAGGATTCTTTTTCTTTTTAGGACCTGTCTCGAATAGTAAATTGATACGAAAATTGACCAGAACCCTTGAAGCAGTAGTGAATGAAACTACTTCCGCCCTAGGTAACCTAACGGAGGAACAGTCTGCTATAAGACTTGTTGTTCTTCAGAATCGTCTCGTCCTTGACGTCATCCTGGCCGATAGGGGCGGGGCTTGTAGAGTCATCGGATCGAGTTGCTGTGTTTTCATTCCAGAAAATGCACCGTCAGTATATAGAGCCATATCCCGTCTTCATAAGATCGCTAATCAGATTCATCAGAATCCAGGCACCTGGACTTGGTCCGGTTGGTTCTGGAGTACGATAACAGCCTGGGGATGGAAGCTACTTTCTTTCCTAGGGATTATATTGGCCATAGTATTCAGTTGTTGTCTCTGCATTCAATGTGGGCCAGCGATATGTGGCTTGTGTGCCACAGCCTGCATTCCCCGTTCAAGTTCACGCTCTACATCCCGCCTGAGAAAGGATGAGCAAATGATGTTATATGAACAGATAGATGGATTAATGAAGATCGATATATCATGAAGGGTCCGTAGGGGACAAGGAGGGAATGAGGTAATTTGAATTTTTATGGTCAAGAAATGTCCCCTAACGTGTACCCCACCGTCTACATGTACGTGCTTAAAGTGCATGTAACTTCCCTCCTCGACCAGCTATGAAGACGCAAATACATTTGCGTCCAACGGTAACATGTCCTCTTTCAGATCCACCATGAATGGATTGATAATTCAGTTCCTAAGTATGCCTTGCCACCGTCTTTTCATGGTGCACTTTCACGTTTTCCTAGCCCTGCAGAGCTAGGCCCTGATTTCTGCCATCAAGCCCTTTCTGCTCTCTGCCTCCTGAAAGCTGCAACGTGGGATACATCCCTGACCTCTGTCCTACTCCCTGCGTGGCGAACGGTGCCCAGCTCGGCCTGCTTGCCTGCCAAAGACAGTATTTTGCCTTCAAGTTATCAGTATAGCCGAGCTCAGCTCCTCGAAACACATTCCAGTCTAGCAGAATAGATAAAAAATTCCCCGGCTGCAGAGCAAAGGGGCCGGCCTTTCTGTCTCCATGCAAGTAATTCATTGCTCCCGTTGCCATGGTAGGCCCATGGCCCCTCGCATTACACGCAGACACGTAGCCACATGTGCACGCATTAATAGTCAGTATAGAGTAGCCTCTGCCCAAGAGACCTTTCCTCCTAGATAATATAGTTCCCCAAACACAAGATATCAGATATGATTTAGGAACGAGTCGATCTGACATGCCAGACTTCTGTCTCTTCCTCTAGTGCTAAATGTCAAGTCCCCTGCACCCTCCAGCCTCACGTCAGTCACACGTCATGCCGCTGCGCGCGCATCCTTGCTACAGATTTCTGCTGACATTGCAAGATTCCTCTAAGTATCCACCCACTTGTGACACTTTCATGTGACGTTTCTAGCACACACCTCTGTGTACACCCTCCTGCACGCCTTCTGTTACGCACATGTGTTCTTATCTCGTTTCTCTCAGCTGTTACGCCTTCTGTATCCATCACCACTATATGCATTGACTATATATATTGTACTCTGTTAATAAAGTATTGTCTATCCCTTCCTGAACCTTAGCGGTGAAAGGAACATGATACCATGGTTCGAACCATTCCATTTTATGGAATAAAACCCTTATAACTCAGATACCACGGACTCTGCCTCTCATTTCCGAGTGAGTTATTTATTGAACTTTACCGCATAGAAATTCCGACGGTAAATATTTATTTACCACAGCACCTCTCCATGTGAATGAAGTCGAGTTGCAAGACCTCGAACGGATACGTTGGAGGTGCAAAATGACCAGCTGGGGTTGGGGTTCCCCTACCGGGAGTGTGCTTCAAACACACCATACAGTTTCTGACCAGATTCTCTGCACATCTTGGGATACCACTATTCTGCCATACTGGGGCCAACAGCTTACATATTCCTTTCACACTGATGTGTGCCATTCCATGGGCCATCGTCACCACTGCGAGCACATAGGCGTTAGGTAACAACCATCGCTGATGTTCTGACAGTTCGACCCAACAACCATTCGCGTCTAACCTACCCTTGCTTTCTCTCCATTCATTCACCTCTTTCTCAGTCGCGTCAGATTGTATAGATTTCACGCTTTCGATGGTGTCCTCACACATACCCACATCAAGGGTCCATCTAGCAGGACCTACAACATACATCCGACTCATTGTGTTCCTTGCAGTCTCTTTCGCGACCTCATCGGCAAATGCATTCCCTCGACCAACATCATCACGGATCTTCCTATGCGCGCTACACTTAACAATCGCAACCTGTAGGGGCAAGGTCAGTGACTCGAGAAGGTCGTGTACTAGCTGGCCATGTTGTATTTTTGCACCATGTGACGTCAAGAACCCTCGTTCACGCCACAATCTTCCGAAACTGTGGGCGACGCCAAAGTCGTACTGACTATCAGTGTACACATTCACTCATTTTCCTTTCGCCAACACGCATGCTCTTGTGAGTGCGATTAGTTCTGCCGCTTGTGCAGAATTCTGGGGGATGCGAGCTGTCTCTACAATCGTATGTAATGTTGTCACGGCATATGCTGCAGTCGTGTCACCATTCGGCAACTTGAAAAATGAACCATCAACCCATAAATTATCATTACATTCAGGGAAAGGAGTATCCTGCAAGTCTACTCTCCCTTTTGTCTCTTCCTCTGTCCTAAAGCAGCAGTCATGTTTGTCGATTTTATCTGTCTCTGCTGGTGGAATGGGTAGTAACGTAGCTGGGTTGAGAGTATCACACCTCTTTATTTGAATGTGGCTTGCCAACAGGGTCAATTCATAGCTGGACAGTCGAGCACTAGTTAGGTGCTGTGTTTTCGTCCTGTTCAGTAGGATATCTACTGCATGTGGGACCATAACGGTCAGAGTATTATTCATGACTAACCCAGCCGACTGTCGAATACAGACAGCCGCTGCAGCAGTGGCCCTCAAACAACTCGGTAATGCCTTAGCTACGGGATCTAGAGTCGCGGAGAAGTATGCACATGGGCGTTGTTTGTCCCCAAAGTGCTTTGTCAGGACTGATAATGCACAACCTTCCTTCTCATGGACGTATAATGTAAATGGCTTGCTGTAGTCGGGATTGCCTAACACAGGAGCCGAACATAATGCTTCACGCAACTCATGGAAACTCGCCTGACAATCTTCAGACCAAGGCAAAGGATTGGGTGTGTCTTTACGCATTAATGCCAGCAAGGGTTTAGCCAGCAGTGAGAAATTCGGTATCCATTGTCTACAGTATGATGTAATGCCCAAGAAGGCACGCACTTCTCTTTGTGTCCTTGGGACACTCAGTTCTGCAATCGCCTGTATTCTTTCTGGGGTCAGTCTCCTTCCCTCCTTCGATAAGATGTGACCTAAGTAGGTTACTTCTTGTCGGCAAAATTGTAGTTTGGAAAGCGAGGCTTTGTGCTTCATGTCACATAAATGACGCAACAATGACAACGTGGCTTGTTTGCAAATCTCTTCAGTATCTGCAGCGATCAGTAAGTCGTCTACATACTGTATCAGAGTCGCGCCACCAGGTAGAACAATCGTATCGAGTTGCGTTTTCAGAGCCTGACTGAATATTGATGGACTCTCGCAGTAGCCCTGAGGAGCGCGTCTGAAGCGGAAACTTCGTCCTCCTAGATTGAAGCCGAAGATATCTCTGCTCTCCTCGGCAATCGGGATGCTGAAGAAAGCATTCTTCAGGTCAATCACCGAAAACCAATTGGCTGAGGCTGGAACCATTGTCAATAAGGCAGTAATGTCGGGGACGACTGGAAACTGCGGTACAATGATCTTATTCACTTCCCTTAGGTCGATCACGAATCGGTACACAGGGGGCTGTGAAGGATCGGTACGCTTTAAGACAGGCAAGACAGGACTGTTGCAAATGTTGCCTGTGGTTTCTTCAATGACGTCTTTCTCAATCAGATCGTATATTATTTCTAGCAAAGCCTTTTCACATTCTTTTGACATTTTATACTGGGGAATACGTGGCAACCTGACGTCAGTTTTCAATGTTATGACATACGGTGCTATCTCCAAATGACCCACATCATTAGAACCATTCGCCCAAAGTACATCTGGAAGAGATGATAACTCAGTCGGAATTCTTTCTTTTGACACATACATCGGGGAAATCACTCTTTTACCAAGCGTAAGCTGTACTCCTGAAGGAGAACAGTACAAGGTCGCATATAGTCTCTTCAGTAAATCCAAACCTAACAAATTTTCGCCACAACCTGTGGTAAGAATGAGGGGTGCTTCTAATTCGCATGGGCCAACAGAAAGGGGCATGGGACTGGAGATTGGGTTTCTAACAGGGGCGCCAGAAAAACCTACTGAAACATTCATTTCGCCAGACAAAGGTGCGCCAGGAAGTTTTGAGTGCATAATCGAACTTTTTGTAGCACCAGTATCCAGCAGAAATGGCTCCGACACTCCGGATGTAATTACCTCTACATAAGGTCCATTCTGATCTACTGGAACTGAAACAACTCCCTCTCTTTGTCCATGGCTGTCCTAGCAATTATTACCCTCATTCTCAGTCTCTGCGTAATAGTCATCTGCATAGTACTGAGCTGACCTAGAAGATGTATTGTTCTGTTGGTCAAAGCTATTCATAGAATTCTGAGGCGGAAAAGAAGTGGTGTTCTGGGAGAAATTTCCACGGCCCCTACCTCTAGGAACCTGTTGAACACCTCTACCTCTTGCGCCAGAGACACCACTTAAACGTCGTGCAAGAGCTTGGCAATTACTTTTGTAATGACCCTCTTCTTTGCAATATGCACATTGATTCGGGCCATATGGAGAACGCTGGTGGGAAAACTCGTTTCCTTGTGCGTTTCTCGAATACTGCTGTGGTTGCTGATAATTTGGCTGACTAGGGGTGCGAGGCGGGTATGCTTGCTGGGGAAGAACTTTAGTCTTTAGTTCCTCAGTCTTCTTCTCTGTCTTATCTAGCTCGTCTTTGCGCCTATTTTCATAGTACTGGGCTGTGGCTAAAATCTGTGCTGACGTGGAAACAGCCCAAGCACTCTCTGAATCTTTCAATTTATTGCATAATTCAGGAAGCAAATTATGTACAAATTTGTCTACAAACAATCTTTGGCCACCCTCGGTAGCCATATCCTGACCACTGTGATCGGTGAAAGTCTCCTCAAACCTCGTGAAAAAGTATGACACGTTCTCATCTTTCTTTTGTTTGCACGCAGATAGCTTGTCCCAATTTACGCGTAATTCAGGCATCAACGTTTTCATGCACGCAATAATCCTACCTGGAAGATCTGCTATTAAAGGCTCGGGTTTAGAACCACCAACTTGTCTAGCATCAGTAGCAGTGATATTAGCCAATGAGTCACCTAGTTCCTGATCGTGATCTACATGACGAATTTTACTCCATAAGGGATGCGGAACCACGTTCCCAAACAACATGTCTATATCTGCTAAATTCATTATACATGAGCTGGCAGTCTGTGATAATTCCTTGTAATACCCTGCGGGATTTTTACGTGGATCAGGTAGTGTCTGTTTGAGTGCTAAAACTTCGGATCTTTTCCAGGGGACATGTACCCATACACGCTGGAAATGCGGTGGAACAGGCGGTTGCGCGTTCGCATCGCCTTCCCTCCATACCGGAGGAACCTCTCTCATGGGGTACTGTCGCGCCTTTTTCCTACCATGCACATCGTCCTCATCAAACGATCTAGAGCTATTTCCTGTGCTCCTATAAGATAACAACAAATCCATTGCTTTCTCAACATCTGTGCCTATAATCATGCCTTCGTAAAATTTGAATCGCATGCGGGCTAGTTCCTGCATTCTGCGTTTTGGGTCATTGTCTCGTACATCTTCCCAGAGGTACACACACATCTCCTCAAATACGTATCTTTGAGTGGATGGGTCCCACTGACGGAAAACTTCCATAACAGACTGAAGATCATATCTTACAGTGTCAGTAACCCATTTGCGTGCTAACTCATTCAGTACTTCTCTTTCCTCGTAGTCGGGTAGTTGACTGCGCAACTGTCTACGTTCTGGTTTAGGGGTCGTTTTAGGCGACCCAAAGAAGGGCGAGAATAGACCAGTGACAGTTCTTGCCACTCTCTGCCTGACAGAAGGAGAAGCTTGCGGTGAAACAGATGCGCCAGAGAAGACAGGCTGATGTAAAGAGGAAGTCGAAGCGACAGCAGAGGAAGTTGAGGCAGTAAGCAGACGTAGTATCGTAATGAATAGTTGGAGCAGTAGGCAAGGTTGTAGAAGTAGAAAGAGTATGTAGCAAAGGCGGCGGCCCTTGAGAAGGCTGCGCCGGAGAAGTAGGAACCAGCTGAAGAGGAGCTGGTGCTTGTGCGAGAGCTGCTTTTCGTGCGCTAGGGCGTGGTTTAACAATACGCCTTGGGGGCCAACAATACTCGATGTATATGGGGGTGGTGAGTTCAATAAATGGGACATTAATGGATCTTTCTCGGATGTTCCCTTTGAGTCTTGTCCCCCATGTGGTAACATCGGGTAGCATTTATCTATCGCTAGTTTCTTGCTTCTGAGCATTTGTTCAATTCCTCATTATCTCTGTATGCGATGGCAGCTTGCACCATCGACATACCTCTTTTATTTTTCTTTGCTAGTTTTATTTCTTTCTGTTTGGCTTCTTTGCGCCATAAGCGAAAAGAGTCAAACATCGCCGGCCGGGCTTTCTTCTTGAACAATTTGACCTCGAGGTTGTCTAATATTTCTGAGTCAAAACTATCATATTGGGGCCATTTTAAAACACCATCCTTGCGGGTGTATTTTATCCATACCTCTTATACATAATAGGACCTACTCCATGCTTTATATATAACTTATATGTTGGAGTTCCAATCGGAGGAACCGGACACGAATCCTCTAATCGGGAGTCCTTACTACAACCAAGACAAAACAAGTTTCCAAGTCTGCTGAGACCAGGCATCTTTGCTCACTAGTCTAGCTTCAAACTTCAAGGGATTATCTAATTATGATATTATCGTGAATACACGAACCCCTCGGTTTTGGTGCTTGCAAGTACCAATAATACAAACCGTATCTCTGGGATACCAAAACTAAGAACCAAACTAAGAACTGGGAGACGCTTCACTTATACTTAACTGAATATTGAAGATCGGTGACGTCACTAGAAGACTCGTCTATCGTTTCGCTCTACCAAGGATCACTGGGTCCAAAACAGGGCGATAGTCAGGGCAGCAGTCCTTCGTAGCCGTCGGGACGCGGGGAACCTCGCAGCAAAGACCTTCGGAACCACGTCGACATGCAGGGGTCGCTGAAGTGGCTGGCCGTCCTCCGGAATTTTCACACGAAGCTCCTCACGAACATCTGGCTTGGACCGTCACCGCTTGATATCGCCTCGAGTTGGGCGCCAACTGAGGTGCCGGGTTTTTAGAGACCCGGTGGTGCCAGGGGACCACACCCGAAGACCTCTAGGTTCTCCCTGTTCTGGACTTACAGAAACTCGGAGTCTTCTAGATGAAGTCAAAGATCGAGTTTATTGGCTGCAACCAAGTAACATGCGTCCTAGAAGTACGACAACATGGGCCGTAAGTTCTCAGGAGACTGTTCGTTTTTACAGAACCAGGCTTCTCCTTATATACATAAATAACAGCTGCAGGCAAGAATTCTTAAGTTTACGATATGGCAATACAAATATTTCCACAATAATACAAAGAGCGAAGTCATGCTGGTCAGCACATATTTTAGATGTCCAGTTTGTGATGGATTACCCCGCCAGATCCAGAACTCCCATCAGATATCGATGAAATGCCAATAAGGTCGAGCCCCCTCCCATCATAAAACGGGTCATAAACAAGAATCATGGACAGGTGTGTGTGTGTATGGAAAACAGGGTTTGTATGCAGTGAAGGGTTTATGACATGTTGACATATTGTGCTTTGATGATATCGGGCTCGGCCACTTGGCGAGGAGCTGCCCAAGCAGGCTTGGCTGGAGGCAGTGGAGTCAGCTCGGCCAGGTCATGGGGGAGTCAGCTACAAATGACGTGTTTTTTTAGATCAAGCTCGGCTTTAATCAATTGACTTATATGAGGGCAAGCCATAAGATGGATGCCGTTTACAAAATGGAGTCTGCGGGTTCGAGACGCAAATCAAGATTTGAGGGTGTTAGCATTGCTTAATCATGACGCAAATGCATGGGGATGATGTCCTAATCATTACCGGTTCGTAGATACCAAATTCGTCATGATACGACGGTATTTTATAACACGAGTGTTGGACCCCGAGGCTGGTGAAACGGAGGGGTCCAGAATTACAGTACCACAGGGACTCCGTCAGGGAAACAGAGTAAACCCTTACTGCCAAAGTCAAAATCAGGCCCTTAGTCAGAATGTAACGTCTTTGACCAGGATAAACATGTTTGGTGAATCCTCACTCCATTGCAGTTTCTACCAGGACCATTGACTGTCATTGGCGCTTTGTGCTTTATGTCGCTATTTCTACTTAAAACCTAAAAAAATCATTTCTCTGGTTCTTCTCATTGCAGTTTTGACATGTTGTTATCATTTTGCATATTAATTATTTTATTTTTCTGATTCAGTTTGAGATTTTTATTGTTTTGCAGTTTGTCTTTATTACTGTTTTGGTACTACAAAAATACTCTACACAGTGCTTTAAAATAAGCCGTTCTTCCATAGCTACCAGGGGGTTGAGCTTAGGTTAATTTAGTGGCTTTCAAGGTTCACCCTCACAAGGGTTGTGAATATTCCTTGAGGTGGGCAGTCAACCACCCCAAATAATAATCTAATTTCATACTGCACCCTATTTCTCTATTCACCTAACAGGATAGTGAACTGGTGGTAATCCTTGCTATCACTACCTGATGGATATGAGTTGCATATTTCCAGCCTCTGGAAGTGAAGACAGACTTACTGCCCTGCTAGAGGGGGCCCCCTCAGCACCCACTGATGTAAGTGCGAGGGTGCCCTTCAGCATATATTTCATGGGGGCCCACTCACGGTTTATTATGCCACTGGTTTTAAGGCATGGGCAAACTGGGTCCTGGCCCAGGGCCCCAGATATTCAGGGGGCCCCCTTATAGTCAGCTATGTTCTGCAGAGGGTCTTGATGGGATGACCTTCAATAATTCTTTAATTGTTTTAAATACCGTTTTTCTTTAATTTATGTTTAACGTGTGTGTTGTGTGCGGGTCTATTAAAGACCTTTTCAGAGAAATGTTGTGCTTGCTTCATGCAGCATTCATTAAAAAAGTTCTTTTAGATCTAATGACTTGCGATGTAAATGTATTGCATACCAACCACGCGGTCGTTATAACGACCGCGTTGTAGAAGCACGCAATGTAATACATCGAATTGCAATGTTCCATATTTGGCCAAAGAGGACATGAAAGAGCTGAAACTGGATCATAAGTAAAAATCTGCAACGATCAGGGGGTACCCAAAATATGTTTGGCCCAAGGCCTACTGAAATCCTTAAATGCCCCTCTGGAAGACATTACCCTGGCCAGATTATTCAGATAGACCAGTAAATGCCCCACATCCTGTACTAGTGGCTCCTTTCTATCTAGGATCCCAACAATGAAAAGAGAGGGCTATTTCCAGATTCAAAGGCAAAATGTCATCAGTAAATGTTACCAGCTTACCACCTTCATCCAGAACCACCTTAAATAGAGAAACATGAAGAATACATGGTCATCATATTCTTTGATGTTACCTTACCGGGGTCAGCTGTGCTCTCTATCTATTAATACTCTTCATCTTGGTAAGATTGTATTACAACCCATATAGGACAAATAGCTGACATTTCATATGCCTCCTTAATACCTTGTCTGTTTAGCTCGTAAGAGTCTGAGGTATATCCATCCCACCAATTCCAACTGCTCCTTATACCAAAAGAAGGCATCAGTTTCACTTCTGGTATATCTATGCACTTATTATAAAGCTAGTGTTTTGAAAGACCTTAAATCAAAACTATTTTTTACTTTCTCACTTCCTACTCTGTAAAACATGCCAGGCCTGACATATTGAAATATCTGTGAAGTCTAGGTCATTAACCAAAAGGTGAAAGTCTGTGAAATACGACATGCATTACATCTACTTAACATTCAGATTCCTACTAAGCTTTCATTTGCATAGGTTTGGTGATGCAAATTTGTAATATACAATAATTGGGAAGTCATGGCGAGATATTAATACTCTCGCTTCATGGAAATCAGCAAGATCAAGTTTCCTAATCTTTCTCATCTGGGAGGACAGAAAGTATGGATAGTTTCCAGGTGACACCCAAACCAGTTCTGCTGACAGACCTTCTTAATTTCTCACAATTTAGCAAAGCAATCCTTAAAGACGAACAAACTGAGAAACTATAGAGTGAAGGTTTCTGGAGGGCATTTGTAGAGCTTTACATGGCAAGCCACTTAAGAGGAATATCAATTTGGGCTCTTGAGCATTTTGACAAGGTTGTCAACAGCAGTCTATTCAAGCTACTCATTACCTCCTCGCCACAGTAATTACTAATGAGCATCCTGCTCATACAGATACTCCAAGCAAAAGTTAACATACTAGTCTCCCTATCCCTCCAACATGGCCCCCAGTGGCAACTATCAATTACATAAAAGGATACAAGATCCACATCACAACCTGTTTTATTGTTTCTGCACTACTCCGAGTGCTGTTCATGTTCCTGTTCTACAGGTGAGTTGGGGGCAGCGGTCCTGCTTTAGCGGACTCTTGAGCTCCGTTTTGGGGGGATGCAGTGTCATTTTGTTCTGTTTTTATCCCTCCTTGTTGGGCAATTTATGCATTTTCCACCGTCCTGCTTTAGCGCACTAGCGGGGTCTTGCTTTACGTGCCGGTTCTGTTTCTGCTTCTGACACCGAGTCTTGCCTTTCCTGACTCAGCGTCTTGAAATTGTTTACTCGTGTTGCCGAGTCCTGCTCTAGCAGTCCCGGCGTGTTTTCCGGGGTGCATGCCCTCACAGACCAGGGTTTGAATCCTGCCTAATCTGTAAAGGTTTCCCCAGGTGGTACATTTTGGTAAGTCCACTGTGCGTTTCTCTGCACGCCTTCCTGTTTGTGGCCACGGCATTTGGTTTCCTGCTGTTGGTCATTTTTTAAGGTGTGCAAGTGGGGTGGCTGCATTCAATCGCGGTTTGTTTCCGCATCTGATACTGCATGTGTTTATGTAGCGCTTGCCTCGCGGGTGCTTCTAGGGTTTGGTGTTTCCCTCCACTTGTGCTTCTGCATACTTAGTATGTTGTTAGCTTCCCTCCAGGTCACGCTGGTGGGTCACGTACGTGTTCTCTTCTCCTACCTGCCCCTCTCATTTTTATATGTTACTGTGTCCTGATTTAGCGGACTTGATGTTCCTTGCTTTCAGGCCTCCCTGTTTTGCTCGCATGGGAGGGGTTTTGACTGTGGGTTTGTTGGTCCCTGGTTCTATCCCGGGTTTCATCACAGTTTGGACTTCTGCTTTGTATATCACAGAGCTGTTTGATGTCGAATCATTTTGACGCTCTTCATTATCATCCTCCTTTAATTGCTGTGCTTCTTGGGATCATACTGTGACATGCCTGCAGCGTGCTGCTCCCGGACTGGGGCTCTTTTCTCTGGCGTCCATGGTGATGGTACACTTTTGGGTGCTCCTACTTGCTGTAGTGATGTAGCTGGTCATTCTTCTTCCTGGCCATGGAGGGTTCTTCTGGTTCTCTGGACTCAGTCCCTTCCTTGCTTTGATTCAGCAGATGATGGTTCCTGCGGTGGCGGCTGCCTTGCATGTTCGGGACTCACTTGCCCCTCCCATGAGGGCCTGCTGTGTTCCAGGTCCCTCCCGTGGCACGGAGAGGGAGGAAGTTGTGGATCTGAATGGTCATTTTATGCTGGGGTCGGATCTTGGGGTTATTCTTCGACGCATCCGTTCCTTCCTGTTGTTTCCCGAGTCCATGGTGGATTTCCCCTGGTTTCTGGTGTGGAGGTCTTTCATTTCTTTGCACAATTTGACATACGGAGCCTGTATCGTTTCCTCTATACTCCTCTTGGTTGAGTTTGTAAGAGGCTGGATGGAAACATATTATTGGTATTATTTCCCCTGATTTCTGAGTCGAATCCTTTGCTGGACTTTACGGTTCGGTTTCCTGCCTCTGTTGAGGTGGATGTTGGCCTGGGTGTGGACGTTTTCCCACTCTCGCCCTGATGAGCTGTTGGGGGTGGTTTCTTTCTTTCGTTTCCTCTGACTCCTTGTGCCTAAGCCCTTTCTGCCTATGCTGCTCCTGATCTCGTTTGCTCTCAGGAGTTAGGGGTTGTGCGTGGTTGAGCGGACACCTGGTGGTGCCAGGTGCTGAGGGCTGTCGCCTGTTGTGGTTCCGTTCTGGGAGGGTCGATTCTGCGCTATGAGTTTTGATTCTGTGCATTTCTCTTTCTGGTGTTCACCTTTTGGTGCTCCCTTGGTGGTCTGATGAGTGGTTCTGCACTTGCTCCTGCTCGTCGTAGCCTGGCTCCTCTGAAGTTTCGTGGTCTTGGGCAGGGCCGGGGTACTTCTTCCTCTGACTTTTCCTGGTTCCCTGCCACCTCTTCCTCTTCTTCTACTACCGCGGGTTGCTCCAGGTGTGGGTCCTGTGGGAGGTCGGCTATCTCTCTTTGTGGTCAACTGGATGCGGACTGTGTTGGTACACTGGGCTCTCCTGGTGGTGTTGACGGATTTTCTCCTAGTTTTCCTGCTGTCTCCCCCAGAATGTTTCGGGTCACCCCTTACCCTCGGTCGCTCTGTGATTGTAGACACTGTTCGGTGTGTGCACTGCCTTGTAGGATAGGGCGCTATTGTTCCATTGCCTGTGGGTCAGCGGGGGCAGGGGGTTTTCTTTGTTCTCTTTCTGGTGGGATGTCTCACAGAGATCTATGTCCAGTGATGGATCTGCCTTGGTTGGATTGATGTTTTTGTTCTGTCAAATTCCAGTTGGTGTCCTTAGAGGTGTTCCTACCTCTGCTCATTCATTGGGCTTCTGGATTCCTTCGGTTTGCAGGATGCTTCTCTCCATGCCCTTGTCCTTTTGACCCCTCGTATTAGTTTGCCCTTTGGCCTGTGTTCCTCCCCTTGTGTCTTTGCTGCGGTTCTGGCACCTCTGGTTGGGCTTCTTCTTGGGAGGGGGATTGTGTTCTTCCTTACCTGGTTGTTTGGCTGAATCTGCTTCTTTTTTCTCTGAGGCAATACTCCATGTCCGTGAGAGTTGCCTGGTCCTCATGGGTCACTGATTCTCTTGCTTCCTGATTCCTTCTCTAGATCGGATGTACATTGGGGCTCACTTGGGATGCTGTTGGGTTTTGTGTTCAGGCATCATACACTGACTTTGCCTCCGAAGTCTGTTTTTCGGTCCCTGGTGTCGGGGACTTGCCCTCCAGTTTGACTTTGGTTGGGGGGTCCAGGTATTCTGTCCGCCTACTTGCTGGTGGTGCCTTGGACTACTCTCGCTTTGTCTCTTATGATGAGTTCTCGTGTTTTTCTCATTGACGCCTCAATGGTCTGGATTTCGACCTGGGACTTCCTGTGCCTGCCCTGGTGAGGGTGGTTCTGTGTTGGTGGCTGGATGTCGGTCATCTGTTCCAATGTCGTCCGTTTTGTTTGTTCCCTCTCGGACGGTCACTGCGAGTGTCTGTCTGTGGCCTGGGGGGGCTTTTCTGGATGACTCTTTGATGCAGCCTTGTGGTCGGCGGCTCTGCTTTCTTGTTCTCCGTTGCAGGCGGCTGAAGGCTGTTCTGTTGGGTCGCTTGACGTTTACCAGCATTGCTGGCGGTTAGCCATGTTGGTGTCTGGGCGGACTCTCATTTTGTCATGTTCTGATTCTCTCTGTAGGGAGGGTTACGTTGTTCGTTCCCTCAGTTTCCTCTGTCAACTCCATTTTTCCAGCCTGGGGTCATGGCTGGCCTCACTGTCTGCGGTTTCTCTCCTGGTCCGAGGGAATGTGTTGGTGGGCTGTCTGTGTGGGATCTTCCCTCCGTGGGTCTTTTTGTCTCTTCCAGATGATATTCCTGCCATTGTTGTGGTGTTTTGAATGTCGGATGGTGGACTTGTTTGCTTCTTCGGTCCTTGGCACGTTCTGTTGTTTCTCCTCTTTTATGCCTGTCCGTGGGCTTGGAGACGGATGCGGTGTCCTTCCGGTGGCCGAGGGGCCTGTTGTCTGCCTTCCTCTGGTTCCCCTGATTCCGGCACTTGTGCTGGGGTTTGGGTGTGTTGGGGCTTTGGTGCCTCTGGTGGTTCCGGGTTGGCTTCGCCCCTGTGGTTTCCTCTGTTGTTGGTGGCGGCGTTGTGTCCATGTTGGACGTTGCCGTTCCTTTCATATCCATTTGTTGGACCCTCTGGTTCATCTTCCGGTGTTTCGGTCCGTGTTCCTTCTGGGTTGGCTCTTGTGCAGTGTTCCCTGTTTCTGAATGATTGCTCATTTGGAGTTGCGGGTCTTGTTCCACTGTGGGGGCGCCCCTCTGATTTGTTGTCTTTTGCTACGCATTGAGTCTCCTTTGCTATTGGGGTCTGCACTATGGTTTGGCTCCTGATGGGGTCCTGGCTATTTTTTTTGGGGGGGGTCGTGTTCGTTGAGTTTGGCCCTTTCTACCCTCCATGTTTGGGTGGGCTACCTTTGGAGCTTTTTCTTGGTCTCACTTTTGTGACTGTGGGGCCTTTTGGTGGCTCGTCTTTCGCGTCTCTGGCCCTTCTACCCCCTTGTCCTGGGTTATCTCCTCCCTGTGAGACCTTCCGTTGGTGTTGGTGCATTACACGGGGTTCCCTTGATCAGTTGGAGTACGGGGACTTGCTGTTTTTGACGTTTGGAAGGTTTCAGCGCTCTTGCATGCTCTCCCTTCTTGTGTGCCTGCTTGTGCTCTTATTGGTCTGTTGGCAGGGGTGATGCTTCCAGTTGACTCCTTTGCACATTTTTGATTGTGTAGCGTGCCTTGATGTATTCTTGGTCTCACACGGCTGCTTTTTCTGTGGTGGTCTCTTGTTTGTCATTTTGGTTGATCCGTAGGGCTCTGTTGCCATCTCTTCCGCTCTCAACCGGTGGATTTGGGTGGCTCTCCTTTTGGTGTCTGTTTCAGTCGGTGGTTCCCTCTCATTTGATTAGGGGGCGTTCTTCTGTTTTTTTTGCGGTTTCTTGGTCTGCCTTTCCGGTTGATTCCATGGGTGTTTTGCGGGTCGACCACTTGGTCTTCCCCTCATGCCTTCTTTCTCATTACCGGCTTGAGGTTGGTGCTTCTGTTGCCATTGCCTCTTTGGTTCTGTACTCAGTGGTTTCTTGAGGTGTATCTCTCCTTTGTTGTCACTGACGTTTTTTGTTGTGCTGCCTTCCGTGTGTGGGCTGTATTCCTACTCATGAAGCTGATATTGCTTTCGTATCTGCTCATTAGTAATTACTGGTGCGTGGAAGACGGACCAGGAGGTAATGCCCCGGTTACTTACCAGTAATCTTCATTACTCCGAGTCCTAGTCTTCCTCGCCACAGTATGGTTTCCCTTCCCTCCTGGCCCTTTGTTGTGGCTTCATGTATACATCTTTGGTTTAGAAGTCGTGATGTGGATCTTGTATCCTTTTATGTGATTGGTGGTTGCCACTGGGGGCCATGTTGGAGGGATAGGGAGACTAGTATGTTAACTTTTGCTTGGAGTTTCTGTGGGAGCAGGATGCTCATTAGTAATTACTGTGGCAAGGAAGACTAGGACTCAGAGTAATGAAGATTACCAGTAAGTAACCGGGGCATTAAGCGCTGGACTATTCCTTAGTGTATCAATTATTTACAAGTCAAACAATCTCATCTTGATTGAACAATTGTGACACATACAGACATAACTTTTTTCTTTGTAAATGATTTTTATTGATTTTGACATAATAGCATCAATTGCATCTGCATGACAAAATAATCCAACTATGACATTGCGAAATGACAACAATTTGTAGGGTGGAGGCCGGAAGCTGAAGGAAGCGCATTCAGTAAGTAGGAAAGTTCACTTTTTTTTTCGTGCCGCCACACTTTACTGTAGCATAGAACATTTACAAGCAGTCACAAAGGTCATAGGAGCCAGAGGAAAACCTGCCATTATTACACAGAGCAATTCCTTCACCAAATCGTATATGAATAACAAAATAAAATAACCTGAACAAAAAGAACTAAAGAACGATCTCTGTGTGTAGATACAGGTAAAAATGTGCCTGTCGGTGTAGTATTTCAGTTGGTTCCCCTAGTGGAACCTTCCAATAAATTTGTTGTATTTCAGTTGGTGACACCTGTGCAGCAGATTGGGTGCGGTGGTCCGCTGGTGGTAAATGCGCCAAGAGTAGGGGCAGGGGGGGCTGCAGCGGGAGGGGGGCGGAAGCAGAGGCGAGGAAGCACAAAGAAAGAGAAGGATGCAGAGGGCCAGCTTGTCCAGTAGCCAAGGGCATGTATGTATATGGGTCAATGAGGGTCCTGTGAATCTAAAGAAGCCAAAGATCCCATTCTTTACGTGAGGGAGGGTGTGTTGTGGACAATTTGGCCTCAATCAATGCCAGGTAGCCTTGCCATTGAGTGGGATTCAGTAGCGGGGGCAATGATGCTCGCTCTGTTCCTGCCAGCTGGTTCGAATGTTCCGACACCAGTGCCCTGCGGAGGTCAAAAATCGATGAGTATATGTTGGGACCCAGTGGCTTTCCATACCATTGCTATTCTACGTTTGGCAAGGCCCAAGGCTAGGTATTCAGACCTTTACAAGAAGCGCTGTGATTCGTAATGCCCAGTAAGAAAGGAATAGGCTCTGCCTCCACCTGGGTGTCCGCTGTGTCCGTGAGTGTAGCAGCTATATTAGTCCTGAATACCCGGATGCCGGTACAGGTCCATACCATGTGTGTGAATGTGGCTCCCTGGTCCCTGCACCCGGGACATACATCAACAGTAGTGGATACATATGTGCCAAACTATGGGGTGTGAGATACATATGATGTAAGTAATTACATTAGGTATACTTCATTCTGGCGTTGATCGCGATCGTTTTTGAGTGGTTGAGACATTGCATGCTTATCACAGACGGTGGTGGACAGCTCGGCCTCCCAGTACTCACGGAATGTTGTCAGTGCGGGTGGATCGTCCAGTATAAGAGAGGTGTAAATGACCGTTACAGCATGTCTACCCCGTCCATGCATGAGCAGCGTTTGCAAAAGGTGTGGTGTGGAAGGTTCAGAGCGGCCATTACACCACGCTTGTATAGAGCGGTGTGTAAGTAGGTTAGTAAGCAGGAAGGAGCCCTGCGGTATCCCGTAGGCATCAACTAGCTCCTAGAATGTTTGTAGCTGTGAGTCTACATACATGTCTCCCTATGTGTCTAACTCCCCTCTCCCTCCAGGAGCACAGTTCCAGGCATCCATGACAGGTGAACATACCCGTGAGTACCCCAAGGGACAGGCCAGTGGCATATGGCGCGGTCCGGTCCTTAGGCAGCAGGTATCTGGACCATCTCTGCCTAACCGCTGACATTAGAATGTTACCTTGGGTCAAAGTAGTTTTGCCTGGCAACCACTCCAGCAGCACCGGGGGGTCCCTGGGCAGGGCCACTGTGGCCAACTCGGTGAGGTTACTCTTAGCCAGCCATCTCATTGGCCATTGCAGTTGTGCTGTGGCACAGTATCTCTTATAGTTTGGGGGCTCCTAAGTCACCATCCGATAGTGGCAGGCGTAGTTTGCGGAGAGCCACCCTGGCCCTAGAGTTCCCCCATATCAGGGAAACTAAAAAGGATTCCAGCTCCTTGAAAAATTTCCGGGCATCTTGGAAATAGCCACCCTTCCCATGGAAGACAAGGGGAGGTCTAACCAGAACGGAGTGCTGAGCGGGCCCTGGTAGTGGCCTGACCTAGGTTGCCATCAATAGTGACCCCCCCAAGTATTTAAAAGTATCAAATGCCCATGTCAATGGTGTGCTTGGTGCTGCCTGTCTCTGTGTTGGCTTTATCCAAAGAACAATGGTTCCTGTGGCATAATTATTTACACAATATATAATATATGACAGCTTAAATTAGCACTATTAATTTGTAGCAGAGAAGGGTCTGGCAAGGAAAGAAGCACACATATACCAATTTATAAGAAATTACTTCTTATATTTCAACTTAAGAAAATGAATTTTATATTTATGACAGCGACATATATACAAAAGAATATATATACAAAAAAGTGCAGTGTGTCCCCAGTGATTTTGTGAGCAAAAACAGAACATACAACAATAAGTGATCTGTAAAGTTTTTTGTTATGGATATTTACAAGGGGAATGACCAAGCACAATAATAAAGCAATTACTATCAGTGACTATCTACAATCATAGACCACTGTGCTTAAAGGGTTCTTTCCCTATGGCGTCGACGGCGTTTCGACCTGCTTGATGGAGGTCTCGTCAGGACTAAACAGTGCGGGACATCTGGGGGAAAGGTGAAAGTAATATTAATATGTGTAGTCGCAATAATTATTAATTGTATGTGGACAAAAGGGGACGGATGTTACTTCGTGGTGTCTCTAATTAACGCAACCCATGCGTGATGAAGTAATTGAAAATGACTTACAGTATACCCAGCCGGGCACTGTCGAGAAACAAGATAGAACAATCAATTGTTGTTGATACACGTACTAGCTCCAACTTAGGCATTGGTAATGGAAAACGCCACTTACCACTGTGAATAGGTAGCGTGGTAATCTTGGTTAAAGAGTTGACTTTCAATACAGTCGCAGCAGAAAACAGGAAGATGCCTGATAACAGAGGGACTTACGATTAAAGATGCGCTAAGTCATTGTGAGGGTTTCTGTGTAGGAAAGTATCTAAGAGCCTACCTGCTCGCAGAACAAGGTTAGCACGGTCGCGTATCCCCGGTCGTCTGTTTGATAACAAATTGGTTCCGGGTATTGTGCGTCATCGCGTATTTAACACGATGCGTGCAGTGCGCGCGCACTCTGTGTAGGGGGGCGGATGTCTTCACTATGTAAACACGGGGCATTGGTCATATTAACGATCGATGTTGGCTGATTGTACAGCATTTCAATTCTTATATGCTCGGTCCCACATTATGTACTGAATCCACTCTGTGTAAAGGGGCGGGTGTCTTCACTATGTAAACACGGGGCATTAGTCAAATTAACAATCGGTGTTGGCTGATTGTACAACATTTCAATTCTTATATGCTCGGTCCCACATTATGTACTGAATCCCACATATTCTAGTTGTTATAAACATCGGTACTGTATGCAATTAAGTAGGAGACATAATTATACAAACAACCATATTTTACCGTTTATATCATTCGTCTCTGTGTTGGCGACATAGACGTCATTGAAACACCACCGATTTAAACCAGTTGACTTGGAGTCCGGAGACTTGTGCATGTTCATTTAAGAGGTCCATTATTAATTGTAGTACCTCAATCCGGCTGCGCAGATAGATTAAGGTGTCATCCGCGTACAGCGACACTATGCGCAACCGGTGATCAAGATGCAGGCCCCAGCTCGTGACCCGTTGTCGCAGTCTACATGCCAATGGCTCCATGGCCAAGACAAAGAGTATCGGTAACAGGGGGCAGCCTTGGCATGTGCCCCGCGCTATAAAAAAAGACGGGTCACGGCCTGGTTTCGGCAGGATCACCAGTGTCGCCTCCCCCAGAGTGGGCAGCAATGCACCCTTCTCAAAGGCTTCGGGGTACATACTGGCTAGCCGAGGTGTTAGTTGTGCGGAGCAGGTAGAGTAAAACTCTGACGGCCAGCCGTCTGTCCCTGGTGTCTTACCAGTCGCCATCTGTCCAATTGAATCGGTAATCTCACCTACCGCGATGGAGTCTTCTAGGGACTCGTAGTGTGGTGGTGTGATCTGAGGGAGTTGAAGCTCTGTAATGAAGACCTGAATGGAAGTAGGGTCGTGCATGGCTGGGCGGCGTACAGCTCTGTGTTATATTCATAAAAGGACTGATTAATGGCTTCCTGCGTGTTCACAAGAGTCCAAGTAGATGTCCATATGGCAGTAATGAGAGGTATGGAAGTATCGGACTTTAGTAGCCAGGCGAGCAGCTTGCCTGCCTTGTCTCCATCCTTGTATCTGCACGCTAAATATGTCTTGTAGTCCAGTGTGCAGAGATCGTCCATTGCGCTCTTGCATGCAAGGGGGCCCTGGGGATCTATAACATAATATTGACAGACAGAATATAGACATACAAAAATATCGACACAAAAATATCGACATCAAAAATATCGGACTACTATCTACATTAAGGTAAGTACAAAAATATTGAAAAAAAATATCGTAGTACAAAAATATCGAAGTTAAAAATATCGTTTTTTTAAATGTATTAATAATAATATAAAAATTATTTAAAACTACAAATAATTTAACAAATTCTAAATATAAACATTAAAACATATTTAAAAAATAATACCTAATACATACACATTTAAAATACATTAAAAACTCTACATATAAACTAATATATACTTACTCCACATATTGCAACAGTAGGAAAAGCGTTGGATAGCGTAGGGGTAAAAATTACTATTCCCACTCCAGAGGGTGCAACAGTAGATAAAGAGTTGGATATCGTAGAGGTAACATTTACTATTCCCACTCCAGAGAGTGCAACAGTAGGGAAAGCGTTGGATAGCGTAGGGGTAAAAATTACTATTCCCGCTCCAAAGGGTGCAACAGTAGGGAAAGCATTGGATAGTGTAGGGGTAAAAATTACTATTCCCACTCCAGAGGGTGCAACAGTAGGGAAAGCGTTGGATAGCGTAGGGGTACAAATTGATATTCCCACTCCAGAGGGTGCAACAGTAGGGAAAGCGTTGGATAGCATGAGGGTAAAAATTACTTCCCACACTAGTCCCCCTTTAGCACACAACCCACTACACATTCAAAAAACACAATTAATATAAATATCAATTACTCAATTAATAACAATTAATATTATTACATTGATGTAATTATAAATTAACTAATTAACACATATTAATTACTAATTATTAATTAATTACCAATTAATAATTAATTAACAAGATACTTACAAGAATAAACAATATTTAATAATACATTATTTAGAATTAATATCATGAAATAAAAAAAATTACCAATTAATTAATTACCAATTAATTAAAAGATACCAATAAATAAATTCAATCTATTTAATTAATTTAATTTAATTATGTCACACCCTATTCCCCTATAAACACACAACCCACTACACATAAAATCACATACATTTTTTTATTGTCATTTAATCACTTTATAATTTTTAATTACCAATTATTTATTAATTAACAATAACAAAAATTAATAAATATTACTACATTAACTCAAATTAATTTAATTAACTAATTAATATTAATTAGTTACCAATTAATTATTTATGAATAATTATTTATGAATCAAACATATAAAAAAATATTAATTAATTAATTATCATTAAATTACTTCCCACCCTATTCCCCTATAAACCCACAACCCGCTCTGATACTAAAACGCAAAATGTAAACAAAATTACTAATGTCTAAACATACATTAAAAAACATGTTTAACAAACATATAAAATACATATAAAAATACACAACACTAAACAAAATTTCGATATTAGTAACATCGATATATTTGATATCGATATTACTAACTTCGATATTACTTACCTTAATATCGATATTCTGTCTATCGATATTATTGCACATCGATATTCTATACCATTGAAATTAAAACATCGATATTATTGTATATCGATATTTTAATTTCGATATTTTGTCTCTCTACCGGGCCTGGGTTCGAGAGGGACAGACCGAGGGTCAGTGGGGATGTGTGGCTCGCATCTCTGTATCTCTGAGTCATGGGTGTGGAGCGCAGTGGTCAGCAACTTTTGGGTGCCATACGTGGTTTTGATGGTGTGTCCACGAAGGACAGCCATAAAGGGGTCCCATTCCACCCCTGCTGACACAGCAGTGCCAGCATTAATCAAGAAATACGAATCAATGGAGTCTGAAAGCGTAGGACAGTAGTATGGGTCAGCAAGCGCAGCACATGGCAGTTGCCACTTCAAGATCTCAGGTCACCTCCTACCCCAAGACAAGCTCGGTTGTAGCGGGTTATGATCTGAGAGCTCATGTGTCAAATAGTCTGAGTGCAGTATACTGTGTAGGGCATTATCCAAGAAGAATAGGATGTCTATATGGGTATATAAGTCATGTAATGCCGAGTTGTGCGAGTAAGTGCTCATCAGGGGATGTTTGCTGCACCATACATCATCACCTGCATGTTTGACACCCACCCCGTCATATGTGGTGCCAGCTTGATGGTTTGTGCTCCCGGGAATGGGGACAGGAGCGGTCCAGGTCAAGGTCTTGTACCCTATTAAAATCACCGCCCCAGTATATGGGAACCGTGGGATCCGTGAGTAAGGATGGCGTGAGTGTTTGCAAGAAGAAGGATCAGCCTGAGTTCGGGGCATACAGAGACACCAATGCCACTTGGGACCCGTTCAGTAGGCCTTCCACAGGGACAAAACGACCCTGCGCATCTATTCTAGAGTGTGTGATCTGTCCCCGGTGCTACCCAAATGAGCGTGCCCCTGGCATACCCTGAGTACGTAGTGCCCAGGATCGTACCCTTCCAGCACTTACTGAGTGATGCAAGTGTCAGCAGTTAGATGTGTCTCTTGTAATAGCACAAACGTGACTGCGCAAATTTTGATACACTTTGTGACGTTTAGCACAGCCCGCCAAGCCCCTCACATTCCAGGTCAACAAAACATAATCTCCAGCCACCATTTACCTAGTTGTGAAAGGGTAATCCAATACAGAGCCGGCCCAAGCATCCAGTCCCCCCAGCCTGCATCCCACCCCCCATGCATAGAGTTACAAATATACAAACAACCCACACTTCCCGCATCACACAGGTAAATAAAGAGATCAATACGTTATGAAAGATTCTCCAACATCCTACACCAGGTCTGCTTGCCAATGGGCAATGGGCCATTCGCAGTGAAATGCAGGTCAAATATACAACAAAATATAAAATATAACAAATAGGAACTAATATAGTGCTATGTCAGCTACTTATCACTCACTGAGGAGGGCACAGCGGAACTAGTAGACAGTGCCTGGGTGCAAAGCCTGGTACCGAACGTGCACGTTCAGATCGTCCAGTCTGTGCAGTGAAAGCCTTCGTAGGGTTCTGTAATGTTCAACCCAATGTGTCTGCGGGGTGAGGGCCGGGGCGCTTCCTGATAGTGCCTCAAGCTGTGAGACCATGACGAGTAACGTCTGGTCCATAGTTGTGTCCAAATCCGAATCCAGTCTTGGAGATGATGCATGGCTACCTATGTGTTCCGCCGTTTAAATGCCCTGTGCACGTTCCTGGGCCAGCTGTGCCTTAGTTGGATGATGTACCCGACCTTTACCACAGCCCCTACGGGGATCCACTAGTTCCAGGTCTGAGGATTGTCCGTCAATCGTGTGCGAGGCCCATGTGCAAGGCCTTGCTGGTCAATCCAGGGCCACGTCTCCTCGGGTGTGCTGCAAAATACTGGTATTGCAGAGAGTATTTGATGTAATGGTCCCTGAGGCATTTTTTGACCTCCCGGTAGGAGGAGTGACGGTGCTGCACTGAGAGCGTGTAGTCCGGGCAAATATGGACTGTGGAGTTGTCGACCTGCCAAGGGCCTCGGGTGCGGGTGACCTGCAGTATGTGGTCCCTATCACTGTAGTTGAACAGCCTTCCCACCACCGGTCTGGACTAAGGCTCCCAGGCAGGGGCGGGGGCAGTATCCTGTGCTTCATTCTATTGAAAAGAAGTTTGAAATCTTACCCTGCAGGATGTCTAGAGAAAGCCACTGCTTCAGGTAGAATTCCATATTTGGGCCCTCTGCTCATTCAGGGAGGCCCACAATGGGCACGTTGTTCTGGCATGAGCGCCCTTCCTAGTCCTTCATGCATGCTTTTAGATAGTCCACCTGTTGTTGGAGGGATTGCAGCTGGGAGGCCGTTGCGGTCACCGTGGGGCACAATGATGCCAGTGTGGATTAGGACTCTTCCACCCGGCCCTTTAACTTCTTATGGTCCTCCCAGAGGTATCTCATAAATCAATTAAAGAGGGGGGATCGCTTGTCCTGCTAACCTTGGTACACAGGTGGGTTATATGTCCCTTGGTTAAAAACCCTCATGCACGTGATATATTGATCGTAATAGCAGTATATCTTGGTTCTCCGCTCATTTTAATCATGTGACTGCATAATCATAGGGTTAGTTGGTATGAAACCTCCACCAGGAGGTACTTTCCCTTGGTTAAAAGCAGGAGTGACCAGTGATAAGTGGTGATTGTGAGATTTAAAATAACTCGGATAGCCAGATGGTACAATTTATTGTCCTGGATTCGAGTTAGGGGTGAAAATAGCAGATATGCGTGAGGAGAATGATTAGGATTCACACGCTATCAATTTTCGTGATCTAAAAGGGAACAGGAACGGCAGAGTCAGCACAAGTAGTGTGGGAGGCAACGAGCTACAGAAGGCGCCCCCTCCCCCAGACTCCCTGGTACCCGTGGGAGCGCACCAAGCAGCGTGCTGAGGCACAATTTACCTCCATGAAGTAGAGGACTAGTACGTCACTTTACCACACATATCTCACATGGTCCTGAAGAAAGCCCCACCGACCTACAAAGGCAACAGAGGGCTGAAACATGTCGATCTTTTAGATCATGAAAATTGATAGTGTGTGAATCCTAATCATTGATCCCCCCTCCTTAATTGATTTATGAGATGACATACCAAGGAAATTGGTTGGATCACATTTTTCCCTACTCCCTCCTATTGATTCATGTACCTCCCAGAGGTATACCATGTTTATGCTCAGGGAGTCAATATTCGTGCCTAGGGTAGTTTTAATGTCCAGAATCGCTGCCAGCATCTGATCAAATCTGTGTGAATGATCATTATGGTCTCCAAGGGCTGTGATCTGCATTATTTGTGCCTGAGGGCGCCGATTCCACTTCCGGGGGTTGCATCTGGGATTTCTCTGCTCTGGGCTTACCCATCGCGTCGTCCCCAGGGGGCCAATTATAGAGGGCCAGTTCCCAGACGAGAAGCCGCGCAGCAAATCCGTGTGCCCCCAATAATATATGTTGAGAGTAACCAGGCATTAGTACCAGCCCACGTGTGAGGAGCATGTCCAGGCTGGCTCACATGGGGGTGCAGATACATGAGTGTGATGTGTCGCCGTCAGCCCAGGCGGGAGTACACAGTTAACTGTTTAAGGGGTGCCCTACGCGTCCCCGGTGTCTGCGGTGGCAGACGTTCTTCAGGGGGTCCCACTCATAGTTGCTACCAGTAGCAGGCTAAGAGGCCCGAGGCCTTGCAAGATTATGGGCCTTTTCTCACCTGCTCCCCTCTCCCACCTCTCTTGGGACATGAGATTGTTCTAGGGTGCCACCACTCCAACACCCCTGCAGTTCTCAAAGTAGTGTGGGCGGCAAACACTGTGTTGGGGGATGTGTAGACCAGGCGGATCGCCCGTGCAACGAAGGAGAAGGCTGAGGTCTGAATTGCACCCCGCTGTCCCAAGGTGGGGGTCTCTATAGACCGACGGGTTCGCGCTGCTTCAAGGGCCCCCCTGCCTCAAGGCAGTCTATTATGGGTGCAGGTAAAGTGGTCAAGCGTACCTGCACCTCAGAGCATTATCTCTAGTGTGCTCCTTAGTTCGGGTCAAGTGCAACACGGTCTGGGTCCCCAGTGGTGTTGCCGTGAAGTCAGAAGCAGTCAGACTCCCCTATCCCCAGCAAGGGCTGCAGCTCACACACAGGCCGATTGGGCAGCGGCCTGTGCCAAGTCGCCGTGTCTCCATGTGGGGCTGCCGGGCCTCCCAGGCAGCGCACCGTGCACGAAGGATTCGGGCCTCACAGCGGCCCTTCAGGATATCCAATTGCGCCGGTTTGCTCGGGAAACAGTGCGGAGAGCTTTCCCCTGCCATTCCAGCAAGAGGAAATCAGCCAGATGAGGTGAAGTCAGGATTCCGCTGGCGGGCTCTCAGAGGTGAACTCAGAGCAGTGCGACCACTCTCACCGCCATCTTGGCCACACCCAGATATAGACATAACATAATAACATAAAAGACCAAAAAACCAGTGTTAGGGATAGGCAAAATTCCAAAATTAAATTTTCTTTACATCTTATCAAGCTTAGGAGACTTCCAAATTAGCTGCAATATCTAAATCGCAAGAAAACTATTTTGAAAAATAAAATGTCAGAAAAATTACACTTTTCATTCTGTAATTCTCACAGAAATATCCTTCAAAAGAATTGTCATCTGCAAAGCATATTTTATTAAGTTTACAAATCTTTGCAATATTCAGTGTGAAGTTTGTAACTTGTCAGGATTGCTTTGAAGGGAAGAATTTCCCCAAAGGATATTACTGATAGTTCCAATCTTCCACCTGTTGCAATCAAGATAATGGATGTTAATATTTCAATAAGGAACCAAGGAAAAATTGGGAAAGGGTGATGCACTGGAAAAACCTGTTCAGACTTGCGCCATCAGTGGACTCAGATCTTTACAGAACCACAACTTGTATTCTTGCGCACAAAGCAATAGAAGACAAACATTTACAACCTCTTCTGACAAACAAACTCACGAAGTGTAGATGTATGAATAAAGCAAAAAAGTAGCTTTCCTCTCACTTGGCAAGGTTGAACTGTAACTAGACTTGGTTCTAAAAGGGTACAGCTACATAGCAGAATAAACAGAGGAGTCAGACAGGCTGCGGAGAGGAGTAGGCAGTAACAGGCCCATGGAGACACCAAAGAGGAGAGACTCAAGTGAAAGGTAAGGAGAGTAATAGGAAAGAGAAGTGGGAGGAAACACGAATGCATGCGAGCCAGAAGGAATGTCAAGGGTTGTAGTAGAAAGAAGAGATGAAGGGACTGGGAACCAAGAAGAAGAAAATCAACAAAATGTTGGAACACTTTGCTGTGTGATCAAAATGTACAAAAACGAAGTGCAGAAATAACCAGAAATATTTGCAAACACCTGCTTAGTCACTGGCACTAAGTAGGTACTGTAAAATACTGGCTTTGCGCCTGTTGCCCTGTAAATTCCACCCTCAACCCAGAATTAAAACTCTATGTTGTTCTACTCTGCTTCCCGATGCCTGATGTTCCTCCTTTTCCATTTTAGACCCCTTTTGAGGCTCAAAACCAGCAATTCTGATTTTGAAACTTCGTAACTTTTCAGAGATGTTTATTCCCATTCCTGGCAGCACCCACACCCATAGACCCCTTCCCTATTGTGAGATATAGGATAGGGACATATTCTCAAGAACGTGTGATAATCATCGCAAAAGTAACTTACCCCAACTTCCAACATCGCAGTCTATTACTGGAAAATAACACCGTGTTAGCTAAGCATTCTCAACACGGCAAAAGCCATTTGATAGTCTCCAGATAACGCGTCAAATGACCGTGTTAAAATCAATGCCATGCTGCAAAAATGCAAAACACAAAAGCAAAAAATCTTGCGACAAGGCCAATGCGGTACAAAAAGCAGCGAAAACCAGCGACAGGCCTGCAAATCCCACGCGTCTGGCGGGAAAATGCACTATAAAAGCTACAAAAACAACGCACCAGAAACAATCCAAAGTGCGTAGCAACATGGATACACCCTGGCCAAGCGCAGAGGCCAACACAAACCCCACAACCCCCACATACCACCAGCAAGGTACAACAGGGGTGGGGAAGGCCAAAGAGAAGAATAAGAGGAAGACGGGGTGCAGTCCTCAGCAATTCCAGATCAGCGTCACAGAGGTGTCAGAACACTACCATCAACTGACCCACAATTAGAACACCGGGAGTGCGGTCGGAGTGTCGAGGAGGCCAATGGAGGAGGCCAAGAGGTGCTGGCATGAGGTCGGAGTCCTGCGCCACAGGAGGAACTGGAAGAAATGGAGGCCACAGTCAACAGTGTGGAGACGGTGCAAGGAGTCAGGAGTGTGGACACAGCTCGGGAGGACTTGACCCAACATCAACTGGTAACAACCAGGGACTGGGGGGACAGGGTAGATGGGGACAATGGCACACATGCACTATGAAGTGTAGCACACTGCACACCCACAATGACCCTGGATCATGTCCCTGATCCCCGTGGCACACTCCAGCACACACACATAGCAAGAACAGCACACCCACAGTGACGACAATGTGGTACAATGCTCAACCCGACACTGCAGAACAGAGGACACAACTAGCTCCGCAAATGCACATATACAGGCCTGCTACATCTCACAGAGCTGGAAACTGTGAAATGGAAATGTATGTGCACAACCTCACATCCGTTATGCAGTCCAAATGTACACTTTCCCGCATCTAAATCCTGCACCTCCAAAACAGTCACAATGTACATTGTCATACAGTCTACATGTAAACAAGAACAATGCACCAACATTCATGTCAACATAATGTCAACATGCATCTCCCCTTCAAATTGCAGAGGGACACACAACACCTCCTGCAGAGCACAGAAGACCACACATCAGTGATGCCGGAGAGGACCACCACACCTTCAACACCGATTCCCTACAACAGCCCATGGACATCCAACGCAACCCACCACCAGGACCAGTACAGCCAAGCTACTTAGAGGGGAACACAGACCCTACAACAGACCACACAGCAGGAGGCACCTGCAAGCACGGCTGGCTCACAACACTTCACCGACCCACACATGGCACCCCAAAGCCAGGTGTCAGAAATGCCAAAAGGAGGTGGCCAAATAGGTGCGGGTGGGGTCAAAACCCCTGGAAGGTGAACTAGATCACATATTTGGGTGTCTAATAGCCTTCAGGGACCACCTACACCCCACAAAAGAGACCCACGCTGCCATAGAGACACATGCAGATGCACATACCCAGTACAGAACCATGACCAGGGGCACACAAATATCAGTCACACACCCACCTTGGCTCTGCGTACGACGGCCCAGTCCACTCCACTTACGTATTGAGTGGGTGATGACAAAGGTACATGTCAAAGCTCTAACCCACTGCCTGCGGTGACATATCTGCTTCCGCTGTACACAGCACAAGGCAATGTCCTATGGGCCCAGGGCCCTCATGCACACAACAAGACCAGAGGGACACACACATATATTATGTTGAACTGGCTACGGGCACTTGCGCCCGGCCCCTTTATTGGCAGGACCACATGTACAGTGACTCGTGTGCTGGATGTGCGTGGGGTGAGTGTAAGCCAGTCCCCACGGACTGCTTGGTTTTGGCAACAACTTGAACAGTGGACACCAGTGCAATGGAAACAGAAAACACCTACATAACAAAGTCAACTGCTGAGCAACATGGAGGGAGCCGGAGCAAGTACAGAGGTCACCCAACATTCAAACAGAAGTGTCCGTGAGTTGCAGTACACTGAGGTTGGGGCACTAGAGCTGAGCGCGCTCATGTGATTTGGGATATTCCTGATGCAGATGCAGGGGGGTGTGTTAGACCTGCATTATCTTCCTCATCAATGTCCGAGGTCTCCCACACTGCCTGTGGTGACATTGCTGTGCAACCACCAATTCGGTATCAGCTACATGAGGATAAAAACCACCCCTAGTCCATAGACTCAGGTGCCACCAGTGTTCGATCAGAGAGTGTCTATGAATGTCGGGGAACAGACTTAGTGGCATCGGGGCTTAGAGGGGATGCACTCTGCGATGATGGCAGTACACTGAAATAAACTTATTGCTAAATCAAGACTCTTTGACCTACTGGTCCGCTGTGTAGGCCAGAGGCTGCGGTCAGCTGTGGCCCACAGCCACGTGTCATAGGCTCACGATGCACAGAGTTAGTGACACCAGGGCAGTTGTCGGTAGTGTTCGATCACCTCCGTAACAATGATCCTTTTTTCCTCCCAAATGCAAAGTGTCATCCTCTTACTCCTCTCTTTGTGTACAATGTTATGTACTCTCCCTTTGAAAAATCGATGCTCAGTTCCAATTGTGTGACCTACCTACTCAAGCACATCGTTGACCGAGGGCAGTAGTCCACTTGGGCCCACATGCACGTGTGGTTGTGATGATATGCACAGACTTGGTGTCACCAAATCAAAGGGAGTATAGAGACATAAACTCTGAAATAATTGATGTGCTCTGCCATGGTGTAATCAAGACTCAGTACCAAATGTGTGACCTACTAGTTCGCTGTTTATGCCGGTGGAGCAGTTTTTGTAAATCATATTTACATTTAACACCAACACAATGATTCTGCATAAGATTTACTTCCCAGAGAATTGGTATTGAACTTCTGATGTGCAATTACCTATAAAACCAAATACTAACAAAGGTAAAATTAGGGAAACAGTGATTGTGTAAAGAAAAGCTTTGTGAAAAGTACATTTGCAGAGAAAAATATTTCATATGTTTTCTAGGTTAAGAGTTCTATCTGGGTGAAAATTATCTTACTATGTGGAGCTTACACTGTTGAAAAAAAGACTTCATTCGGGTAAGGGAGTAAAGGGAAACGTTGCAAGGACTGACATTCATAATTGTTGCTAAAATTTGCACAGTCCTACTTATGATCTGATTCTCACACTGTCACGATTTCTGTTTTCGCTCAATTCACCAAGTGCCAGTTTTCTTTCTTTCCTCTAGTGATAAATGTGCTCTCACCTCTTAGCTTTTAAACGCACCTTTACCTAAGATGGCCACGTCTGACAGAAGCTACTTTTGTTGACATGAATAAACAGGGAATTTATGTAAATATTTCTGGTCAGTTAGAAACTGTTCAAACATCTTGAAGATTTTTGTGCTGTATTAAAAAAAAACAGGGACCACTTTTCACATCATAAAGCGACATCTAGCGAAGACGCACAGAGACACTTCTGGCGCTCCAATTCTGATGCAGGAAATAAAACGAAAAGGCTCCACAAAATGCTATATCAAGAACATACCGTGAAATGGGACGTTTTGTGCCCTTGGTACGGCAGTTTGAAACACTTGAGGCTACACCGGTGAACCAGGGAGCCCCTGTGTTTTCACAGGTGGTCCCTTTGTGTAGACAGCAGGAGGGGGAGTGCTGATGGAATCTTTTATTGCGAAGTTAGAGCAGGATCTGAAGATGGTACATAAAAGGTCTGCTGTGAATATCCCATTACTTGCACGGTTTGCTGCACATAAACTATGCTCTGTTTTATTAGCTGTTCCAACTGGGTTCTGTTATTATGGTTGATCTCCTGGGATATTTTCCTTGCTCTTCATGTTTGGAATAAGGACCGCAGCAGTTTCAAACTTTGTTACCACAGTTATAGATATTGGATAATTTCTGTGAATTCAGTAGTCAGTCAACATGCGTCATTTGCTATAAATCAGTGATCTACCAGGGTCCGTCGTTGTCATAAAAATGTGCTAGTAAATAGCTAATTATTCTAAATTTACACTCAGGAGGGGCTGTGTCAGCATCAAATGTTTGTACACTTAGGTATGTCAAGGTTCCACCACTTTGCAAGACCATGAGAAGCTTACAAAATGAACATTGCAGAAGCCTGTTCAGGGGGTCACATGACAAGCTGGGGTTACTGTGGCGTCCAACTTCGGGTTAGAGTCGTTTGCCTCTGATGTCCCTGCTCCCTCTTACTATTGGTTTTCAAACTGGGCCACGTGCCACCCTTACTACGCTTGACTCTCAGTGGAAGCAATGGTGAGCAGTCACAGGCTTCTCTGGGATGTAGTGTAGGGATTTTCGAGATCAGATTTCAGCAATCACACTATAATTTAATAAAGTGCTTTTATGGTCAAACTGGCAGAAATAAAGTTATCATTGATTGATTGATTGAAATAAAGAAATGTGAAGGTCATGGCTTATCTTTTTATATAAGAAAGGTATTGTAATAATCATTACAATGCATTAGTACACAATACTTTAACAGAATACAATTTAGTGTCCCTGGGTTCCCTCCAGGCAGTGCTGTCTACTGTTGCCTTCTCTATACGTCCCCACCTAATCCAGGCATTCCATCTGGGTCTAGGTCTACCCCTCTACTGTGGGGCATAATCTAGTAGCTAGATGTAAGCTCAAACGCACTCTGTATCTGTGAAGAATTGGGTTACTGGATGAGCTGGGTGAAACCCTACTCAAGCAGCAATCACTATTCTTGTTGAGGTGAAACAAAAGCAAACCCCAAATTAACCTATGTTTATTCCTCTAGTACCTTGGCACAAGAGAAGTCAGGCTTAAGTTAGAGACAATGTGTAAAGTAGTTATGCAACACATAAACAGTAATAACGGGAAAACAGAACATAAGAACAATCTTGCACCAAATTCGAATAATAGAGTAGAATTTACTAAATTATTTGACATCAAAATAACAAAAATTCAATTTGTAGAGCTGGAGATATGCAATTTTAAATATTTAGGTAAAAATACTGTGGTAATCTGGTCGCGCCGGACCGGGGCAAAGCCACATGTTCAAGCCGATCGTGATGGAGTGCAGACTGGATACAGGGACCAAGTTAGTCCTGCTGAGGAATGTACCTTAAATCCTGATTGTGGAGCATTGCACTGCACACTGGTGGTCCTGACAAGTGATGCTAGGTCCTCATCGGAGATGCGTTCCAGTGCGGTGGTTCCGATGTGCTGTGAAGGCTACAATGCAAGGTTGAACTGAGGTTGCATCACGCTGCATCAGTTCCAATTAGAAGCTGCAAGGTCCGTGTCAAGGATGTATGCCTGCATCAAGGCTGATTCATGCTGTGTCAGTTTGGATGAGGCACTCAGAAGAGCTGATATGGGTTTGCATCATGCTATGTTTGTTCTGGGGAGACCACAGCTGAGCTAGCAGAGCACCTTTAGCTCACGCTCAAGAGTCCAGGACTAGAGGGGAACCACCTGGGGGTGTGGAGGGGTTGGACACACAGCAAACAGAATCCAGGAGCCGTATTCAAGGTGATTGGAGCCTTTTCAGTCTCAGAGGTTCTGATCAGAAGGCCAGTCAAGTAGCCCTTGGAGTCATTCTGGTGGTCATGGGTTCAAGGAGTAGGTCCAGTCCTTCTCAATCAGGTAGCAGGGCTGGAGAGTTGGAGGGCAGAAGTGCAATCCTTCTTACAGAAGAGCAGCACAGCCGTCCTTTGTCTGAGTCTTCCACAGGTCCAGAAGTGTACTGAAGAGTGGGGTCGAAGTGTCCTGCAATTATAAATAGTGTCAGCATTGAAGTTATTATTATTGATATTGCCTGAGTGTCCTGGCGCTGAGACCAGTAACCACTAGTCAGAAGAAGAGTAAAAGTTAGAATGCCTGTTTGGCCAGACAGATTTTTAGGGACTATTTTAAGGTACTCTCATCTTTGGTCGCCCGTAGATGAAGGGAAAGTAAATTCCAGCTGGAGGCAGCAAAGGTCTAGAAATGAAGAGTCGTCCCATTTTTTCTTTCAGGTTTTGGGCACAACAGCCAGCTAGGCATCTGAGGAGCATAGAGCTTTTGTTGGAAGCTAATGAGTGAGTCTGTTGTCCAAATAGCAGGGGCCAGCCTTAGAGATCACTCTATGAGCCATCACACGCTCTTTGAAATTATCTCTGTGATGGACAGGCAGCCAATGCAGATGATTGAGATGTGCATGCATTTGGTCATATTTTGGAGATTTAGAATAAATGAAAAAATGAATGAATGAAAAAAATATTTGGTAAAGCGCACTGCGGCCAAGCGGCTTCCTGGCGCTGGGGACCTGATCAGAGCTCGCAAAGGGAACCCAGGGAGACTAGGAGGGGAATGCCTGAGAGAAGAGGAAGGTTTTGAGGGCTTTGCGGAAGTGAGTGTAGATGGGGATGGAACGAATGGAGAGTGGAAGACTGTTCCAGAACTAGGGGGCCAGGACTGAAAACCGAGTGCCCCCGTTCTGGATTTATGGAAGCGGGGGATGTGGAGAAGAGAAAGGGAAGAGGAACGGAGAGTGCGGCTGGGGACATGAGAGGAGATGAGAGAAGTGATGAACAGGGGAGCAGAGCGGGAATGAGCCCGAAAGGCTAGACAGGCCAGTTTAAAGAAAGATCTGAAACGGACAGGAAGCCAATGAAGGGACTTGAGAGCAGGAGTGATATGAGAGGATTTAGGGAGGGAGAGGATGAGGCGGGCAGCTTGGTTTTGAATGGCCTGGAGTCGGCGGGTTTCGTAGACGGGTATGCCCACGTACAGGCCATTCCCATAGTCGAGGCGGGAGGTGACAATGGCCATGACTATGGTTTTAAGTGCGTTGGTGGAAAAAAATCACACAATTTTCCGGATAAGACGGAGGGACAAAAAACAAGAAGACACGACGGAACTGATCTGACTGTGCATGGATAAGTCATGACTGACTTTGATACCAAGGGTACGAACGGAGGAAGCGGGCAAGGGAGGGGGACCAAAGGAAAGGGGCCAGTGTGCAGGAGACCAAGGGTTCGAGGGACCACCAGTGAGGACAAGTTCCGTCCTGTCTGGATTGAGCTTCAAGTGGTTAGCGCTCATCCACTCAGAAATAAAAACTAAGGTGGAACAAAACTTAGGAAGAGAATCGGGGGTAGAAGAAAGGTCAAAAACGAGCTGGAGGTCATCTGCGTAATTGTACACAGAGGCCCCCAGCTCAAGAAGGGAGGTGATGAGGGGATGAATATAAAGATTGAAAAGAAGGGGGGAAAGAGAGGAACCTTGTGGAACGCCACATGTGACTGGGCGGGAAGGGGCAGAGAAGCCGGAGAGGTGAACCGCCTGGGACCTATCCCGAAGGAAGGACCCAAGAAAAGGCCACGCCCGAATGCCCGCTGCGCTGACACGGTCGAGAAGGATGGAGTGGTCAACCGTGTCAAACGCAGCGGACAGATCGAGAAGGACCAGGGATTGGGGGAGGTTGGAGTCGGCCTTCCCCTTGAGTTCGTCCAAGACTGCCAGGACCACCGCCTCCGTGGAATGGCCCGGGCGGAAGCCCGCCTGATGGGATGCCAAGAGGCCATTCTCCTCGATGTAAGTGGAGAGGCAGGAGGTAACATGGGCTTCAAGGATCTTGGCAAGATAGGGAAGAAGGGAAATGGGTCGAAAATTAGAGGGGAGAGAGGGATCCAGACCGTTTTTTTTTAGGATAGGGAGGACTATAGCGGATTTAAAAGAAGAGGGGACAGAACCGGTTTAGCTGCAGCATTCTGCACCAACTGCACTCTCTTGAGTAGGCACGGTGGGAGCCCCCAGAACAGTTCATTTGCATAATCCAGCTATGAGGTTACGAGGTCATAAATTACTGTTCTCTGGTAGTGTGAAGTAAGCAGGAATAAAAACCTTTTTGGGGATCTTAAGCGGCTGAAGCTCACTCCTATCACACTTTCCAATGGGGAACTAAACAATAGTTTATTTTCAAATTTTACCCTCAGGTTGCATGCAACTATGAAAGGGGTGGGGCGAGAAGGAGCAGAGCTGGACCAGAAGTCACCGCACCAAGAAGGATGGGGGGTGTTGAAGACTAATACTTCAGTGTTGCTGGTGTTGCATTAGAAATTGCTCTGTCCCATCCACAGAAATACCACTGACAGACAAGCTATAAATCTATCCTGTATGTTGATGGTGCTTCTATCTCAAGTGATGCAGATTTTCGTGTCGTATAGGACATAATCTGTACCCCAGACGATTGTACCAGATCTGCCAGGGGAGTCATGTACACATTAGATAGTGTATGGCTCAGGTCAAAGCCCTGAGGGACTCCAAATCTGAGAGGATCAAAAGCAAAAGGTGGCATCCAAACTGACTGACGTCTGTTGGATCAAAACTACCTAAAGCATGCCAAGGTGGCCCCACCTATACCAATGTTTGTCAGTCACTGAAGAAGGGTAGATTGGGAGACCGTATCAAATCTATTACCAAGGTAGAGAGTAAGGAATTTCGTCCAAAGTAGCTGGACGGGGAATACTCCTGATCCCCTGATCAAGGAACTGTTACAAACAAATGAAGGAGTACCACCCGATGAGAGAAGAGAGAAGAGAAGGCTTTATTCCTGACAAGGGAGTATTATTCCTTTGTAAGTAAACCCCTCACTCACCACCTAGTGGTGACTTGCTTCATCATCGGGGCCCACCCAAGTGGCCTAGCGTCACTTGGGTGTGCTTCAACACCTGGTTTACAGTGGAGCAGGTAGTGAAATGTGGGGTGCACAAAAAAACAGTGTGAATGTTAAAATTGTCCTGGTCAACACTTCAGTATTATCTTTAATAAAAAGGTTATTGGACAAAGTTAAAACGTAAGGTGAGATACTGGCAGAGGAGTTACGGCCTGTGTATCTCTACTATGTGATGGTCGACATGTTTCTACCTTAAGGGGTAATCCCTGGTATTCCTCAGGACCAAAAACAAGGAAGTGGGAGGTGTGGGTCCCCTAAAAGACTCACCCTGTCCTAACTCCTTGGTCTTCCAGAAGATAAAACTGTATCTCTGGGAATTCACTCCTAAGGTTTAGGAGGTGAAAAAAACCTAGGGAAGGAAAGAAAAAGTAAGGGAAGTAATTACTATCCTGTTACGATGCGCAGTGTTTTTGGTGAAAAAAACGTCGTGCAGATATCCTTTCGTTCCACAGTGGTGAATGGAAAAGGTGCCTTCTCAGGTAGAGGGCGTGTCTACTTATAGAGTGAGAGCGTGCTCATATTGGTGAGGGTGCGCTATAGTAATTGTATACCTATGGACAAGTTGTTGTAGGAGCATGCGTGTCTTTTTTTGGGGCAGCATGCTTATATGAGGCAAGGCAATGGCGCGATGCTATTCGCGTTTTAACAGCGTGAAATTGTGCTGCGCTTAAAATAATACCATCTATTCGGTAAAAATGTGCCAGTAAATCCTACTTGGATGTTGTAGTGAACAAAAAGACATACAAGACTCTAACAAACATAAAACAGATAAAGGTGCACGGAGCTGAGCTCAACAGAGTCAGGGCTTACTTTAGGAAAGCTCGTGGTGGACTTCATCGAGCTAGGGGTAGGCACTTCACGTTTGTCAACATATTCTATGTGAAGAAATATGGAGCTTGTAAGTCACAACGTGGGTAAACCTAATGGGCGTGGGCTCAAGGAATTGCATCGGCCCCTGGGGAGGGAAATCTACTTACAGTTAGTCGTGAAGGGTGGAGGCATGTAGCCTACGTCTACCGTCCGCCGCTCGGTTAGAACTGACTGAGCGAGCGCGGGGTAGATATCCCTGGGGAAACCCGCTTCCGGGGTAGGTCAGGTGACGCTACGTGTTCCGGTGGGCGGGAGGTCGCCAGGGAGCTCACAGGACGCTGCGCATGCGTTTTGGTGAAAGGTCTGCGCATGCGTAAGGATGTCATGGAGACCTATAGACGCTGCGCATGCGGGTTAGTTTAATGGCAGCGCAAGCGTCGGGGAAAAGGACCCGCTTAGGAATTTGAGTGATAAAGCGTTGTGATCAATGCTTTCGGAGGTGGAGAAAGAATGGAAAGAGCCTTGAATTATCGAGGCCTATAAGAAATCTATGCAGATTGGGGGGCACGTACATACGTGGACCTCATTGGTTCTCGTGATGAAATCATAAGACTATAGTTCCAAGGGGTGCACGAAATGGGCAGGAGTCAGGGAAACCGATGTGTGTAAGAGACACAGCGGTGCTGGGCAAAATAGTGCTAGTGGAGGTATGGCTGAACCCCGGGCTAGTGTGGTTCAAAGTGCCCATGGTGTGTCTTATTCGGGGTTTTGGTTTGCCAGGGCTGAAAAAGGGCTGCTTCAGAGTAGATCATATCTGAAAAATGTTGTGTAGCCATCATTTAATTACAGAATTCCACGGTATGTTATCGTTAAGGCCCCGTTGGTGGGTGGAAAGTCTGTATATCCACCTTTGTTCCTTCTCGAACAGACGGGCTTGGATGTTAGGCCCTTGTGACAATTGTTCTATTACTGTCCACCTCATGTCGTTTGTGGTGTGATGCGCTGAAAGGAAATGATCCGTTAATTTGGTTATGTTCTTTTTGCATCTGATTGTGCTTCTGTGTTCACAGATGCGTTGTTTTATTTTTCGTGTCGTCATTCCTACGTAGGGTTTTCCGCAGGTGCAGGTGATAAGGTAAACAACATTACAGCTATTACAGTTAGTTTGTGCCCTTTGCTCCCAAACTTTGCCTGGCTCCAAGACTATGGTCTTTGTATTTTCTGTCAAATGACAGACACTACAGTTTCCGCAACGTGAATGTCCCGTGACTGGTGGAAGACCCCATATCTGTGTCAAGGTGGGGTCACTGTTGCTTTTGCTTTGTCTAGGTCTCGTGTTGACCAGTGTATTTTTCAAGCTCTGTGCTCTTTTATATGAAAAGAGAGGTTTCTCCCACTTGAAAGGTCCAGAGTTGACTATTGGCCAATGTTTTCTAATGCTTTTGCTAACCCTGTTGGAGATAGCATTGTATGTGGTAACACATGTGAGAGGTGCGTTGTCATTTTCTTTGGTGATTTCTTCCAACAGGGCTTCGCGAGGTTGATTTCTTGCTCGTTTTTGGCATTTCGTAGTGATCTTTTTCGGGTATCCACGTTGTGTGAGTTTTACCGTCAAATCTTTGGCTTGTTCTTTATAGTCATTCAGTTTGCTGCAGTTTCTGCGTAGTCTTAGATACTGTCCATAGGGGAGGTTTTCCCTTAATGGACGGGGGTGAAAACTTTCAAATCTCAGCAGGTTATTTTTCGCGGTAGGTTTGAAATGAGTTTTGGTAGTCAGACCTTCTTCTTCTCTTTTGATATCAATGTCAAGGAAAATCATTTCATTGTTACTTACATTGTGGGTAAAGTGAAGATGTTGGTCACAGGTGTTGAGCCAAGTGATAAATTGTGTTAGGATTTCTGGAGGGCCCTTCCAAATTGTAAGCACATCATCTATATATCTGCGCCAGAACTTGATGTTTTCCAGATATGGGTTGGTGGCTGAGAGGATGTATTTTTGTTCGAAATCGTATACATACAATCCCGCTATGCTGGGCGCGAAAACACTGCCCATAGATGTGCCGCCTATCTGTAGATACAGGGATCCTTCGAACTCAAAGAAGTTTCTTTTGAGTGCTAGGGTAGCACATTTGATTATGAATTCCCTCGGTGTTCTGTGTTCCCAATTGGTTTGATCTAGTGTTCCTTTGAGAACATTGATAGTAGCATCCTGGGGGATATTGGTGTAGAGGCTTTCGATATCGAAGCTGACCAGAATCATATCCTCTTCCATTTTGATGGTTTCCAGGATTGTTAGGAGACTTTTGGTGTCTTTCAGGTAAGTGCTGGTTCTTTGGACTATCGGTTTCAAGAAGTAGTCGCAGAATCTAGAAAGAGGTTCCAGTAGTGAGCCTATGCCAGAAACTATGGGTCTGCCAGGAGGTGGTGTCTTGTTCTTGTGCATCTTAGGGACTATATAGAAGTAAGGTATTTTTGCCTCCGTCTTGGTGAGGTAATCTGCTTCTTGTTTAGAAATGTCTCCTAAGTGTTCAGCTTCTTCCACTAGTTCCACTATTTCCCTTCTTAGATCGTCTGTGGGGTCGTCTGTTAGAGGCAGGTAGTTATTGCGGTCCTCTAGTAGTCGTTTACATTCTTGCTGGTAATCTGTCAGATCCATGACAACTAGGCCACCACCTTTGTCCGCTGGTTTTATGATGATGGTCTCATCTCCCTTCAGATCTGTTAGGGCCTTTCTCTCTGCCCTGTTGATGTTTTGAAATTGGGTAGGGGCAACCATGGATTCTATGTCATTAAATACTGCCTGCTCGAATGCATTTATTTCTACAGGAATGGTGTGGGGTGGTGGGACGAAGGTAGATTTCGTTCTTAGTCCCGTTTCATTGGGTACTTCTTCATTGTTATCCAAGTTATTTTTTTCAAAGAAAGCTTTGAGTTTCAGTTTCCTGAAGAAGGCTGCTAGTTCGCAGTGTAATTTGAATTTGTCCAAATTGGCTGTAGGGACAAAACCCAGCCCTTTGTTAAGGATTTTGTTTTCCGCGTCTGTTAGTACTCGTGATGAGAGGTTTGTTACTAGGTCCTCATGTTGCTGGGGCCTGCTTTGTTGGATGCGGTTTTGTTCCTGGTGTTGTTGCTCACCATTTTTTCCTCTTCCCAATGGACGGTGTTGCCCCGTTTGTTCCGGCCTCTCCCGCGCCTGCCTCTGCTCTGAAAAGGAGGACGGTATTGGTTTTGTTGGAAGGGGTATTGTTGGAATGGTGGTTGCCAGCCATACATCGGAAATTGTTGAGGTTGTTGGTATGGATCATGGAAGGGTGGGTGGGGGTATTGCGGCCATTGGTAGTTCCCTTGATAGCCACCTCTCCTTCTCTGTCGTGGTGTGCTTGCGTTGGACCCTCCACTGCTATTCGAACTGTGGGAAGTATTGCTTGAAGCATCTGAGTCTTGTTCTTGTGCTGTGGTTGCTTTATAATCTCGGTCAGAGTATGGATAGGCCTTTACAAAGGAGAATTTTTTCAAATCCTTTTGGAACTTGGATACTTTTTGCTGTGTGAGATTCTCTCTGTATTCATTGATCTCTTTGTTTATCTCATCCAATCTTTTTTTGTATCCAGTGATCGTTGTTTTTATGTGGCCTTCCATGTTTTGAATTTCGATCTGGATTTTCTCAGATAGTCGTACAGCTGTCTTCAGGATAAGCATGATCCAGTCATGCGTACAGTGCCATGCTATTTGTGCCCAGTCTCTCCTGAACTCTTCATCTTCCAAGAAGATTCTTGGGGCATTTGTCACTAGTAACCCCTTAGGGGCCATGGCGTTGGTAACATATTCTTTTAATATGGTTCCATGCAGTATAGTTCTGATGCGGTTTCTTTTTAGTTCTGTGAGTTTGTCCCATTCCGATGTTTGTGAGATGGTATTGCTGATGCTGGGATCCGCAAAAGCATTGAGGTCACTCATGATGGAATCGATTTCTTCAGTTGAGAATGATAGGCCCTGGTTTTCTGCCATGTCTGCTCCGTGACAGGATATCCGTGTTTATGTTGCGAGAGATGAGGTCTTATACTCTCACAGCTGTGCGCTGCTAATCTATCTATTACCAAGGTAGAGAGTAAGGAATTTCGTCCAAAGTAGCTGGACGGGGAATACTCCTGATCCCCTGATCAAGGAACTGTTACAAACAAATGAAGGAGTACCACCCGATGAGAGAAGAGAGAAGAGAAGGCTTTATTCCTGACAAGGGAGTATTATTCCTTTGTAAGTAAACCCCTCACTCACCACCTAGTGGTGACTTGCTTCATCATCGGGGCCCACCCAAGTGGCCTAGCGTCACTTGGGTGTGCTTCAACACCTGGTTTACAGTGGAGCAGGTAGTGAAATGTGGGGTGCACAAAAAAACAGTGTGAATGTTAAAATTGTCCTGGTCAACACTTCAGTATTATCTTTAATAAAAAGGTTATTGGACAAAGTTAAAACGTAAGGTGAGATACTGGCAGGGGAGTTACGGCCTGTGTATCTCTACTATGTGATGGTCGACATGTTTCTACCTTAAGGGGTAATCCCCGGTATTCCTCAGGACCAAAAACAAGGAAGTGGGAGGTGTGGGTCCCCTAAAAGACTCACCCTGTCCTAACTCCTTGGTCTTCCAGAAGATAAAACTGTATCTCTGGGAATTCACTCCTAAGGTTTAGGAGGTGAAAAAAACCTAGGGAAGGAAAGAAAAAGTAAGGGAAGTAATTACTATCCTGTTACGATGCGCAGTGTTTTTGGTGAAAAAAACGTCGTGCAGATATCCTTTCGTTCCACAGTGGTGAATGGAAAAGGTGCCTTCTCAGGTAGAGGGCGTGTCTACTTATAGAGTGAGAGCGTGCTCATATTGGTGAGGGTGCGCTATAGTAATTGTATACCTATGGACAAGTTGTTGTAGGAGCATGCGTGTCTTTTTTTGGGGCAGCATGCTTATATGAGGCAAGGCAATGGCGCGATGCTATTCGCGTTTTAACAGCGTGAAATTGTGCTGCGCTTAAAATAATACCATCTATTCGGTAAAAATGTGCCAGTAAATCCTACTTGGATGTTGTAGTGAACAAAAAGACATACAAGACTCTAACAAACATAAAACAGATAAAGGTGCACGGAGCTGAGCTCAACAGAGTCAGGGCTTACTTTAGGAAAGCTCGTGGTGGACTTCATCGAGCTAGGGGTAGGCACTTCACGTTTGTCAACATATTCTATGTGAAGAAATATGGAGCTTGTAAGTCACAACGTGGGTAAACCTAATGGGCGTGGGCTCAAGGAATTGCATCGGCCCCTGGGGAGGGAAATCTACCTACAGTTAGTCGTGAAGGGTGGAGGCATGTAGCCTACGTCTACCGTCCGCCGCTCGGTTAGAACTGACTGAGCGAGCGCGGGGTAGATATCCCTGGGGAAACCCGCTTCCGGGGTAGGTCAGGTGACGCTACGTGTTCCGGTGGGCGGGAGGTCGTCAGGGAGCTCACAGGACGCTGCGCATGCGTGTTGGTGAAAGGTCTGCGCATGCGTAAGGATGTCATGGAGACCTATAGACGCTGCGCATGCGGGTTAGTTTAATGGCAGCGCAAGCGTCGGGGAAAAGGACCCGCTTAGGAATTTGTGTGATAAAGCGTTGTGATCAATGCTTTCGGAGGTGGAGAAAGAATGGAAAGAGCCTTGAATTATCGAGGCCTATAAGAAATCTATGCAGATTGGGGGGCACGTACATACGTGGACCTCATTGGTTCTCGTGATGAAATCATAAGACTATAGTTCCAAGGGGTGCACGAAATGGGCAGGAGTCAGGGAAACCGATGTGTGTAAGAGACACAGCGGCTGCCATTAAACTAACCCGCATGCGCAGCGTCTATAGGTCTCCATGACATCCTTACGCATGCGCAGACCTTTCACCAACACGCATGCGCAGCGTCCTGTGAGCTCCCTGACGACCTCCCGCCCACCGGAACACGTAGCGTCACCTGACCTACCCCGGAAGCGGGTTTCCCCAGGGATATCTACCCCGCGCTCGCTCAGTCAGTTCTAACCGAGCGGCGGACGGTAGACGTAGGCTACATGCCTCCACCCTTCACGACTAACTGTAAGTAGATTTCCCTCCCCAGGGGCCGATGCAATTCCTTGAGCCCACGCCCATTAGGTTTACCCACGTTGTGACTTACAAGCTCCATATTTCTTCACATAGAATATGTTGACAAACGTGAAGTGCCTACCCCTAGCTCGATGAAGTCCACCACGAGCTTTCCTAAAGTAAGCCCTGACTCTGTTGAGCTCAGCTCCGTGCACCTTTATCTGTTTTATGTTTGTTAGAGTCTTGTATGTCTTTTTGTTCACTACAACATCCAAGTAGGATTTACTGGCACATTTTTACCGAATAGATGGTATTATTTTAAGCGCAGCACAATTTCACGCTGTTAAAACGCGAATAGCATCGCGCCATTGCCTTGCCTCATATAAGCATGCTGCCCCAAAAAAAGACACGCATGCTCCTACAACAACTTGTCCATAGGTATACAATTACTATAGCGCACCCTCACCAATATGAGCACGCTCTCACTCTATAAGTAGACACGCCCTCTACCTGAGAAGGCACCTTTTCCATTCACCACTGTGGAACGAAAGGATATCTGCACGACGTTTTTTTCACCAAAAACACTGCGCATCGTAACAGGATAGTAATTACTTCCCTTACTTTTTCTTTCCTTCCCTAGGTTTTTTTCACCTCCTAAACCTTAGGAGTGAATTCCCAGAGATACAGTTTTATCTTCTGGAAGACCAAGGAGTTAGGACAGGGTGAGTCTTTTAGGGGACCCACACCTCCCACTTCCTTGTTTTTGGTCCTGAGGAATACCGGGGATTACCCCTTAAGGTAGAAACATGTCGACCATCACATAGTAGAGATACACAGGCCGTAACTCCCCTGCCAGTATCTCACCTTACGTTTTAACTTTGTCCAATAACCTTTTTATTAAAGATAATACTGAAGTGTTGACCAGGACAATTTTAACATTCACACTGTTTTTTTGTGCACCCCACATTTCACTACCTGCTCCACTGTAAACCAGGTGTTGAAGCACACCCAAGTGACGCTAGGCCACTTGGGTGGGCCCCGATGATGAAGCAAGTCACCACTAGGTGGTGAGTGAGGGGTTTACTTACAAAGGAATAATACTCCCTTGTCAGGAATAAAGCCTTCTCTTCTCTCTTCTCTCATCGGGTGGTACTCCTTCATTTGTTTGTAACAGACCGTATCAAATGCCACCCTTAGATCCAAAAGTAGGAGGGCCACCTGCTTCCCTTGGTCCACTGCTAGGTTGATGTTTTCAGATACTTCAATCAAAATTGCTTCCATACTGTGCCCAGAGTGGAAGCACGATTGAGGTAAATGTAGCAGCTGGTTTGAGTCCAAATATTTGGACAGCTGGGTATCGATCAGTTTCTCAAAATTTTTAGAGAAGGCTGGTAATAATGAAATAGGCTTAAAGTTGGGCAAAATGGACTTGTCTGCCATAAGAGGGGAATACGTCTTGCCTTTTTCCAGCAGCTGGGAACAGTTGCTTGGAGTAGATCAGGTTTTAGGAGGGAATTAAGAGTGAGGTTGATGGCTTCATGATTGGCCACCAGAGAATATGAGGAGGGCAAGGATCATATGGAGAGCCAATTTGAATGATTTTAGGCATTTGGCAGAGTCCTCTAAAGGGATGGTGGTGAAATTAGTCAAGAACCAAGAGTGTATGGTATTATCACTTGAAGGTATGTTCTCCGCCCGCTTAACGTCTGAGATATTAACGGTGAAGGAAACGAATAAGGCCTCAACTATATCTTTGATCTTGCTGTCAAACAAATGATCGAGCTGCATGCAAAGTTTAGGGGTGGACTTAAGGGGCTTTGCTGGAATGCTGGGATTAGAGAACTTCTATGCTGTCTTAAAGATCGCCTTGTGTTTATTGCTAGTTGTTGCAATTTCGCTGGCAAAGAAATTAGCTTGAGCCCACTTTATTTCTTGGTGGTAGACATTCAGCTCATTGTTATTTAGATCTTTGTTGGCTGGTAGGCAGCACTTTATTCACGACCCTTCCAGTCTTTTGCATTGTTAGTGCTTTTTCCTAATCGCCTCATTAAGCCATTGGGCTGTGGAGGTTGTGGACTGAGCTATCATAGTGAAACATCACCACCATCACCTTCAGTCCAGCCAGGAACCAGTGGGATGGGGCACACTGTGCCAAAGCTACATGTTAGTGGGTGAGGGATAGTGGGAGCAACACTGCGGGCCAGCATAGTGAGGCGACTGCGGTCAGTTCAATGAAATGTCCAAAACTTACAATCACAGTGAAAGTTGTCTCAGTACAAGATATGTACTCCTAAAGTTTGTGTGTGTTTTCCACAGGATCAGTATACTTTGCAACAGCAGCATGTAACTGCAAATGTCCCAACATTGAGATGTCCAAATGCAGATGAAATGGTGAGGATCCTAAAACAAATCAAGATGAAAAAAGATCATGTTAATGAGATGAAATTTTAGACACATTACAAATATGCACTTCTGAGGAAGCATTTTTGTTTAAAACAATCAAACTTCATAGTTTGTAATGCAGTAAGTATTCAATGTGCCAACAAAAATCTTGGACCTGGACTTCATAAACGTGCCCTCTCGAGAACATGCCCAGCGCAGACTGTTCTCTTCATGAGATTAAAATTTGATTTAAACTTACGGTCATGAAATGTAGTTGTATACTTTACACTCAGGTGAAGAAGTTGGCAATAATATCTTGGCGTAGGTCAACTTCTTCCTCTTCACCACTATCATATTCATTTGCGATTTCGCTATCCTCACCTGTTGGCTCTTCATGCTCTCCATCCCCTGTGATGTAGGAGATGTTCAGTTGCAAGGTAATGTATAAGCCTGGGCGGAGTGCGTGGAGTCCCCCTCTATGTGGAACGCCGCATAGTGACCAAAAAACTCCACGCCCTACTTGGAGTTCCGCAAGTGGTGGACTGCGCTTGGTCACGTCTGTTTGCGTTGCTCTTCAGTGCCGGGTGTTTTTTCTGCACTGGAAAATCCACGCAAAAGGCACTATGTATAGCACAAGAGGGCGTTGCTTCTTTTCTGCCGCTTGAGTAGATTTTCTACTTTAGCATCTACTTTCTCAACGCGAACAATCATGACCTCCAGTGACCGCCGGCATTGAAAATCCAACCTCCCTCGATTAGACATCTCGCCAGGAGGTAGATTTTTCACGCTCGCCAACTTTACGTTGGTGAGCGCGAGCGAGAAAAAATCTTGCTGGGAAGTGCATTTTCTGAACTTCGTGTGCTCCGCAGAGCACAGACTGCGGAAAACTCTGCAGGCCATGGTGATTTGGCACACCTTATCGAGTGAGTAGAAAATGGCTCCACTGGTCAGACAGCTAAATCTGGCCATCCGGAGCCCAAAAGTGCGCTCAAATGGCCTCTGTGTTCTGCCAAGAGCCCTCAATGAAGCGGACTTCCTCTGGCATTGTTGGATTCCTAGTTGGTTAGGCTAAGCTGAGTCACCTAAAATGGAAATGTAAAAATTAGGCTAAATAAGTAAAACAATTATAGATGATTCTCCTTGTTATTACCCAAACAATATCATGCCTGATTGCACTTACCAACATGCCAGGCCCTCTCCGGTCCAAGTTGGGACATTTTCTGGGGTACACTGCTGTTCCGTAATGCGAAGGAATCATGAGCAGATTAAGAGAAACGGGCACAGATATTTGAGATATACATATAAGGTAAGCAGACAACTTGCACATTGATTGAATGGAAGTGCTTTCAATTGCGGTATACTTGTTCCCTTGTGCATGATGGCACTAAGACAATATGTGTACCATCAATTGCTCCAACCTCATTAGGCAGATAACTCAAAGTGTAGAAGTCCCCCTTGACATTAGCCAAATCCTCACGTCGTGGGAACTGGATGAAGCTGTTGATGTGTTCCATCATTGGCACAAGAATTTCATGCAACACACCACTGAAAGTCGTTTGTGACATTCCACCGGATACTGCTACAGTGTATTTGAATGACCCAGCGGTCACAAAATGAAGTACTGCCAGGACTTTGACAATTGGTGAAATAGCTGTGGGATTTCTGTTGATTGGCAGAAGATCAGCTCCAGCTGATGACATAAATACAGTATAGTTTGCCTATTCAATCTGAACTTTTTTATATAAGGATTTTCCTCTATGGTGGCAAGGTCTAGAAATGGGTGGTACACTTGAGGCTGTCGTCTTCTCACTCTCCCAGGGTTCAAATGTCTACAATTGAAAAAAGTGATGACATTTTCAAAACATTTTGCACGTATACATTTATGCTCCTTCACACAAATGTCATGGTGTGCACCACATATATATGCTTTTTCGACATTTTTTTAATGTAAAAATTGTGTTTGTAACTTCTTAACATCTGAATGTCCTTTTTTGGCTTTCAAAATTAATTTAAAAAATAGTTTTTAAACAATACATTTGTAATGTATTATTTACATACCCTTTTAAAAAAAATATTTCTTTGCCTAAAATAGTGTTAGCTGATGTGTTAACACCACGCTACTCTTGCATGTCACAATACTAAAGCACTACAAATCAATGTAGTTTTTAAACAAACATAACTGTCCTCCAATTTTTAAATGTGGAAAGAAAATAGCCACCTTTTTGAGTTGTGGTGATGCACTTAACAGTCACCAAAGCATTATTTGAAGTTCTAAAATGGCTGCTACCTGACCCCACCGTCAGGACATTTGTACGTGCAGGTCCGCTGCGGAACTTGATCGCCTAGTGGGTGTTGTACTCCACGACGAACACAGCCATAGACTAAGGTATGTGAAAAAAATACAATGGCTGTGTCCGTCGCCGCTGACGATCATGTCCGTCATGTACATGTACCTAGCGGTTTGCAAAAAAATCACTTGCTTCCTAATACTGCAGCCATCAAGACCTCCTCTACTTTTGCTGCTATTTTTAATCTCTGGAAGCTTTGATGGCACATGCTTTTGGGGAAAGGGCCACTGCCTTCATACCTGACCAGCTAGAGAAGCTGGCAGCGGAGGTCCTTTTCCTGTATGGCCAACTCTATGGCTCGTTTCAATCAACGAGGGGGGGAGGAGGAAGGTTCGCGATCCCTTCAGCTTCCTTGGCAAGTTATGAAAAATCAATGGTTGGAGAAGGAATCGCTTGTCCTGAGTAACCAGGGTTATTTTAAATTTTCATTCCTGTACCGATAAAAAACCCTCATTCACGTACTTAGGCTCGTTTGGCAGTATATCTTGTTTCTCCGCCTTCCTTGCTACGTGATAGCATCATCATAGGGTCAGTTGTTGTGCTTCCTCCACCCGGAGGTCAACCACTGGTTAGTACAGTGCCGATATAGAAATAAAAAACAAAAGGATTGGTGCAATAAAGAAAAATTTAAATGTTAAAAAGCCTTGATAACCATGAAAAAGGTAATTTTATTGAATCTTGGTGTCTAGGCTGGTTAAGATTATATTGGCGTGCATTGGAAAGGGTTGTTAGGGATCTTCCGCACTATTTTTTGTCCAGTGAAAAGGTCGACATGTTTCAACCCTTGTCTGCCCAGGAGGGGTCAAGTGGGTTTTCTTCAGGACATAGAGGTTAAAATAAATTGTGGTTTGTACTGTTCTTTAACAGGATAGGTCTAGGTTTTGTTCCTGACCAGTTTGTAGGTCTAATAGTACCTCTTATGTTATGCACTGCTTGTGCTTGCTCTTCCCTTCTGGACTCGGAATCGATTGCGGGTCCAGAGGGGAAGAGCAAGCACAAGCAGTGCATGACTGTGGAGGAGCAGGTCTTTTTCCTCCCCCTGGCAACGTTTTAAAATTAAAACATAAGAGGTACTATTAGACCTACAAACTAGTCCGGAACAAAACCTAGACCTATCCTGTTAAAGAACAGTACAAACCACGATTTATTTTAACCTCTAGGTCCTGAAGAAAGCCCACTTGACCCCTCCTGGGCAGACAATGACTGAAACATGTCAACCTTTTCACTTGTACCGCTTTGTTCGCCATAAGTTGGCAGGGTATGCTCAGACGTGAGTCCCTTGCTCACTTTGTCACTGGATTCAAGCAAGCCGGGCTGAAGACGACTGAAATGCCAGAAACCGGTCCTCGGAAGCTTGTTTCCGGTCCAGGGAAGGCATGGCTTGGCAGTTCGGGCTGGACTGTTCCCATGAGGCACAGGGTTAGACTGATTTGCATATGGCCATGTCTGAACTGGGGTGGCAGAGTGGGCTAAAGAACGGTGATGGATTAAACCCAAATCTGTTGACTGGGTGTGAGTGTTTGATTGGTTCAGATGCTCCGTCCATCACTACCCCATTTTGTACCGCTTTGTTCGCCATAAGTTGGCAGGGTATGCTCAGACGTGAGTCCCTTGCTCACTTTGCCACTGGATTCAAGCAAGCCGGGCTGAAGACGGCTGAAATGCCAGAAACCGGTCTTCGGAAGCTTGTTTCCGGTCCAGGGAAGGCATGGCTTGGCAGTTCGGGCTGGATTGTTCCCATGAGGCACAGGGTTAGACTGATTTGCATATGGCATGTCTGAACTGGGGTGGCAGAGTGGGCTAAAGAAAGGTGATGGATTAAACCCAGATCAGTTGACTGGGTGTGAGTGTTTGATTGGTTCAGATGCTCCGTCCATCACCACCCCCTTTTGTACCGCTATATTAAACATGGAGAGAAATCGAGGTCGCCAAAGTTCGAAAGTAGGAACATCTTTCTGGAGCCACATTGAGGCAATGCATAGCCGGACCACAGCTGTCGCAAGAAAAATCAGGTACCTGTATTTATATGGCAGTTGATTAGATACATCTCTCTCAGCTACCCCCAGCAGTACCTGAGCAGAAGACAAACTGACTGGGCCCCCCAGGATTTCCGGAAAAAAATTCTCAATATGCCCAAACAAGTTCATTAAGTACCTACATGTAAAAAAAGATGTGTACAATATCGGCATCTTCTGATCCACATCGGAAACATTTCCCATCATTTGTCCTCTCCCATTTAGACAGCTTGGCTGGGGTGTAATAAAGATTGAACACAGTCTTATAATGTTGTGCTCAGAGATTCGCAGATATTAACAATCTCCCTGCCAATTCAATGGAGGTTTCTATCCGCACACCAGTACACCCCAGCCTACTATCCCATTTAGTGTTATGAATCTCTAAATCACTGCCCTTTGTGTCTGACAATATATTATACACTATCCGAATGCATGCATTTTTCCTCACAGCTTCGAAAACATGGTTTACTCTGATTTTCAATTGATGTTTCCCTAGATAGTTACGCACTTGTAGATATTAAAAAAATTCAGACCTATTAAGATGGAATTTGTCTATTAACATTTCAAAAGACATTAAACTCCCGTTGGCAAAAAGATCTTCTAAATAATGGATCCCTTTAGTCCGCCATCTATCTATGATCCTATCCCAAAATATCGGTGGGAGGAGTATCATAGCTGGGAGAGGGGTATACTGAGATATCCTCTCTATCCCAAAATACTTTTGTGCGGCTTTCCACACCTTGTAAGCTGTGTTTAAAACCTTGAACCTGGATTTCTTATAGTAGCTTGGCTCTGAATTAATAAACAATCGATTTTTGGCATCACTACCAAGTAGCATTTGATATATTGATGGGGCTTCAGCAGCGCTAACTGGTTCACCACCTAATAATAAAATATTCATATGTTGCACGATACATACGTAGTGATATAAAGTAAAATTTGGCACAGCCTAACCTCCCTTCCCACGAGGGAGAGTCAAATAGCACATAGCTCTGAGGGATTTACCCCGAGCCCATAGGAACCTGGCACACATTTACTGTAATGCTGCAAGTTGGTTACGGGGGATTTCCAGCGGCACAGATCTGAAAAAGTATAACATTTTGGGTAGTATCAGCATTTTAAGGACATTACAGCATCCCACTAGTGTAAGATGTAAACACTCACACTGGTCCAATTGCTTCCGTACACCGCTTAAAATGCTACCCCAATTAACCTCGACCAGTGATTTTAAGCAAGTCCTTAGCTTGACACCCAGGTATGTCACCTCACTCACAACCCGCTGGTCTTCAATGCAACAGTGTTAGAGCAAAGAATCTGTGTTTTTGCCGCATTAAGTTTGTATCCTGAGGCAGCGCCAAACTCTAGTGCCAACCGTTCAATTTCTGGCATGGTTATGCTTGGATTAGGGTTACCACTGCAATATCATCTGCGTACGCAAACACACGATTGCGCTCCTGCCTCCATATTACAGACTCTATCCCTGCACTTTGTTCTAACATTTTTAAAAACAGCTCTATATACAATGAAAACGACAGGGGAGAACAGGGACATCCCTGCCTAGTTCCCCGTGAGATGTGTACTGGGCTTGATTCAAGACCCATAATACAGGCTTTAGCTGATGGACGACGATATAAAGCTTGCATAGCAGTGATAAAGTTTTGTTTAAAACTGACATAACACAACACAGCACATAAAAATTCCCAAGCGACCCGGTCGAATGCCTTTTCGGCGTCTAATAATATGAAGCTAAGTTCACTCCCCGCTGTGCTAGCTATATCTAACATGGTTACAACCCTGGTAATATGGTTGTTGTCCCCCTCCCAGGGATAAACCCATGTTGCCGCAATTACACCAACGGGGTTATTACTTCGGCCAACCAGGTTGCTAAGATCTTGGCATAGATTTTGCCATCTGCATTTAAAAGCGATAATGGTTGATATGAGCCAGGTTGATTGGCCAGTTTGTCTTTTTTCCTGAAAACTATAATGCTAGCCCCATCCCATGATAGGGGGGCAGCTCCAGCTTGAGCCTGTTGAACAGTGACTAACAAATTGGTCTTTAACACTCCAAAAAAGGCTTTATAAACTTCCAATGGGAGTTTGTCGGGCCCTCAGCGACGGCTCGTGGAGGGAGTTACGGTGGGGCAGGAGGGTGGGGAGGGGGAGGGGCAGGGCGGAGGTTGCTAAAAACCGGCATATGGATAATTGCAGGTAAGTAAACAATTTAATTAATAAAACGAATTTCGTAGCTCGCACTGCATTGCATTTTGCGATGCAATGCGCACTACGAAATTCGTTTTATTAATTAAATTGTTTACTTACCTGCAACTATCCATATGCCGGTTTTTAGCAACCTCCGCCCTGCCCCTCCCCACCCTCCTGCCCCACCGTAACTCCCTCCACGAGCCGTCGCTGCGGGCCCTGCTGCTTTGCCCATACCTAAGCCATTGATAGCTCTTTCCAGTTCCTCCATAGTGATAGGGGCCTCTAACAATTCTGCCTCTTGCGTGTCCAAATGATTACAACAATTCTGTAACAGGGATTCCCCTACCTGGGAATCATAACTCTCACTAGCGTATAGTGCCTCATAGAAATCCTGGAAGACCTTTAAAATCCCAGTATCAGTTTCTACTATTTTCCCCCGTGAATGTACCATAGAGTAAATCCTTTGAACTGCTTCTTTAGATCTAAACCTCTGCGCCAAGCAGCGTCCAGTTGCTTCCTCTACTATTTTCCCCTGTGAATCTACCATGGAGCAAATCCTCTGAGCTGCTTCTTTAGATCTGAACCTCTGCACCAGGCAGCATACAGTTGCTTCCTATTATGCTTTCCTATTGTGAATAATCTAGGCTTAGCCCTAATATAGGTGACATAGCATACAATTCAATCATGATACAGTGGATGTTCCAGATGTCACCTTGGTAAGTTGGTTTCATACACACACAAGAGTGAGAAAGTGAGCCACATTTTCTAATACAATCAGATGCAATCGCTAGATTGTAGGTTCTATACATATCCAAAATGTGCTGAGAATCCTAAATACATGTTAGTTCCTATTGCAATTGGCAGTTTTGCATGGTGTCTTACTCCTTCACAAGTGTGAATGCAAGCCAGTCTGGTTTCTCATAAAAATCTGTGGGAGGCATACACATTTAAGAACACAGACAGCAATATGTACACATTGGTGACACAGTAACAGATAAACAAAGCCATTGATCATTGTCCTTTCTTGTGTCCAGAAGCTAAATCCATGATGGAGTCAAAGGGAATACTTACAAGGCCTTTTGGGGATGGAATGTTACATCACATGTATATAGTGAATTCCCATCTTGGAAACACAAAATCAGGTCCAAGTTATGACTCATTAGTCAAAAGTAGAAATCTATCAAGGTGTAATATGCTGCATATTGTGAGTTACCGTTGTCTCGTAGAAGTGATCATAATAAGTTTATCAGAGTATGCACTATTTACTGTGATGTTGTACTAATTTCCACCTAAAGTGCAAGCCACAACATTTTGTGGCAACAGTTATTTACACTAGTAAAGGTTTAACAACTCATGACTAGAGAATCATGAGTTAAATGTGAAACGTCTATGCTATGTACTGGAGTGGAATATCAGTGTATCAAGGCCTATATATATACTTATGCTGTGGAGGTAAAAACAATCCAGCCTACAGAGTGTTACAGATAAATCTTCTACAGCATAAGTATCAACATAGAACATGAGACATTGATAAGCTATTTCAGCACAGGATGCATATAGTCATTTAGACATATGACATATACTTGAGTAAAATGGAGTGAGTGCTACCTTTGTAAAAGGCCCACATAAAGTAAACAGGCATTCAGCCCATACAATTTTTGGTAAAACATCGCAGTATTTGTTAAAATACTATAAGGTACAAGCATCAAGCGTTTAGGAAGTCGGTAAAATTGTGAATCGCAAAAATAGGGCATTTGCGATCGCAATTTTAAGTGTAGAAATGCATGAACCTAAATTCTGCGAAAATTTGTAAATTCTCGCAAAATTAAGGAATCGCAAAAAAAATCTGCGAAAACCATTGCGATTTCCCGTTAGCGATTCGCAAGTAAAGAATCGCAATTAAGGAATCGCTATCCAAATGCAAGAAAAATCGCAATTAGCGATTTACCGAAAAATCGCAAAATTGCATTCGCAATTTAAGAAGGGACCCAACCAGGTGGTTAAAATTAGTGCAAATCAGAAACAGCTGAAGACCAACAGAAACATATACAAACACACCCACAATGAGGCCCCAGTTTCCAAAATGGCTGCTCTGTACCTGATGGCGAGGAGGATGAGGCTGCAAGCTGCTCAACATAGAGGGAGGCAAATTAATGAGCGCATCTTCAGAATCCGCGTAACTTTGCTTGGTCAGGAGGATGATGAAATACATGACAAGTACAGGCTGAATGGCCAAATGATACATGATCTAATCCATGAATTGGACCCCATCCTGCAACGACAGACTCATAGGACCAATGCAATCCCAACGCATGTGCAGGTATTATGTTGCCTACATCTACTGGCGTCAGGCACTTTTCAGGGAGTAATAGCAGTAGCAGGAGGTGTGTCACAAAGTGCAATGTCACAAATTTTTGCAGATTTTCTTGATGCCATGATGGTACGGATACACAACCACATAAGTTTTCCTACCACAGCCCATGAAATAGCTAGGACCAAGCAGGAGTTTTATCAAATTGCTGGCTTCCCCCAAGTACTGGGTTGTATTGATTGCACCCATGTGGCGATATGTCCCCCTGCAGCTCATGAATATATGTATCGCAATAGGAAAAGTTATCATTCCCTGAATATTCAGGTGGTGTGCAATGCAAAGAACATAATAATGGACATCGTGTCACAATTCCCTGGCAGTGCACATGATTCGTATATCTTCAGGCAAAGTGGCATTCAGACCCGTCTAGAAAGGGGAGAGTTTGGAGAGGGACATTTGCTAGGTAAGTATGTGCTAAACATCTTTCCATTCCTTGTACAAATGTAAAACTCAAACAACCACTGACAGCCTTTCTACCCTCACATGTAGGCGACAGCGCATACGCATTGCGAAATTACCTGCTGACACCATATCTAAATCCAGCCACAGCCGCACAAACCAGATACAATTCATCACATATCTCTACAAGGAACGTGATTGAACGCACATTTGGCCTACTCAAGAGCCGATTCAGACGCCTTCATAAGACCGGAGGCGCAATGAAATACAGTCCCGTCAAATGCTGCAAGATAGTGGCAGCATGAGCCATGCTGCACAACATAGCGACAAAGGGAGGTTTGGAACTGGAGCTGTCTGACAGTGACTCGGAGGATGGACACCAACAAGTGCCACACCACCCTGCCCAACAGGGCACAGGTGCAGCAGAAGGCCGCAGGCGCAGATTGGAGATTACACAGAATTACTTCTGAGGTGAATAATGAAGACACAAACACATGAAATGAAATGCAAAGTATACTTTATGTAAATGTATTGTGACCAGGGAACAGAAGCAAACAGCCAAAGTGACTAATGTCACAATACTCATTGGAATAAAAAAAAAATAACTAAATTTAAATAAAATGTACTTGAGAGTCAGTGATTAGGTCACAGTGTGTCAATGGTTAAATCACCATTTCAATCAAAATGACAGGATGTGAGACTAGCGTTTTTTCCCTCGAACACCCAGACGTCTGTCTTGTGCTGCATCTTCTTGCCTTTCGTTGGTGGTGGATGGGGTAGCGCTGCAAGTAGTGCGTCTCACTGCATTTGTAACAGGCACTGTTGTACTGCTCATGCTTGAGGCACCCTCACTACTGTCATCCTGTGCAGTCATGTGCACTTGACTACCGGATGCAGTCATCCTGTCTACAGCATTTGTCACTTGATTTAGTGCTTTGGCAACATCTCCACTACAGTGACACATTTCCGTATGCAAAGTCACTGATCTACGTGACAGCAGTGTCGTGGCTGTGGCCAGACTATTGTTGGTCTTTCCTTGGTGTTTGAGTTGCTGCATCAGTTGTCGGTGCTGTCTGTTGCGCGATGCATGCCCCTCCTGCATGACCTTTGTGAGTTCCTGGACACTACTGGCCAGTACTGCAATGTTGCCTGACATCTTAGTAATTTCCTCCTTCACTAACCGAGTGTTCTTGCTCTGCAGGCGATGTGAACAGAGCATCTGTCCCTCCAAGCCACCCCAGACTGGATTTCTCGCCTCCACCTGCTGTGGTCTGCGTGCTCTGTGTCTTCTCCTTTGTGATCTACAATAGCCTCTCTGGATCTGTGTTGGTGTGGGTATTGCGATGACTGTTTGCCGCACACCGTCTGCAGGTGCAGCATTGCCCTCATCATCGGAAGCCATGGGACGCAGTGTTGGGACAGCTGACCTACGGGAATGAGGCATACGTGACTGGGTAGTTGGCAGAGCTGGTGTGTCCTCATGTTCTGATGGGCTGCTGTGGTGCATTTCAGGACCTTCAATGTCCCCGGCCTCATTGAGTTCTGCATCTGTGAGGTTAAACAGTGTAAAACTTCATCAATGTATGCTTGTGAGGTCATGTCACAGTTCACAATAAATTAATTTCATTTTCTTTTTGACATCTGCTACACTATTTCTAACAGTTTTTGGCATTTCTGTGTGTGTGTCATTGTCTGTACTTAGCCTGACTACAACTCCCATGATGCACTTTCCTCAGTAATCTAATAGTATACAGGCTTTACAGTGTGTGCTTATGCTGTGCTCTGCTAACATCCTGACTTATGTACTTGGGGCAATTGAAACATGGATTTCTCTTACCTCCTGAGGTGTGTGCATCTCCGGAGGTGTCCATCTGCGGGACTCCAACAACTGCTTCAGGCTGGATGATAGACTCCACCAAATCCTCCATGGGAGTGTTTCCTGTGTGTGGTGGTGTGCCCCCTCCTGTCTTCTGTGCCTCCTTCATACGGTCTGCAATGCTCGCCTTGGCACGACTGCGTAAATCGTACCATCTCTTCTTAAGTTCCTCTGTTGAACGGTGAGTGACCCCAATGGCATTTACTTGGTTCTGAATCCGGATCCATATTTTACGTTTTTCCTGCTCTGGAACCTTCAATGAGGCTTTCCCAAACAGCTTGTCATTGCTGTGCACTACACCCTCAATTAGAGTCTCTAGTTCTTTTTCAGAGAATTTCATTTTTCTCTTCCTAGCACTTTGGCTGTCCTGTGCTTGGTTGTCAGCTTCCATTTTGCAGTTCTTTCCAGGTGTAAAACAGTCCTTCTCCCTCTCACTCTCCTCTGCTCCCAGAGCCAGCTCCATCCTCCTCCCTGAGCCTCAGCAATGAAAATGAGGCTTGGACAGCGCATTTCCTGGTTGTGATGTCATCAACATGCATCAATGTGCGACGTCGCAATTTGCGAAATCGCTAATTGCGATTTCAAATCAAATCAAAAAATCTTTATTTAGATATAAACATATATCTTTAAAAGAAGTTACAAAGTTCACAATGTACAGCGACTGTTAAAAACAAGAAGAAAACATGTAACAGTTAATATGCAGCAGTGTAAAAGAAGAAGTTATCCGATCTTGGGCCTCCTTAATCCAGAACAGTTTAAAAGAAAAATAAATACACAAGGCGAAAATGGTGAAAAAAAAAAGAAAAAAAAGGAGTAGATTAAGGCGTATTATGTAGGATAATTTTCCTGTCAACCCTTTTATAAAATACCCGTTGCCCATGATGCCATACATGTGCAGAACCGCCAACAGTCCTAATTCAATGATAGGATTTCATTTTGTCCCCCCTCAAAGTTAAAAGCTATTGTTAAGAACATCAGGATTAAAAAATATAGAGGGGGGGGGCGTTGGCTGGACCCGATTTGGTTAAGGTTGCAGTACGCCAGCTGAATGAATTTTGTGAGTTTTATGTTTAAGGAGGTATTTTCAGGGTTTAAGGCCACTATAATCGCTTGCCTGCAGGATCGGACGCCCAGGTTGTTCCAATCTGCTTTAAGTTTGGACCTGCGTTCGGATTTAAAGGCTGGGCAGAGGCAGACCACGTGCATCAGAGTTTCAGCTACTTTGCCACATCCTCTGCAAGTTACGACCTCTGCCGTGCCTCGCCATGCTGGTAAATCTTGCAGGAATTGCCAATTACCTATTCTGATAGCGGTAAAACTGCGTTTAAAATACAACGTGTATGTACAGGCCAAGTAAGAGGCAGGGACTAACCGGCTGTATGTGTTTAACAGGGCCCAAGCGTGGCTACGTTTTGAAAAGTGTGCTTTGGACCCCTCGTGCTGAGGAACTCACCGGTTGCTGCTGCCCGGAACGCCACTCTGCTTCCGCTTCCCAGTTGGACTCCCCGTATCCCTGGAGGGATTGACCGCCCCGCCGTGTGGTAACAGCTTGCAGCACCCGCTTCGCGGGTGCCGCTGCGCGGCGTGAGGTGTGGGGTCGAGGCCACTGGAGTGCGATCAGCTGCGGTTGGAGAAAGGAGGAGGAGGGAACATCTGAGTCAACTGAAGGCGCGAGCTGCAGGGACTACCAAGACCAGAAGTCCCTGCGCTGCACAGGTGTGCACGGCCGCGCCCCCAGCAAGACACGCCCCCCGGCCGACCAGGATTCAAAAGAGGGAAGCCTCACCACAGGAAGCGGGACCCCTCGTGCTGAGGAACTCACCGGTTGCTGCCGCCTGGAACGCCACTCTGCTTCCGCTTCCCAGTTGGACTCCCCGTATCCCTGGAGGGATTGACCGCCCCGCCGTGTGGTAACAGCTTGCAGCACCCGCTTTGCGGGTGCCGCTGCGCGGTGTGAGGCGTGGGGTCGAGGCCACTGAAGTGCGATCAGCTGCGGTTGGAGAAAGGAGGAGGAGTGAACATCTGAGTCAACTGAAGGCGCGAGCTGCAGGGACTACCAAGACCAGAAGTCCCTGCGCTGCACAGGTGTGCACGGCCGCGCCCCCAGCAAGACACGCCCCCCGGCCGCAACGCTCGGCACAAAATCAACTGGTAACCGCTCAGCGGGACGCGAGCGGGACGCCGAGCGAAGCCCGAGCAAAGGGCGGGCAGTCTGTGGCAGTCAGGGGCTGACAGAGGCTGGGCTGGGCCACCCCCCTTACATCTATTGCCTCGGGTCCAAGACCCCGGAGTTCACCTGCGGGACCCGTAGCCATCATGTCAACTCGCTCCGGCAAAGCTTTGAGAGGCGGTGGAGAAAGTGCTTCAGGGGGCTCCACGATGATTGGCACTATGGACAAATTCATCACCAGGGTGGCCGCCGTCATTGAAAAGGAGATTGCAATGACGGAACGCCGCCTCTCACTTGACCTCCTTCCATCCAAACGCTCTTCCCTGGGAGCTGCGGCACATGTTTTGTCCCCAACTTCCTCTATCCACACTGCACCTCCGCCTGGGTCCCTTTCTGGGGAGCAACATATTGTAGCGTTAGAGGCAGGAATAGACAGGATAGAAAGCCTGATATCAGTTTCTCCCCCCAGCAGTCCTTGCACTGCGGTTGTAGATTCCGGCCCCGCTCATTCTATAGCTAGCTCTCCCTGTAGTAGGTCTCAATCTGGTTCTATTGTTCCCTCACCCGATCCAAAACCATTGCCCCAGATTAGACCTACCCGGGTCCACAGGAAAAGGAAAAGGGGGACCAAAATTCGGAAGGGAAGCTACTCCACGCTCTACAAGCGCCCTAGGACACAGCTTCAAAGGGGTTCTCCACACTCAGTCTCCGGAGGGCCTGAATCTCTCGGGAATCCCAGCCCCCCCCAGCTTGCAGCCGATTCCCCGCTACCTCCCCCCTTGGTCCCGGCAATACTTTCTCCGCCAAACGAGGGACCCTCACTCGAGCCCCTCGAGAAGCTGGTAAAATCCCTGCTGATTCCACTCTTTGACCAAGTTAAGAGCCTGGGGGATAGGCTTGACAAGTTTGAACAGGTCACCAGGGACAATTTTTTCTCCCTGAAAACCTTGTTGAAACTACAGCCAAAGCCTAGTGTGGCCAATACAGACAGGAATGCTGGTAAAGGGGTTCCAGTGATCCAACCATCTGGAGACCAGTCGACACTGCCAGCCAAGACACTGGCTACCGGGAAAGCACCAACTTTAGCTTCCCAGGCCAGTGCGAAGCAGGCAAGGCCGAGTGTTTCCATTCATGCAGCTCAAGTGCACGGTACTCCCCCCCCCAGCAGCGATAATACCTGCGCCTAATCCTGCCCATAAGAAACAACAGAAGGGAGGAGCTGGTCCAAACTTGCAACCCGCGGCTTCGGCGCTGGCTAAAACCAGCGGAGTAGCGATAACTTCTAAGGCTAAACCTACCACCTCTTCGCCTAAAAATCCCTCCCCAGTGGCCATCCCGCAGAATCCGACACGTAAGTGCCCCCCGGTTAATCTCCCCCCCGAATGCCACCCGTATGTTGTTGTCCTCACCAAAGTTCCCCCCCTAAAAGATACACAGCAGGAAACTCACCAGGCGCTAAAGAATAAGGTCATCCACTGGCTGAAAACCAATAGACCCCTTCCATTGGGCGTGGATGGCCTAATTCTTGGGGTGCGCAGGGTGGGCTGGATTGGACACGGGAAAAAACCTTTTGAGGGAGACTGCGTGGTGGTCAATTTTCAAGACATAAGAGCTGCCCATTCAATATGCTCCCAAGGGCGAACCGTGGCCGGTCCGGGAGTCGATGCAGTTGATCTATCCTTCTTCTACCCGCGGCCGGCCCCGATTACCCCTTTTATCCATCCCGGGCCCCCTTTCCAAAACAACGTCCATGGCCAATTTTTCCCATGAATTACCCTAGCGCAGTCCCATCCAGCCCCACCACTACCGAACTGGGGTTTCTGGGGCTGTTGACTCCGTGACGCTCCTGAGGAGGCTTTGGTGGCTTGGAGTCCCGACGTCGAGTCCTCCCCTTCTGCTAAAATTCATAGCCCTCCGACCACACCACAAGACCAGGTCATTGCTGAGACTGTAAGGGGACCAGGGGAGGCGAGGGCACCACTTGACCCCCCAGTTGGCTTTCCAACTGAGGGTGTTGTGGACTCACTTGCTCCTCTCGAGACCTGTAGCATTGCGGCTGTGACGGACCCATCCCTTAGGGTTTTCAGCTGGAATGTAGCAGGCCTCGAGAGAAAGCTGGCATTGCCCGACTGGAATTCGCTTGTGAAGCAATACTCCATATGCCTGTTCCAGGAAACCTGGAGTAAGGAGCCCCTACACAAGGCAGGATACTCCACCCACTATTTGCCAGCTGTCCACGCAGGAACTGGTAGGGGTCGCCCTTCAGGCGGCCTCCTCATCTGGGTGGCCTCTGAACTTAACTGCAGGGTGGTGGAGCGGGATAGTAAATGCCCGGACCTCCTCAACATTTCCCTGAAAAACCCTCAGGGTGGAGTCATCTTAAACATCTTTAACATTTATGCCCAAGGTACGAAGGGGGGTAGAGAATCCCCAGTCATAACTTGCCTAGAAGCCCTGCTCCGTTCGTCACCTTACAAGTATTGCACTCTGGTGGCTGGCGATTTTAATTGCACCTTTGAGCCCCTGGATTCCGAAATTTTACAAGATCAAGAGGAACATAACGTCAGGTGGGGGATACCGTCCTTAGAACTCAGCCCTATCAAAAAGTGGACAGAAGTGGCCCTTCAGATTAACTCCATAACTATGGAGTTTGGTCTGAGGGCTGCTAATGGCAGGACTGGTTCTGATAAAGCAGGGGCCCATACTTACAACAGGCCTGGACACACGTCAAGAATTGATTATTTTCTTCTTGACGTAAACTTGTGGAGCATGGTAAAGGACATGGTGATCATACCATCTGTAGAGAGTGATCACAATCTCCTCTCGCTCTCCTTGTCCCATAGGTGGCTATCTAGCACTACGAACAGAACCACTCGTAATCCCGCCCCGGACTTGACAGCAGTTTCCAACTGTGGACGTCGGTTAAAGTGGGCGAAGCTGTCGCTCTCAGAGGAGAAAACCTCTGTCATCAGGCAGCTTCTTACCTCAGCTCTAGATAACCTTGACCCCTGTGAGGATGGGTTGTTGGAGGTGACCATTAGGTTCTGCACCATAACCCAGGCCATCAGTGACCTTTTTGTAGTCCCAGCTAGTACTAACAGGAGGAAACCCCGTACACGGGCTAGACAGGGCTGGTTTAACCAGAAGTGTAGGGAGGCGAAGTCGCTTCTTATTGAAGCGGTTAAGTCTAAAATACCCTCCAGGACTAGGGTGGCCAGGAGGCACTATTCACTCTGCCAAAAAAATGCCAAGAAGGAGTGGGAGGATAATTACTGGCAGGACCTCTTGGCTGCCAGTCGTGGGAAAGACGCCATAGGCTTTTGGGACTTGGTGGGAAACAGGAACCGTCCCGATGACACACTGAGGACCTGTAGTATCAATGCTCAGACATGGTTTTCCCACTTTCAAACACTCTATTCCGCCATTGAAGGCCCACTTAATGATCCCTTCATCCTCCCGCCTTACACCTTAGACCGAGACCTGGACTTGTTTTCCGTACTGGATGTCACAAAGCAGATCAAAACTTTGGTGCCATTAAAAGCAGCTGGCCCGGACGGTCTCCCTGGAGACATCCTCCGAGCCTATCCTGAAGAATGGGGGGTATTGATCTCGGCCCTTCTTAACGCAATCATCGAGGGAGGATCTGTGCCAGACTCCTGGAAAGGAGCAGAGGTAGTCCCTATTTTCAAAAAGGGCTGCCGGGACTTACCTGGGAACTATAGGCCCATAAGCCTAATAGACTCGTGTCAGAAACTGGCGGGGAAAGCCATTTTGGGGAGGATTTTACAATGGGTGGACGACAACCACATTCTGTCTGATATGCAAGCCGGGTTCCGTTCAGGTACCGGAACTATCGAACAAGTGTTCAGGCTCCTGTTATGGATATATGACGTTACAACGCATACTATTACAACGCATACCGTTAAACGCATTTTTTACAACGCGAATACTATTACAACGCATGTTTTAACAACGAGTACTATTACAACGCGAAATAGTATTTAATTAGAAAAAATACCATTACAACGCAATATATAACAACGTGTACCATTACAACGCATATATATATATTTTTTTTTCTTTTGTAAAATAAAATCTGGCACGGGATGCAGGGAAAATAGGGGTTTTGGGTGGGTAAGTGTATTAAAAAACGGCACGAAAAACTACCATCTTATTACGAATACCATTTAATTATTTATTTAATTCTTACTCGAGTATTAAAAATCACATATATTATTATATTTTATTTTTCCTTTGTAAAATAAAACCTGGCACGGGATGCAGGGAAAATAGGGGTTTTGGGTGGGTAAGTGTATTAAAAAACGGCACGAAAAACAACCATATTATTACGAATACCATTTAATTATTTATTTAATTATTACTCGAGTATTAAAATTAATACTCGAGTACTTCCATTAATACTCCGATTGATAAAAATGATAACATTTTACTTATTTTCAACATTTAAAACTAATATAGACAAACCTTTATCAATAAACGAATATATATTTTACGTGAAATTCATGGACGCCATTTTAAATAGGTATCACTATATTTAGTCCTTCCATTATCTCTATGAATAAATACCAGAACACATTAACCAAAATGGATGCCAAAACGGATAACATTACGCGAAAAAAACTAATTATAACTAATTTTTTAATTATATGTTTTCAGAGAAATAAATGTTAAATTAAAAAGCAATTCTAGCGCATATTTTTACAATAAAAATTGAGTTACTAAGCCAAACTTATAAATAGTAGCCAGACACCATTTTGAAATTAGTTGATCCTCAACTACCCGAGAGAGCAGACGTGAAATCTCATTCTGTGACCTTTTCACCCTGTCATCACAGTTAGACTATCAGAGCTACTTAATAAAACGTTTTACAACGAATTACAAGTAAGTAACGTTTACCAAAAACGGTAACTGAATAATTAATGTTATTTTAAAATGAATGTAGAACAAAATATTATTAACTATGCTTATTATTTAAAATATAATTAAATGTGGCAAAAATATTAATGGGATTTAATAAAGATAATCGAAATAGAATTAAATTTCTGAAAAATACGTCCAATTTATATTGTGAAATAAAACATACATAAAATAATATCCACAATAAAACGTCATTTAATTTAAATACGGTACAAATAAAATAATATTTATTCATTATATTTCTCTTAGAATTCCATTCAAAACCGTAGAAAACAACAGACCTAAATATTTCATTTATTGTGAAAAAACAACTCGTTTTTCAAAGTTCACAGAAGGTACCTAATCATCCTTCATTAACTAATTTTTTTATTCAATTTTTTTTAAAAGGTCGCATTACAAGTAAACATTGATTTTTTTTGACAGAACTATTACTTCTAGAAATCATCTCGAATTATATTTGCCCCTGAAAAAATTTTCGACATCCTTTTAAAAGGTAATAAACATATTTTCATGTGAAACTAAATACTGCATTTAGATTCCAAAAAACATGTACTTGAAACGTAATATATTGAAATTATTTCTTTATGTTTCAGATAAAAATACCAATTATTGACAGAAATATAAGAAAGAAATTGTAAACTGTGAAGAAACGTATATCGAAACGATTATATAAAAAGGTAAAATCGAAATATCGTTTAAAAATATATGTTTTATATGAGAAAGCCATTTACCTAGCCAAAACATGTAATTTACTATTTTAACTCCGATTAAATACTACAGTATGAAAAGTAGTGAATAACCCAGAGTTGGAAATTACTATTCCAAGTCCAGTTAAGTTTAGCAGTAGTAAAAGAGCTGGAAAATGTAAAAATATAAATAAAAAGTTTTCTAAATCCATTAAAGTACAGCAGTACAGAAATTGCTTGAAAATACACATGTTTAAATTACTATCACGACTCTGAGTAAGTGCAGCATTTGTAAAGTGCAGATAAAATGCAAAAGTGTGCCATATTTCTCTATCTATTGAATTTAAAAGCATTTAAACTGTTAAGAATTACAATATCAATGTCCTCTTAAATTATAAGTCACACATTTTTCACCATATATTTCTCTTTAAAGGACATAAACCTAGAAGATCTTCAAAAAGATCAAAACAAACCAACCAAAAAGTCCAGGAACCCATTTCAAAGAAGAAAACATCCAAATCGAAAAGTAAGTGAAAAACAGTTTTCATTATACACATATGAATAAAGGATAACCAAAAAATAAATGCTGGATAGTGTAAATGTACTGATGTGTATTCCAACTCCAGGTAAATGCAGCAATAGAGAAAGTGCAGGATATTGTACAGGTGAAAATTACTATTCCAACTCAACATAAGTGGTGCAGTAGGGAAAGTGCTGAATAATACAGAGGTGTAAATTACTATTACAACTCCGGATGAGTGCAACAGTAGAGAAAGTGCAGGATGGTTTAAAAAACATGTCAAATAATATTGGAAATCCTCATAAGTGCTGCAGTAGGGAAAGTGCAGGATAATATGAAGGTGTAAATTACTATTCCCACTCCATCTTTGTGCAGCAGTATGGAAAAAGCTGGAAAATCCACAGTTGTGAATTACTATGACGACTGTGAATAAATGTAGCATTTGGGGAAGTGCACATAAAGTGCAAATGTGTGCCATATTTCTCTTTCTGTTGATTTTAAAAGCATTTAAACTGTTACGAATTACAAAATCAATGTCCTCACAAATGATAAGTCACACATTTTTCACCATACATTTCTCTTTAAAGGACACAAACCTAGAAGATCTTTAAAAAGATCAAAACAAACCAACCAAAAAGTCCAAGAACCCATTTCAAAGAAGAAAACATCCAAATCGAAAAGTAAGTAAAAAAACAGTTTTCATTATACATATATCAATGAAGCATACACAGAAAATAAATGTTGGATAGTGTAAATGTACTGATAGATATTCCAACACCAGGTAAGTCCAGCAACAAAGAAAGTGCAGAATATTGTACAGGTGAAAATTACTTTTCCAACTGCTAGTAAGTCCATCAGTATGGAAAGTGCTGGATAAACCACAGGTATAAATTACTATTCCAACTCCGAATGAGTGCAGCAGTAAAGAAAGTGCTGGATGGTTAACAAACATGTCAAATAATATTGCAAGTCCTGATAAGTGCTGCAGTAGAGAAAGTGCAGAATAATCTGAAGGTGTAAATTACTATTCCCACTCCATGTAAGTGGTGCATTATGGAAAAAGCTGGAAAATCCACAGGTGTAAATGACTATGACGACTCTAAATAAATGCAGCATTTAGAGAAGTGCAGATAAAGTGCAAATGTGTGCCATATTTCTCTTTCTGTTTAATTTAAAAGCATTTAAACTGTTACGAATTACAAAATCAATGTCCTCACAAATGATAAGTCACACATTTTTCACCATACATTTCTCTTTAAAGGACACAAACTTAGAAGATCTTCAAAAAGATCAAAACAAACCAACCAAAAAGTCCAGGAACCCATTTCAAAGAAGAAAACATCCAAATCGAAAAGTAAGTAAAAAACAGTTTTCATTATACACATATAAATGAAGCATACACAGAAAATAAATTCTAGATAGTGTAAATGTACTGCAAGTTATTCCAACTGCAGGTAAGTCCAGCCACAAAAAAAGTGCAGATTATTGTACAAGTGAAAATTACTATTCCAACTCCTAGTAAGTGCATCTGTAGGGAAAGTGCTGGATAAACCACAGGTATAAATTACTATTCTAATTCCTAGTAAATGCAGCAGTAAAGAGAATGCTAACAAACTACAGGTGTAAATTATTAGTATTCTAACTCCTGATAAGTGCAACAGCAGAAAAAGTGCAGGATATTGTACAGGTGTAAATTACTATTCCAACTCAACATAAGTGGTGCACTAGAGAAAGTGCTGGATAATCCAGAGGTGTAAATTACTATTCCAACTCCGGATGAGTGCAAGAGTAGAAAAAGTGCAGGATAGTTAAAAACATGTCAAATAATATTGCAAGTCCTGATAAGTGCTGCAGTAGAAAAAGTGCAGGATAATCTGAAGGTGCAAATTACTATTCCCACCCCATCTTTGTGCAGCAGTATGGAAAAAGCTGGAAAATCCACAGGTGTAAATTACTATAACGACTCTGAGTAAAAGCAGCATTTTTGAAGTGCAGATAAAGTGCAAAAGTGTGCCATATTTCTCTAATTGTTGATTTTAAAAGCATTTAAACTGTTACGAATTATAAAATCAATGTCCTCACAAATGATAAGTCACACATTTTTCACCATACATTTCTCTTTAAAGGACACAAACCTAGAAGATCTTCAAAAAGACCAAAACAAACTAACCAAAAAGTCCAGGAACCCATTTCTAAGAAGAAAACATCCAAATCGAAAAGTAAGTAAAAAAACAGTTTTCATTATACACATATAAATGAAGCATAGACAAAAAATAAATGCTGGATAGTGTAAATGTACTGATAGGTATTCCAACTCCAGGTAAGTCCAACAACAAAGAAAGTGCATGATATTGTACAGGTGAAATTTACTATTCCAACTCCTAGTAAGTGCATCAGTAGGGAAAGTGCTGGATAAACCACAGGTATACATTACTATTCTAATTCCTTGTAAATGCAGCAGTAAAAAGAATGCTAACAAACTACAGGTGTAAATTATTAGTATTATAACTCCTGATAAGTGCAACAGTAGAAAAAGTGCTTGGAAACACACAGGTGTAAATGAATATTCCAACTCAACATAAGTGGTGCACTAGGGAAAGTGCTGGATAATCCAGAGGTGTAAATTACTATTCCAATTCCGGATAAGTGCAAGAGTAGAGAAAGTGCAGGATGGTTAAAAAAACATGTCAAATAATATTTCAAGTCCTGATAAGTGCTGCAGTAGGGAAAGTGCCGAATAATCTGAAGGTGCAAATTACTATTCCCACCCCATCTTTGTGCAGCAGTATGGAAAAAGCTGGAAAATCCACAGGTGTAAATTACTATAAAAACTCTGAGTAAAATCAGCATTTATGAAGTGCAGATAAAGTGCAAAACTGTGCCATATTTCTCTAATTGTTGATTTAAAATCCATTTAAACTGTTACGAATTACAAAATCAATGTCCTCACAAATGATAAGTCACACATTTTTCACCATACATTTCTCCTTAAAGGACACAAACCTAGAAGATCTTCAAAAAGATCAAAACAAACCAACCAAAAAATCCAGGAACCCATTTCAAAGAAGAAAACATCCAAATTGAAAAGTAAGTAAAAAAACAGTTTTCATTATACACATATGAATGAAGCATACACAGAAAATAAATGCTGGATAGTGTAAATGTACTGATAGGTATTCCAACTCCAGGTAAGTCCAACAACAAAGAAAGTGCAGGATATTGTACAGATGAAATTTACTATTCCAACTCCTAGTAAGTGCATCAGTAGGGAAAGTGCTGGATAAACCACAGGTATACATTACTATTCTAATTCCTAATAAATGCAGCAGTAGAAAGAATGCTAACAAACTACAGGTGTAAATTATTAGTATTCTAACTCCTGATAATTGCAACAGTAGAAAAAGTGCTGGAAAACACACAGGTGTAAATAACTATTCCAACTCAACATAAGTGGTGCTCTAGGGAAAGTGCTGGATAATCCAGAGGTGTAAATTACTATTCCAACTCCGGATAAGTGCAAGAGTATAGAAAGTGCAGGATGGTTAAAAAAACTATTAAAATACTATTCCAACTCCTGTTTAGTGCTGCAGTAGGGAAAGTGCAGGATAGTCTAGAGGTGTAAATTACTATTCCAACTCCAGATAAGTGCAACAGTAGGGAAAGTGCTGGATAGTCAATAAACAATTAAAATACTATTCCAACTCCTGTTAAGTACTGCAGTAGGGAAAGTGCAGGATAGTCTAGAGGTGTAAATTACTATTCCAACTCCAGATAAGGGCAACAGTAGGAAAAGTGCTGGATAGTTAAGAAACATTTAAAATACTATTCCAACTCCTGTTAAGTGCTGCAGTAGGGAAAGTGCAGGATAGTCTAGAGGTGTAAATTACAATTCCAACTCCAGCTAAGTGCAACAGTAGGGAAAGTGCTAGATAGTTAAGAAACATTTAAAATACTATTCCAACTCCTGTTAAGTGCTGCAGTAGAGAAAGTGCAGGATAGTCTAGAGGTGTAAATTACTATTCCAACTCCAGGTAAGTGCAACAGTAGGGAAAGTGCTGGATAGTTAAGAAACAAATAAAATACTATTTCAACTCCTGTTAAGTGCTGCAGTAGAGAAAGTGCAGGATAGTCTAGAGGTGTAAATTACTATTCCAACTCCAGGTAAGTGCAACAGTAGGGAAAGTGCTGGAAAGTAAAGAAACATTTAAAATACTATTCCAACTCCTGTTAAGTGCTGCAGTAGGGAAAGTGCAGGATAGTCTAGAGGTGTAAATTACTATTCCAACTCCAGGTAAGTGCAACAGTAGGGAAAGTGCTGGATAGTTAAGAAACATTTAAAATACTATTCCAACTCCTGTTAAATGCTGCAGTAGAGAAAGTGCAGGATAGTCTAGAGGTGTAAATTACTATTCCAACTCCAGGTAAGTGCAACAGTAGGGAAAGTGCTGGATAGTTAAGAAACAAATAAAATACTATTTCAACTCCTGTTAAGTGCTACAGTAGAGAAAGTGCAGGATAGTCTAGAGGTGTAAATTACTATTCCAACTCCAGGTAAGTGCAACAGTAGGGAAAGTGCTGGATAGTTAAGAAACATTTAAAATACTATTCCAACTCCTGTTAAGTGCTACGTAGGGAAAGTGCAGGATAGTCTAGAGGTGTAAATTACTATTCCAACTCCAGGTAAGTGCAACAGTAGGAAAAGTGCTGGATAGTTAAGAAACATTTAAAATACTATTCCAACTCCTGTTAAGTGCTGCAGTAGGGAAAGTGCAGGATAGTCTAGAGGTGTAAATTAACATTCCAACTCCAGATAAGTGCAACAGAAGGGAAAGTGCTGGATAGTTAAGAAACATTTAAAATACTAGTCCAACTCCTGTTAAGTGCTGCAGTAGAGAAAGTGCAGGATAGTCTAGAGGTGTAAATTACTATTCCAACTCCAGGTAAGTGCAACAGTAGGGAAAGTGCTGGATAGTGAATAAACATTTAAAATACTATTCCAACTCCTGTTTAGTGCTGCAGTAGGGAAAGTGCAGGATAGTCTAGAGGTGTAAATTACTATTCCAACTCCAGCTAAGTGCAACAGTAGGGAAAGTGCTGAATAGTTAAGAAACATTTAAAATACTATTCCAAATCCTGTTAAGTGCTGCAGTAGGGAAAGTGCAGGATAGTCTAGAGGTGTAAATTACTATTCCAACTCCAGATAAGTGCAACAGTAGGGAAAGTGCTGAATAGTTAAGAAACATTTAAAATACTATTCCAAATCCTGTTAAGTGCTGCAGTAGGGAAAGTGCAGGATAGTCTAGAAAGTGCAGGATAATCTAGAAGTTTAATTTAGTATTACAAATAAATGTAAATGCAGCAGTAAGTACAGTGCTGGATAATATAGAAATAAACAATTATCTTACTAATGCAAAATGAAAGCTGAATACAAATCTTACTGTTTAATTTGTATATTCCAAAAAATTAACATATGTTTCTTTTTTTTCAGAAAATGTCTACACAACCAACTGCGAAATATATTGCTTCAAGGAAAGGAAAACAATTACTAAATCATGCAGGTTACATTTATTGTAAGGATAGGTTAAGTAATCCACGGATTCATTGGAGATGCGTGCAATACCATACAACTCGTTGCAGCGGCAGAGCGGTTACGGTCAATGATATTATTGTAAGAACAACTGACCATAACCACTCTGCCTCTGCAATGGAAGTTGACGTTAGAGAAACTGTAAACGAAATGAAAGCTATTGCAAGCACCTCCAATGAATCCACAGGATCTATTTTGAGACAGGTTGCACAACATGTCCCTACTCATGGTGCTTGTAATATTCCAAACATTCATAATTTGCGTAGAATTATACAACGTCAAAAGCAGGAAAGTAATACTCAAGTAAACACACCACATTCCTTTTCTGATATCAATATTCCTCCTGAACTTACTATTTCTTTTTCTAATGAACCTTTCCTCCTGCATGATAACGAAAACCCTCTTAAGCGCATATTAATTTTTAGTACTCCACGCAACCTTGTTAAGCTTGAAACAAGTGAAATTTGGATGATGGATGGGACGTTTAAAAGCACGCCCCATCCATTCACCCAAATTTATACTATTCATGCAAAAATAAATAATAGTATAATACCCCTAGTATATAGTTTGCTGCCTGATAAGACTTCAGCAACTTACACAGAATTTTTAACTGTGATTAAATCAAAAACAAACCAAAGTCCTAGGAAAATAATTATCGATTTTGAATTGAGCATGATCAATGTGATCACCAAAATGTACACGGATACCCAAATTCAAGGGTGTTTTTTCCACTTTTCCCAGGCATTCTGGCGTAAATTACAAAAAACACCCTTAGTTACTGAATACTCAACAGACAGCAAACTACAAGTCGAATTAAAAAAATTAACAGCTCTTTGTTTTGTCCCTCCCGAAAGTGTAGACGAGTACTACACTGCCATTACAGAATCAGATTATTATTTAACAAACGAAGATAAATTGGCACCCATTTTAAATTATATGGAAGACACATGGATTGGACACCTAGGCAGATCGGGTCGCAGGAGGAAGCCACGTTTCCATGTGGAGTGGTGGAACTGTTATTCGAGTTGCCTACAGGGAGAGGCAAAAACAAATAATGCCATTGAGGGATGGCATAACTCCTTCAACCATTTAATTGGAAAACCCCACCCTAATTTCTACTCATTTCTTGAAACTTTGAAGAAGGAGCAAAGCTTTCAAGAAATGAGACTATCTCAAACTCTCACAGGTAGTCTAAACTCACGGATTACTCAAAGAACTAAGGAAATGTCAGAACGACTATTGGCACTATTACAACAATTTTCGTTGTGTGTGGCTTTAGATTACCTTGAGAATCTAGCTAACATCCTTTCTTTTTAAAATATTATTGACATTACTTTCCTGCTTTTACCCAAATTTACTATTTTTCTAATTTAAATTGGCAAAAAATCATTTTTAATTAAAAAAAATTCTAAATTAAATGTTGGGTCACCTTGTTTTACTTTTAATTAAATTTTGCCAAAACTTTTTTAAATTAAACCCTTACATATTTGTAAATTTGTTTTACTTTTTTTTAAGTCAAAGTTTTGACAAATAACTGAATAACTATTTCCTGGTAGATTTTTTTTTCCGTAATATGAATCAATAGGATCTGACTTTGCAATTATAAAAAATGCATTTTTTTAAACTTTCCAAACTATTCTTTCTTTACTAAACCATAAAATTGTTGATTAAAATATATATGTAAAAAAATATAGATATTTCCATGTTTGCAAATTAAGTGCTAAATACTCAAACAATCGACATGAAAATACATCATTCAATCCTCATTTTAAGTTGTTTTCTTAAAAAACAGAAAAACAATCGGACCTTTTCATTATTTAAATCCAACCTAAAAGATTTTCCCAAATCCAAATCAATTAACTCCTGCGCAAACTATAATGATTGACTTCACCTGAGTTAAAGTTTAACCGTAAACATTAATTCTGGCTTTAACTTTTGTAAAAGAAACGAAAGACAAAGCTCAATCTGAAAATAAATTATTGAATTATAAATATATAGCAACTAATGTAACCAATCATAAGATCAATTATTCGGAAATAATCCCATCAATCGAATCTCCAACAAATACATGTTTTTTACAAAAAAGCACCATTAAAACATTGGAAATATCGCTATTAACAATCATATAATATTATATCAACAATTACATACAACTAACTTTCTCAAACTCCATATTTCCCAAAATTTTTTTTTTTAATGAAAATGCATTTTAATACATTGCATACATAAATATACTTTTTGTACATAAAATACAATATAAAACACTATTCATTCATAAAATCGAAGAAAATAATTCTTAAATCGAATTACCGATCTTCCCCACGCCCTCCAACCCAACATAGGCATATTCGAATAATACGAGTAGCGACATGTTGTATAAATATCATATTTTTTAATTCGAGCAACCTCTACTTAACTTATCCTTGCAATAAATGGTAACCTTTTTTTATTTAACATTATTATTTAATATTTAAATGGTTTTCCTACCTGATCGTAGATCAGCGTCCTGCTGCTTCCTGCTGCTTCCTGCTCCGGATCTCCAGAAAATGGCCGCTGACGCTCGCGTATACGTAAAGACGTCAAGATATGCTGCAGCAATAAACAAAGGACTACTGTACATTGATAATATTATACATTTTTGCAATAAAGTTAATTTTTATATATGATTACATGTATATGAAAATTTTTCAAAAATATACATTAAATGTCTAAAAAACAGAAGTTTATTTACATATATTTTTTGAAATAAAAAATAAAATATTACTTAAAAATACACTGTTTGTTCGTTATTATTTAATTAATGCATTATATATTTACATTACTAATTTCATCTAAAATTTATACTTTCTTATCTTACCTGTATTCTTCTTTTTTTCTCACCATTTCTCATGTTTTTCCGTTGCTTTACTTAACTGTAATTCCGGACCGCTATACATATGTCAAAGAATCATGGAAATAAATGAAGGACAAAAGTATCCATTTAAATCAATGTAAAACCGTGGGAACCATAACAAAATAATGCGTTTTTCACAAATGTAATAATGTATTATTTTTAAAAATATAACCTTTATTAATCTTTAAATCTTTCTATCATACCCATTTTTTTTAGTTTATTTTCTATTACAATAAATAATATAATTAATAAAAAAATTATTTAATAACAAAATTAATACTTACATGAAATATACATAAAAAATAAAATATCCACACAAACATAAATAAAATAAAAATAATTCTAATATATTAATAATACATACAATATATTAATTAAATACATTACACATCATTTGGTTAATTTTGTAATACACAAATTAATACTCTAATTAATTAATTAATTAAAATCAAATCTTTTATTCTGTATTTGTTCTATATTTAAATTCATACTATAATAACCAAATTAAAACACACATTAATTAATAAATTTTATTATTTATAATTATTTAAATAATTATTTAATTATTTTTTCATATTTCCAATAACTTAAACAAATCTCAAATAACAATTAACATAAAAATAATAATAACAATAAATCAAAAATATATAAATACATTTACATACTTTTTTAATTATATTTTTATTTTATTTAAAATATTCAAATAAATTAATTACTTAATTCTTTAATACCCAAATTAAAAAATTAATACCCAAATAAATACTCATAATACGTAACAAAACATTTTTTCCTATTTTTATTACTACTTTAATACCCAAATTAATAAACAAATTATTTATTAATATTTAAATAACATATTAATATTTATTCATTGTAATTATAAATATAAATACCCAAATTTTATTTCAGTAATAAATAATTTTTTACCAAAAAATGACATATATATTATTATATATTTTCTAAAATAAATGTTATTATAATTTACAATATTAATAAAAAATATCTTAATATATGTATACATATATGTATATATATACATATATATATATTTTAACATATTAATATTTATTCATTGTAATTATAAATATTATAAATTTATAAAATAAATGTTATTATAATTTACTATAATAATAAAAAATATATTATATATATATATATTATTATATGTATATATATATATATGCATATATACATATATATATATTAACATATTAATATTTATTCATTGTAATTATAAATATAAATACCCAAATTATTTTTCAGTAATAAATCATTTTAAACAATAAATAGACATATATATAATTATATATTTTATAAAATAAATGTTATTATAATTTACAATAATAAAAAATATATTAATATATGTATATATATATATATGTATATATATACATATATATATATGCGTTGTAACAGTACCTGCGTTGTAACAATACATGCGTTGTAACAGTATAAGTTGTAAATGTATGCGTTGTAACAGTATATGCGTTGTAATGGATGCGTTGTAACAGTAGTGCGTTGTAAAAAATGCGTTGTAACAGGTGTATACCTCCTGTTATTGTACTGGAAGGTGGTGGAGCTAGGCAAAGGCAGTCTCTACCTGGCCTTTATCGACCTGAAGACTGCCTTTGACCTGGCCTAGGGATCCCTCCGTACATCCTAAACCTCCTCATCAAACTGCATAACAACACCTATGCCCAGGTTAGATGGGGCTTGAATGGGGAAAAGACCAATAAGATCAGGGTCGAGAGGGGAGTGCGGCAGGGTTGCGTCCTGGCTCCCACCCTATTCTCCCTCTACATTAATGGGGTGGTAGAGCACCTGCTCGGCGAACCAGCAGACGCTCCCACTTTGGGAGGCGTAAAAATCCCAACTTTGCTGTTCGCCGATGACACCCTCCTCATTTCGAAAACCCCCAAAGGTCTCCAGAAACTCCTGAACCGCTTCCAGGACTTCTGCACTATCAGAGGACTAGTCATCAATGTGGACAAAACCAAGTATTTAGTCATGCACCCACCTCGTAAACTTGGCCGTCCCCCTATCTTGAACTCCACCCCCCTTGAAAGAGTGGCAGAATTCGATTACCTGGGAATTCGTTTAAGTGATGCGATGAGCTGGACCGCCCACATCAATAAAATGACAATTGGTCACAAAAGGGTGGGGGGGCCCTCCTCAAGGAGCACAATAATTCAACCAAGCAATGTGTTGCCCCTTTAATAGACATTTATAAAGCCTGAGCTGTATCTGCGTCACTTTACGGAGCTGAACTGTGGGGCCTAGGTAAAGTGGATTCACTGAGCAAGGCTGAGAACAAATTCATTAAAGACCTCCTTGCCATCCCGATGAGTAGCCCGACACTCCCAGTCCTAATGGACGTAGGCTGTAAAGCAATTGGGGACCAGGCACGCCTCCGACCTCTCTTGCTTTGGGCTCGCCTGTGGAGGGTTCCGGAGCTAAAATCCTACGCTGACGGACTAGCAGAGGTGATGCGCTCCGACGGTTGGCACAAGATCAAATGGCTCCGGGAAATTAAACATCTTTTAGGGGATCTAGGTCTGGACTCCTGTTGGCTTAGCCACTCAGCCCCCCCAAAGGAGTCCCTAAAAAAACTCTACTGGGAATGGGTCTTCGCGAAGCGCATCAGCAATCAGCAGCACTGCAAAGCCACCGCAGCCTTCTTGCTAAGAAAAGATGTCGTTGCCTTCGAGCCCTACATGGACTTAATTACCATCGCCATGGACCGGTCTTTGTACATTAAATTCCGGTTAGGAACCCTACCCCTTGCCGACCTATGCTCCAGGTGGAACAATTCCCAGCCCGCATCACGCCATTGTGCCCTTTGTCCTGACAAACCAGAGACGGTGCCACACTTTCTTTTTGAATGTCCGGACTATGGGCGCCCCAGATCACGATGGCTTAAACCAATTTGCAGAGAATTGGGCACTCGCCAGCATTCGGTCGCCCTCCGGATCCTTTTAACTAATACAGCCCCTCCCATTGTCTGTGCCGTTTCCAAGTTTTTAAAATGGGCTTGGTTGATTCGACTTAAAAGACTGTCCATATCAATTTAATTCTGTCTTAGTTAATTTATGCTGATCAAATGTGTTTTTATTCTTTTTATTCTCAATGTACAGTCACATTTTTCGACATGCTGCTTTTACTCTTTGTACTGCTTTTATGATATATGCATATCGAAATAAAGCAATCAACCAACCATAATAAGAGATTTCATTTTCACACATTTTTTATACCCATTTTAAAAGCTGTCTGACCGGGGTTAAGCGCCCATAGTTCACTTGCTGAAAATTGCTGAATTGCGTCCTTGAAGAGGCGACCGAATGTTCCACCTGAGTTATTCCGGGAGATTTCTAACCAGGCTAAGGATTCCAGTGTGCCTGGGTCCACCTGCCTCAATTTATGGCAGAGGTTCAGGTATACCCCAATGTCTGAGGCATCGTAATTTAGTAGACCCAGCTCTAGTCTTATCTGAGCAGCAGAAGCGGACCTTGGTAACTGCAGGACCTTTTTATAGATTTTGGTTGTGTGCCTATTCAAAGCAGTGTTCAATTTACCCCTGAATGTTTCCATGCCGTATGATAAAGTGGGGTCAATTTTAGCTCTCATTACTTCTAACAAGGGCATTAGAGTTGGACCTGAGAGTTTTTTAGAGAGCTTGCCTAGTGACACTGCTAAGGTCGTGGCTTTGACTAAGATCTCTCGACGCTGCTTTAAGAGGTTGCGTCTAGAGTCCAGATGGACACCTAGATATTTGTACGATTATCCACTGACGATGGGTACGTTGTTAAATGACCACCCACCGCCGGTGTAACGTTTTTTGCCAAAGGGGACAGCTTGCGTTTTCTTTAAATTTACCTCTAGCTGGTTCATTTTCGTATAGCTGAGCAGTTTGTCCAGAAGCCTTTGTAACCCGACCCTCGTAAGGCTAAAGAGAACCAAGTCGTCAGCATACAGTAGGTTGCTTAGCGATTGGCCTCCCACCTTTGGGGGATGGCAATTTGTTTCATCCAAGGTTGTCGGGAGGTCAGCTATAAACAGGTTGAAGAGAATGGGGGCCAGAACACATCCCTGCTTCACGCCCCTAGTTGTCATTATTTTCCGCGAGAGATGTGTGCCGGACCCCAACTTCACCCGGACCCAGGTTCGGGAGTGTAGTTGGATAATGGCCTCTAACAAAGGCTCTGGAATCCCCCACTTCCTTAATTTTACCCATAAGGCAGCCCTGGGGACGCTATCAAATGCTGCTTTGAAGTCGACAAAGCTGCAGAACACTGACCTGGATGTTGAAAAAGCTTTGTCGACAATGGTTGATACTACTAGCAGATTAGTCCTAGTCCCTGAGTTGGCAGTGAACCCTCTTTGGGTCATCGGCATTAGGTTCTGGTCTTTTACCCATAGTCTCAAGTGTTCCAAGAGTTGGCCTGCGTAGTACTTTGCCTCATTGTCCAAAAGTGCGATGAGTCTATAATTGTTGGGTGAGGCGCGTGGTCCTGATTTGTAAATTGGGTGGATAATGGCACCCCGCCATGAATCAGGAATTGTGGCTGTTCGCAGAGCGTAGTTGAAGAGGTTTGTTAGGGTACTTGACCAGAAGGGAATGTCCGATTTAAACAGGCTCTGTGGCAGTCCATTGGGGCCTGGCGCGCCATCGGCTCTTGCTTTTGTTATTGCTTTGGCAACCCCTTCTTGTCTCGCTTCGAGGTCCTCGTAAGCGAGGTGAGTGGACTCAGTTGGTATACTCCGCTTAATACAAGGGCCCGTATCAGTATTGTTTGGGGTATTGCTACCAGTGAGCCCAGGATGTTCAGGAGACTTAAAGTGGCCCGTTAGGAATGAGACCCAGTCTGATTCCTGGATGTTTGCGGATCCCAACATGGATGTACTACCATTAGACCGATTGATTAGGGCACAAAATTTTCTGGAGTTTCTGCTCTTACTCTCCCACACCAACGTACACCAGAATTGGTTGTCGTGTAATTGTTTATCTTTGGGCCGTTTGATAGAGCATTAAACGATCACTGTTCCCAGGGGGTTTCGCCAATGCACACAGGGCGTTATTTCTGTGCTTCTTGAGTGACTTGGTTAGAGGTGAAATTGAAAACTGACGGGCGTGGGTTGCCCTTTGGGGTTGTGATTTTGCGGGAAAGGGGTTGGTCAAGTGAGAGCAGAGCGTCGACCATGTTGTGGTAGGAGAAGCCTCTTGCTTGATTCCATCACTTATAATGCCCATGCTTACGTGGAGGATATCCGGGCTGATGGCTTCGCTCCACTTGAGGCGCGTTAGATTTTCCATGTATATGCCCCGGCAGGTTGGGGGAGCAGGTTTATGAGTAGCTGGCCTTATATTAAAGGATATGATCTGGGGCCTATGGTCACTTTCAGTTCGTGGACTAATGTGGAAGTTGGCTAAACATTTAAACAGAGTGGCGTTGCAGATGGAATAGTCCAAATAAGATTGTTTTCTGCCATTTGTCCAGGTCCAGTTTGGTGGAGTGTCATCTGCCGACCTACCATTAATAACAAGAAATCCTGCGCTGTAGAATCTCATTGCACAGAGTTCTCCCAGCCCACATTGGGCTTGGTTGTGTGGGATGGTTTGAGTCCTGGACTCAGTGATAGGAAATAGGAAAGACCCATCTAGGTCTGCTGGGTCCCCTTGGAATAGGTTGGTGTTAAAATCCCCCGTGACGATACAATCTGAGTTTGGATATTCCGCGAATAACTCGTTCATGATTTCCGTTAGACGTGCCAGATGGGCTTTTTTGTGCGTGTACTAGGATTAATGTCCATGTTTAGAATAAAAAGTGGGCGGTTTTTCCGACATGTGTTGATTTTTACCCCTATAGCCAGTCCTCCTCGAGGGGTATACGTGAATTTGGGCCTTTTATGGTGTCTGATATGTATATTGACAGCCCACCTTTAGAATGACCAAAGCGGCTGTCCCTAAGAGCTGGTTTCCATAGCTCTATAAAGCCGGTGACTGGGCATCCCTGTGTGGCCCAAGTTTCCTACAGGGCTATTACTGCGTGGTCACACAGAAAGGCTAAAGTGTCCGGGTTAGTAATTTTTTGGTGGAGGCCGCTAATGTTCCATGAACAGATTTGGAAAATGGGTTCCGCTGGTGGGTTGAGTACAGTTGTTAGTGCAGCTGCTGGAGGGATCGGCTTGGTCGGGTGTTTGTTGTTGTCACCCATTGTTAATGATAAGAGAGGTCATTCCTTTGTACTTGTTGACAGGATGGATGGGAGCCAATCCCATGATTGGCATACGTCTTTATTTGAGACTGCTTTTGGCGAGGTTTTGTGGTCTTCTTCCGGTCCCAACGCATTTTTTAATATCGAATATGGTTTCGGGTGGTCTTTCCATCTTACAGTTCCAGCTTTTTGAGGTGTTGTTGGCTGGTTTAGTAATGCGGTTGGGTAGCCTTGCGTGGAGTATTGGGACATTCGAATGCCCCATTCCCTCAATGTGGCCTTGTGTTCCAAAAACACACCTACCCAGCTGGGCGACTTGAGGGTCACCAGAGTTACCTCCGACGAATTCGCAAATGAGGAAATCGCAATTTTTTCTGCGAATTTTACTGAATCCTTAAAAATGCGCACATTTTTTTTGCATTCCGTTTTGCGATTCCTTATTTGCGATTCCTTAAAAAACGCTAATAAGGAATCGCAAAACCATTCAATGATGCATGTACCTGATTGTTACATATATACCCTTTTGTGAATGCAAAAGATGCAGAATTTTTGAGCTTGTAAGTACAATGTTCAAAGGAGTTTTAGGTTGATATCCTTAGGCTGAACTAAGTTCATTATTCTATGCAACAAAGGCCAAAACACTCAAGGTGTTAGATGGTTCCTGAAGTATTGTAATGGATAGGTGAGAGGCAAGATCATATGCCAGGCCTACTCACCTTTCAAGAGGCCTTAAAACCTGGCTGTTTACTCACTAACCCGGATAGTTTGACCTGGTCTCAGAGAATTTGTGGTTCAGCACCAGGACACCTTCAGGTAATTGCAGCACTTTATAAATAAGGATATCATTACATAACATGACCAACATGTGACAAAATAGTTTCAGGAAATATTACCTACATGCATGTGATTATGATAATGTCTAAAAAACGTTAGAGACTCTGAAGCAGGTGTAATGTGAAATCTTGTTAAATGTATTGTGATCTAACTTCATGATCAGTTCCATTTGCAAAGATGCAATGATCAATTGTATATGTCTTCACAGAATTTTCGGCAGAGGGCAAAGGAGCGCATGGCCAAGAATGTGGGGGAAGCACCTAGCTACTGCAGTTCTGGTGCTGCCAACACCAGCGACAGCGAACAGGGAAAAGTCTCATGGAGGGTGAAGGGAGTGCTGTGAAGGTATTCAGCTCTAGTTACTCTTCTTCGGAGGCCTCCACCAGTGAGCATTCCCTAGTGGTGGCTGACCCACCAGCCAGTGTTACACCTGCCTCCTTGTCTGCCATTCGAGCCCCATCGCCACTCTCCCTGTTGCTCCTCCCCATTTGGCCACCCCCGCACTCTAAAAAGAGTTTGGTCTCCTTTGCCCCAGGCACCTTACCCCCTGCCCTGTCCTCCTGGCTGCGCTCAGTGAGGAGGCTTTTGGGCTCCTACGCATGACCGCTGTAGGGCAGGCTGCCCTGCTGAATGCCATCCAGGGGCTAAGCTCCCAGATGCAGCACGTATTAGCTTTCCTGGGAGGCATTCATAGTCTGCCCTACAGTGGTCATTTCAGACTCTGGCCTCCTCCCTGACCGCAGCCTTGCAACCTGTCCAACCTCCTGCCCCACCTCCCATATCTTCCCCATCCTCATTCCTCATGGCCTGCCCTGTCCAAAGCACACACAAACATTTGCATGCAGACACTTCAACAGACCTGAGCAGCACACACACACACACACACACACACACAGGAAAAAAAGAAACAGAGGCTCACTAACACAGCTGCATCCATGATCAGCAGGATTAGGGGCACCAGCTGGTAGATCGGGTTCATGGCTGTGAATGAGAGTACACATGAGTAAAGGTGAGTTTATGCCTTATATCTATCCCAAATTGCCAACTCAGGTGTGCTGGCTTGACCAGCACAGTCACATCGGTGGAAAGGCAGGTCGTGATTTATTGGTAGTGAATGTAGGAGTCCACCCTCTGACAGCCGCTTTGGTATCTAGCGCCATTGGCGAACATCCCAGGCGGAGTCAGTTGAACCAACCAAGATGGTCTTTACTCCGTCAAACTGCCAGCATTGTAATAGAACAGCGGCCCACCAGGTACGCGGGCGGTAAGACCGGCAAAAAATCCTTCACCGTTGCAGTCCCTCTAACATCTAAATCAGGCCCTAAGTCCCCTCTTTCCATCTTCAGGAATGTGAGCAAATACACTGCCACTGTCTGGGAAAACAACTCTTGCTCCATTTTATTTAAAGGCAATGCCACAGGTATCCAAAATGAATCACACAGGCAACCATTATTCTGGCTCACACACACCATGCATGTGCCACACAATCTTAGCACAAACATGTACACCATTCACTAGTGATGTTTTCACTAGTAACTGGGTTATCACATAGTAGTTGAACTTTAAACAAGAGGGCAGTTGTCATTCACTCCAGTGGCACAGATACAAAGTTCTATTCACACTGTGGATTCACAAAACACTCAACAACACCAGAGTGTTCATATGGGCACCGCCATGCAATCTATATCACTAGTGGATTACCCCAGAGCTTCATACTGTGCGCTGTCATCTTCAACCTCTAGATGGAGCACCTTGAGGTGCATACATAGATAACAACATAAAGATTCGCCAATATGATGATGATACACAACTCTACTTGGAAGTTTCCTCTACTCCAGACATCTATACTTTCAAAAAGTGTATGCAAATCATCCAGAACTGGATGTATTGTGCTTGCCTGAAATTCAAAGCAACCAATACATAAATGTCATTCATCAAGAATGGTATGTCACTCTCATAATGCATCCTTTACCACATTGCACTTTACAATACAGTCATTACCAAGCAGGTAAGTACCATGTGGGCAGGTAATTTTCCAAATTTCATAAGTAGTGTTTCATAAGAAGTTGTTGGTTGGCCACAACATTAACAACATGCTGTGGCAGCTATTACCAGACTTGAGATCATGTTCTGCATTGAAATTCATTGTAGTGAATGCAAGATTTTTTGAGTTTAACAAAAGAAGCTTATGTAGAAGGTGATAACAGATTTTGATCAAAATATCAATCATTTGTTGGTGGTGTTATACTACTTTTAGGAATTCTGGTGATTTGTCAGGTAAGGGCTAACATTCTGTATTTATGACAAAACTCTGGCACACCTGAAGCCATTTTGACGGAGTCAAAGTTTTAAAAATGAAAGCAAAATTAGGTGGTTGTTTTGTCATAGAAATGATGGTTACTGCTCCCAAAGCTAAAATGAGGACACATTTTCTATGATTTCATATATCTTCCTCATCCATTTTATTAAAACACTGTGACATGCAGAGTGAAATGTACTTCAAACACCAGCAGGAGTCTGTCAATTAACTCCTAGTAATAAATTACAGTTTCTCACAGTGTTGTAATGAACAACTAGAGCGCTAGTTAGTATTCTGTATTTATGAAAAATGTGTGGCACAACTGAAGCCATGTTGATGGTATAAAAACTGAAAAATGTAAAACATTTCCTTTTGAAACAATCAAAATAAGGGGGTTATTTATAGCAAGTGCTCTAAAAAGATTAAAGGTGGATTCATGTTCTAGGAGTTCTCAGCTATTTTCCTCATCCATGTCAGTAAAACATTCTGACATGCAGACTGAAACGTACTTTGAGCACCAGGAATAGCCTGGCATTTATGTCTCTAGTGAAAAACTGCAGCTTTAACACAAAGTTCTAATCAGCAACTAAAGCGCTAATAAGTTTTATTCAATACAAAAGTAAAGGACCCTTTTGTTGGAATAGGCACTGTTGATTTGAATAAGCATTTCCTGAATGGCAGGCTAAAGTGAATTAGCATTGAGATGTTAATGCAGGCCTGAAATCAGAGGGTTAAAAATGTGAGGGGAGGTGTGGGTTTTTAGTAATTTGCAGCATAGTTTCGTTTTAAATTGACTAAAATAGAGAGACATCTTCATAATTAAAGCTAAAGCTTCCTCTTTTCATATCTGTTTATTCAGCTTACCCATTTCAGTTACCTAACAGTTCCCAATTTTTAATACATTAATATTTTGGTAGAGGAAGAAATACATAAATATAATATTTCACTGAAAAAGCATAGGTTAAAGTGCTATTATAGTTAAGTATGCTAATAGGATCTTAGTTTACGTTTTAAAAAACCTTAGAAATTCATGGACAGAAGATATCTGGAACAGAAAGGTGGTGGCTTGTAACTGAATCTGACAGACATGAATCCTGAGGAGAGGATATTACAAGGCAGTAAATTGTGCAAAAATCACTCACCTCGTCAAATCGAAAAAAATCATCCAGCACTTCCCAGCAACATGGTGGAGACATGATGGACTTCTTTAACATTTCTACATACACATTAAGAAACAATGTGCAATGAGTTTATCTAACACCCTCCCACTACTTTCCAGTTGTCCTTAATGCACTTTAAAGTCATCTTGAAGGAAAAAGTTATAAAGTTGAGCAAGTTAAAAAAAGTTTTTTTTACACAAATTAGAAATGCAACAGAGACCCATTTATTTGTAGTCAATATTAGATATCACTCGTAGATCTTTATTGTGGATGTAGCACTTTCTTTATTATTGTTTTCAAACAGTGCAGCCAACGTGTTTCATCTTACAAAGGCTTTATCAGGGAAATAAACTCGGTCCATTTGTATTATCATTGATCTTTTTTTTGCAGAGCACACAAACAAAGTCCAACATAACAGTAATGTTCACTTTAAATCCTCGTAGCAATTAAGCAGTCAAACTCCAGTAAATCAATTCCTTTGTGACAGGCATTAGTGCGGCGAAGTCAAAGTTACGTAAAGAACCACGGTCCTGTGGTCCATCCCATGGCCGAATCTCAATGTCTCTGTCCAGAGCGCGTTTCCCAACAACCAGAACTCACAACAGCAGCAGGCACCTTTTTCCAAGTCTCTAGAGGTCATCTAATCAGGTGGTTACCCATTACAAAAGCCTTTGTAAGGTGAAATGTGTTGGCTGCACTTTTTGAAAACCATAATAAAGAAAGTACTACATTCACAACAAAGGTCAAACGAGAGTTATATCTAATCTTGATTGCAAAAGCACATAAATGCATCTGTTGCCTCTCTAATTTGTGTAAAAAATCAATGCTTAACCCCTCCCCTGCTGATGACGGAACCGCTCCGTCATCAGCTGTGGTGGCGCTGTGCTGATGACGGAGCGGTTCCGTCATGGCCCGCCCGGCGCTCCTGCGCGGCGCGAATTCCGCGCCTGCGCTGAGCGTTCTATTGAGCGCTCCGTCATAAGCACAGCGCAACCGACGCTGGTGATGGAGCGGTTCCGTCACCAGCATGCGCCCGCCGCTCTTCCGCCCCGCCCCCTTAGCACTGCGGCGGAATAGCTGCCGCAGTGAAGGGGTTAATATATGGTCAATAAGCAGCTAGCCATTTGAAGTGGGCAACTGAGTTCTGTCAACACAGCGATTACCTCATGTGGTGCTGCATTGGGCTCACTGGCTGCGGTTCATTTGTTCAGTAAGTTAAATAAAGACTTCAGTCTCCAAGTGGTGCCCTCCTCAGCTTCATTCATGACAACAGGCCTTTCTTCCCTCACAGTTGATATTCCAAGTCAAATTGATGGTAAGTGGAAATGCTTCTCCGCCTTTGAAGTAGATTGTCATCACCCATTCTACTTCATAGTCAATATGACACAGGTGATGTTCAACTACTGCCCAATCTCAAACCTCACATATCTCAGTGAAAAGATAGAAGGAGGAGTCACCAGAAAACTGCAAGACTGTGAAGCAGAACGTCTTTCTGGATGACCACTAGTCTAGATTCAGACCATCTCCAGGAGCAGAATCCACATAGAAAACATGGGAGAATTCCTCATCTCCCTTGAAGTAGTGCAGCATGCAGCTTTGACCCTTCTTGCTTAAGATACAGTCAACTATATACCGTTGTGGAACTGCCTTCATAGATGTAGGAGAGTGTCTCTTCCTGCACATAGACAATCTTCTGTGCAATGCAGGCAACCTTACACTACGGCACAAGTGTGTCTGTGTTGGTGCTAGGTGCCTTTTTTTAGCTCCAGCGCAAAGGAAAATACAGGGGTGTGCCTTATTCTTGTAAATATGGTGCATTCCTACATTTTTTAAATAACGTAGTGTGGCATGGCTAAATTGCTTTGTAAATATGCCCCATGGTATTTAAAAAATAGTTGATTAGTTAGTGGCTAAAACGTCTAATGTTTAAACTGTAATCAGTTTGCAATAATACATGCTTATGTAGACGTTTGTTTAAAAATTGTATAAAGATTTTCTCTTATGTTTCACACTTTGGGCCTATTTCTTGTATTTAACATACAGTTCCAACCTTCAGCAGAAGAGTGTAGGATACTGATAAAAGTTTGTGTTTGTCTAAGTAGAAACTACTTTATATCCAGCAAGGAAACTACTGGTCAACAATTGTTTAACCTATGCATTTTATTTCCAAAAGTTTGGAACAAGAATTAGAAACAATATCACCTCCGAGAAATATTACCTACAATCCAAAATGTGAGAGATTTGCAGTGTCAGAAATCTGTTAAAAAGTGAGCTTTTTTAAGGTTCTTTTGTTCTTTAGCCAAGCTGGGTATACTGACTACACACTGAGCGACAGTGTTCGAGTCTCTGACGTCTTTGCTCAAAATCAAAGACTTACACTCATTGACAGCATTATGGGGACAGACGAGCCCTAAACAGTATTTGAGAGGCCACGTATTGAGCTACATGACGGTACCTATGGACGGGGTGTCTAGAGGGGTGACAGACCAAACCTCAGTTTTCACCAGCATGCCACAGTTTTCTTCAGCTGAGTTGCCCAAAGTACCACATTATAAATATGTTTGCTTTAAAATCAATTATGAAATTCTATCTATTTGAGAAATGAGGAAGGAAAGGGAAAACAAAACCATTAATAAATGTTGGAACTTTGCAAGAACTACTATAGTACAGCATGGAACCATGCAGTGGGGTGGGTCAGCTACAGCCATGCAGTGATAGAAACCACGGGGCAGATTTACAAGCGCCGACGTTGCAGCACTTTTGTGACACAGGGGCGGCGCAAAGCCAGCGCCATGCTGCGGGGTATATACAACGTGACTCATCTAGGGAGATGCGTCAATTTGTGAAGCCCTGCGCCACATGTGGGCGTTCCGGCACAGGGAGGGGGGGGGGGTTCCGGCGCAAGAACGCTTTGGGAAAGTGGCAGAGTGAAATCTAGAGGATTTCACTCAGTCACTTTTCTGACCCCGCTGCGTCAAGACCTTACGCCCACTTGAAGCAGGCGTAAAGAATGATGCAACACAGCTAGTATAGGGCCCCCGAGCAGTCCTGGAGTTGCGTTGCGCTTGCGACACAATTCCAGCACTGCGCCACCTTTATGGCATCAGATGCGTCACACATCTGTCTATTCTTGTGCCATGGTACGCCGCATTATAAATGCGGCGCATCCATGGAGGCGCAAGAGGTGTCTGCTATGACGCAAAATAACTGGCGCATCCCTGCTGATATGCAGGGATGAGTCCGTTATTGTAAATCTGCCCCCGCATTGTCAGTGGAAGGGAGCTGAGACCCCTGTTTCAGCTGCCAACCCCTCTTCACTCCAATTGCCTCAGGTGAAAACTGAGCTGGCTGCTTTAGAACTCTGGGCCCGGTCATGTGATTCTTCAGAAAAAAAATGTGACTTTATGTAATGCAATCTGGAGCTCATGTAAAGTTCTTTAAAGCCCTTGTGCCATTTTTCGCTATTTAAAAGCTGCAAAAAGACAATAAATAAATGTGGACCCTTTCACAAACGAAGGTAAACTTTCTCGTATTGACTTGAAATCTGAATCACTATTTGACTAGAACTTGCCGACATTTTTCTGAACAAATTGTAATTGTGATACATTCTTATTACCAGCCTTTGTTGTCTGCTCTTCCTGGCGAAGCCGCCAGGACTAAAAACGTAATATTAGAAATCTCTTAGGGAACATATAGTGTGTGTGTGGGGGAGGAGGGGTGGTGAATAATCATGTGTCGCCCCCCAGAATCCGGGTGCCTTCTCTGGCAGTAATCATATATGCTCAGCAAAACTCATATCCTTACTTTTCTCATTTAACATTTTTTTCACCTCCATTGCCGTTGATTTGGCCACCAGAATAGTTCATCTATTTCAATTTGGGCTTCTATTATTATTTGCTCTGATGGGAAATTCTTCATCACTGCAATGTCACATTCAGGTCACCTTTTTTCCTTTATTGTAAGAATATTGCATTAAGCTGGTCAGAAAATCCTACATCATTCCATTGATGCAGTCTTAGCGGAAAGGGCTAAAGAAGTTCAAGATATCATCTTCACGTTAGTGAATCCCATTGTGTTCCTGAAATCCCTCATCTACCACCTGAATGGCTTAACTAATGGCTTCTGAGACTGTAGTATCTTTCTATTCCAAGGTGACCCGAGTGGACCCTGCTGCCATTACGTCATAGTTTCTATTTGTAGCAGGAGACCCAATTAATCTCTATTGTTCTTTGAACAATGGGTGTTATCAAATGCTGAACTCCAGTCTCGAACATCAGGAGGTGGTCCTAAGATGTATGCAGATATATGTAGAGAACAGGTCTGTTCAGTGGTGGCTCGCTTATGGCGTGCTATGGGGGGGGGGGAGGGAGGGTTGGAGCGGGGAGGGGCAGGGTAGGGCGTAGTAAACTTGGACATACAACGGAACAGAGTAATGTAACAATTACTTTCCTCCGTTCCGTTGTATGTCAGAGTTTACTACCCCCTCACCCTGCCCTTTCCCGCCCCGACTCACCGCCCCGCACTGTACCCAATGCGAGCCGCCACTGGGTCTGTATCTCATCCACTGATAAAATAATTCAACTTAATTAGCTAATATAGAACTAGACATCATACATATATTTTCAACATTTAGACCCTGATTACGAGTTTGGGTGCAATTTATTGCAGATGATAAATAATGATACCACGAGGTATGTTATTTATCGGGTTCGATAAATAACACCTATCACGAGTTGGTGAGAAATACCGTGGATTTTGATGTTTAAAGCTTCAAAATCCACATGATACTGTAAATACCCTCCCTTTGCTTTAGCCCTGTTAAATTTAGGCAGGTTTGACCTGCTGATATTTAACAAAGGTTGGGTAATTTAACGCATCAATAATTATTGGATGGATTAAATATCTAACAACTCGTAATTCCGACCAGTGCTCAAACAGGGCATGGATCGGAACATACTAACCAACACATAATCAGAGCCTTAATATGTAATTCACTTTTGATTACTGATGTTCCTAAATCTACTCCTTCTCTTCAGTGTTAAACCAATTTCTTAATGGGGTTTATGATTGTGTGTCAGAACATTGTTTAATGAAATTGAGTTGGATTTAAATATTATGTCCTAAGTGTCATTTTAAAAATACATCCCATTGGATGTGGATTTTCTTATATTAACTCCAGTGGTGAATATTTTGTAAATGAAATTTGGAACACAATGTTTATGCCTGATGATATCTTGATGATATTATGCTTCTACTTCTGGTCTGATTACTCTGCATCCAATACTTCTTCTCTCCATATATGAGTCTTCACACTGCAGAATTATTTTGCACAGTTCCTGTGGAAATCGATGAGAACGTTTCCATTCGAATTTAGAAGGGAGATGAGTGACTGGCATTCTAAGTTCCAAATTACAAACTTTGTATATCAAAATGATGTAGGCTTCTTAAAAAATCTGAACACTATATTGCAAATATTGACCTTTGATACATTTGTTTGGAGCTGTGAGTTGGTAGGAACAAATCTTGGCTTATCTATTGGGCTTGTCAGGATGAGGAGAAGTGTAAGTATCCATGTATGATCCACAGACCTCTTTGGGAACCTGGTCTACGGTACCTCAGGGAGGTTTTCAGAAGGTACTTAAAAGGTTGCTGACATTGTGAGAATTAGGGCTCATTATGCTGACATTCTACCGACTCTGCTGAAGAGAGCCTGCAATTGCATTTTAACATGCATTGTTATGGATTATCTTTCCTTCGTCCATCCTGGCCACTGAAACTATTCAAAGCCTTGAAGACCAGACTTTTTCAGAGAGCCTATGACTATACAAATGCCTGTCACCAAGGTTATTCCTGCGATTGTGCCCCGCCATGTGAAACATTCCTTGGATAGTGCAGGCATCTTATACAATAATATTAATAAAAGATGACCTTGGTACCCCTAAGTAGTGCTGATCGAAGTTTTGAAGTTTTCAATTTATCAAATTTGCAGTTTTCTTTAATATCGTTCTAGTTATGTAAAGAACAAAAACAGACTGCTAGCAAAGGACCCTGGGTTGCGGTTAGAGATTTCCCACCGCTGCACAGGGTTGGGAGCACAGTTACTTCCACACCGCCATCTTGGAATAGTAAATAAACAGTAGATATAAAATAAAATAATATGGCAGGAGCATCATGCCTTATGAACGCACAGCAGTGGCAAAGCATGCAGACGAACAGCAGTGGCGATGCATGCACTTCTCTCTGGGCTGCCATAGCTTACAACAAGCAAGCACATGTGTGAAGACACATGCTTGCTCACATGTCATCAGGTATTTTTCAGTCACTTATGCCAACTACGTTGTGTGTGCTTTTTAACATAACTAACTCAGGCACTCTGATGCACTTAAAGAAATTAAGTTAAAAAATGAATGGGAATTTAAACTTCCAGTAGATGTTTCAAAAGAACAATTAAATGATGACGTTTCAAAAGTAGCGAAATATCTCTGTACCATAGTATAACATGGTGAACAAAAGTACAATACATCAAAACGAACCACAGCACTACAACGAACCACACTCCAGAGAACAACACAGAATGACAGTATAACCAGACAACACATCTCGCTTGCTGTCACAAAACCATCAAACATACCAACAATGAACAGAGAGCAAACATATAAAAACACACAACACCAGCAGAGACCATAAGCTCACATAACAACAGTGGAAATGTAGAAGGATAGGAAAATACATGGCAGCGATACAACCGAGACTGGCGTTCAGAACTACGAACAGCAACGAGATATGCAATAAATTAGAACAAATATGAACATTAAACACCACTGCACAGGTGCTTTCAAGATTTCACTACAAGATATAATATATGATGTCATGACACAAAGTCATGCTATCAGAAAGTTGTATACAACATAAAAACAAAACGAAGTAACATCATGTAAAATCAAAGACGATTCTTACCATATCATTATGTCAACTTCACCGTATAAAACATGTTGACATAACTATTGCCTTATCCTTGCATTGGCACCTCAACATCGGCATTTACAACATATTTGACTGCATTTGTGAACCGAAATCACCTTCAAACAGACAATTTTGCTTCTTTTGATTGCTTCTGTCAGCAACCATTAATGCTCATTGCACATTAGTTTGGGATCAATAAATATATGCAAATAAAGATTTATTCTGTTGGACTGTCAGAGGTTGCCTTGCACCGATGATCAAGCCATTGTGCCAGGCCCTCCCTTCCACCCTTCTTCCTGTCTTGTGATCTTCGAACAAAGAGCACACTTTCTCATGACTTCCGTTAGACTCGTGCCCTGCACGTGTAACTACTATCGGTCGAAGGCCGTGTATTGATCTGCCATTTCTTCTGGAAGGTTGCTTATTTTAAAGCAAGCACAAAGCTTGGGGTCACTGGAAAGGTCAACCCCATTCACATGACCTTTCACCCTCTTTTGACAAAGATAAACCGCACAACTGCTTCTTACTGCCTGCTTCACCCATCACATTTCCAATTACAATGAAACGCTAGACTGACTCAAAAAGTGAAATTGGAGAGATACTTAAATAAACATGCTTGTGGTCTAAAGAAGCATGTTTTAGTGACTTGTTTTATGCACTCTGGCATAAACAATTAATTGTAGAGGTTCCTAAAGAAATAGGTGGATAATGTGCCATACTAGCTGCCATTTCTCTTAAAACAAGCATTTGCAATGCAATAGGTCTCACATTAGGAAAGTTTGAGCTATTGGTATTGTAAATAACACATTTTTTATTTATGTTTTGTTTTTGAAAATAGCGAAATTAATAGCTTTGTCATTTACAATGCCAATAGTTATAACCAGCCGCGACCCGTGGAGGGAGTTCGGTGTGACAGGAAGGCGGTGTGGGGTAGGGGCAGAGTGGGGGGTGGTAAACAACGGAATATGGATAATTGCAGGTAAGTAAACAATTTAATAAATAAAACAAATTTCGTAGCGTGCTTTGCATCACATTTTGCAATGCAGGGCGTGCTACAAATTTCGTTTTATTTATTAAATTGTTTACTTACCTGCAATTATCCATTGTTAGACGGAGACCTGGAGGGTCGGCCAAGTACAGGGTGGAGAGGCCTCCGGTGAGGGCCGTCTCGGCGATCGTACAGACAAGTAACTTCCCCCCCACAGATGAACACCACACAAGGATGGGTTCGACACACTTTATATAAGAATATTGAGGCAAGGTGATAACGATACAGCAGGCCCAGGATACGAGGATCCTGTCAATTCTAGTCTCTGTAGGGAAAAGGGTAGCGGGACAGTCTTAGTACCGGTCCGGTACGGGAGCAGCAAGAGGTGAAGCTCACAATCCTCGAGCTTGAGGGTTCGCAAAGATGGGCCGCGGCAGCGCCAGCAGGCTACGAAGATGGTTCGAAGTGATGAGGGCCGCGGCAGCGCCAGCAGGCTATGAAGATGGTTCGAGGTGATGAGAGCCGCGGCAGCGCCAGCAGGCTAGGTCGAAGGTTCACAACGAGGAGGGCCGCGGCAGCGCCAGCAGGCTACGACGATGGTGCACGACGAGGAAGGCCGCGGCAGCGCCAGCAGGCCAAGACGATGGTTCACGTTGAAGAGGGCCGCGGCAGCGCCAGCAGGCTTCAGAGATGGTTCACAAGAAAGGGTTGCGGCAGCGCCAGCAGGCCTCCAAGGATGAGTTCGTCTCGGTGTCTCTCGACTCCAGGATACAACTGCCTTCCTGCTCTGGAGCTGCCCCAGTTATAGGTCTGGTCTCCTTTGATGTCCGGACCCTCGCACTTGGAGGTCGGGAGGTCCGGGATGAGGGAGTCCAGACACCCAGCAGGGGGGTGGAGCCAGCGCCCGGGGAGGCCGGGGGCGATCGACACCTGGCGGAGGGGAGCCATTGACACTCCTACTCCCATTGACTTGCCAAGTGGTCTCTCCGCCTCCTGGGTGGATGGTGGTGCCTCGATGTCGGGGCCTGGCCAGGCCCAGGGTTGGGGCCTTGTTAGGTAGTGTCCAAAGATGGCGGCTGGGCCGGGGCCGTGGCGCTGACTGGGCCCCGGGTCAGCCGATACGGGGGTGTTCGGTGTAGGAGAGTAGGGTCTGCAATCCTATGATCACCCGGACTTTTTGCTTTTGTTTCACTGGTTTACGACTTTCTCGGGCTGTGGGCCTGCTAATCAGACCCACAGCCTAGCTGTTCTCTCTCTAAATTGATGCGTGTACCTTAGGTGCATTACCCAATTGGAACTGGGCCACCTTGTCAGACCCTGTAACTCAGGGCATCGGTGTACCCAGGGCCTACCAGGGGCTGAAGCATGTATTATGCCACCCCTGGCTGGCCATCTAAATCTGACACAACTGGCTGCACGACAGCTGGGGCAACGTAGCGTACACGCTCGTTGCTATAGGTATAGTATCCCTATATCTAACCTCACAATGGACACCCGGGTTCCTATCAGTCACTCCTATGGCAGGCCTTGACAATCCTGAAGGCAGAGTGCATGGACCCGTGTGAATTGGGCTCTGGCACGAGCCGAGCCCGGTTGCAGCTTGCGGAACCAAGACCCAATGGCTGCTCCATGATAACGCGTATCATATCGGTAACTTCGGTATAGCGTTATCAAGACATGTCGAGTAAGGTGTCATACGAATCGGGATGCTACCCCCTCACCAATTCTGGCGACGAGGGTAGCCTTCCGCCCTTCTAGAGGGACACGACATGTACGTAACTGTGAACCCCGGTTAAAGTTAACTAAAGCCTCAGCTCCACAAAATGGATGCTGCCACCACAGATACGAGTCTGACCTCCTGCTGCTGGGAGTCCTTCCAGCGAGGAGAGCTTGGACAAAGGGTTTCCTGTCAAGGGCCGTGTTTGCACCGTCCCAGACAGGGTTTGTGTATTCTGGGTAGGTAGGGCTTTGCGAGAAGGTGACTGCGGAGTGGCACCCCGGTGCTCACTACGCATCTGCCGGTCAGAACCAGTTCCGGGGGCGCCAGCCCCTGGCCTGGGGAAAGTCCGGCAGGGGAGAGGGGTGTAACTACCCCCCTTCCTGGTCCCACCCTTAGGGCAGGACCTAGTCATGTACCCACCCCTTTCTTTAGGATAAAGGCCGGAGCGGGGACCCTTCCAAATTAGATCATCTTTGAATCAAGAATACTTTCTACGAAAGGACTTCGAGACTCTTCTCAAGATTTCTCCCTTGTGACTAAGGAGTAGTCACCCTGCATCCGCAGGCACCATCTAAGAACTCTGCGGTTTGCTGCAAGTCCTTCCTCAGGAATCCGACGGCCCAGCTCGACGAGAACCGGCTTCCCTGGCACCTCTGACCTCTACCCACGTCATCAGGTCAGCTGTGATCTGTGGGTGCGACGAGACCTCGAGGGACCGGCCATCATCAAAACCTGCACGCTTTCTTAATCAGCACGACCATCGAAGCAATTCTCTGGTGAGTGCTCTGGGGTCCGAGAAGCCCCGACCCTGAGCAGCTCCAGCACCGAAGTGCAGTCTCCCAGCATCTCCACGATCTGCGTGGGGCCCTTCTGCTCGCTGCTCAGCACGTTGTCTGGTCACTAGCCGCTGGCTTGTGCCCTTCTTTGACGACATCCGACAACCAACGCTGCTGGTCTGGTTGCTCCAGACTGGCCTTTGCTTCCATCTTTGAGAGAAGCACCCGGACCCTCCTGGTCCACTCAAGACGCCATTTTAGGCCCACCACGTGGCCCTGAAATCTGCCAAGGCTTGTTGCCCCAATCCTGGGCCCAGCGACGCCGACAGCATCAACCTTCGTGGGATAGCTCGCACCTCCATCCTGGTCGCCGACAACGCCTCCGGGTTCGTGAGACTGCAGAGCCAAGCGTCGCCCACTCACCTAGTCGAGGTGACGGCCATCCGGTGCCTTCCTGGTACCCTCCGACTACTGGCTAGTAGTACGCACTTGGTCCCCTCTGCTTTCAGGTATCAACGATCTCTGATCCAGGCTTGGATCTCTACGAACTTTTCATCACTGGTCGCCGGCCAGCAACTCCCTTTTCTTCCGGCTCCTGGCTCGTCAGCGAAGACCCCCGACGCCTGTAAGACTTGTGCAGCCGCAGCCCTCTTGGCTAGGTAACCTCGGCATTTCGGTGCCTGCATAGCCTCCTTACTCTAGGGTCCCGAGTCCCTCGCTTCCGACTTGCCTTATCGGGTCCGCCCGAGACCATTAGAGCTTTCCGTGCCCTCGGGCACTTGTTTTAATTGTGCACTTGAAGTATTTTCCTAAGAGTTTTGTTCTGTGCTTAGTACTCTGTCCTCATAAAGAGTCCAGGGCTGTTGTGATTCTTAATAAATATACTGTTTATTTTCATAACACTTGTGTGGTGTCCTTTCACTTGGGGTTCAAGGGGTATGTGATGGTATAACAGCTGGCTTAAGACGCCCTCTAGAGTTTAGCCCGAAGACTGCTCGTATCCACGCTACTAGGATAGCTGGTCTAAGGTTGACTTACAACCAATCACCATAAGGGTCGTTTGGAACGATACATAGTGGTCGCTAGAATAGCGAACGCTGCATATCGGGCCAACTTCTCACATTCGGGAGCTGGAGTTCCGTTGTGGACGGGTCATGGGTTGCCCCGGTGGGTTGCCGGGAGGGTTCGTGTCTTGGATACAGGGAGAGCAGGAGTCCGGGCCCCGTTATGTGGGGAGGGAGCGGGCCTTCCACGAGGCCTGTCCAACATCCATATTCCGTTGTTTACCATCCCCCACTCTGCCCTTCCCCCGCACCGCCTCCCTGCCCCCCGAACTCCCTCCACGGGCAGCGGCTGGTTATAACTTTCGCAAATGTGACACCTATAGCATTTGTAATGCAATACGTGTTGTATTTACGTGACTTACATGTATTGATATTACAAATAACAATGGCTTTTTTTTCAATAATTAATACTTAAATAAAAGTTATTGTAATTTATAATGGCAATTGCTTAAAGTTTTGTAAATAACTTTTGTGAAGATTATGTTCAGTGTATTTTATTGTGACGAAAATCCAAGAACAGAAGTGAAATATTAATATCTTTTTGTTACATTTGTAATAAAGTTGAAACATTGAGAGAACATATTTGAACCAGGTGTTGTTGAATGGTTGCACAGATTGATGCTGTGGTGGCGCTGAGTGATGTTGTGATGGCGAACGTGTGATGCTGTGTCATTCAGTGATGCTGTGGTAGCGCATAGTGATGCTGTAGTGCCCCTGAGTGATGCTGTGGTGGTGCGGAGTGATGCTGTATGCTATGCTATGTTTTGTTATCCTATGTTTTGTTTTATTTTGTTATGCTATGCTATGTTTTGCTAACCTATGCTTTGATTTGTTATGCTATGCTATGCTGTGTTTTGTGATGCTATGCTGTTTTGATATGCTGTGCTATGTTTTGCTATGCTCTTCTTTGTTATGCTCTGCTATGTTTTGTTATGCTATGCTATGTTTTGTTGTTTTTTATTATGCCATGCTTTGTTTTGCTATGCTATGGTTTGTTATGCTATACTATGTTTTGTTGTGTTTGGTATGCTACGTTTTGCTATGCTATTATATGTTTTGTTTGCTATGCTATGTTTTGTTGTGTTTTGTTAAGCTATGCTATGTTTTGTTGTGTTTTGCTATGTTTTGTTATGCCATGTGTTGTTGTGTTTTGTTATGCTATGTTTTGTTATGTTATGCTATGTTTCGTTATGTTATGCTATGTTTTGTTCTGCTATGCTATGTTTTGTTATACTATGCTATGTTTTGTTTTTCTATGCTTTGTTATGTTATGCAATGCTTTGTTTTGTTATGCTATGTTTTGTTATGCTATGCTATGTTTTTTGTGTTTTGTTATGCTATGCTATGCTTTGTTGTGTTTTGCTATGCTATGTTTTGTTTTGTTATGCTATGTTTTGTTTTGCTATCCTATGCTTTGTTTTGTTATGCTATGCTATATTTTGCTATGCTATGCTATATTTTGCTATGCTATGCATTTTTGTGATGCTATGCTATGCTGTGTTTTGTTATGCTATGCTATGTTGTTGAGGGTGTGTGAGTGTGTGTGAGGGTGAGTGTGTGTGAGGGGGTGTGAGGGTGAGGATGTGTGAGGGCTTGTGAGGGTGAGGGTGTGTGAGGGTGAGGGTGTGTGAGGGTGTGTGAGGATGAGGGTGTGTGAGGGTGAGGGGGTGTGAGGATGATGGGGTGTGAGGGTGTGTGAGGGTGAGAGGATGAGGGGGTGTGAGGGTGATTGAGGGTGTGTGAGGGTGTGTGAAGGTGAGGTGAAGGTGTTTGAGGGTGAGGGGGTGTGAGGGTGAGGGGGTGTGAGGGTGTGTGAGGATGAGGGTGTGTGAGGGTGAGAGGCTGTGAGGGTGAGGGGGTGTGAGGGTGAGGGAGTGTGTGAGGGTGTAAGGGTGAGGGTGAGGGAGGGTGTGTGAGGGGGAGGGTGTGGGGTTATGAGGGTGAGGGTGTAGGGTTGTGAGGGTGAGGGTGTGTGAGGGTGTGAGGGTGAGGGTATGAGTGTGATTGGTGTGATGGTGAGGGGGTGTGAGGGTGAGGGAGCTGAGGGTGACGGGGTGAGGGTGATGGGGTGAGGATGAGGGTGTGTGAGGGTGAGGGGATGTGAGTGTGTGTGAGGGTGAGGGTGTGTGAAGGTGAGAGGGGGTGTGAGGGGGTGTGTGAGGGTGAGGGTGTGAGAGTGAGGGGGTGAGGGGCTGTGAGGGTGAGGGGGTGTGAGGGTGAGGAGGTGTGAGGGTGAGAGGGTGAGGGGGTGTGAGGGTGAGAGGGTGTGTGAAAGTGAGAGAGTGTGTGAGGGTGAGTGAGGGTGAGGATGTGTGAGGGTGAGGGTGTGTGAGGGTGAGGGTTGTGAGGGTGAGGGTGAGGGTGAGGGGGTATGAGGGTGAGGGGGTGTGAGATTGAGGGGGTGTGAGGGGTTGTGTGAGGCTGAGGGTGTGGGGGTGAGGTGTGTGGGGGGGTGTGGAGGTGTGGGTGTTTGAGGGGGTGAGGGTGAAGGGGTGTGAGGGTGAGGGTGTGAGGGGGTGTGAGGGTGAGGGGGTGTGAGGGTGGGTGAGAGGGTGAGGGTGTGTGGGTGTGTGAGGGGGTGAGGGTGAAGGGGTGTGAGGGTGAGGGTGAAAGGGAGTGTGAGGGTAACAGGGTGTGAGGGTGAGGGGGTGTGAGGGTGTGTGAGGATGAGGGTGTGTAAGGGTGAGGGGGTGTGAGGGTTTGGGGAAGTGAGGGTGAGGGGGTGTGAGGGTGTGTGTGAGGGTGAGGGGTTGTGGGGGTATGAGGGTGTGTGGGAGTGTTAGGGGGTGAGCTGATGTGAGGGTGAGAGGGGGTGTGAGGGGGTGTGAGGATGAATGTGGGTGAGGGTGGTTGACAGGGTGTGTGAGGGTGAGAGGGCTAGGGGGTGTGAGGGTGAGGGGATGTGAGGGTGAGGGTGTGTGAGGGTGAGGGTGTGTGAGGGTGAGGGGTTGTATGAGGGGTGCAAGGGTGTGGGGGTGTGAGGGTGAGGGGTTGTGAGGGTATGTTAGGGGGAGGGTGTGGGGTTGTGAGGGTGTGGGGTTGTGAGGGTGTGTGAGGGTGTGAGGGTTACGGTGTGAGGGTGAGAGGGTGTGAGGGTGAGGGGGTGTGATGGTGAGGGAGGGTGAGGGTGACGGGGGTGAGGGTGAGTGTTTGTGAGGTTTATGGGGTGTGAGGGTGGGGGTGTGTGAGGGGTGTGAGTGTGTGTGAGGGTGAGGGTGTGTGAGGGGGTGTGGGTGGGTGGGTGTGGGGATGTGTGAGGGGGTGTGAGGGTGAGGGGGTGTGAGGGTGGGTGAGACGGTGTGTGAGGGTGAGAGGGGGTGTGAGGGTGATGGGGTGTGAGGGTGAGGTGGTGTGAGGGGGTGAGGGGGTGTGATGGTGAGGGGGTGTGAGGGTGTACGAAGGTGAGGGTGTGTGAGGGTGTGAGGGGGTGTGAGGGTGGGTGAGAGTGTGTGTGAGGGTGAGGGTGAGAGGGTGTGTGAGGGTGATGGGGTGTGAGGGTGAGGGTGTGTGAGGGTGAGGGGTGTGAGGGTGAGGGGATGTGAGGGTTTGGGGGAGTGAGGGTGAGGGGGTGTGAGGGGATGTGTGAGGGTGAGGGCCTGAGGGTGAGGGGGTGTGAGGGTGTGTGGGAGTGTGAGGGGTGAGGGTGAGGGGGTGTGAGGGTGATGGGATCTGAGGGCGAGGGTGTGTGAGGGTGAGGGGGTGAGAGGGTGAGTGTGGGTGAGGGTGGGTGAGAGGGGGTGTGAGGGTGAGGGTGAGAGGGTGTGTGAGGGTGAGGGGGTGTGAGGGGGTGTGAGGGGGAGGGAGTGTGAGGGTAGGGGGAGTGAGGGTGAGGGGGTGTGAGGGTGTGTGTGAGGGGTGCAAGGGTGTGGGGTTGTGAGGGGGTGGGGGTGTGAGGGGGAGGGTGTGGGGTAGTGAGGGTGTGGGGATGTGAGGGTGAGGGGGCGTGAGTGTGTATGAGGTTAAGGGTGTGTGAGGGTGAGAGGATGTGTGAGGGTGAGAGTGTGTGAGGGGGTGTGAGGGTGAGGGGGTGTGAAGGTGAGGGTGTGAGGGTGTGTGAGGGTGAGGGGGTGTGAGGGTGAGGGAGTGTGAGGGTGAGGGAGTGTGAGGGTGAGAGGGTGTTTGAGGGAGAGAGCGTGTGTGAGGGTGAGAGGGTGAGTGAGGGTGTGTGAGGGTGAGGGTGTGGGGGGTGAGGGGGTGTGAGGGGGTGTGAGGGTGAGAGGGTGTGTGAAGGTGAGAGGGTGTGTGAGGGTGAGAGTGTGTGTGAGGGTGAGAGTGTAAGTGAGGGTGAGAGGGGTTGTGAGGGTGATGGTGTTTGCGGGTGAGGGAGTGTGAGGGTGTGTGAGGGTGAGAGTGTGTGAGGGGGTGTTCGGGTGAGGGAGTGTGAGGGTGAGAGGGTGTGAGAGTGAGGATGTGTGAGGGTGTGTGTGAGGATGTGAGGGGGTGTGGGGTGTGAGGGTGTGTGGGGGTGTGAGGGTGAGGGGTGTGTGGGTGAGGGGGTGTGTGAGGGTGAGGGTGTGAGGGTGTGTGAGGGTGAGGGGGGTGAGGGTGGGTGAGAGGGTGTGTGAGAGTGAGAGTGAGAGGGGTTGTGAGGGTGAGGGTGTTTGAGGGTGAGGGAGTGTGAGGGTGTGTGAGGGTGAGGGTGCATGAGGGCGAGGGTGTGTGAGGGGTGTGAGGGTGTCTGGTGTGAGGGTGAGGGGGAGTGAGGGGGAGGGGGTCTGAGGGGGGGTGTGAGGGTGTAGGGGTGTGAGGGGTGTGGGGGTGCGAGGGGGTGAGGTTGAGGGTGTGTGAGGGTGTGTGAGGGTGAGGGGCTGTGAGGGTGGTGAGAGGGGATGTGAGGGTGAGGGTCTGAGGGTGTGTGAGGGTGAAAAGGTGTGTGAGGGTGAGAGGGTGGGTGTGGGTGGGTGAGTGGGTGAGTAAGGGTGAGGGTGTGTGTGAGGGTGAGGGGTTGTGAGGGTGAGGGGTTGTGAGGGTGAGGTGGTGTGAGGGTGAGGTGTGAGGGAGGGTGAGGGGATGTGAGGGTGAGGGGATATGAGGGTGAGGGGGTGGGAGGGTGAGAGGGTGTGTGAGGGTGAGAGGGTGTGTGAGGGTGAGAGGGTGAGTGAGGGTGAGGGTGTGTGAGGGTGAGGATGAGGGGGTGTGAGGGTGAGGGGGTGAGGGTGAGGGGTGTGAGGGTGAGGGGGTGTGAGGGTGAGGGTGTGTGGGGGTGTGAGGGGGTGAGTGAGGGTGAGAGGGTTGTGAGGGTGTGAGGGTGAGTGAGAGTGTGTGAGGGTGTGTGAGGGTGTGAGGGTGAGTGAAGGTGTGTTAGGGTGTGTGAGGGTGAGAGGGTATGAGGGTGTTTGATGGTGAGGAGGTGTGAGGGTGAGGGTCCATAGTAAATGGTGGCAGGGCAGATATCATAAGAAAGACTTGAAGAGACTGCGTGTTGACTGCGTTGGTCAGTTTCAGAATCAGCAGGGGCAGAGTCAGCACAGTCTGCGAGGGATCAACATGTCTAGAGGAAAAGCATAGTGGATGTAGCATTGCAGCTAGCAAGTCGAGTGTTTTCAAGCTGAGTGTCCCTAGAGGGATGGCAACACAGCAACAGCATTTGAGGAGCAAGGGTACTGCAAACAAGCACGGCAGGCTTTCACTTTCGTCCAGAAAAAAAACGAGAAAGGTGCAGAGAACGTCGAACAAAACACGGCGTGCCCACGAAATGGATGCACAAAAAAACCCAGCGCTCGGCATTGCTGTGGCAGGGGGCGGGGCGGGCGGGGGAGCGGGAGCGCATTCCTTTGAAGTCTGATGCCAAGGCTCAGACAACTGGTGGTGTGCGATGTGCCCGGGGGGGCGGGGGAGCAGCAGCCCTTGAAGTCTGATGCCGAGGCACAGACAAATGGTGGTGTGTGCTGTGGCTGGGGATGGTGTGCAGGCGCATAGCTCGCATGAACTCTATGCGATCCGCAGCCGTTTTGGTAGACTTTTCTTTTCCGCTTACTATAATCTCGCCTTTTTATCCCTGCGGGAAAGAATATGTGAGACCTAAAAATTAGCGAGTAGTGACCGCATACATGTTAAGATTATCATTACAATCCCTGCCTCTGAGGCAAGAAGCTTTGATCATTGGGAGGTATAAAACAAACGTCTGCTCATTGATTGCAAATCATTCCCACATTTGGTCAAGTCATTCAAAAGCTCTTGCATGTAATAGTAGCACTGTTACTTTTAAAAAATAGAGTTTTTTTCTTCCTAAAGGACATATAGGAAAAAGAGCCCTTGCATATTCATTAATGTTTATGAGCATTTGAATTTCAAATGGGTACCTCATCTTTTACCAGGAGATGGACGTCTTCTTAGTCACTCTACCTTTTCTTATTTTGATGTTTTAACTTTCAATCTTTTGCCCTACGTCCTCCCTTACAGGCAACCTTGTGTAAAACCCTTCAGGCCAAATGGCATATTTTGGTAAATTATTTACCAAGTTTATATCATTCATCACTTTATCAGCAACTAACATTTTGGTATGAGGGGGACTTTAACACTTGGATGGTAGGTAAAATCCTTAATAACTTCATCTGTGCAATCTGAATCGTGTGCACCTTTAGATCTCAAGGAACTTGTTGTCAGCCCCACCCATTGTGCCGACCACACTATCAATCTCCCTTTTCCTTCCCTAATTTCCTTACTCAGCCCCATTCCTTTCTGGTGAGTTGGTCTGTTGCACTTCCCTGGCTTCCCTGTCTTTGGAAAACCATCATGCAAATACCATAATTACTATGTGGAACTTCCCCCAAATCACAGAATCTAACATGACTGACTTACTAGAGGCCCATCCCATCTCCCTAGACTCAGATCTTGAGGCCTCTATGGCTTCAGTCCATACCTGGATAAATTACACTCTAGATTTTTCACTTTTATTTAAACTTTCATATTTCATTGAACTTCTCCATCCACCCCTTTGTATTCGGAATTCTTAGTTGACACTAATAGGACCTGCAAAGCCTTGGTAAGTGTATGGAATATGGACTACTCTCCTTAATCTGCAGCTTCCTACAATATAGCATTAAAACCTATACAAAGAAGTTAAACCTGTCCACTCCACATAGTATACCAATAGGATTAAAGAAGCTAGTTTTGTCTTGAATCCTGAAGTTCATGGTTTCCAGGGATTGTGCCCAGTGTCGCAGGAACTAGGTCACATTTGTCAGATTCCATGATACAAGCGTGCTATAGTCTGGTGTCTGAGACTGTTGCATATGTGCCAGTGTTTGCTGGGGAGGTGAAGGAGCATAGAGTCACAGAGTAACACAGCTCAGTGCTTCTGGGATGCGGTAGAAAAAGCCAGATAATTCCAAGAAGAGCTGGAACTCTCTCAAAAGGTTAGAAAATTCTGGAAGGAGCTGTAATGTTCCAGACACTTCTGGGTTAGTAAGAACTGGAATAATTTAAGCACCTGTCATAGTATTACACTTTGCTTGGCAATAGCGATTCGCGTGCTCTCTACTCTGTATTTGGCTCCAGGAGTGTATTCTGAGCATCTGAGGACTAATCATTGCCCCTTCACTTCTATCCCCTGATAAGATGTTCTACCTATGCTCAGAAGGCATTGTATGCTGTTGTCCTGTTGTACCCAGGTATAATTCGATTAGTAGCACCTTGTTTTATAGGATTACATGTGTTACTGATGGAGCGAGGGTGAAAACGAATTTTTTTGTATATCCCTCATGAAGTCACCTTCCCATAACTGTAATATGTATTAATCGTGTGGTTTTAAATTAACCAACGTAGAATATAAAGCACACACACAAATACACGTGGGATGCTAATTTGCTTGTGTTGCAAACCGTAATATATTAATTATGTGAAACTGTCTTACTAATATAGTGTGGAAATGCTATAATTTAATGAAAGGCTATGCATGTATGCTTCTTAAAAGTATAATTGTGGCAGAAATGACGGAGAATAGCAAGAAAACAACGCATATATGTGGCTTTTGAGCAAGGTAATCACTAACAGGGTCAACATAGAATGGGGGAGGTAAACAGAAGGGTTTTACTTTGAAATCTAATGTTTAATTGTGTTTGTTTCTATGATAGTTCCCGTTATGGCCCATGCAGACCAGGAAAACATGGAGGGTTTGCGAGACTCCAAGAGAATGTCTTTCTACGCATGTGCGACTGTGCTCGAGAGATGTACAAGCAGTCTGTGCCTGTGCGGCTGGTATCAAGGTCAGCGTGGCCTGAAGAGCAGGATGGTACCAAGTTAAGATGTCGGTGTTGTGAGCCTGGGAAAGTACAGCAAAGTGACAAGTTAAAGGACAAGGGTGAAAGAATGCAATAACGAACAATCAGAACTTTATTGTGCTTAGAACTATGACTAGGTTGAAATATGGACAATGAGGAGATGAGGTTATCCTCATCCACCCCTTGAATGGACCAGTGAGAATTGAATGCGGACCCTAAAAGTTTCATATTTTAGCTAGATAGCTATGGAAAAAGGGTATAAAAGAGGTTGTCTGGAAGATAGAAAAAAGCTTGCTTTTGAATTACTTTTCGCACCACGACAAGCTGTTGGACTGATCGATTTTTCCTTAGTGCAAAGACTTTGATATTTTTGCTGACTTTAACTTTTGACGGGGTGGTGGGTTCTGATGGGTGGTGAACATTGAGAAAGAATAAAGAGGCTGTTTTTGGGAACTCTGTTGTTCTAATCCTGATTTCTATTGCCGAGAAGATTGGTAATATGTCTTTGACTTATTTTTCTGAACTATTCTTCTAATAAATGTAAACTGTTTGAATTTAATTTTCTCTTTCTTTAGGTAAATTAATAAAATGTTTAATTGAATTCGAACTAAAGATTTAATAAAGTAAGGTCATGCTAGGAGATTAAACATTTTTAAATAAAAATGTATTAAGTAGAGAATTAAGCTGGTCTTATTGTCCATTAGTTAACTTTTACTAGCTGATCCATTGACCAAACAGCTCGGTGTCTTAAATGTATTCTCGAGAATTAAAACCATGGTAAGATCTAATAAAATGCATATGTATATATTGTATAGAATTTAGACTAAATAGATGAAGTATGACACTCTGCTATTCCAGCAGCTCATCCTCTAGTTTTGACTGATCTTGGGAGCAAGGTGGTTTGTGTGAATGAGTGACTCGTGGTATTATGGGCCCAACCGACGAGTAAAGTGTGCTAGCTCCTAGGATATAAAGTGATGGTTTGGAGTTTGTTTTAGAGCAGCACTGGATCATTACCAGTTGGCCCATTGCAGATCAAAGATCTTTCAGGCTCAGTTTCCACAAACCTGTGCCCTCAAGGTCAGTGGGCTAAGAAAATTAAAGAGTGTTTATTTTCTCTCTTTCTCCCATCTCCCTTTTTCACTTGTACAGTCACTCAGATTCTGGAATTCATTACCGATTGAAAGGGGAAAGAGTGGGCTTAGAATCCTAACATATTTCCATCAGAGACGTTTTTAAAGTTTGCCAAGAAGTATCAAATCCTTCTTTAGACCTATGTGGATTGCTCACCTCTCATTTAATTACTAAAATTCAGACAATTCAGTCATCCCTTGTCCCCTACTACCAGCAACCATTTAGAGATGCCATCTGGCCTGGGTCCCATAGTTGCTTAAAAGTACTGATTGTGTTGGAGTACTTCCCTCTCAAACTTAGTCAGATGCATGACTTAATCGTGACTAGTAAATCTGGCTTCCTGTTGGACCGTTACCCTTTTCTACAATCTTGGATCTGAGATTTTCACTCATGTCTTTGCATCTAATATTAATTCTTCTGTTAAAACGGCCTCTTTGATTTTACAAAAGTAGCTTGTGAAGGTCCCCCCTCTCTTAAAAAATCTTACAGCCAACCCTAATGTAGTGTAGTTCCTATATTCCCAATAAGCTCTGCGCATTGGAATAATATATCCCATAGATGTGACGTAGGACTTATGTCTACTAGGTCGCTATCAAATATATTAAACTTAATTGTGAGTGCCAGCTAGCTCAGAGGTCACTAGAAACTTTCTCGAGTTCACAAGAAGGGTTTTTGTTTCTGACAACCGCATAAACATGACAACTTTGTTTACCCAAGATAAAACTGATCTTCAGAGTCGTGGAAACAATGAATAGCTATTTTACTCAGGCATTCGTGCATGCTTTGTTTCACCAGAGGTGCAGAGAAATAGAGAGACAGGCGTTTTCATTAAAAGTATTTATTGAACAGTCTTCTTTCTCAAGCGGAAGAAATGAACTGCTACACTCGTGATACTGGTTGCAAAGTACAATGCATACAGTAAGAAGAGTATTATAAAATAATACTGTAAAAGCATTGTATGGTTCATAGACCATAGATAAATACATACATAAATAACAAAGGCTAAAAAGTACTCAGCTGGTGCTTCTAAAATATGCCTACGCCGATGTACCTAACCTAAGCCTAGTACGAGGGAAGAAGTAAGTGAGGTGTAGCATAAATTTAGTATTCTTTGCCAAGAATCTATCCAAGATTTCTCTTAGGGTCCAATCAGCTCCGTACCTTGGTTTAGAATGAAGGAGGTCAGTCTCAGGACTCGATTTCCCAACAACCCGCAAGGGTAGCTTGGAAACACTGGAGCTGGATTTCTCGGCAAGAGAAAAGACAGCGTCTCTCTCAGTGCGTCTGCTGGAGGGTCGGCTTCCTTTGGCACTTGCTGTAGCAGGATGCGTCTGGCAAGTAGATAGTCGCACTGCTCCAAACCACTGTGTCTTTGCTATGGCAAGGGTGGGCATATTTATACCTTGAAGGTGCTGAGTTTGACGTAAAGGTGGACATAATACGTCATCAAAGAGTCTTCGAGTTCTTGGACAAATCCATATTCAAGCAAAGGGAAGTCCCTAGCTGCTGAAGCCAAGTTTTCCAAGAAATCGTTGTGGATTTTCGGAAGTAGTGGAAGTAGCCATGCCATATTTGAACTGCATGAGCTATGTCTAAATATGGTTATGATTTCTATGCCTATATAAGGATATGGTGATTTATACCTATATAAGGGCATGAATCGGGAACATTACACTAGGGTCCTAAAATGCTATACAACACCCACTCCATTTTATTATGTTCAACATTTCTAAATCTCAGCACTAAAACATATCTAAAGCATGTCTTTACAATCCCACCGAAAAATACATAAAATGCATTTGAAATTGTTGTACACGAATAAATGAGCATTTATACTGAACGCATTTAAAAAGCAATGATTTCATTTCAGTCATATAGCATGTTGTTATTATTGCTAGCTGAATGAATCATAAAAATTACATTTTATGAAATGGCTCTAAATACAGAAAAAAAGGTTGAGATGATCCCATAGCAGAAAATATAAACTGTTTTGGTTTCTTGATAAGGTCAATATTGTTTCTAGGAAGTATTCAAAGAATTCTTATTCTCTAAGAATAGTTCTACTTTAAGCAGATTGCTTTATGCCAAGGTTTATTTTTGGAAAAAAGTCAAATCAAATCGTAGAAAAATAGAGTTCCGAAGTTAGAAAGTTTTGTTTTGCAAAAGTGAAGGTCGAATTTCAGAGTTGAAAGAACACTGTGTGCTAACTTCAAAAGTTATTCTCAGAGTCAGGAGAAAACATTAAATCGTCTAGGCTGGCAAAGAAATCATCTACCACAGTAGATGAAAGTTGAACCACTTCATTAAGTAGATCAATCGTACACAGATGAGAAGCATTGCCATCAGCAATGTTCGCAGTAGATGGTACCTGTGTGCCTGTTAGTCCACGAATCTCACCCTCAGCTGGAATTGTCGGTGAGATCTCAATGAATGCCATCATCAGGATTGGTAGCTGTTGGGGGCAACACAATGCATGAGTTGTTACCGGACCCAGCAAAGCATTAACAATCGTTGGCAGGGCTGATGGAAGTGTTAGACAGATATCCAACACGCAATCCTCTCCACAAAGCAGGCATCGTAGAACAGGTAAGATGCAATCTTGCCAGATTGGTCTGAATGACAGGAACCACTTGGTATTCAGATCTCTCCAACGAGCCAAGCCAAGAATCTGTGTTAATGCGTTCACGATACAGCATTGCCAGAAGAATGTTCTCCATGGTAATCTGGGTATCGCTGGTGACCGGACTTGCCATAACGGAGCAGGAGGAACAAAAATAGTATCCCTGCTAAGAGTCCCAAGATGAGAGGCAGGCCGCCAAACACAGAGTGCACGAAGTTAGTAAAAATGCCAATGACTGCTTCAAAGGGTGCTAACAGACCCGAAAAAAATCATCTTACATACATGTACAATACCACTGGTATCAGACATGTTTAAGATACAACCTAGCATTCCTGCAAAATGTATGGGGCAGTTTGTTGATAATAAGGCATGTATCTCGCAGAGGACCTTGCAACTTGCAGATTATACGTCTCTCTGGACGTGGTCAGTGGCACAGTTTTTTGTAAAAGAATGGCTTTCATTCTGCCTAATGTATCAATTCATATAGAAGAGATGTTCAGTAAAGGCCATAGTGGCGACTCCCCGCCTGTCTTAGTTTTTGGAAACAATACTTGCATACAGCAAGTGACCCTGGCTGACACACTAAGGAGATAGGCTGTTCCTGGCATCATTCCACAACAGCTGTGATCATTCAGCATTATGTAGCTCCCATTGGAATGCTGCCTAAAAATTGGATCTATCACTGCTGCCGGGGAACCCTGCAGGAGGCATGATAAGTTGTTTGAAGAACCATCAGAGGCTCCATGTAAATTAATGCCTTGACATAGAAGTGTACCGCTCAATGTGGTTTTGCAATTTTTACCACTAAGAAATACCTCCTTTTCCCCACTCCAACATTTGTGTGTGTATGGTAAATTCCAGGTCGACTTTATGTACTCTTTAAACAATCTTTCATACAGGCCTGCTGGTATGTTTTTTTTAAGCAATACTGAAACTGGAAAATCGTCACTGGTATCATGATGGTGCCATGTATTATCCATTCAACGCCAGTTTCTCAGAAACGGTTAATGGTAATCTCTCCAGTTTTTCTATGCTCAGCACCGTATAGTCTGCTCCCCTCTGTGCCAAAGAGATTTGTTTATCTGTAAGTTTAAATCCTGTAAACAATGTCGTGGTGTTGATTAGACGCCAAGGAACAGAGCCTGAACAAAGGTTTTGTAACGTCCAGCCTAGCAGCATTATAGAACGCAATTGAGACTGGCCATGTTGTAATATTGTAAATGTAAATGTATTTGAGCTTATATAGCACACAGCTACCCGCAGTGGGTTTCCCGGCGCTTGCTTAGGGAACCCGTCCTGGTATTCCCCTGTGAGATAACCCCGGCAGGGTATCCACAAGGTGAAAGCCAGGCATCCCACCGCGAGGGGCCATTGTGGAGATTAAGCAAGCTATTGCCCAGAGTCGCAGAGTGTGAACCCGTGAGTCGAGAAGGCACCGGAGCGAGAATTATCGAGTCCGTGGAATTTTTAGCCCAAGACCCGCCGAGGCGGGGAATTGAACCCTGATCCAGGGCCGATCTCAGCTCCCGGGTCTGCCGCCTCTAACCCCTGAGCCACACTTCTCCACATTAGCAAGTCCTGTTCCATTATGTCTATGGCAGATGGTACGATGCTGTCCAAAGATTACATTCTGAATGACAAAGTTCTTAACCCATTGTCAACTACAGAGAGGGCTTTCTCTAAATTAATACAATCAATTTCTCGTATTCGTTCTGCAGTTTCCATTTGCGTGACTTTCCATGCTTCATTATAAGCAGCGTAAATACCTGCATATATGAAACGTTTATGACGTTGTTTGCGAGGTCCAAGTAAGAATTCTCTCAAATCAATGCCATCTTTAAGTAAAGTTAAGTGTTGTTTTATATCTGGGAGTGCAGATTTTTGTAGCCACTCAAAGCACAGTTTTCCTACACTGTAAGTTGTTATTATCCCTGGATGTTGTCTCCGGACATATCTTGGATCTGGCCTAGTTACTTTAAATCCTTGTGTCTTGTTCAGGAATCTATCTTGACAGTTATTCGTGCTGTGGGCCAGATTAACCATTTTTTTCCGATCAGGATTAGTTCTGTTTTGTTGTAAAATATAATTTACGTCTACCTCCTCATCTGTGGTTCTATTACTATCAGGTGTGAGCTTAGGTATGGACGATTTGATTAAATCTTTTATCTTAGCCAGGCCATGACAAGATGTCTGTTGACCAGCTTCATTTAAGAACATTATTTGTTCAGGGATGATACAGGCTCTGAATAATGATTCTAAACCTTGTACCTGCCAGTCTTTTGTGCCCCAGACAGTTTTTGTCTTAATGTTGTCTTTCCAAAAGTCAAAACCTAATGTGGACAATTGAGCATAAAAGGCCGCAGAATAAATGTGCTTAGTATTAGTTAACATACTTTTCATGCCTGTCTTATTAACATTTTTTAAGTAAAAGGTTTCTGGATTTGTGACATTAAAACGTGAAAAGTATGGAATTTTTCATAAAATATTTTCGAGCTACCCATTGGTGGCGTTGGACAATGTTCTCATTGATTATAAGTTAAAACATTTCTAGGGTTTGCAGATTTGTGCAAATAATGAAGACCAAAATGATTAAAACAATACATTTCTTCATAATTTGATGAACCATCTAAGTATTCATGTTTTGCAAATTTTGCTGACATTTCTAAGTCTGCCATCATGTTATTAACAGTTTCAAAGTCCCAATCATCAGAAAATGTACTCGGTGAAACAAAATCATTCAAGGAAACCTTAAATTGGTGTGGAATCTTCAGCAGCCCGACAGGGCCAAACATTTCATAATCAGTTCTATCCCATGCTATACCAACAGGTAGAGGAACGGCTGTGATGTTTAGTGATGACAGGTCTCTTTGTTCACGATGAGATGATTTGTGTGGCTTCAGGAGCAAGTTGATGTTCTTACTTGCTGTGTCCATTGTTCTATATTTTCCATCTATCAGCTTTCCCAAACTTAAAACAAGAATGAGCCATAGTAGGAGAAAAAGTACACCAATCACAATCCAAAATTCAACCCATGGTGAAACCAGATATGAATTTGTAAGCTGATGAAAAAGTTCTGTTACTTGTTCCTTGAAAGTTTTGTTTGTTGGCGTTGTTATATGCTCACTGGGATCCTCAGAAAAGGTATCGAAGTTGATGAAATAGCCAGAGGCAGTTCTGTCAATTATTGGTATTGCATCCGGATTAATTGAAATCACTGGAGCTGCTTGTTCCATTGACATGTTAGTATAGTCAGATGCTACATCATTGTAGACGGGAGTTTCTTGACGAACTGTTATTTGGGTTTCAAGAGGCACAAGTTCCAGGGCTTTGTTGCATAGTCCTTCTTTTCTCACTGTCGATTCTTCAAAGGTGAGGAGTCTTTCAGTTTGAACGTCATGGATGGTAGCAAGATTTGGTCATCTGCTACATCTTTGGAGTCCACTGGGCCTACTACTTATTATCGGCCACGTGGTGTGGTTTTACCAGGTCAATTGATACCGACTGGTTCTCCTTTCTTCCAGCAAGGGGCGGCAGTAACACTGTTCTTGATCCCTAGATTGCTAGTACAGGTACTGGCTTTCTGTAAGAAGGCCCACATTCATTCTTATCAGCTATTTTCTCTCTATTCAGATGCCCAATCTTTGGAATCAGACAGATCTTGCTGGGACAGGTGGTATTTCTTCAGTGGTTGTTGGCCTTTGTATTGTGTTGCTTAGACTTCTCGTTTCGTTTAAGTCCTGCAAAACAGCCAAACGGTCTTTGATATCAAATGGTTTTTGTTCTACCACTGAAGTATGACAATCAAGGTCTTAGACCATCATTCTAGTACCAAAAAGGTTTTCATATGGAGTGATTCCACACAGAGAATTTCTTGGCAGGTTATTAAGACTACGTTGGACACTTATTAGAAGTTTGACCCACCCATCACCCCAACCTAATACCCTTGCTGTTATAGATTGCTTTCCACAACCTAATGTCCCTCAGGATAGAATGGACTTTAGTACCGCAATGTAACGCCCTACTGGCCATGGCCTCCTTGTAAGCCCTTGAGCTAAAAGCAGGACACTGGTCAGAATGTAGCGTGCCAATTGCGTATGTTATGTTATGTTATGTTATTAAATCATTTATTGATCGCACTAACACTGATTATTTTCTTGGTGCTAAAATTGACAGTAACACAATCGAAGGTAGAAAAGGTGGATATGTGCCTATAAAGACTCGCAAATCTTTTATAACAGTTCGGGCGTCATCCGAGCCCTGAGGCCACATCCAAATGAATCTTGAGCATGATTCCACTGTGACCATGATATATTTATAGTTACCATCCCTTTGTAAGTGACCACAGTGGTCTAGGTAAACACACACTAGGGGTTTATCTGAAATTAAAAGGGGCGTCTGCGCCGGGCGTTTCACAGTTGAAACTTTAATTTTTTGGCATATTTCACATTCCAAAACATAGTTTCTGCTCTGTTTCCTCATGCGCGGCCACCAGTATCTTTGCTTTAATAATGATACTGTAGTGGAAACACCTGCGTGCGCAGAGGCAAGCCCTTCGTGTGCAGCTAAGATTAGTCCGAACCTGTGTTCCATGTTTGGGATTACTCTATCCCCATTCCAGAGATTCAAGCAAACAGAGCATTATTTGCATCAGTTATATATGAGTACTTGAGTGGAAAGCCTTTTGGTAATGTTTTACCGCTGTCCTTGTTGGAAGCAGCAACAGCCTGCATTATTTCACTGTCTATTTTTGTTTTTGAACCAGTGATTGCAGCTACGGAAGCCGTTTGCACAGCCGCCTTTGCGGCTTCATCAGCCAATGAATTCCCTTCAACGTGAACGTCATCACGCTGATGACTTAGTGTATGGATCAAGTGAGTCTTTTGTAGTTCTTTCTGTAAAAGAACTACTTGTTCCCAAAGCATTTTATGCTTGATTGTGCCACCATTTGCGTCTTTGAAACTGTTTTGAACCCAGTACTGTAAATATTCATTGTAAGATTGAACGCAGTAATACGAATCGCACATTATGAGTGTGAGGAATTCGCGATCGATATTTTCAAGCGCCATCTTGAAAGCTTGAGCTGTACAGTCTCTGAGAGATTGAGTGTTTGTGACCATAGGTCTGAATTTACCATCGCGCCAGCGACCTTTAACAATCGTGCACGTAGCACTATAAGCTTGTTTACCCCCAATTGCGGGCTGTGCTGATCCGTCTGTATAAATTATACATCCGTAATGTTCTATCTATAGGCAGAATGTCAGTGAGCAGAGGATATTCTTGTTCGTATTGGAGAAATTCTTGAGACTTCAAGTAGGGGTCAAAAGCGTATTCAACGTCTGTTGCAGCAAGAGAATTAACCCATTGTATCCATCTTGGATGTAGAGCTTTTGCATTTGGAATGCTCGCCTTTGTCACTGCCTCTTAGGCAGGTACAGGAGTAACGACTTTTATGCGTTTGCCCTGTGCGAGGGCTCTCTCTTTTGCTACTGCAGGTTGAACCGCTGTCAGGATTTTTTCTGTTGAAGTGAATTTCATTTCAGCTTGTGTGTACAAGTGTGATTTGTAAGCTATTGGTACCTTTTTACCTTCATTAAAAGTTAGGTACCTGAATCCGCATCTCCCTGTGATGATTCGGATTACAAGGTTGCGTTCCTTTACGCGTATCTGTAAATGTGTTGTTGCTAACATGTCTATTTGCACTGAAAGCAAAATCTCTGTCTGTTTTTGAGTCCAATTAGTTTGTTTGAATTCCGGTTTGATTAATTCGTAGAGAGGTTTACCCCTTTCTGCGTAATTTAGAATGTAAGTTCTTCCGAGATTCAGGAATCCTAGAACTGACTGTAAGTTTTTCAGCGTTTTTGGAGGTTGGAGCAGCACACATTTTTCTAAAAAGTTTGCTGCCAGGCTTTTGCCTTCACTTGAAAGTTCGTATCCCAAGAATAGGATGTTGAGGTGGGCCATTCTTAATTTTTTAAAGTTGAATTTGTGCCCTTCAGAGGCGAATCCAAGTGTTATGGTGTTCACCCTGGTCAATAGTCTGTTCAAGTCATCATCTGTAAGATAGATGTCATCGACATAAGATAATGCCTCATCATCATACGTTTATTTATTTATTTTATTTTACTGGCTTGTATAGCGCTGGTATCGACTCCCATGGGAGCATCTCCGCGCTTTTGACATCTGCCACAATACGATCGGGAGAACGTAAGCTGTCTAGGAACTGAAAAGGAGAGTCTTTAGCATCTTCCTGAAGGGAAGGTATTCAGTGCAAAGCCTTAGGGTGTTGGGAAGGCTGTTCCAAAGAGACGGTCCAGCTATTGAGAGAACTTTACTGCCCTGTCTTGCCTTCTTTGCCCTGGGTACTACTAGAAGGCCTTGTTCGCTCGAGCGAAGTGGGCGGGAGGGCTTGTAGGGAACAAATTTGGTGGCCAGGTATGCCGGACCCATACTATTAAGACTTTTATGTATGGTACAGCATACCTTGAATTTAGCCCTCTGTCTGACAGGTAGCCAATGGAGCTTTTCCAGTAGGGGTTTGGAGGATGAACGAGGGGGCGCATTTAGGACTAGACGGGCAGCCGTATTCTGGACTACCTGTAGTCTTGCCATGACTCCCTCATTGGCAGCTAGCAACAGGCCGTTACAATAGTCTAGACGACTCATGACTAGTGCCTGTACCAGTGTCCTTCTACTGGCATCTGGCAGGAGGGGGAAGATTTTGCGTAGCATGCCAATTATGTGGAAGAAGGATCCCACCACCTGGTTGGCATGTTGCTTGAGGGAAAGTTCCTGGTCCAGCCGGACCCCCAGGTTCTTAACAGTTGGTTTCGGCTCTGGTACTGGGCCAAGGTCTTGTGGCCACCAGTCCGGAGTCCAGAGTTGTCTTACCCCCCCAAACAACATGACTTCCGTCTTTCCAACATTGCATTGTAAAAAGTTGGAAGACATCCAGTGTGCCACCGCTTTCATTCCCAAGGAGAAGGAGTTCCTAACTTCGGGTGTCAAGGTTTTGACCCTTGGTGATCTCAACTTCCTCTGACCGGAAATTGCCCATGGTTACCTGTTGGGTTCGATTGGTTAGGAAACTCCTTAACCATTCGAGGGCGTCATCGTTCAGGCCGATGTTCTCCAGCATGGTCATGAGAATAGAGTGAGATACGGTGTCAAACGCCGCAGACAGATCTAGTAGTACCAGGATGACGGAAAACCCCCTATCCTGGTACATATGCAGATCGTCTGCGACTGACATTAGAGCGGTCTCCGTACTGTGTTTGGGCCTGAAGCCCGATTGAGATGGATCCAGTACTTCTGCAGACTCAATGTATCTCGACAGGTGTTTGTTCACATGTTTTTCTCTGATTTTTCCCAAGAAGGGGAGTAAGGATATTGGTCTGAGATTACTAAGCTCATTCCAGGAAATGGTGGTATTTTTCCTGAGAGGTTTAACCAATGCCTTTTTCCATCCAAGTGGGACCTGCCCCGTACTAAGTGAGAGATTTATTAATCTCTGGATGGTAGGTCCTAGAACTTTGGCTAGAGTGGGCATGATACGTGCAGGAATAATGTCTGTGGGGGAGCCACTCTTTATCTGGGACGTAAGCGCCAGTAGTTCCTCAATCTGAATAGGAGGAAATACAGAAAGGGAGTTCTCAGGGGGGAGTGGACTACCAGGGTTTGTTGTGAGGTCATTTGTAGTACTGTATGTCGAGTTGGAAAGTAGGATTTTGTCATATATGGCGTCGATTTTATTTGTAAAGAAGTGGGAGATATTGTCGCACAATTGTTGCGATGCCACTTCCGGACTTTCACAGGCAGTAGGCTTAGTAAAGGTCAGTAAGATCTGATATAGGGTCTTGGAGTTGTTGCCGGCCGCCAAAAGCTGTGAAGCTATGTGGCTCTTCCGTGCTGATCGAATGTCTTTGTGATATGCTTTCAAAGATTCTTTATAGGTATGTTTGTCGCTATCTAGGCGGGAGACACTCCATTTCTTTTCTAACTTCCGTGTGGCTTGTTTGGATAGTCTAAGACTTTCCGAAAACCATATCTCCTGTTTAGGAGCGAGTTTAGGTTTAAAAGTTCTTAATGGGATGGTCTTATCAATTGTATGAGACAGCATTTCTTCATATTCCTGTAGGGCTTTGTCTATGTTGTCAATTCCACTCATTGGGGGCTTTCCAAATGCTTTACAAAAATTTTCTTGAGTTAATCTGTGCCAGGGTCTTCTTTTACAGGGTAGGATATGATGTTTTTGGGCATGTGGGGTGGGAGGGGGGGTGGAAAATTCAAGAACATAGTGATCTGTCCAGTCTACTTGGTAAGGGAGGGAGCATTCAATAGGTAGAGAGTTAGTAAAGATTAGGTCCAACGTGTGTACCGCCATATGGGTGGACCCGTTGTTGACCTGTTTTAAACCCAGTGAGCTTAGATCACTAATGAAGGTTTTAGTTTCGGAGTTGTTTCCTACCTCACTGTGAATGTTGAAGTCTCCTAAGAGGAGGAAGTCTGAGTTATCACATACATGAGGTGCCAGAGCTTCCATTAATGTTACAGAGGTGTTTTTACATGGACCAGGGGGGCGGTATATTAACGCTCCTTTCCTGCTAGATTTTGTAGAAAAGTTAAGATTGAAAATCATAAGTTCTAGTTCAGGGGTACATATTTCATCCAGAATTTTAACATTGATTTCCTCCTTGTGTACTATCGCTATCCCACCACCAATTTTCAAAGGCCGATCCACCCTGGCTATTTTGTAGCCTATAGGGATTCCCAGTGTTATAACGGGTGTTAGGTGGGGTTTGAGCCAGGTTTCCGTTAAGAAGCATAGGTCCGGCTCCCTACTGGATATCAGATCCCATACTTCGACGGCATGTTTTGATAGTGACCTGATATTACAAAGCAGGTTTTTATTGGTGAGGGCGTTTTTACTAGTGGTCTTAATCTTGATGGTGGTAGATTCGTCAGATAGAGACCTTATTTCCGGTTGGTAAATCTGAAGGCGAGGTTGAATGGTATGTGCCATACTCGTGGGGGCTTCAAATTGAGTTTTACAGTAGCGACAGGAGAATGGACCCTCGATATTGTCCTTCATCCTGTTAGGACAGTCATTGGCAGAGTTATGAAGTATATTCAATAGTACCTGTGAGGTGTAGCTTAGTCGGTGTACTCGATGATCCGCCATGGTTACCGGCCCCCGGCCACATCCTGTTGCGGACGGGCGCAGACGGGCAGGTCTTTGGCTGGTCTTCGGCGCAGGCTACGGCGCCCCCACTGCGCGCTACCGCTGCGCGCTGGGCCGACGAGGGCTATATAGCCCTGTCAAGTGGAGAGCTGGAGCGCTAACCGCTCGCCTCCCTGGGCGTGTCCTGCTCTTGTCTGCCCCGCCCTCCGCTCAACGGTATAGGTCACCGAGTCAGACCGGGGCGGGCAGACTTGAATGATGAGCAGGACTCAGGACTCAGTGAGTTTCCCACGCAAGTTACTAAATTGCAACTACGTTGCAGTAACTTTGTTACTCTGGCTGAAAATAACCCTGGACTGTTCTTGAATCCCTGTGGGAGACGACAGAAGTGACGCTGTGTCCCCATAATTGAGAAAGCGGTCAAGTACCTGCTTTCAGGTGTGATATTTTGACAGAAGAAACCGTTTGAAATATCTAATGTTGTTTTAATTTTTTTGCGCAAAATGTTATTCATCAGTGCTGCACTGTGTACATTCTTTGTGGTACATGTATTATCTAGAGAAGATATATATATATATATATATATATATATATATATATATATATATATATATTACCTACTGGCAGTCGCCAGTAGGTAGTTATAGTTAAAGCCTAGTTTCCATAGGAAATCCGCAACATTCTATTTGGAATAACTTTGGCGCCGGTGGACGAATCTTTGTGAATTTCTCCAAGAAAATGGCCTGTTCCGCTCCACTCCTTCCCTGAAAGTTTGGGGGTGATTCGTGCTGCGGGGGCCGAGAAAAAACGGGGATACGAATACGTGTTTTCCACATGCAATTTTCTAAAGGACCTTTAGCCATGGCTACAGCTCGAACGGCTGAACGGGATTACACCAAATTTGGCGAAAAGGTAGAGTTCGGTTCGCAGATCATGCTTTTTGTTAAATGGTGTAAATCCGTTCAGTAGTTCCTGAGAAAATCAAAAGTAAAATCATAAGTATATCTATAGGCGCTTACGGTACGAGTACAGTACGAGTACCGTACCTGTACCTTTCCGAGCACAAGTTGCATGCTGATTGGCTGTCAACTGTCTGTCAACACTCCACACCAGGAAGTGTTGGCAGCCATTGTGTGCCTCGGTAGACTGAGGCACAAGAAAGCAGAAAAATAAACGTGTAGAATGAAAAAAGGGGGCAGTGTAGAAACACCCTGACCCCTAGGCCTGCTCAGGGGGTCCCACAAGGACCCCCAAGGCCCCCCCAATTTTTTTTTTGACAAAAATCGTGGGGTATGCGTACATACGAGTACCGTATGAGTACCGTACGAGTACTGTACCGGTACCTATGCGTACCTTTTCGAGCACAAGCTGCATGATCATTGGCTGTCAACACTCCAAACCAGGAAGTGTTGGTAGCCATCTTGTGCTCGGAAGACCGAGGCACAAGAAAGCAGAAAAACAAACATGTAGAACGCAATAAGGGGGCAGGGTAGAAACACCTTGACCCCCTAGGCCTGCTCAGGTGGTCCCACAAGGACCCCCAAGGCCCCAACATTTATTTTTAAAAACCCAGTCTCCTTTTCTTCAAATTACCCCACGGGGGCTACAAATCCCAGGGGCATAGTGAAAAAGAAGTGTGTGGGGGCCCCAATTCCCCACACTGCCCCGGGAACCACCACCTCCCGGTGCAAAGCAATACAGCCCCCTGGTGCATACTGTAGGTTCCAGGTGGGCTAGTTGGCCCCCATGGATCCCCAGTATGCAAGGGGAATTGGTTCACCCTCTGCAAATGCGCTAGGGGACTGCGTTGCAGAGAGGTATAAAAAGGAGCGTGGCCTCATTACACCTCTCTGCAATAAAGCCCCTGGCGCATACTGGAGGTTCCTTGTGGGCTACTTGGCCCCCATGGACCCTCAGTATGCAAGGGGAGTTAGTTCCTCCTCTGCAAATGTGCCCGGGGGCTGCGTTGCAGAGAGGTGTAAAAAGGGGCGTGGCCTCATTACACCTCTCTGCAATGCAGCCCCCTGGCGTATACTGGAGATTCCTGGTGGGCTAGTTAGTCCCAAGGGACCCCCAGTATGCAAGGGGAATTAGTTCCCCTTCTGCAAACGCACCCGGGGGCTGCGTTGCAGAGAGGTTTAAAAAGGGGCGTGGCCTCATTATACATCTCTGCAACGCAGTCTCCTGGCGCATACTGGAGTTTCCCTGTGGGCTAGTTGGCCCCCAGGAACCCCCAGTATGCAAGGGGACTTAATCCCCCAACTTAGAACACTCTACAGGGCGCTTTAGCACAGTGGTGTAGGTAGGGGGCGAGGCTTGAGGTGATATGAGTGCAAACATTCCCTGAGGCGCGTTTTAAGTTGGGGAATTAATTCCTGTTCAATCCAGAGGTCCCCAAGGGGGCAACTAGCCCAACAGATATCTCCAGTAAGTGCCACGGACTGTGTTGCAGAGTGTTGTAAAAAGGGTACATGCCCTTTGAACATCTCTCTGCAACACAGCTGCCTGGCACATACTGGAGGTACCTGGTGGGCTAGTTGGCTCACAGGGGACCTCAGGATTGAAGAGGAATTAATTCCCCAATCTAGCTCACTACTATTCCTGAGAAGTAAATTTAACTGTACTTACCAGTAACTTGAATTTCCTTCCATAGGATATCATTGCCAGCTATATAAAATATATATAAATTAAAAAAATATTAAATAAAAAAATATGTTACAATTTCAATAGTTTTAAAAACTTTTTTTTCAATTTATATTAAAAATATGTAATGTAATTTAAAAAATAAAATATTTAAAAATAAATAGTTTAAAATAATGTAGTAAATCAGTATAAAAAATATAACAATTAATACATTTAAAAATTATCATTTACAAAACTTTTGAAATTCACTGAAAAAAACATAGGTTTCAGCCACGTTATAGTTAAAAATTAGCATTTAAAAAACCTTAGAAATTCACTGAAAAAACCATAGGTTTCAGCCATGTTATAGTTAAAAATTAGCATTTAAAAAACCTTGGAAATTCACTGAAAAACCATAGGTTTCACACACATTATAGTTAGGAATTAGCATTTAAAAAACCTTGGAAATTCACTGAAAAAACTATAAGTTTCACACATGTTATAATTAGCTGGACATTTCACTCATACAAAACCATTGAAATTCCCCCGTTATAGTTAATTCAGCTAACTATAACTTGTGTGCCCACAATGCACTGCTGATGACATCACATATTACATCACTCATGACATGGTCAGTGACATCACTCATGACATCACTGATGACAACTCAAATGACATCACTGATGACCCAAAATGGCTGCTGCTATGCTGGATTTGTACTGTGCATGCGTCTGTCATACTCACGTGACATGACGTATCTTTTGCTTGGAGGGAAACTTTCGCTTCTGCGCACTAGAATTAAAATGGCCTCTTTGTGTAACCGCATGCATGAAGCTTGCACTGCTGTTTTGCCAAACTGTTTGTATGCTTAACCTTAACGCAATAGTTACATATAAAGTAAAGGGATTAGAGTAGAGAGAAGTGGTATACAGTACAATCGTTTATGCTGTGTTCTAAAAAAATTATTTTCTACTTTTCATGTATCGTAATCTTTGGGCCTGGGAGTTGTTATTACTCCATATTGAAAATCATATTGCGCATGTCAAACTCCAGAAGGAGCTGAAGTCATTTGTCATTGAAACCAAGCCAAGGACAGTCTCAGCCAAGATGCGCCTGGGAAGATCAACTAATGACCCCACGTGAGGAAGACCAACTGTACTAATGTTAAATACATTGTATTCAATATTAAATTCTCCATTGTTGGGTGGAATAAAGATGTCATGAGAAAAATAAACTGATGGGCGGGAACAATAATTTAATATGTTATACAGAAAGTTTCAAAATCGTATGGTGTGATGACCTTTCCTCATTCTTTGTCCAATCAAAATTGGGAATTCCTACACTGGCAACATTGGTGGTGCACTGACCTGAAATGTAAATGTAATGCAAATGTAAATTGATACTTGTATAGCGCACTACTCACCCGCAAGGGTCTCAAGGCGCTTGTACGAATACCGCTGTGGAACCCATCCTGGCTTTTCCTGTGAGGCGTACACTCCTGGGCACCCCCAGGGTGGAGGCCAGGCATCCTTAGCGTTGTGGGGGCCGTTGTGGAGATTAAGCAAGCTATTGCCCAGAGTTGCAGAGTGGGACTCCATGATTGGAATAGGCACTGAGGCGAGAATGATCAGGTCTGTGGAATTTTGAGCCCAAGACCCTCCGACGCGGGGAATTGATCCCTGGTCCCGGGCTAGACCTCTGCATCAGGGTCTGCAGCTCTAACCATTGAGCCACACTTCTCCACAAAATAGTAAATAGTATAACTAGGGTAGGCTTAGTTAGTTAATTTGTCCGACTTGTCTGAATAGCTGACCTGTCACTGACCCAACGCACTCAATAGGTGATCGAGAGCAGAGGTCCTACGAAGCACTCTGTCAGAAGATTCGCTGACCCAGATTTCAGTAAAGGCAAACTGTACTGTTTGGACTACGAAGACTTGTTATGAAGAATGAGCGCTTGTTTTAACTTTCTGCTATTTTATTGCACTTTACAGAATGTAAACTCTGCATCATCCTATCTCTATCCCTGATGTGTGCACGCTCCACAGCCTCGTTCATCTCCACTTGAGTTTGGTTAGAGTTCTACAAAATTTGACATGTCCTCTTTGAAGAGTACTTTTTTTTTACATGCTGTAAAGTTATTATAAGGCCTTTTTCTGTCCTTGTCGTAAATAACTTCGCGACAGCCTGAGGGTGCATTTTGTACCTCTAGCTAGCCCAATCAAACTTTCAGTGCCAGCACTTTCTCTGTGACAGCTGGTTGTGGCTGGAGTCAGGGACATCAAATATGCATCAACTAATTACCGGAAAGCGCTAGTCTTTAATCAGCGCCGATGGCAGATGGCACAGAATCGACACTTTTCTTCAAACATGGCTTCCCCTGTCTGATTGAATCGCGCGGGTTGGCCTCCCACTTGCTCCACATGATTTGCACATTTGAGCATCAGATATATTTTGGCATCCGATGATACAGGAAGGCATATGAGTTCCTGTCGGATTTGGATGCCCTAACATATTTCATTTACACTGCATTTGATTCCAATTATTTTCAAAATTAGTTAATTATTAATGAACTTTGTTCACGAGTGTGTGCGCCAGGTTGCTTTACTGGAAGCCCTGTGGGCATGGGGAAGAAGAGAATTGTGTAAGAGTGAAGAAATAAATATGCGTGATGTGTGGAGAGCTAATTTTCAAACATAAAAATCCCAATGTGCTGAATGTCTGGATATTTTGAGATCTGAATATCTACAGACCTTATAATTCATACTAGATTCACAAAGCACACTGCTTTGACCATAACCTTATTCTATATTCACTGTGTCCAGTGGCCCAATTTGCTGTCCTCCCTAGTCACCATGCGACTGACATGTTGTAGGCGGGCAGGTGACCCCAGGGCCATTCGTGAGTTTTGATTCCTAGTCATAGCTTGCCATTTGCCTTCTTGTTCCTTTCTGTTTTCTTCCCTGCCCCATGTTTTCCTTTCCTGCTTCCTTTATTTGTATTACTATAATGTGTCCATGGTCACATGTTATCTCTACAGCGCTTCAGTCACCCTGCTTCTCCTCATCTGCTGCCCACCAGCCATATTTTTTATGTTCCCCAGTCTTTTTCTAATTTCAGAAAATAAATTATCAGAATGTTATACATACTGGGAGATACAGTTAAAAATGTGCAGATGAAGCAAACCATTGGATGGATGCTACCGACAAGCTGTATCAAAACAATAGTATATCCCATAATCAATGACTTTTATATGGTTGTAGAGGGGAGGTGTAAGTGTAACTGTTTATGAAAATGGAAGTGAGGTACGGTTATCTAATGTTTGTATGATGAGGGGTGTTGTTGTTTACTGAAGCAGGTGTGTAAGGTAACTTCGAGTGTTGCTCTCTGCCTGCTACCTCTGCATAAGCTGTCCGTACTACTGCATGCACATCGCAACAATCAGCATCTTATACCAGCAGTTAGAAGGATACATCTTCATTCACCCACTATATTTCGCTTCCCACACCCCACCACAAGCAACTCTCATATTTACTGCTCTTCGGCTGCCTTTGGGCCGTCTCTATGTGATGTCTTGACATTTGACATTTGATACAGCGCACAAATCATTCCCGGAGTAGTATCTCGGCGCTGCGCTACTCGGAGTGGTGAAGGGCATTCTAACAGGGGCGGATTGGCAAGGCGGGCATTCGGGAATGGGCCGAAGGGCCGGTGCCTCAGTGCCCTCTGTGGGCCGTTTTTTTTTCTCCCCTGTCCCAGTCCACAGAGAGTGGACTAGGAAAGGGGAGGAAAAAAAACGGCCCACGGAGGGCACGAGACAGACAGAGAAAATGAAAGCAGCCTCGCTGTGCAGCCGACGATTGTCAGCTGTGTGGCCTCTCCTTCACCCCTGCCCTGCCAAGCAATCAAGCTGAGGCTGGGCTGGGGAGGAGTGATTGCAAGAATCGGCCTCCCTGGGGGCCAGGTGTTTCTCAGGCCTTTAAGCCATTTGCACCTCGGCCCCCCTGGGGCCCATGCAACCCAGAATTGATGTTAGTCTTAGCACCTCGCCCACAGCCCTTCACATTCAGGGCATAGTGGACGAGGAAGAATGGGTCTTGCTGTGGGGGCCAGGTGATGTTTGGAATTTTTTTTATTTTATTTATTTATTTATGCAATTTTATGTAGCGCGGACTTTACCCGAAGGTGTCAGAGCGCTTCACACAAGGAACAGCAATAATACATGAGGAGAAAAATGACAAGTGTACAAATTACAAAAGCAAACGTTAAGTTACATGAATCAAAAGTGACAATAGTGAGCAACCAAAATACATGAGGTAGCAATTAGTACATTACAGGAAGAAAAAGTGATATGTGTGCAGGTTACAAAAGCGTACAAAGTACAAGTAGAGGTATAATTCTGCAATAAATGGCAGACACTCCAGCACAAGTGCAAACGTTACGTAGGCAATGGTGGCACTTGTGCAAGTATCTAAAGCAAACAAAAGTGAGAGGTAGCATACAGTGTGATACCAGAGAAAAGTGACGTGTGCAAGTTACAAAAGGGTACCATACACAGGTACAAGGGTAATACTACAGTCAATGGTAAACACTCAAACTGCCAGAACACACTGGGAAGGCACTTTCCAATGCACCAGCTTCACCTCAGCCTCCCCCCTGGCTACCTGGCTACCTTGGATGACCCAGAAAGCTGTGTTTTGTGCTCCCCTGCCAGGACATTTTCCCGAGGCCTGGAGGGCTGATTAATTTACTAATTTCAGGGGCCTTACCTCTGTTCATGTGCTCCTGAGCTGAAGGTCTGGGGAGGGCTAATTTGGTTAGTAATAGCAGGGGCTTTGCTGCTTTTCAGGTGCTCCTGTGCTGGAGGGCTGGAATAATTTTGTGACAGAAAGGGGCCTTGCTATTTTTTTTAGTTGCTCAGCATGTAGGCCATTGGCACCTTTGCCCTGTGTCCTGTGCAAGAACAGTATCCTCCCACTTTCATTCCTTGTCTGTGCACGCCCCTTGAATGTAGGCCACGCCCCTTAAATATGGGCCACGCCTCTTGAATGTGGGCCACTTTTTTCGTCAGTGCCCGGGCCGAATTGTGATCCCAATCCGACCCTGCATTCTAATACAATACAACCAAGTCTTCAAACCCTTCTTAAAGGAAGTAAAGTCTGAGCAGGAGCAGAGACTGAGCGGAAGTGTATTCCAATAATAGGGGGCTGTGTGAGGCTCGGACTGCAGCTGTTTACCCAGACAGAGCTACACTCTCCTTGTAACACATTTTGGGGGAGGGGGTGCTAAAAAATTTTTTAGGGGGCTAATTCTTCCAGCAATAGGCAGAGTGGGGATGCAGGGGCTGTAAGAAGAGGTGGAAAAAACAACAAAGCCTCGTTAGCAAGTAAATGGTAATTTAAAGACCTGTGAAGTACTCAGGTGCGCCTGTCTATGTGCCCAGGAAGCTGTCTCAGTCCAGGCTGTCAAACACGATGGGGGCGGGGGCAGGGTGGGGCTAAAGCCGTTTCAACCCAATGGGCGCTGCATGCTTGCTCCTTTTACACATTTGTGATGGATCTTCACCTGCTTCTGTATGCATAATTTTCACTTTAAGGACTAGGAGGTCCCTAACACTATGAGCTAAGGATACCACCATGCTTCTTTGTGATGGACCCGGATCTGTAAATGTGCTGACGGGATCTCTATTCCCCTATGTTCGTGAGCATGAAGTGTCACCAAAGGTCCCTCCCTATCGAGTTCATTTAGTAATGGGCTTAGGGGTTGATGAAATGTCGTGGGCAGAACACGCACCTATGAGTCTCACTAAGGGGCATATTAGCAAGGACCTCGTTAAAATTATCGCCGTTTTAGTGCCAGGAAACTGCCGCTAAAAGGGCGATAATGGGCTTGCTACTATGCTATTGGAATATAGAATTCCAATAGAAGCCCAGGTTAGATGTGCAGGACATCTAACCTGGACTTCTATTGGAATTCTATAACTCATATTAGCAAGCCCATTATCGCCATTTTAGCGGCAGTTTCCTGCTGCTAAAACGGCGATAATTTTAACAAGGTTCTTGCTAATGTGCCCCCAAGATCTTATGTACAAACATGACTTGGAGCATCTCGGAGAGTAGAAGTCAATCTAACCTTTACTGAAGACAATTCTACTTATCAATGCAGCTCATGAGTTCTGCAGTAAAACACATGATAAGTTTAAACACAATTACCATTATTCAATGCAAAGATTGCACTGACACCACCAAGGAAGATTATTAAATCTAAGAAATCATAACCTTAAAATAGATCTGAATGTGTAGATGTGAACAAGATGCTGAAGAAATATCCTCAATTGGATATTTTCGATTTAAAATCTCCAGGGACGTGAAACAACTGAACTGAGGGTAGAGCCAAATGACAAAATAAAGATGAATTGAAAGCAGCAAATAATGCTCCCTCCAATGAATGGAGTATAAAGGGCAGAAGGCAACGAAACACCTAAGATTGCAAAATTTTGAATTCCAGAATTAATGAAGATGTGAGAAAATCAGAAATATGGAACGTGCAATAAATAAAAATTAATGTATGGTAAATCATTTTTCTCTTGATTAATCTCATTGTAAAGGGCTAAAGGCTATGGGGAAGAGCCATTATTCAAGGTAGTTTATTTATGATATTGCTATCAGCGGGCGATCAGGAGACTGACCAACTTCACGTGCAGCCAGTGCATGCAGTTTTTAAAAACTTTGCAAACCTTTTCTCGAATATGTCAGTGTTTAAAAAGCAGTGCAGTTTAAAAATAACCCCTTAGTGGGTCCATTTTACTGCAAAATTCGAAGCTGGACAGTGCTCCCGCAAAACCCTTTTTTTTTTTACAATGTAAGGCATTGTTCACCAGAGTCTTAAGAAAGAATCACAAGCTTCGCATTTTCAAGAAGTGCAAAGTTGTGAACTTCATATAATCCCATCAATGGAAAACACATACAGTGCTCTGCTTAAGACTAATATTACTCTGTTTGTAAAGAACACGATGAGTTACTTCATAAGGGAGAACATGAATAGATCAAGAAACAGATGAAATACTTCACAGGTCAAGGTAACAAAAGATTTTTTTAAATGAACCATTATCGATGTTTAACTAATTGGATCGGAGCTGAGAGAGGATGGTACAGAAAACATGCATGTAGGGATCTCCTGGACATGATGTAGGTTGGTTTTAGCGGCAAAAGGTACTACATAGATATTAATGCTTAAGAAATGTGGTAGGGAAAGCAGGAATGGAATGTGATTTGGAGCAAGGAGTGCAATGTGCTGGATCTTCTACAGGCTGATTGCCTACCCAATTTACGCCCCTTCTAACCTTGATCTTTTACGGCTATGAATACGATTTCAGCAACTTTAACAGGATTAGACCATCTGAAAATCCGTTTTCCAGGACACCCAGGTAATTTAATATGAACCAACCAACTAACGCTGATATCAGTATATTTGATATTTCCCCCTCTTAGTATCTGTATACTCTGCATTCTCCACTGATATCTCTTGAAACATTGCCTCACCTTCTGATAATCTGTCACACATTTCTCACCATCATTCATCAGTGACCACGGCAGAAATTGAGAACCAGGGTCACGTCCCTTTAACAGTTTAAAGGGAGAGACTCCTGTTCCTGGACTGGGTTTCATTGCATAGGTCAACAATTTAAGCTGCAGAACCTTCCTCAAACAAACACCACTGTTTACAGAATACTAGATCCTCTCCTTCATCACTCGGTCTAACTTTTCTGCTTGGCCATTGGGTTCTGGATGATAGACAGAAATTCTTTTGATGCTTAATACTACATCTGGATACACACGTTCAACTCCTTTCAGGCCCTTAGGGAGACATGGACACAGGACTTTGATCAACTGAATAACTGGGGCTCTCAGAGAGAGGCAGCCATCGCCGAACAATATTGTCTCCTAGGGCTCCATTAGGATGGCGGGCGGTGGCACCACCGCGGTGGTGGAGGGGCGGAAAAACAGCCTTTTCCGCCCGCGAGCTGCGGAACACACGTCCGTAATATTAGGATAGGTAAACACAGGTCATTTCCCGTCCGCCGCGGCACGCCGCGCACCGCCATCAAACAGCGCGGGAGCCAATCGAAAGGCTCCACTGCGCCCGATGACGTCCGGCCCGTCCGACAAATTAGGATGGGCCAAACAAGCATACGCACCGCAGCGGGGACACCGCACAGCTGAAGCAGGCGGAAAGTCGACAGCGGAGCACGAACGCCGAGCCCCGACATGAAACCCATGGACCCAGCCCTCCACATGCATCCGGTCATGTACCTGTTGCAACACTATCGCCAGATGGGCCGCCGCGGACGCCGCCGCAGGTACGCCACTACACATATGCACCGCACAACACACATGCCGACACAGGGCCCCAGCACCACACTGGCATCCTACTAGGGGACACAACACATCCACATGGGCACCCACATATCACCTACCTCACTACAAGGCATTCCACACCATCCAGAACACAGAACGTCCGCCAACCAGCAGGAACGGCCCGGTCACGGTCACGTCACCGCCGCGGTCGACACATGCGCACAATGCAGAAGGCAGGGCCACACCAAGGCATGGGCAGGGCAACTACATCACTGACACCACCCCAAACCACACTGCACACCACCCGAGCTAGCCACAGGCCAGGTACCAATCCTGTGCACCCCCATGCACACCAACAAGCACAGCAACAAGAACCCCAATACACACACACTGCAACACACAACCAGGGACACAGGCACTGCAGGAGTGGCTGAGAATGAACACACACCACCAGTGCACTCCCCATAGCCCACACAATTGCAAACAATCATCCACACAGGGCAAGACAAAACCAAAAACAGGCACACAACTCCTGGCTCACACATGTGTGCCTCACACCATACAGGGGCACACATACATACACCACAAACCAACACCCTTCACACTGCACACCTCTGCCACACCCAACACCACACATGCCATGTAAGCCATGCCACCTGGACTAAGGGCCAACACAAGATGACCATACACATACACGCCTTGGCACACAGAAAGGAAAACACACACATACCCCATGACATCACACACAGCTACAAAACCACTGAACAGCTGCACACCCTGTGCTGCCAGTGTCCTCCCAAGGTGACCTGTGAACAGTGTATGCAGCAATAGAAAATCCCCAACAGGAAAATAGCATTGTCTGTGAAATAGCCAGTACAGAGTACAACATCAGCTGTGCCAGAATGGACGGAAGAGCCCGTCACCCCTGTATAAAAATAAGATGGCCACTAACAGCCTAGCAATGTTGAACTGAAAAATAGAGCATGGTAAACTGTCACGCAAATGCAAACAAGAAAAGGATTTCAATCAGCAACGAGACTGAGAAAACACACACCAGAAGTTTCAGATTTTATTCATATTTTGCACAGATGTAGCAATACAACATTAGTAGACAACAGCAAGCCACACAACCATGTACAAATGGCAGCGACTATGCAGAGGTCATACATTAACAGGAATGGCAGAGTCCATGGCAGGGGAGACAGCAAGTACATGAGAGGCTGCACAGGGGACAGCACAGCACATCAGAGCAACAGGCCCAGAGTCCTTGGCAGGGGAGACAGCAAGTACATGAGAGGCTGCACAGGGGACAGCACAGCACATCAGAGCAACAGGCCCAGAGTCATTGGCAGGGGAGATCACAGCACATCAGAGCAACAGGCCCAGAGTCCTTGGCAGGGGAGACAGCAAATACACGAGAGGCTGCATAGGGGACAGCACAGCACATCAGAGCAACAGGGCCAGAGTCCTTGGCAGGGGAGAGCACAGCACATCAGAGCAACAGGCCCAGAGTCCTTGGCAGGGGACAGCACAGCACATCAGAGCAACAGGCCCAGAGTCCTTGGCAGGGGAGACAGCAAGTACATGAGAGGCTGCACAGGGGACAGCACAGCACATCAGAGCAACAGGCCCAGAGTCCTTGGCAGGGGAGACAGCAAGTACATGAGAGGCTGCACAGGGGACAGCACAGCACATCAGAGCAACAGGGCCAGAGTCCTTGGCAGGGGAGACAGCAAGTACATGAGAGGCTGCACAGGGGACAGCACAGCACATCAGAGCAACAGGCCCTGAGAGGCTGCACAGGGGACAGCACAGCACATCAGAGCAACAGGCCCAGAGTCCTTGGCAGGGGAGACAGCAAGTACATGAGAGGCTGCACAGGGGACAGCACAGCACATCAGAGCAACAGGCCCAGAGTCCTTGGCAGGGGAGACAGCAAGTACATGAGAGGCTGCACAGGGGACAGCACAGCACATCAGAGCAACAGGGCCAGAGTCCTTGGCAGGGGAGACAGCAAGTACATGAGAGGCTGCACAGGGGACAGCACAGCACATCAGAGCAACAGGCCCAGAGTCCTTGGCAGGGGAGAGCACAGCACATCAGAGCAACTGGCCCAGAGTCCTTGGCAAGGAAGACAGCAAGTACATGAGAGGCTGTACAGGGGACAGCACAGCACATCAGACCAACAGGGCCAGAGTCCTTGGCAGGGGAGAGCACAGCACATCAGAGCAACAGGCCCAGAGTCCTTGGCAGGGGAGACAGCAAGTACATGAGAGGCTGCACAGGGGACAGCACAGCACATCAGAGCAACAGGGCCAGAGTCCTTGGCAGGGGAGACAGCAAGTACATGAGAGGCTGCACAGGGGACAGCACAGCACATCAGAGCAACAGGCCCTGAGAGGCTGCACAGGGGACAGCACAGCACATCAGAGCAACAGGCCCAGAGTCCTTGGCAGGGGAGACAGCAAGTACATGAGAGGCTGCACAGGGGACAGCACAGCACATCAGAGCAACAGGCCCAGAGTCCTTGGCAGGGGAGACAGCAAGTACATGAGAGGCTGCACAGGGGACAGCACAGCACATCAGAGCAACGGGGCCAGAGTCCTTGGCAGGGGAGACAGCAAGTACATGAGAGGCTGCACAGGGGACAGCACAGCTCATCAGAGCAACAGGCCCAGAGTCCTTGGCAGGGGAGAGCACAGCACATCAGAGCAACTGGCCCAGAGTCCTTGGCAAGGAAGACAGCAAGTACATGAGAGGCTGTACAGGGGACAGCACAGCACATCAGAGCAACAGGGCCAGAGTCCTTGGCAGGGGAGAGCACAGCACATCAGAGCAACAGGCCCAGAGTCCTTGGCAGGGGACAGCAAAGCATATCAGAGCAACAGGCCCAGAGTCCTTGGCAGGGGAGGCAGCAAGTACATGAGAGGCTGCACAGGGGACAGCACAGCACATCAGAGCAACAGGCCCAGAGTCCTTGGCAGGGGAGAGCACAGCACATCAGAGCAACAGGGCCAGAGTCCTTGGCAGGGGAGAGCACAGCACATCAGAGCAACAGACCCAGAGTCCTTGGCAGGGGAGATAGCAAGTACATGAGAGGCTGCACAGGGGACAGCACAGCACATCAGAGCAACAGGCCCAGAGTCCTTGGCAGGGGAGACAGCAAGTGCATGAGAGGCTGCACAGGGGACAGCACAGCACATCAGAGCAACAGGGTTAGCAACACACCCAGGTTGCAAACAATGGTCCTGACTAGCACACCTGTGTGTGGCACAAGCGTATGAGGGTGTTGTCAACTCACTCCAGGCTGTCATGCGGACTGTGACCTGGCTGCGAATCATGGACAGCAGGACTACTTGACTGGTGTGACAGAGGGCCATGTGATGTGGCAATAACAGAGGGCCTGCAAGGTGGAGGGCTGTGTGGACCAGGTGGCACCGTGGCACATGGAGGTGGAGTCATGCACACCCTTGACACAGTGTGGGTGGGAGAGGTTGGAGGGGTGCCCTTCCACTTTTTTGGTACATGAAATGGCTTGCCTGTCTTGGGGTTGATGTGAAGTGGAGTTGGCGAATAGGCACACACACCAACTGTCCCACATCAGGGGCACACACTGGCACTCTCTCAGGTGATGTGCTTGATCCTGCATCACGCTTTGGCTGGCTACGCCTCCAGACCACCCTACCCTCTCCGGAAGGTGTACCCCTCACAGTGACCACCTTACCACTACCCCCAGGGGTGGTGTCCACAGTGCCCTCCTGTCCCTCCTTGCCAGGGCTGGTCACAACACTGGGCTTCCCTGCCTTCACCATTGGGCTGGTCACAACAGGACTCTCCTCTTCCCCAATGATTGGGCTGGTTCCAACAGGGCCCTCCGCCATCTGCCTCGATGTACTTTTTTTTGGTGTCGATGTGGTGGGTGGTTGTGTCCCTGTGCTCTCCCCAGGTGTAGCCATGACATGCCACACATCCTCTGTGGTCATCGCTGAGTCATAATCTGGTGATGCCTCTGCAGCATGGGAGCCTGATGTTTTGGACAATGATCTTGTGGCCTTACTTTTCTGTGACTTCACCTTGTCCGTGCATATTGGGGGGGCCCTGGTCTTCTTCGGGGATGGAGTCTGTGGACGGGATTGTTTGCTTTGTGTCTGACCTGTGCTCCTAGTGTTGTACCGTTTAGTGGACGTAGGTCCCAAGTGGACAATGTCATCTGATGTGTCCCCTGAATGGGTGGACGTCACTGGCACCTGAGCTGCAATGGGACCATGTGCCTGTTGTAGGCCTGTTGTGACTGCGGCTGACAATGACTGGACTGTGCGGTGTAGCCCACCCACGTCAGAGTGTATGCCCTCCATGAAAGCTAGAACCTGGCCCAATTTGTTATCGTGGGCACTGAAGGCATTGAGCAGGGCGGACTGGCCCAAGCAAATTTGGCGCAGGAGCTCTACGCACTCTGCACTGAGGGCAGCAGGGGGGACAGGTGCAGGGGCAGCGGTGCCATGTGTGAATGTCACACGTCCCCTCTTAGTAACACGGATACGGGCAGCACCAGAGGAAGTGGATGGGAGGCTGGGCACTGGCCGCTGGGTGTCAGATGCTGTGGCACACTCCACATCCCCTGTGCCTGCAAACAGGGATGCATCCCCGCCGGCATCAGATGAAGTGGTACTTTGTGTCTCAGCTACAGATTCCTCATGCATACTCCTGTCACCCTCAGGAGCGCTGGTGTTCTCAGTGTCACTTGGCTCAGTCTCACTTGCCTCCGCTGCCGCTGTCGTGCTGGTCTCGCCAACACTTGTCTCAGGATCATGTACCGCTGTGTTGTCTTGCGAATCTGCATTAGTGAGACGAACAGGTTTGTGTAAGTGTCATCATCTGTACACACCACAGCTGATCAATTCTGCACAGTAGAGGCCTAGAGCTACATGAGAACCAACACACCCTGCAAACACTGTGCATCTACACACGATATAGACCACAACAGTGCCTGTCATGCAGACAACCTTCCTGGAGTGAGGCATGTCAATGCCACACAGCACCACACCCTGCCCATGGATGGTCTTCCCCCAGCCCACATTGACCATCCCCATGGACATGATGTAGCCACAACACACATCACCACTTACACCCCTACAGGGAATCAGAGGGGACCACACACACCTGTATTGACTACACATGCCACAATGCCAAGTAGGCCATAGCAAACACCATGTGCCAATCAGGCTACACAATATCGTCGGATGAGTGGGCCTCAAACATCATGGATGCATGCAAAGTACACAGACATGGTGTGACACTCATCAAATGGACACTGCAGTTCGGCACAATATGGACTCCCAACACCATCACAGAGCAGAGAGACCATGTGGACACATAAAATCTGTCAAGGACTGAGAACTGCATGCATTCGCAGAACAGTAAGGCCATGGTGGCGCAATGCCTCATACAGGCACAATTCACAGTCGCCACTCACATCACATGACACAGCATGGCAACACACGCACATCACATGTGTCACCGCTGGCACCGACCCTGTACACATGCATCCACTCCCAGACAAACTCTCCCTCCCCAGATACTCACCTTCTCTGTCTTGCTGCTGATGCCCCTTCAGATGTGCATCCAGGTCTGGATTGGTCACTGCCAGTATGCGTGCCATCAGCGGAGTCATGGTGCGACGTTCCAAACGTCCTGTGCGTGGTACCATACCCAAGGTCATCTCTGCCACTTGCTTAGCCAGTCGGCTGATGTCGTCCCACCTCTTGTGACAGTGTGTGTGTTGTCTGTTTGATACCCCCAGGGCTCGCACCTTTGCTGCAATGGCCCTCCACACGGCCTTACGTTGGTGTACCTTGAGCTACAGGCATGAGAGTAAAGAAGGGCAAAAGAACATTTACACAATTTAAGATGTCAGCATCTATCATTACAGCAGCCAGACACAGACTCTGGACTCAGAGTAACCTCCCTCCCTCCAGAACGGGGCGTACCCTCTGCATGGCATAAATATTAGTGTATGCATTCACACATTGTGGTCCCTAGTCTCCATGATATGCACACAAAGGCATAATGCCTCAACACAAATGCATCGACAGCAGTGTGTAAATCAGAAATTGCACAGGGCACCGATGGGGTATATCCACTAATGAGTGTGAAGCAACTGTAGCATGTAAGTTGGCTGATGTTCAAGGTTTGGCTATGCTGCCACTGAACCGACTCTGTGGCTCACACTGACTCTGACTACAGGGGCACCCTTAAATTTCCTCAAAAGCGTTCACTGTCCTGGCATCTAAAAGGCTAACAACCGTTGGTTCTGTATGGGCGGCAATGTGACACCCCCCACTCACACATACGAGTACAGGCCTAGGAAAGACTCACATTGCAACACACACACTACCTCGAGCAGGAAACAGCCTGTCTGTCAGTGTAAGTCATCACCCCACATCCCCAAGCATGTACTGCAGCATCATGACTACATGTCTGACACCACCCTGCCCTGCAGCTCCCTTCATGGCACTTACCACAACATTGGGACCACCAAACAGCCGTGGGTACTGTGCCAGCACCCCGTCCACAAGGACATCCAGCTCCTCACTCGTGAATGGACTGGCACAGATCTTCTCTGTTCTTGACATCACTGTGTATATGGCAGACCTGTAGCGGAAGTGAGTTGTGAGGGGTCCCAGGCAGCAGGACAGGGTCCAAGGCAGCAGGACAGGGTCCCAGGCAGCAGGACATGGTCTCAGGCAGCGGGACAGGGTCCCAGGCAGCAGGACAGGGTCCAAGGCAGCCGGACAGGGTCCCAGGCAGCAGGACAGGGTCCCAGGCAGCAGGAGATAGTCGCAGGCAGCAGGCTCTTGGAGCAGCAGGACATGGTCTCAGGCAGCAGGACAGGGTCCCAGGCAGCAGGACACGGTCTCAGGCAGCAGGACACGGTCTCAGGTAGCAAGATAGGGTCCCAGGCAGCAGGACAGGGTCCAAGGCAGCAGGACAGGGTCCAAGGCAGCAGGACAGGGTCCAAGGCAGCAGGACAGGGTCCCAGGCAGCAGGACAGGGTCCAAGGCAGCAGGACAGGGTCCCAGGCAGCATCAGAGGGTCCCAGGAAGCAGGACAGGGTCCCAGGCAGCAGGAGATAGTCGCAGGCAGCAGGCTCTTGGAGCAGCAGGACACGGTCTCAGGCAGCAGGACAGGGTCTCAGGCAGCAGGAGATAGTCGCTGGCAGCAGGCTCTTGGAGCAGTGGGAATGTGAGGCTCACTCCCACAGATTTATAGCCCCCTGTGGTCGTTAGGAAGCTTGAAAGCTGCTTCAATTGGTAGTCCGGGTCTGCCTCATTCAAAAGCATCCAATGACCGCCTCCGCGGCAGCGGAGCACACCTCCAGCGACTTTCAAATCTGCATCATGCCAATGCCATCATCGATGCCATTGGCTGGATGCAATGCTCCACGGCAGTCACGCTCCGCGGGCGCCCGGAGCGTGCTTCCGCGATGGTGCATCATTTGGAAGTATCCAATGACCGCCTCCGCGGTAGCGGAGCACACCTCCCGCGACTTTCAAATCTGCATCATGCCAACACCATCATCGATGCCATTGGCTGGATGCAATGCTCCGCGGCGGTGATGCACCGCCGGGGACCGGCGGTAGGTACCGCAAATCATGCTGCGGAGCATGCCAGCTCCATATTCACATGTCCATATGCCAATGGCTAACACACTCCTGAAGGGGGTGGTGCTGGGGTCACACCGCCGGGGACCGGCGGTAGGTACCGCGAATCATGCTGCGGAGCATGCCAGCGCCATATTCACATGTCCATATGCCAATGGCTAACACACTCCTGAAGGGGGTGGAGCTGGGGTCACACCGGCGGGGACCGGCGGTAGGTACCGCTAATCATGCTGCGGAGCATGCCAGCGCCATATTCACATGTCCATATGCCAATTGCTAACACACTCCTGAAGGGGGTGGTGCTTGGGTCACACCGCCGGGGACCGGTGGTAGGTACCGCGAATCATGCTGCGGAGCATGCCAGCGCCATATTCACATGTCCATATGCCAATGGCTAACACACTCCTGAAGGGGGTGGTGCTGGGGTCACACCGCCGGGGACCTGCGGTAGGTACTGCCATGTTCGTACACATTGCTGTGTATTACAATCAGGGCCACTGTATCAGCACCCTGCAGCAACATGGTGAAGGGCACATCATTGTACACACGATGCCACACAGCCATGTCATCCACAGGTGGACGCACGTTCAGTGTGATACACTTTGGCCTGTTGTTCATCCATATTAGTGTGGAATTTGATGGCTGATGATGATTGACAGACTCCAGCTGGTGTAAATGTTGTAGTGACGTGTAATGTGTTGTGGCTCATTTCAGACCTTCACCTCGAAGTTGTCACTGCATTGTATCGGACAAGACTTCTGCTTTCACAACTGCTCATGCTCACAACCAGATGTGTCCCTGCTACTGTGATCATTGTGTTGATAAATGTGTTCCGACCTCACATGATGCTTTGAGGTGTGGCTGGTACACCAGATGGGTATGATAGACATGGTGAATCACAACAAATTGGCGGGTCTTGCTGCACCTTGTATGCACATGTGAATTGTTCTTCCATTATTTCCACTTCCACTGTCCCAGATGTGTTTGTGGCACTTGTGTATTGTCTCTGGAGAGGCGTGCCCTCTGTGTGTAGCTATTGGCCAGCCAAGTCACCTGAAGTGCCATGCATCTCTCTGGTACTCCTTTGTTTCACATTACATCATTTATGCTCTGTGCCATGCTCATCACATGTTGCTTGTCACTGACATTTTCATTTCACTCCTTGACTAGGAGGAGGCCGAATCTACTCCGTCACCTGACAGTGCTGCAGGACATGGAGGATGAGGCAATCATCAGAAAATTCAGGCTGGACAGACCAACACTGAAGATCCTGTGTGATCTATTGGAGCCCCACCTGCAGCCTCGCCGTCACTATCCTACGGCATTCACACCCACCTACAAGGTGATGGCGGCACTCCATTTTTTTGCGACTGGTTCCTTCCAGGAGACCGTGGCCAACGCTGGGGGTATGTCGCAGCCCATGTTCAGCATGGTGCTGAGAGATGTTCTTGCGGCTATGATGCAATATTGCAATCGATACATTTCACGTCCCCCCAGGGGACGTTAATTGGCTGCTGTGAAGGCTGACTTCTATGCCCTTGGGGGCATCCCACATGTAGTCGGTGCCATCGATTGCACACATGTAGGTCTGTTGCCACCGCAGGCGACGGAGCACATTTATCGTAATCGCAAACACTACCACTCCATGAATGTGCAGGTGGTGTGCCTTGCAGACATGACAATTTCACATGTGTGTGCTAAGTTTCCCGGTTCGGCACCATGATGAGGAACAGCATGGTGCCACGGATGATGGAGAACCTGCATCCTGAACGTGCCTGGATTGTGGGTGAGTTTCACTACTGCAATGGCGTGCTGTGTGTCACTCTGGCTGTACAACATTGCAATGTGTGTTTTCCGTTCACAGGTGACTCAGCATATCCCAGTCGCCCATGGCTGTTGAGCCCACTACGGAATCCCCGGACACCAGCAGACATCCACTACAATGATGCCCATGGCAGGACCCGACGGGTGATCTAGCGGACTTTTGGACTGCTTAAGTCAAGGTTCAGGTGCCTTGACAGGACCGGAGGCGCACTGGCATATTCGCCTGGGAAGGTGTGCCAGATCTTTGTGGCATGCTGTATGCTGCACAACCTGGCCATCCACAGGAGGGTTCCTCTGCTCCTGGATGATGGTGATGATCCAAGGCCACAACCTGTTCAGGGACCAGAATCCAGTGATGAGGACAGTGGAGAGGAGGAAGGAGTTGACCAGCGCCAGCAGCTCATCGAACGCTACTTCACTTGAAGGTGGGTGACTAGGTACAATGTGAACATTGTCTGATGTTGTTGTTCTTGTTATGAATGGTTATGCGTGGCAATAACCAATGGCCACATGTACTGTCACCCATGTGTGTAGTTTGTGAAATGGAAGTTCAGAGCTGAGATGTGTATAGGACTGTATTTGTGCACATCTGCTAGACATTGTGTAATATGGCTGTGAAGTTTAGGTTATTTTGTGTGCTGTGGTCTGTGTGTTGCCACAATGACACCAGTGACTGTTGTTCTGTTGTGTTTCCCTAGGTGCTACAGAGGGATCCTGGCCTGCATACTGTACATCATTGGTACACATCATGGACATCTGCAACTATGTAAATACTGCACTATAAAAATCACAACACAAAATCTTGTGCATCAGGTATTTTATTTTTGGAGTGTACATGTGATTGGTGCGGTGATATTTACAGGAAGGTGTGGAATGTGCACTGAGTTGACAGTCCAGTTCAATGAGTTGTAAGAGTAGAGACCACATGGATGTGGTGACCCAGTCCAACAGTGAGGTGCCATTGCCAGGGTAATGTGGGGAAGGATAGTCCAAACTGTGAATGCAGTTGGGAAGAGGGTTGTCTTCACGGCTGGCTTCGTGACTGGCGTGTGGTACGTGCATTGCCTCCAGAGACTCCCAGGCTCTTCTTAGGACGCCCCCTAGATCTTTTTGGGGGGGGGGGCCTGCTGATTGGCCAGCGACGTCAGGGGACTCGTCCCTCTCTGTTGGCGCAGGGGAGGATGGAGCACTGTCATCCTGCGGCACAACAGGAGGGGAACTGAGGTGGTGGTTGGGACACAGGCCTGTCCCTCTGCAACGCCACTTGCTGGCCCATGAGGTCCACCATCTGTCCCAGACGGTTATCGATGGACCTCATCAGCTGGATGAGCTCCCTCATAAATTCATCCAACCGGCCACTTTGTCCCTGGACCTCTTGGTAGGCCTCCACAACTCTGGTGAAGTGGTCCAGGGATGGTGTCCACTCCTCCCGAGGTCTGGTGGTGACCCTGGCCCTCCCACTTGTTCTGCCGCCACTGACCTCTTCCCTCGCCACTGGGGGACCCCGCACTCTCTCCCTGCCCTCCACAGCTGTTGGTGTGGGTTCTTCATCCCTGGGGACAGGGAGGTTGCTGCAGGTGGTACTGGTGGTCCTGGTGGTGTTGGTGGCAGTGGCGGTGGTGGCTGTGGTGGTTGCGGTGGTAGAGGCCGTGGCTGCAGGGGGCTGCTGCATTGTAGTGGCAGCAGAGGTGGTGGTGGGAGGATGGGGTCTGTGGCACATGTGATGGGCCGGCCAGGAGCTCATCATCCAAGCTGTCCTGGGAGTCCACTCCTGAGAGTCCATGGGCCGGGGGTGCAGACTGGCTCTGCTGGTCATTGGTGTTGTCCTCAGCAGTGAGTTCTTCTTCACCTGTGGAGTAGATGGGGAGTGGTCAGTGTTAGTGTCATCTGCGTATCATCATCTGTCTGTACACTACTTACATGTGCATTCATCAGTTGTAGTAATAATGGCTACACCGTCTAACATTTAATAGTGCTGGGGGACATCATGGAGTCATACATATTGATTCTCAATGCTTTGGGTTAGATTGTTGTAGGTTTACTGGATGCAGGTCACACACACACTTCATGCGGATTTACTGTAGATACGTACCTGTTAAGTCACTGTGCAGGAGGCAATGGCTGCCACATGCTGCTGGGTGGGGGAGGCCTCCATGATGCTGTGGTGTGGGACAGGGGGGATGGTGGCAGTTGTGATACAACCCTCCCACCCGAAAACAGTGCTCCAATACAAGATGCCTACCAACCTGTAAGTCTGTTTGTCAAACACTGCAATGGCTGACACATGCTGCTGGGTGGGGGAGGCCTCCATGATGCTGGGGTGTGGCACAGGGGGGATGCTGGGAGTTGTGATACAAACCTCCCACCCAAAAACAGTGCTCCAATACAAGATGGCTACCAACCTGTAAGTCTGTTTGTCAAACAGTGCAATGGCTGACACATGCTGATGGGTGGGGGAGGCCTCCATGATGCTGGGGTGTGGCACAGGGGGGATGGTGGGAGTAGTAGTGCAGGCCTCCCTCCCTTCCACACACTCCCAGTGAAGATGGCTACCAACCTGTAAGTCTGTTTGTCAAACAGTGCAATGGCTGACACATGCTGCTGGGTGGGGGAGGCCTCCATGATGCTGGGGTGTGGCACAGGGGGGATGGTGGGAGTAGTAGTGCAGGCCTCCCTCCCTTCCACACACTCCTAGTGAAGATGGCTACCAACCTGTAAGTCTGTTTTTCAAACAGTGCAATGGCTGACACATGCTGCTGGGTGGGGGAGGCCTTCATTCTGCTCAGCTTTGATACAGGGGGTATGGTGTGAGTTGTTGTACAGACCTCCCTCGCCCATACAGGCCTCCTAAGCAGGCTGGCTGGCTACATGTTGGGTGGGGATGGACATTAAAATGGTGTTTGGGTATTGAAAGGAGCTAATTGTCATTGTGGTGTAGGATATTTGTCTGTGCTTACCAGCCTCCGCTCCACTGGCTACTCCTGTGAGACTCTCAGGTAGAAGAATGGCAAGCACCTTATCCTCCCATGGTGTGAATGTCTTTTGTGGGACGGGAGGGCCACTGCCAGTCACGTTTGCCAGCGTCCAGTTCTTGCTCCTCTTCTCCTTGACAACCCTCTTGAGATCATTCCACCGCTTCTGGATCTCCTTCTTGGATCTTGGGGCGGCCCTTACTGCATTCACCCTTTGGACTATCCTTTCCCACATTTTTGTCCTGGTGGCTAATGGTGTCTGTTGGACCAGGCTACCAAATAGGTGTGGCTCTACTCTTACAATCTCGTTGACCATGTCTGTCAACTCAGTTTCAGTGAATTTGGGCATTTTTTGTGCTGTCATGGTGTGGGGGGGTTTGAGGTGTTTGTGGGTGCAGGGGTGTGTGGGTGCAGGGGTGTGGTGATGATGTGTGTGGGGTGTTGTGTGGTGGGGGTGTGTTTGTGATGGTGTGATGGTGGTGGTGGTGGTGGTTGGTGGATGGGTGTGCTGTGGTCTTTTGCCTCTCCTGTCAGATGTGGTGTATGGCCTTGTCTTCTGGAGTGATGCAAAGGATTGCGGTTAGTGCAGGGGGTGGCTTTATACTCAGCTGTGTGGGTGTGTCCAATGGGATTTAGGTTGTCAGGTGTGTTGTGGGAGTGGTTATGTGTATTATTTTTGTTATTTATGTTTCTGTGTATGTGTGTTGTATGTTTTGGGTGCAGGGCTATTTTGTTTATGCAGTGTTAGGCATCACTGCGGTCTTTTCACATCGTCCGCCATGTTTATCATGTTCGTCCGTAGTGGTGGCTTTACTGCTGTTTGTCCGCCATTTCTCCGATTCGCTCCTGGGTGCGTCCGCTGCGGTTCCGCCCGCAACACCCTCAAAGTAATCGTAATTTTTCGTGCGGTGTCTCCGATGGACCTGTGGATGGTTTTGTGTTATCCGCTGCTTTTCCAGCCGCCGCGGTCGGAGTTTTGCCATCACCGCACGCGTCGGGCGGTTTTATTTAGGCAGCGACCGCCGGGGTCGGTTTTTCGTGGCGGGTGATCCTAATTCGCATGCCGGTTTTGCCGCGGTCATGGCGGGCGGTTGATTTCCACCTCCATAGCGGTCGGGGTGGTTTTCCGCACGCTATCCTAATGGGCCCCTTAGAGTTTACATATCTACACAGAGCTAAGATCAAATGCAACAGATCATGGCATTTTTGGCCTGATTGCCTCTTCACTGCCTGCATTGCTCATCTATCATGGAGACTTACTTCATACTTTAGGGGGACGCCCAGCCCTTAACACATTCCGAGGTGGGCTCTTGACCTGTCTGAGGGAGGTCCTGGGGTGGCCTATTTCCAATAACCCCTGTAAGACCTGGCAGCCATGGTGTGGGTTTCCCTTCTATTTTTGCCTTTGCCTCCTGTGTTTTTGCGGTGTGTTGGACTTCGTTTTTGCTGGTCTAGATGCTTTGGGCACTTTGCCACTGCTGTTCAGTGTCAAAGTGCAGGTCCTCCCTCTGTATATTGTTGTTATGGATTTTGTTTTCCCATGATTGGCTTATTTGACTTACTACTAAGTCCCTAGTACAGTGCACTGTGTGTGCCTAGGGCCTGTAAGTCAAATGCTGCTAGGGGGCTTGCAGCACAGATTGTGTCACGCACATAAACAGCTGTCTCACGCCTACCATTTCAGGGCCTGTGTGCAGTTCATACTGCCATGTTGACCTGACAAGTGCACCCACTTGCCAGGCCCAAACCTTCCATTTTCTTACATGTGAGTCTCCCCTAAGGTAGGCTTAAGATACCCCTGTGGGCAGGGTGCAGTGTATGTGAAAGGTAGGACATGTCCTGATGTGTGTGGCACGTCCTGATAGTGAAATACTGCCAAATTCATTTTTTCGCTATTAAAAGGCTATTTGTCCCATAGGATAGAATTGGGAGTTTACTTATAACATCTTATAAGTATAACTGCCCCTGGGAACAAGATCGGAAAATGGAGTTTAGTATGCCTGAACTCAGAATATAAGGATGTATCTTGTAGTAAGTATGACTTTTATATTTTGGGTTTGAAAATACCACTTTCAAAAAGTAGGTAATTTCTTGCTAAGCCATCTAGTATGCCTCTGCTAGGTTTGTGTATTGATTGTCTGGCTTTGGAGTGACAGGGGGTGAAGATGTGCATTCTGTTCAGACAGTTACTTGGGGGGTGAGGTGTGTCCTACCTTTCCATGGTGGGTCATGCTGGGCTGAATAGGCCTGGGCTGCTTTTAGAGTAGGGGGAGGAGATTTCTTTCACACCTGAATGGGCCTGTTCTGTCTTAGACAATGCTGTCCCCACCTCCTGCCAGGAAGCTGCACCTGAGAGGACAGAACCGGTTCTGGCTGGGCAAAGACACTCTCTTCTTCCAGAGAACAAAAGATTTTGTGCTATAAGAAGTGGGGCTCATGCCCTTAAACTTTAGATCACTTCTGGGCTTCAAAAAGGAATCTCTGCTGAGGAGAAGAGCTGGAAGAAACTGGAGGAGTACTGCCCCTTTGCCCCTTTGCTGGGTGCTGTCTAGGGTTGGCCTGCAGCAGCTGTTTCTGCCAAGGAGAGGAACACTGTGTGTATCCTGCTTGAGAAAGTATCTCTGAGGGCTTGCTAGTGGAGCTTGTTCAAAAGGTCTCAGGAAAAGCTATGACTTCACCATCCTGCTGGGCACCGTCTCTGGAACCGCTGGTTTCAGCCTCCGCAGAAGGAAGAAGCAGCTGACTCTGTCACAGAGTCCGTCGTAGGGTTCCGCAGGGTTCCTTGTCATTAGGGCAACACAGAAGGCCCCGTTGCACTTCACAACACATCCTTGCTCTCACCGACGCTGTCTGGACGATCGTCACCTAGCCGTTGCTTGTGCTGTGTCCTGTGGGCACCGCACTCTGCACTGTCTTGCCTCATCCTGCCTGGACGTCACCGACACCATCGCTGCATGGCCCAAACATCGACCAGCTCTGTTGCCTGCACCGCAGCATGCCAGCACCACATCAAGCACCGCATCACCTTGCACCATAATCCTTGGTCTCACCGACGCCGTCCGGACAATCATCACTGAGCCGCTGCCTGGACCACATCAGGAGGGCACCGCACCCTGCACCATTTCCACTTTGCAATTAAACTGTGACAGTTGCTTCTGACCAACTTGCACCAAAGTAACAGCAGCAAGGTACTGTTCACAAGTCTGTCAGCGCTTAAGCTGGTCCATACTGACATGTTTGGCCGGAGCTATTAGACTCTGTTGTTTTCAGCATCGCTATAGCTCCGGTTGGAGCTACTCACTGTGTTTTGTGGATATTTCTATAATTTGAAGGTTTTCTTGCAAGTTAATTATTTTTACAGCATTGTATACTAGATTTTTGTCGTATTTGGTCATGTTGGTTTTGACAAAGTTTTGCTTATTTTTCAAAACTGGTGTGGGTCCATTTGTAGTGTTTCACTGTGTTACTGTATGTATGCACATATGCTTTACATGCTGTCTCTGAGTTAAGCATGTCTACTCGTGCCAAGCTGCCAAGAGGGTGAGCAGGGGTTACTTTGGCAGTGTTTCCCCCATACCCTGCCCAAGAAGATGGGTCCCTACTAGGACAACTGTGCATAGCATTGCTAATTTGAGGCCTCCATTTCTAACAACCCCAAATTGGTTTAACTATATGTCTCTGATGGAGATGAGGGCAACAGATATAAAAGAGCACTATTGGGATTTGAGTTACTGGTTGCAAAGCGGGGCATAGCTATACAGGCTGCCCGCAGAAACATGGAAAGGTCTGGGTGGACTGGACCAAGTACCAGTGGAATATACTTGCACCTCACACCACCCTATCCAGTGCCCTTGACGATGAGGTGCAGACTTCCAGATCTTGATGAAGGGGATACTACATGTTCCCACTTTTGGGGGCAGGACCTGGATGTCTGTCAGTTGGTGAGGGAGGGGCCCAGTGCAGCGATGTGTATGAGTTATTCTCTCTCTTCTTTGTGATTGATGTGGTTATAGGGGACATCATGGTACGGAGTTTTAGCAATATTTCTAGATAGTGTGGTATCCACAATATTATTGTTGCAATTCCATTTCAGCACTTACAAATTGCAGACAATTATCTGCAGCCAATAATTCTTACCTGGCAACAACCTTCTCCAGAAAATCTATCATCTCTCTCATGATTGACAAATCCACCACCCCTTCCTTACATTCATCTTCCGAAAGATATTTCAAATCTCTTTCTATATTCTATCCTAGGGTTGAGTGCTGTGTCATAAGAAAGTCAGTGTTTCCATAGCAAGTTTTGTGAGGCTCATGTTGGGGGTCATCTGCTTTGTATGAATTCCCAATAGCATTGGGTTTCCAATGTAACTCCCAATGCATCTCACCTAAGAGCAATCCTAGCATGGATGACTGGCCTATAAAAAGCATGGTGGACTCATGCATGAACTTCAGGAATCTGTTCTTGGGCCTCTGGTCATATTCTCGAATTCCATTGGATCCATTCAGCATTTCAATCTTTCGACATTGTTGAAATTGGTACCATTTAGTAGCAATAAACATCTGTGACATCCAAGACAACTGTTCTTTATAAAAAATACACATTATGTTATTTTATTTTATATGATATGTCCCTATTCCTAATCATGCAGATTGATCACGTGTCATCACACAGCCACTGCATCCTGACGAGGGCCACACAATTTTCATTAGGCAAAAATGTTCTTTTGTATTCATTTTGCTTGCTTAATATAATATTTTGGGTAATCATATGATTTAATTTTTACCTAATTTTCAATCATTTCAATCATTGGAGACTGGTTTGAGCAGAAAATTTTTCTTGGAAAGTTTGAGTCTAGACTCTGAGTGCAAGATGGCGACCATGTGAGCACAGGCCTTTGGTCTTCGTCCTGGTTTCCTCCGTTTTGCTAGTGCGCCTGCCTTGAGGCTGCAACCCCTCCCCCTTGTGTGTGTTGCTGGTTGATCTCGCATCAGCAAGATGGTGCTGACACTTTTGGCTGAGGGCTACTGAAATTCTGCAGCAAGTTAAAGTCTTCTGCTGTGGCATTATACCTGTGCAGCGCAGAACAGCTCCAGAGGGGCTCACAGTTTATTGCTCCAAGAATAGGCCATAAGACTCTGAGGGCCTTGAAGCCCTGGGCGACAAACCCCAGTAAAGGTGGGGAAGAGAGAGGCAAGCCCTTCCCAAGGTGGAGAGCAAGCAGAGACATGGTAGTGGAGAATGCTGGCCCTGGGGGATTGGACTCAACCATGATATCGGCTGATTTTTTCAAAAACGCAAAGCAGGCACCAGGAACAACATCAACCGGCAAGCATAGAGAGCCTTGGCAGTCCCCCCAGCCACTCAGCTTATTGCCAGAGTCGATGTATGAGGCATTGGATATCATTAACTAGGACAATCCCAGTGCACATGAAAATACAAGCAGCGCAGAGATTTTGTCAACTGCGATGACAACTGTTAGTACTATGGCACAAGCTTACATCCCGCATCACCGAGGTTGGGACTGCCAATTTGTCAGGTAACGGATGGCAAATTAGTCTCAAAGTTTTTGTATCATAACAGACAGCAAATGTAACATTATGGGGGGGTCAGACCCCTGATGCAATGCAGGAAATGCCGCCAGCATAATGGGGGGCCCAGTATGGGCCCACTTCGGAGCAAATTCAAAGACAGGCACCATGTTTGGGAAAATCAGCGAACAGAACAAAAGTGTACAAAGTTAAAGTAAATTGTCTTCGGGGAATAATGGGGCAGAAACTGACACAGTGGAACCAATATTCTCATTATCTGATTGGACTGGGAAGGAATGAGAAGAAGGTCTCAGAGGGGTTTAAGAGGCAGCATCTCAAGCTGCTACAGTGAACCAAGTGTAAGAGGTGAGGCTCCCACAGATGACCTGTGGGAAAAGGATCCTTGGTAAACCACCAAGAAAATAAACCCACAGAAGGGGGAACCTGAAGAAAAGGCTGGCCTGAAAACAGATTACTTAGAAATGCCAAGACTGGAAGGAAGTACGCCATCTGTTCAGTCGGGTGGGGGGGGGGGGGGGCTAGCTCAGCCCAATCCTGCAACTGTGGAAACTATATATCAGGGAATCATGATCCATCAGGAGGAAAACTGAGCAGACAGCCATAAAGCACAGACCACCAACAAGAAACTTCAAGGAGCTATACAAAAGGATGCAAAGCATGCTTTGAGTTCTCTGACAAAATGGCTGAGGTAGAGAAGAGTGTGACTATCTTGGAGGCCAACTCACTTGCCAATCAAAAAGTGGGAATAGAGCATAAAGCGCGGCTGACTTACACTCAGTGGAAACTTGAGGATTTAAAAATATACACAATAACCCCAGGGTTCTGGGTATTGCTGAGGGAGTCAAGAAAGATGACACTTTGAAGTGTATAGTTGACCTATTCAGGAATGCTTTTCCAGAGCTAGCAGAGTGGAACTGGGATCTGGACAACACCAGTGCCATGTTCAGGATGGAGGAAATCCAAGGGCTATCCTAGTATTTTTTGAAACCTCCTCCTCAGGCAGGCCGACTTTGAGGCCCACCCAGACACAAAGCGGATGGCCGAAGATTGTATATTGTTGTGTGAGGCCAGTCTTCTGTCATACAACAGCTGGGAGGCAATGGCGCCTGAGGCAGTTCCTACAGCCGATTCAGTCCAAAGGAGCACAGGTGTTTCTGATAAACCCGGCCAAGCTAAAAGATATTATGCGGAAAAAACGAATTTCTTCACTACAGAATTGAAACCAAAAGAGCTTCTCGAGAACCTGTGGTAGCTCAGGATCCCTAGGCATTGGTTTCTAGATGTGATTTTGATAGCTCGATGGGCTTTCATCTATACTTGAGTATAGTCTGTAGAATGTGGGGGAATTGCACTGGAGGGTTTTGGGCCTGAAGATGGTTGTTCATTGATATTGCAATGTCCTTTTTTGCCTTGTCTGTGCTATTTAATGGAAAATGTGAACCTAGCTGTGTGCCTTGGTCGCATACACTGCACTAGTAATACACTCTGCGTGATAAACATCTGTATGAAAAATACTTTGAATAGTTATTCTGAAAGACCTTTGGACATGATGCATACCTCGCATACAGTTTCCATGCAGGCATCCTCCCAATTGTATTTCATTTAAAACGCATAATTTCACACAACAATACCCGTTAAGAAATGTAGAAAATGTTTAAAAATTCCCAGTCCTTCTGACAAGGGCAATCCCATTCCTGATCCCCAGGCACTTATTCACATCTTATTCTTTGCAACAGGTAGCACATGTCAAGGAGATCTTCTGTTTGCTTATTTCTGCCCAATGAGCCACATCAAGCAGACAGTGTCTTATTGTGTTTTCTTATGTTCCAATTGCCAAAGCCTAATTCCTAATACACGGCTGCCAAGTGCCCGCAAAGCACACGCATCAATCTGGAGTCCCTGGTGGTTAATTGCTATCATTTGACGAATGCGTTTTGAAGGAATATTTCAGATGCACCGTTCAAGCTTTAATTAAATCTGTCGGGAGAAATTGTCCCTTCGGTTCTAGCTTGTGCTGCCTACATGTGCCCTACTAACCCTCTCTGCATCGCATTTGCAACATAACTTCAAAAAATTGGCACCGGAACGAATTCTTTTGTCAGATAATAACCCTAAAAAATGTTACAATATAGACAAAGGTATTTTCCGACCAAAAATACCACACTAGCTCCCACCAGGAATTCACAAAGCGATTCCTGGAAGGCATAAATGAACTTATTGTTGGAAGCGGGCCTTACGGGGGCGTGGTTTGCCCTGTAAGGTTGTAGATTTTCACATTCATGTTCATTTGTGGGAATTCTCAAACTCTGAAACAACTCCTCCCCATTCAGGAAATGGTTAGAAAGTTACTCCAGCAAGGCATTTGCATAATTGGCGCAAATTGCACAGTGGACTCCATTCCCCCTATCCCTACAACTGTGGTAAGGAGGGACAGTAGCCTTCTGAAAAAGTTACAATACATTCCAGTAGTAGTTGGAAACCTGCGCCTGTGCTACCCTCGGGGGAAGCACCAGATAACCAGATACACAAGGTTCCTAATTAAATTCAATAAAAAAATATATAATATACACTTCCCTCGATAGCACAGAACCAAGTGAACACTGTGTGTGTAAATGTTTCCAACCAATCACATGGTACTTTCTATTTGGGGGAATCAGAAAAAGAGACACCTGAGATAAATAATTGCTAGGTGACAGAGAGAGGCGAGACAGAAAGTTCAAAGAGAGCAGGAAGTAAGGAGACAGCATTAAGACTAGCAGTAAAGAGAGACTGGTGTGAAAGAACGCAGAGACAGAGACAGATCGAGAGGGAAACATGTGAGAACGAGTGTAATGAGGCAAATGGAACAAAAGACGAGAGGAGATTTGGGAAACGGGAAATGAATATTGAGTAGAGGTTTTCAGGGGTCGCAGTTGTGACCCTGGCTTGCTCTTTGCACTGCTTTAGTGACTGCCCTCTTTTCAGACCTGGCAAGATCAGTGCCAAGAATGGAGGGCTGGTCAGTAATCACCTTCATGGATATTGGGGCTCCACCTCCTTGTTTTCTGCCCATTTTTTTTCACACTAATCATTGATTGTCTTTTATTCATTGTTAGTGTGATAAAAATGTAGCTCAAAGAGCTGGATCAAGACATTCACTGATAGCCGTGGTAAGGTAAATGCGTTTAAATCTATGTTGTTGTCCGTGTGTATGTGTGAGAGTGCATTTGTGAGAGACAGAGCAAGGGAGTATTAAAGGGAGGGAGAGGGACTGACAGGTAGTGAGAGAGAACGAGTGAGAGAGTAATTAAGGGGCATATTAGCAACAAATAGCGATAACTATTGCTAAATGCGCTTAGCACATTTTTTTCTATAGCTGCCTATCGCCAGATATTATCGCAGAGATAACATGCTATTAGCAACGTTTATCTCCAATGCGATAAAATATCCGGCGATAGCGGCTCAATGCGAGAATATCGGTGGAAATCCAGCGATATTCTCGCATTAACGCTAATGGGGCCTAATCTGATAGTCCACCCCCCATTGACTATACAGGTAAATCAACTTTTTAGCAGCCGCTAGATTCTAGCGATAATCGCGCTTAGCGCATTTTTTTTATCGCTTTGCTAATAGGCGATTTGGATTTGGATTTGGATTTGGATTAGGATTTATAGAGCGCATAGCTACCCTTGGGCATCCCAGCGCTAACCAGACCTTATTTTCCTGAGGGGCAGGGGTGGCGGTGAGGAGGAAGGGGTGTTTAGGGGAAGAGACAGGTTTTTAATTGTTTCCGGAATGAGAGGAGGTTGTGTTCTCTCCTCATGGCTACTGGGAGGGTGTTCCAAAGTTTAGGCGCGTTGTAGGCAAGCAAGCGGCCGCCGGATCTTGCCTTTTTTATTGTTGGGATGCTGGCAAGGGCGAGAGAGTTGGATCTTAGATTTTTGGTAGACTGGTGGGGTTTCATCAGCGATCTGAGGATTGTGGGACCTTTGTCATGCATAATCTTGTGCGAGATGCACAGCGTCTTGAAGGTAATTCGCTCCTTCACTGGTAGCCAATGCAGGCTTTTGAGTGCTGGTTTTGCCGAGCATCTTGCTTTGGTACCTGTCAGGATTCTGGCTGCCGCGTTTTGAGCCACCTGAAGTTTCTGGATGACTGATGCCGGGGCTCCCAGGTACAGGACGTTACCATAGTCTAGCCTGGAGTTGACCAACCCCTGCATCAGTAGCTTCCTGGACTGGAGGGGGATCAGGTGGAGGATCTTTCGGGCCATGCGGATAAGGCCAAAGCAGGTCCCTGAGGTTTTCCTGGCCTGGGTTTTGAAATTTAGTTCCTGGTCGAGCCAGATGCCCAGACTTTTGACCTCTGGTTTTGGGGTAGGGTAGGTTCCCATACAGGGAGGCCAGGAGAGGTTAGTTGGAAGTTTGTTAGGGTTACCGAGGAGGAGGATCTCAGATTTGTCTCCATTGAGTTTTAGTCGAGAGTCACACATCCATTGGGAGACTCCTTCTAGACACCTGGACAGATTTTCTAGGCTGGTGTTGGATTGATTAATGGAGACCACCAGCTGTGTGTCGTCAGTGTACATCACTGTTTTGACGCCGAAGAGGGTGATAACGTCCTCAAGGGGGGACATATAAACTTTAAAAAGTGTGGGGCTCAGGGAGGAGCCCTGGGGGACCCCACACTGCATGGGTAGAGCTTTGGAGGTGGAAGTACCATCCGACACCTGGAAGGATCTTCCCTCCAAGAAGAATTTAATCTAGGCAAGGGCGGAGTCGGTGACTCCCACTAGGCTTAACCGGTGGGCCAAGATGGAGTGGTCCACCGTATCGAAGGCGGCGCTTAGGTCGAGGAGGATCACTGCCACTGATCCTCCTGCGTCCATGATGCTTTGCGCCTCTTCGACCACTGCCAGTAGGGCGGTGTCGGTGCCTTGCCCAGGTCTGAAACCGGTCTGAGAGTCCCGTAGCAGGTGATTAGTCTCTAGGAAATTGGAGAGTTGTTGGTTAGCTATCCGTTTGGCTACTTTGCTGATCCCGGGGAGGAGCGAGATGGGTCTGAAGTTGAAGGGGTCTGTGGGGTCGAGGTGTTTTTTTTTTAGGAGGGCTTTGACAGTAGCCTTTTTCCAATTGGCTGGAACGGTGCCCTCTTTAAAGGAGGCATTGATAAGGTTGGTGATGGGTGGAGCTACAGTTGTTGCTACCATTTTTAGCTTACTGATAGGAGCTGGGTCGGATGGTGAGCCACTTTTCACAGTTTTCAGGGTAGCTAGGAAAGTCTCCGTGGTGATGTGGGTGAAGGCTCGTAGGTGTGGAGCCTCAAGTTGGAGGGGTAGAGAGGTGGCGGAGTGGGGGGAGGTGGGGATGGGGAGTGAGGTTAGTATTTTCTCGATTTTTGCGGAAAAGAATTCGGCCATTTGATTACATCTTACGCCCTCTGGATCTGGCGGAGGTTGGGGATCTTGGATTTTTGTGAGGAGACGCACAATGCGGTAAGTTTCCTTCGCTGAGTTTGCCGCTGCTGCAATCTTTCCTTCAAAGAAGGTGGCCTGTGTCTTTTTTATGGAGTTCTTGTAGAGCCTGATGGCAGCTCTGTACTCATTTTTGGAATCCGTTGACCAGGTTTTCCTCCAAGAGCGCTCTAGTTTTTTGCATGTCTTTTTTTGGTTCCTCAGTTCCTGAGTGAACCATGCTGATTTGGCTGTTTTCCTACTGCTGGGCAGGTGTTTGAGTGGGAGGGAGTTTTCTAGGGATTGATGAATCCACTCCTGTAATTCGGCGTCTGCTTTGGAGGGGGTCTTGGTCGAGCTCAGGTATAGAGGAGGAGAGGACCTGGGCCCAGGAGTTTATGTCCAGTTTGTTCCAAGGGCGAGAGGGGGATTGGGTGGGGTGTCGGTCGGGGGCCTTGGTGGGAAGTTGTAATTTGAAAGGGACCAAGAAGTGGTCAGATCATGGGAGGGGGATAGGAGGTTGAGTTGTTAGTCTCTGGAGGTTGGAAAATACGGGATCCAACAGATGTCCTTTGTTGTGAGTCGGTAGTTTGTTTAATAATTCGAGACTGAGAGAGCCTAGGTCTGCTTTGAGGTCCGCAGCTGGTTTGCTGGAGGGATCATCGAAATGGAGATTTAAGTCTCCCAGAAGCGTGAAATTCGGTGAAAGACAGGCTAGGGAGGAGATAGGGAGGAGATAGAGTCAATGATCGACTGTGTTAGCGACTGTTTTCAGTCGCTAAAAGTTTGGGTATGCCCACTTTGCATGTCATTAGCGATAAATATCACTGACTTGCAAAGCGGGCCCCAAACCTGTAGCTATCGCCTAAAAGCTGTTACTAACTGCTGTTAGTGACAGCTTGCTAATAGGGCGATAAAATTATCGCCGCTATAGCGGGAAAAAGTCCTGCTAAAGCGACAATAGTGCCCTTGCTAATAAGCCCCTAATTGAGTTAGGGGGAGTGAGCATTAGTGAGGGTGTGAAGGAAGGGAGGGTGAGTCAGTGAGAATGAATACAAATGAGTGTGTAGACAGAGAGTGTGAGGCAGTGTTAATGAAAATTATTAAAGGCAGGGCTGGACTGGGATCCCACAGCAGCCTTGAGAAATGTTGTCAGAAAAGCCTCCATATGTTGCGTAGCGAGGAAGCGAAGTGAGTGAGCCTGCCCACTATAAGGATTTTGTTTGTCAGTTCTCCCCCCAAGAAAATACAGATAAATGGCAAAAATGGTGAATTCTACAACACATTGTTCATAATAGATTCAATTGGATTAGCTTTTAAAGCATAGCAAATAATGACCTTACAGTGCACCAGGATACATACAACAGTCTTTTTTGGTGCCCTTACTATCACACTCTGACAGTGCCCCTCATCTCTCCATAGCCCCTCTATCACATGTATTTCATTTTTTTTTATAGTGCCTCTCATGCTAGTGTCAGTTGTAAGCACAAACTCAGGATTCAAAACCTAACACAGTGGTTAGGGTTGGCTTTACTAATAAGAATGTATTTCTACCCAAACAAACCTTTTTTAAGCAGCATTAGGGTAATGAAAGACTGGGAAAAAACAAAATATTCTAGCTTGTACCATACCGTTTGCATGCAGCTCTTTGATGGCAGTTCATAGCTCACTGAGCTAGATTATGATTGCAACTTATTAAGTGCACAATAACAAAAGATCTCTGTGAGAAAAGCAGTAACCCTCTGAGCTATGCACATAAAATACAGTTCTGTGATCGCATGATACCCATGTTTTGCAGCAGGCACATTGACCTCTGTGCTACCTTGCACGAGTCAACACTGCCACTAGACAACACTTTGATTCCTCTGCAGCAGGAATATTAATCACCAGAGATATCTTGTCACTTTTATTGTTGCCGAAAACTCCTGGATATACAAGGGACTCTGCCGTTTTAAAACAATAACATATTTCAAAACACATGGAGGCTAGAAACAAAAGTGAATGCTGAGTGGATTATGCTGGCCTGCTGATTTTGTTACTGGGGCCAATATTGCAGTACTGCTGCAAAACCATTCCCCCTGTAACAAAACCAGCGCCCACCTTTCCAGCCTTCCAGGGAAACACCTGATGCCCCATGAGGCCAGTCTAGCCCTAAATAGAAGTGAGTGAGTGCCAGTGAGTGAACATAGCTGTAAGTGAGAATGAATGCTATAGAGTGAGTGGAAATACATGTGAATACATGAATGAGAGTAAGACTGCTTGTAAGTGAGTTTGAGGGAGTGAAAATGTATAAGTAAGACTGATGTGATTGAGAATGAAAGCTAAGGAATGAGAATGTGTGAGAATATGTGGGAGTGAGTGAGGAAGAATGTGTGAGTCCAAGTGAGTGTGTGATAATCTATAAGTATATCCGAGCGAGAGTGAATGAGTGAGTGAATGTAAGTGAGTATGAAAGAGAATGTGGTGTTGGCCCTGGCATTCTGAAGGTAATTCTTGGTTTTAGAGGCCCCTGGCAAAATGCTTGTGCTAGCATACTAGAGACAATTCTTAGCATGATACAGGGTCTAACATGCTAGAGTTATACTTGGTATATGGGGACTGCCATGGAAAATGCTGTTGCTGGAGTACTGAAGGAAATTACTGGCATATGGGTACACATTGTAAAACGCTAGCACTGACTGACGGTAATTCCTGGCATAATAGAGGACATCCATGGCATTTTGTGGGGAGGGTAACCATGATTAATTTCTTGTCATAACATACAAGAAGTAATTTTTGACATAAGGGTCACCAATGGTTTATGGACAGCAATAATGGAACAATTGTGGCACTGCCATATTTTATGGTGTTTATGGCCTAACAGGGCACCCATGGCATATAGGGTGGGGAGACACTCTGTTTACTTTCTGCAGCTTTCTTGGGACCAGGGCATTACATACAGGTTTTGTGAAATAAATACTTTCAGCAGTGCAGTGTGAGGTGATGGTTACACATAAGTAAATCAGGATACAGTAGTCTTGTTTGAAGATGTTTAATGTACCATCTTGTAAAGAGACCTCATTCTTCAGCACACAAGTGAAACTGACTCACTGTTTAAGAAGTAACATTCTGAGATAGAGATATTCCAATAGAGAACACTGAGGAGAATGCATGTCCATGGCAACAAGGAAGAATGACATAGGCAAGGTAAGAACACTGCACAGTGCATATTCTTTAAATTAAATAACAATTAACTACAAACTAAACACATTTTTGCACAAGTTCCTGCTTTGTTTCATTATTGCTACTACATGAAAAATGTGTGAGAAACAACGTTACTCTCTATGAGGTGCACAAGTGATAGTACCTTGCAAATGATCAGTAATCAAAATGCATTGACAATTAGGAAATAAATTGTTCATATTCAATATAAGGTGTATATCAATTTGTACACACAGACTTAAAAACGGTCTATGTTCTATTAAAGATATCTCATTGTGCTATATATACGCTCGGGGAATCAGTAACACATGTCTCTTTGTGGTATAAATAATTTAGGCTCCCAGTAACTTACAGTGTTCTGTAGCACTATATTATTTTCAGACTATCACATACATTTTTATTTAATAACAAGAAACATGAGTATAGTTCCCAAGATATTCCATTTAAGTACCCTAAAGGTTTTGGCCTCACTTCCTGTAATGATCCAAGGTCAAAGGTCATCATGATGTCACTTCCTCTGATGGTATTAAGGTCAAGGATGTGTGATGTCACTACCATTACCCTTGGTGTTTTGGTGTATCGACGACTATGGGTGCGGTATATATTTTAGGGGAGAGTGTGCACAACCCAGCTGAGCCTCAAAGACCCCGGGAACACCATCCCCCAGGGCCGATAAGTTAAATAATGGGGAAGGGGCTGCGCAGACCCTTGCCTGAGCCAGGAGAGGTTCCGGGGACCACACACCCAGGACCCTTTTGGACGCATTTGGCACTTTTATGAATAATTTGGATTTGAAGGTGAATGTATCAAAATCACACACAATGGTAATGGGGCGCGAGTGCACCAAAAAAAGGCATAAATCTTTTTTTTGTAGAGGGGTCCCCGTTTCAATGGTAACGACATTCCCCTACCTGGGTGTATTATTTGACCAAAAGGGAACATGGGGGCCACAGATAAGAGCTAAAAAGTTGGCGGTAATTAGATCCTCCTCAGCAATCCTGGGTTTCGCAGGCAAGCTGGGAGCTCGGCCCATGGAAGCCCTTCTAAAGATCTATAAGAGCAAGCCAGTGGCTATTGCACTTTACGGTTCACCTTTGTGGGGCTACGTTAATCTTGACCCTATCCAGAGAGCGGAAAACAGATTTATTAGATCCCTTCTATCCGTACCTCAGTCTACCCCAACCTACTCAATCCATCGAGAGGTGGGCTTACCGTATCTGTCAGATCTACTGAGCTTAGCACCCCTGATCCTATGGCTGAAATTGTGGTTAAACGAAGACCTCCCACTAAACCATAAAATTTTGAAGGATGTTTTATCTTTAGATAAACACAGTAGTATCCCATGGATGGCCTATCTAATTAAATCTTTTACTGACCTGGGCCGCCCTGAGCTCTTTCTATGCCCAGACAAAATCAGGGCCCAAGATATAGGTCACATAAAAAAGGCATTCATGGATAGTAAGGAAGCGCATCGCGAGGATGCCGAATTATTGAAGCCATCAGTTAGGTCTCATAACCTTTTGGTCAGTGCCCCTTCCATTGCACCTTATCCTATTTTTGTAACCTTTCCCTACCATAGGTTCCTGTTAACCAAGTTCAGGTTCAACCTGATACACTACCACCTTGGTTCATTTAAGGGCTGGCAGAAGCCAGATGAAGCCCCACCTTGTAGATGTGACGACTTCTCGGTGCAGGACACAATGCACTTTGTTATGTTTTGCAGCTTCTTTCATGAGCAGAGGAAAAAATATCTGCTCCCTGTCCTGAAAGAAGCGGGTTTCACTCAGGTTCGCCCAGCTTTGCTTTATTTACAGCTTTTGTCAAATCCCCGCACTACCTTTTGCATTGCGAATTTCTCAGTAGCCGCAGCTAGGGTGAAAGCTGCTGGTCAAAACTCGCCTTAGCTAATTTTTAAGGGTTATCATTATTATTCTTGCTTCCTATGAATGAATTTGTATAGTTTTAACATTGTATAGCATTTAACATGTATTTGTAGTTTTAATGTTCTTATGGAAATGCTGGGCTATGTATGTATGGACATATGTATCCTATGTTATGTTTTATCGTTTATGTTTCTTTGTATGACTTGTAATAAGTCGAATAAAGATATCCTGACTGACTGACTGACTGACACCCAGGACCCTGCTTTAAATAAAAGGAAGGAGGGCCATGCACCCATCCGCCGGGGCCCACTCAGGGATGGTGTCTTAGGGTCCCTAACAACCCGGGACACTATCAGTTTCCCTGAATGAGGACAAGGAAAATAGAAAGTTCTCCCACCGGGGGACGAAGAAAACATTGCCCTGCCTGTAGAACCCCCAACCCCCGAACCCCTATCCAAAAATGAACAGTGAGTGTCATAGGAGGGACCAGGACAACCAGAAAAAAAATTACAACCTAAAAGTGAATAATAAATAAAGTTGGTCAGAATGTTTTATTACACCCACTGGACAGGTGAAAGTTTCTTCACTCTGTGTTACTCTTTATTGCAGAATTCCGCCGAGTGCCACATGGCAGAATTTTTCTCCTGCGAGGCTCCAGAAAATGTGTGCTAGCGAGAACGAGCAAGGTTTTGCATCCCTTAGTGCGATTGTCTAACGCGGACAGACGCAGGGGGTCATGGGCAGTTTCAGTCAGACGGTTGTTGCTCAAGTAGATTTTGTACTCAAGCGGCAGCAAAATCAACTCAAATGGCTGTGCGTTCTTGCACAACGCATGGTGCCATTTGTGCTGATTTTTCAGTGCTGCTCACACTACTAGTGATAATTGCAGTATGAACTTTGTGAGTTCCACCCACCCCTAACAATAAATGAGCTGCAACAGCTACTCACTTAGGGGCAGATTTATGTTAACTGGCGCATCCCCAGGGATGCGCCAGTTAACATGCGCCACAGTGCGCCACAGCTCCGCCAGCCATGGTGCGCCGCATTTATAATGCGGCGCACCATAGTGCAAAAACGGCACAGATGCGTGACGCATCTGTGCCGGAAATGTGGCGCATTGCTGGAGTTGCGTCGCAAGCGCGACGCAGCTCCAGCAAGGCTCGGGGGTGCCCCATTTTTACAATGCTGCGTCAAGACCTACGCCTGCTTCAAGCAGGCGCAGGCTTTTGACGCAGCATTGGCTTAAAAGTGACTGAGTGAAATCTCATAGATTTCACTCAGCCACTTTTGCGAGGCGCACCTGCCCCGGAACGCCCACCCTGCGCCAGAACGCCCACAAGCGGCGCAGGGCTTTACAACGTGACGCATCTGCCTAGATGCGTCACGTTGTAAATCGTTCGTGGGGATGCGCCACGTTTACGCCGCCTTGCGTGACGCAACAGCGGCGTAAACGTGGCGCAAGGGCCTCATAAATCTGCCCCTTATTATTCACTGCTCCTTCAAGGAGCACCCCATAAATAATACCCTGGGAAAGCTATTTGCACACATTTGCTTTTTGGAGATGTCCGTAGAAAGGACAGGGACATTAGCCCAAATTGTTTTTACTGTTAGGGGGGTGTTTATCCATGACCCCTGGAGAACTTATATTTTTTCAAAAGCCTTTCTAAGGCTTAAGCTTTTGCTCTACAGCTGGGAATGCCCTGCCACCTAGGGGCCGGTTGTATGGTTGCTTTTTATTTGCCTGAAGAAGTATCACATAAAATACAAGGCTATTATGTAGTTATTTTTATGATTACATCTTTTGGAATATAACATTTTAAAAATGAATTAATGAAATAAATATTTATCGAGCGCATAGCTACCCTGAGGCATCCCAGTGCTGTTTGTGGACGCGGACTGAGATAGCTCCTTTACCCAACGGTTTGGAAAAGCCAGGTTGTTAGTAGTTTCCTAAAGGACATGTCGTTGGTTTCTTGTCGTATTTGGGGTGGAAGAGCATTCCATAGTCTAGCTGCATTATAAGAGAAGGAGCATCTTGCTCTCGTTATATTTGGCACTGTTGCAAGAAGCATGTTTGCTGACTGGAGGCTTCTGTTTGGGTAGTAGGGGCTGATTATTGATTGATTTATCCCCGGCCCTTTCCCCCAGAAAGACTTTTGGGTGATACAGAGTGCTTTGAATTTGATTCTTTCTGATATAGGTAGCCAGTTTAGAGTTTTCAAAGCAGGTTTGGCTGATTGTCGATGCGGGAGGCCCAGGAGCAAACGAGCTGCACAGTTCTGAATAATCTGCAGTCTGGTTGTTGTGGCCTTAGGGGCTCACAGATAGAGTGCATTTCCATAATCCATTTGTGAGAGGATGAGAGCCTGGTCCATTATTCTCCTTGCCAAGAACGGGAGGAGGAGCAGGACTTTCTGTAGCATCCTTATGATGCCATAGCAAGTGGTGGACAGTTTAGTTGTTTGGTATCCAAAGGTCAAGGAGTGTTCCATCTACATGCCCATACTTTTGATATGCTTTATTTGTGGTGGTGCAGGGCCAAAAAGGTTTGGCCAAAATGACCCTATGTTGGAGGTATGAGAGTTGCAAAGGGGCATTAGCTCCATCTTTTCTCCGTTCAATTTTAGACATGAGAGTTCCATCCATTTTGCGACTTCCTCTAAGCTCCTAGGCTTTCAGATGTGCTTTCTGGGCGGTTTAAAGCAAGGACCAATTGTGTGTCATCGGCGTATGTGACACTTTTTATACCAAATGGTTGGACTATCTTCGCCAGCGGCCTTATGTAAATGTTGAATAACATGGGACTCAGGGCGGATCCCTGAGGCACACCGCAGCTGAGGGCCATTGGCTTGGACATCATTTCTCCTTCGAAAACGGGGAAGGATCTGTCTCCTAGGAAGGATTGTAGCCATGTAATATACTCCCAATCTCCTTAGTTGGTGAATTAGTATTTTATGATTGATGGTGCCAAATATGGCGCTGAGATCCAGGAGGATAATGGCCGCTACGCCACTCTGATCCAGGATCCTCCTGGACTCCTTGGTCACCGCTAGGAGAGCTGTCTCCATTCCATGAAGGGGCCGAAACCCCGTTTGTGAGCGGGGAAGTAAGTTGTTTGACTCTGGGAACTCGGACAATACTGAGTTTACGTGTCTTTCTAGAATTTTACTGATTACTGGGAGTAAGGAAATTGGACGGTAGTTCCCCAGGATCCTGAGGTGCAGTTTTTTTTAAATAATGCCTCTACCATGGCACATTTCCATGGTAGGGGGACTATTTCCAAAGAAATGAAGGTGTTGATGAGTTCCTGAATCACCGGGAGAATTGTACCCATGGCCAGTTTCAGGACATGCAGGGGCTGGGTCCCTAGGTGATCCTGATTTAACCCGGGCCAGAATGGGTTCTAGAGAGTTAAGCTCCAGAGGAGGAATATGGTCCAGTTTTGCTTATGTATCGAGTGGTTGCGAATCCAAGGAATATTGATCAGCTTGCGCTGTTGGATGAGGGAATGTAAGATATATGTCATGAATAAGCATGGGCGAATTTTGCGGATCTCGCGTTCGCGAATTTTGCGGATTTGCGAACTCGCAATCCGCAAAATCCGCGAATTCCTGCGAATTTGCGGATTTTTTTTTTTTTGTGTTCGCCCGTGTTTCTGCCAGTTCGCGAGGGTTTTTACAATTTCGCAATTTGCGAACTTACCTGTCGGGTCGCAAGTTTTGCGAACTTGTTGTTTCTACGTGTCCAGCCTGTTTGGGACACTCTTCTTCATCACTGCCACTCTCTGTCACCACTGCCACTCTCTGACTACTCATGCCACCCTCTGGCCCACCCATGCCACCCTCTGTTTCATCACCACACCCTCTGGTTGTCCAGTGTACATTATTTTCGGCAAAGCAAAGCACACCTTCCCTGCCTCAAGTGACCTGAATTAATTTGGGGCTGATTAATGTGTCACAGAATATTTTTTTAGCTGGCACCTGCTTCCTTAGTGCGCCCTGATTAGTGATCTTTTGCACTTGCTAAGTGCTTTCATTGTTGCAAAATTAGTTACAACACCTGCCCTGCCCCAACTGACAATAATGAATTAGGGGCTGATTAATGGATTTTAACTTCCAGCCTGGCTCCTGCTTGTCTCCCTTAGCTGTAATTCAGGACCTTTGTGGCATATGTGTAACTATTCTGAGGTTCAGAGCAGGGTCACATAATAGTTTCAACTGGCAACTGAACTCTGGAGGGGCCCCTCAGGAAGCACTACAGGAAATGGCTACTAATGATGAGCCTGAACTTTTGAACCTGGTAAGTAGTTACTTTCAGTTTTGCTAAGATCGTATTTCTGCAATTTTGCACTTATTCGCGGGGCGCGAACTCACGTGAACAGTGCGAGCAGTGCGAGCAAAATCCGCTGCTCGCGGATTTGCGGATTTTGCGGGAGATTCGCGAATCTCGCGGATTGCGAATTTCCCGAAAATCCGCAAAATCCGCGAGCGGAACGGATTTTCCGCCCATACCTAGTCATGAATCTTCTTATGGAAGAATTCTGGCAGGTTATTACAATGAGTGAGGGCGTCGTCTGTAATATCTTGTGGTGTCGGGGTCTAATGAGGGTTTTGGCAATGCAGAAGATTTCCCGCAGCGCGTTCTTGGCAAGGGTGATTTATTCCCCAAAGTATGCGGCTTGTGTCTTTTTAACTTCTCTTTGGTAGATTTTGATACTCGCCCAGTATTTTTGATTTGTAAGTGGTGCATAATCCCATCTCCATTCCCTTTCTAATTTTTTACATGCTTGTTTAAGTTCACTTAGGTTCGGCTTATACTATGGCAAGATCTTGGATCTGTTTTTTTTTTAGGTATGATTGTTTAGGGAGAGCCTGGTCTAGCAACAGCTCAATCCATTTGTTAAACCTATTGTTGGCTGCAGTAGGGGTTGCATTCTTAGGGGGTATGGTGGTCTCCAGGGATGAGATCCACTGTTCGAGTGAAAGTTTGGACCATGGACGTTCCTGCGTGGTGATCTTATTATATAAGGTTGTTGGCCCCATAGTGGGTCATAAAAGGGGTATGAGAAAATGATATGACCATGGTAGTTGTCTTGGGTCTCCTATTCGAGATCCTCCATGTCAGAGAACATTGGGTCGAGGAGATGGCCTTTAATGTAGGTGCTTCCAGACACTTTTTGATTAAGCTGGAGAGCTGAGAGGTTTTCGACTAGTTCTGAAATGGCAGAGTATTTGGAGTCGTCTAAGTGCAAATTAAGGTCACCCAGGACCGTGAAGTTGGCAGGAGAGCTGGCCAAGTTGGCAACCGTTTCACTCAAGGCTTTGGGGGAACTGTCCGGAGGTTCCGGGCGGACTGTAGATCAGTAGACCAGAAAATGTTTGAGTGGGTAAAGGAGGAGGAATTGCCGTTATTTACAAAGATCAGTTTAATTGCCGCATCTCAATTAATCCACTGCCTAATTGTGAAAACTTTATGTTCTGAAGCTCTACCTCTACTTGCAGGTCATTTAGGAATACATGCACTGACTGGTGGGCAGGCACAGCCCATCGTTAAGGGCAGACAGGCCCACCCTCTAACTTTTTTTGAACATGAAGATTGTCTGTCAGGTCAGTCTGAGAAATACTCTTCATGTTCGGGTCAAGCAACTACTCAAACTTCATGCACTAAATACACAGGTGTCTGGGCTGAACTTTGCTGGGCTGATGATTTCATTGCCCTGTGGCTGTGATCCCCTCAGCCTGGCCATGCACTGAGAGGTTCTCCCCTTCATAACGAGGGGGTGCCTCACTATAATATAGTCAGCCCGGGGTGCTTCAATTTTAAACCCTAAGGTGCCCAGAGCCGACTGTCCATCAGTGACATTGCATCACAGATTAGGGTATGGTCAGTAATCTCACTGATCTCGTCCCACTCTGTGATGAGTAAGGGATGTTCATCTTCTCATTGTTTGAACCATTAGGAGGACAGCCAATGAGAGGAGTTGTCAGTCCCTGCCTCAGTCCTCCAGGAAACACAGAGGCTTCCCTCCTGCAACAAGATGTCTCCTCTCCAAAATTAGACAAGTCTGCTAAGTCCAGGGCCTTTGTTTTTTCTAAATCTAGACAAGATCTTCTAACAAGAATGTCACAACTAGGTTTTGCAGATTTATGGAGGGAAAGGGCAGGGGTTAAGTTGGGGGGTTTCCTTTCGAAACCTTAAATATAAACATGTGTCTAGGATAGACTACGCTCTTTTCAGGTATAGCCTTAAAGATCTATTGACAGATATTTCTTACCTTCCCTCACATCTCTCCGATCATTCGGCCATCTCATTTATATTAAAAGTAGGTCACCAACAGACCCACATTTCTTGGTCGTTTGACCGTACCATCCTTTTAGGAAATCAGGAGGTAATTTTTCTTCGATCAAAAACCCGGTATTTCTTGGAGGCCAATATAGATACTGTGGATGTTCCCACTATGTGGGACGCATTAAAATCTTTCTGGAGTGGGTGTATCACAAGCCGAGACTCATACAGAAGAAAGAAATACAGGGAAAGTATTGAGAATTTGGAAGGAGAAATGAAAGATATTGAAAACAACTTGGGTGCCCATATTAGATCAGGTGCGGACTATGAAAGACTTGGTGTGTTAAAATCCCAACTAGGAAATCTACTACAGGCTAGGGTCGCTAGAAGGTGGGAGGCGAGCAGAAACTCTCATTTTGAGTTTGGCGAGGCGGCTGGAAAAATCCTTGCATGGAAATCTAAAGCCGACCAAGCACGGAACTACATTAGGGAGATAAGGGTGGAGGGGGAAATAGTACCCCGGCTCACAAAAGTGGAAATAGGGGCGCGTTCCTGGACTTCTTTCAGAACATCTATAAAGAAGATACCTGTGAGGACAAGGCAGGGAGGGAGACCTGGTTGGACTTAATTTCCACCACAAAACTCTCATCAGGGCAAAGTAGGACTTTGGAAAGAGAGATTTCTGCTGAGGAGATTAGCAAGGTGTTGGGGCAAGTGAAGAGGGGGAAGGTGGCAGGCCCGACGGGTTACTGGGGGAATTTTACAAGGCCCTCAATGTGGAGATTGCCCCGATCTTGGCTAACGTCTTTAACGGAATTCTCTTGGAGGGAAGGGACCCTCCAAAGTCCTGGAATGACTCCACAGTGGTTCTAATACCCAAACGAGGGAAAGATCTGAAAGAATGTGGGTCATATCGCCCGATCTCGCTCCTCAACAGTGATTATAAAATATTCGTTGCTATTATGGCGGCTAGGTTGGGGATGGTGATAAGCTCAATTATTCACGAAGATCCAAAGGGCTTTATTAAAAGTAGACATCAAGCAGACCTCACGCAAGATCTAGCTGGGGTAATTGACATCGCTACCACCTTTTCTCTCCCCCTGGCTGCCTTTACGTTGGACGCGACCAAGGCCTTTGATAGGGTCAATTGGGCTTACTTGGCTGTGGTCATGAGGAAATTCAACTTGCCTGAGAATTTCTGCCGTGTGATATCGCTTATATATAAGGCTCCGACAGCTAGGCTTTATGTAAACAACTCCCTGACAGAGCCCTTTAGAATTTCAAGGGGCACAAGGCAGGGTTGCCCGCTCTCCCCCCTCCTTTTCAATCTCTTTATCGAGCCTTTTGCTCAGATTCTTAGAGAGGAGGCTAATATACCATCATTTAGCTTTGGAGGGTGGGATAAGTGGGTAGCCCTATATGCGGACGATATCCTCATAATGACATCCAATTTAGATCTGGCTCTTCCCTCACTGATCAAGAGGGCAGAGGAGCTTGGCAAAATCTCCGGATATGAGATAAACTCCGATAAATCATGGCCTGGAATACTACTAGTACGCAGGTGGAGGTTGTGTCCTTCATGCGTTATCTTGGCATTAGGATTATCCAAGATGTTAGTAAAATTGCTGCTTGTAATCTGGAGCGAGTACACAAGGAATGTCAGAAGCAGCTAAAGGCATGGAACCATCTCCCGTTATCTATCGTTGGGAGGACAAATTTATTTAAAATGTCTATCCTGCCTAAATATACTTTTTTGTTCAACTCTATCCCAACGACCTTTGATAACAAGCAAATAGCTAAATGTCAGCAAGATATAAATTCCTTTATCTGGAGGAATGGAGCTACAAGATTGGCTTGGAAAAAGTTGAGGAGAAGGAGGAAAAAAGGAGGGCTAACGTCACCAGACCTGCAATACTACGCCTGGGCGTTTCAACTATCTTATTCTAGAATGCTTCTAAAAACACCAGTGGATAGCTCTAGGGGAAGGATGTTTCGTGCTATGTTATAAGGGGCTGATCTTCCCTCTGACGGCTTCTTTTTCAAGTTTGGGGACCAGAATTTTTTTTTTAAAGTAAAATTAAAAATTCTTCAATCATTGGCCAGAAGTTGGTCCACAATTAGGAAACGAATAGGGCTGAGCTATTTTTCCAACGGAGCACCTTTGTGGTACTCGCCAGGTACTCCATCGTGTCTTAAAGACAGACTGGCGTGCCCAATAAAGGATGCTGGAATTTTGAATTGGGGAGACTTGGTGGCAGGCGGCTCAATGGTATCTTGGGAGGTGCTGCGGGAGAGAGTTGGGCCGGGCCTCTTTAGTTTCAAATATATACAACTGACTAGCTGGGCTCAGGCATTGATTAGGAAGGGGGTCCCCTTGGGCAATTATAGTAACCTGGAAAATCTATTGGTGACAAGGCCAGGGGGGGCAAGGAGGTCTCATGTTGGTACTGGGCGATCCTTGAAGAAATAGATGGTGATTTTAAACTCCCTGAGGAGCTATGGGGAAGTGAGGTGGGCGACCAGTGTCAACAGCTGTAGCTGAAATCATTTAGTTCTTCATACAAGATCGTGAAACCAGCTTGGTTGAGGCGAAACCACCTGTACATGTTACATCGAGCATATCTGTCTCCCCAAAAGCTAGCCAAATTCCAGCCAAGAAAAAATTTAATAAATGCAACCTTCGCGAAGCTTCGGATTTGCATATGTTAAAGACTGCCCTGCCATTAATTGTTTTTGGGAGGAGGTGACGGGTGCCCTGCGCTCTATTCTTAACACCACACTGAGCATTACTCTCCCCTTGATCATCTTTGGGATGGACGAAAACATCTCTGGGCATGCCAGATCCTTTCTTTTTTATGCAATTCTCATGGCTGGGAGACAGATTTGCAGGTTTTGGGTGGATGTAGCCCCTCCAACATATGCGGGATGGCTGTCGTCGCTATATGAAGTTTCGAAGGTGGACTTGGCCAGATCTTGCAGCAGGAAAAAGGTTGCTTTTTGGGAGCTCTTGGTACAGTGGAGGTAGGATTTCCGTTTTTTTTTCCCCCCCCGGGTCCTATGATTTTGCCTTCTTTCCTGCTCCATGGACCTACAGTAAGGGTCTTCTCCGAAATTTCTGGTACAACAGGTTGTAATACGCCTAGATGGAGTATTGAAGGTCGCCCTTTTGTGTGTTGCTCTCCTTCTTCCGCCAATAAGTCTCTTGTGCTTGTGCCCGAGCCCTACTTTTAGATCTGGGGGCTGGACAATGTAGCACACAGTGGTGGTCGGTGGTTTTTCTCACACTGGGATATCGGCAAATGAGGACAAAAAAAACAAAAAGATGTCTCCTCTGTGGCCCAGTATATTTTTTCTTCTGTTGCATGGGTGTATTTATGAATGTATGTGTATTTGTGCACGCTATGTATGGGTGTGTGCTTGTGAATGGTGGATATAAGTGTGTGCGCTTGTGAATGAATGGGTGTGAGAAGGTGTTCATGTAGAAGAGTCTGAGTAGGTGTGGGTGTGTGTGGCCTGCCCATCCCCTGCTCAGGCAAAATACCAACCACTGCTGCTTGTGGGGGTTTGCTTTGAATAGTCTAGGAAAACTGGTCGAGGGCAAGGGATAGCTTAGCCCATCAAACTTAGCAACTTTTTGCAGGCCACCCTAACCATAGGTCATATGAAAATGTTGGTTATTTGAATGATTGAGTTTGGCAGCACGTACTTCCAACACACTTCTAGTAAAGGGAACATCCAGCATGTTTTCTTAGCTTCACTGAACCCTCTGGATGCTGACTCACACATCACTTGATCAGACTATGTATACATACCCTTCAAATCTTCATCTGTTTCCCTGGCCCTATCACCCAAGTTTTTGCTTCCTATAAAAAGAACAACCACTCTGTACAAAGCCCAGATATACTCTCTGATGTGTACAATGAATATACACTGGGGATTTTCAATACACTTGCCAAATTAAAACTGAGGTCAGTAAAGTAGATGAACCACATCCTGCTATTGTTCTAATCCATCAAATGTTGACTAATACTCTTGAGGAAAACTAGGGAACGATACAAGTCTTTGATTCATAGCATTTCTAAAATGAGCATTAAATTAGGATTATGTTATGTGCAAAGATTTGTATGCAGCCTACGCAAATATCTGCAGATAACTGAGCAACTTAATTTAGTTTGGGATTTGTTTCCCTTGGTCTGTATGAACATCATGACTCTGGCAACCTGAAACCGGTCTCAGGATGCTTGTTTCTGATCCAGGGAGGACCTGGCTTGGCAGTTCGGGCTGGACTGTTCCCACAAGGACCATGGTCAAGACTGATTTGCATATGGCTGGGTCCAAACTGGGGTGGGGTGGTGGACAAAAAAATGATGGATTAAATCCAGATCCTTGTGACTGGGGGTGAATGTTTGCATTGTCGGGCACTCCGTCCATCAATTATTTATTTTGCATCTGTGGTCCTAAGTGGAAAGGGTATGCCCAGACGTGGGTCCCGTGCTCACTACACCACTGAATTCAAGCTAGTCTGGCTGATGAAGGGTGATGACCTGACACCTGTCCCAGGATGCTTGCTTCCGGTCCAGGGAGGACTTGGCTTGGCAGTTCGGTCTGAACTGTTCCCATGGGGCACAGGGTCAAGACTGATATGCATATGGCTGGGTCTAAACTGGGGTGGCGTACTGGGCAAAAGAGCAATGGATTTAACCCAGATCTTTTGACTGGGGGAGAATGTTTGCATTGTCCGCATTCTGTCCATCATTTGTTTACTGTAACACTTTTGGCCCTAAATGGGATGGGTATGCCCAGACGTGGGTCCCTTGTTCACTGTGCCACTCGATTCAAGCTAGCCTGGCTGAAGAAGGGTGATGCCCTGAAACCAGTCCCAGGATGCTTGTTTCCGGTCCTGGCAGGACCAGGCATGGCAGTTGGGGCTGGACTGATACAAGGAACAGGGTCAAGATTGATTTGAATATGGCTGGGTCCAAACTTGGGTGGTGTGGTGAACAAAAGAGTGATGGATTAAACCCAGATCCTTGTGACTGGGGGTGAATATTTGCATTGACCAGCATTCCGTCCATCAATTGTTTCTCTTGCTTATGTTGTCCCATAGACCAGCTAGCTCACAGTGCCACCATAAGCACCCCTAAACCTAGACATGTAGCAAATGGTTCTAGCAACCACTGAATATGACAACCCTGATCCCCCAGAAATCGTGGTAAAAGATCTAGAACTCTTTTGCTCAGTCACTCGTGCTGTCTTTCTCTCAGAGACATAAACAAAGAAGGTACAAAGGGGAATTTTAAATATTGATTGAACCAATGTGATTCTTGAATAATATATATATATATGTGCTGCAATGATCTATAAGCAGAAGCAAATGACAGTGATTAGAAGTATTAGGAAAGAGAACAGAATGAATAGTTCCACCATTGTGGTAAAACAATGTATATGTGCAAGCATATACAGCAATATAGAAATCTGGCATACTCCTACGATGTGTTCCCTAACCTAAGCATCTAGATGTGTGCATCTGATGATTCAACCTCGGTTACCTGATAGGAAAGAATGTAGATCCCTGTTTTGGTCAAGAGTAAATCTGAGCAGTGAACTCCGCTCCGCTCGCTGAGTTTTTAGAGTTTTCTGCACTCTCCATTATGCGGAGGTCATGAAGTTCCCAAAAACTCCACTCCGGTTAGCATAGTGGAGTTTTTTTCCTCACTCGCTCTCATCAACGTCAAATTGGCGAGCACAAGCGAGGAAAAACCATCTCCAGGTGAGATTTTTACTCGTTCGCGATCGTCAACGTCAATTTGGCAAGCATAAGTGTTTAGAATCAGCTTCCTGACGTGATTTCTCAACGCGGGTGGTCAGATTTCTCATTGTGAGTGGTTGTGAATGCTCACAACCGCTCGCGTTGAGAAACCGTCCATCTGCATTGAGAAAGCTGCCTGCTCGAGTAAAAAATCTACTCTAGGGGCAGAAAAGAAGCAGGGCCCGCTTGCACTGTGCATGGCGCCGTGAGCAATGATTGCACAGTGCGAGCAAGCACCTGGACTGAAAATCACTGCGAACAGCATTTATCTAATGCACTCCAGTTCTTGCGGAGCTCCACGGTAGCGCTGCATCGTTTCTTTTGCACTTTGCAAAGTTCTGCATAGCGAAGTTCTGCAAACTCCACCCAGACTTAGTCACGAGTTGGACATTCCCCGACGAGTATTCATTAATTAGCTGGCTGAAGTTTCAACATGTAGTGACCTCACAATGACAGAAAATGCTCCGGTGACCAAAACCTGGAAATGCTTGTTCATTTATAATGAAAAATATCATTGCTCCGAGCCAAGACCTTTGGTCAGGCTGCCATTGTTTATGTTATACAAATAGGTGCATCACCGCATGTACGATCAACAAACGACCACATTAATACAATGTATGTACAGACCTTGTATAGGATGTTTAAGGTATTGTGATACTGTTCTTACTAAGTGGAATTTGTAAGCAATGTTGTTTCAGAGTAACTAATCCTGCATTGTCACACCCGCAAATGTGTGTTAAAAGTCATCGTGTGAAAGAGAAGGCAACTTAAGAAAAAATGTGTGTATGCAAAATGCCAGCCTTTCTCACTGGGCCTAGCTAAGACACATGACTGTAAAGGGCCAGCTTCCAATCCATTTTAATCTGAATAGTTGGGAATGCCACAACTGCATTCCTTATGCTCATATAAATCTTTACTATAAACCCTAACCCTACATTACATGCTAACTGTCTGGTTGTTGTAACATTCCATACCTCTAGTATTTACTGTAGTTTCACAGCTCTTAAGGTAATCCCACGTTGCCAGATTTCTCTCTTTAAACTTCTTCTCTTCTTTACAGTCAAATGTCATATCCACTAAAAAAGCATCAGATCACTTATGAAAGCTCTGGCCTATTGATTGACTGCGTTTGTAAAACTCAGACTATTATTACTTGTATATTGAGAGTGTTATTTAGGGGTAGGTGGAACTCTCAGAGTTTTACTCCACGGAATTCAAAGGAGTTACTCTGCGAGATTCCGAGGAGTTCTACCAATGGGCTGGAAATATGCAGCTTGTGCTACTAATGCAGAAATTTAGCACCGGTAGAGTGAGTAGCACCGGAAAATCAGTGTGTTGTGCAAGAGTGTGCAGCAATTTGAGTTGATTTTGTTGCAACTCGAGTAGAAAATCTACTTGAGCGGCAGCAAATCTACTTGAGCAGCAGCCGTCTGTCTGCAACCACCCCCATTAGAAAATCAAGCTAGGGAACATCAAATCTTGCTTGCATTCTCTGGAGCCTCATGAGTAAAAATTCTGCCATGCGGCAATTCACGGAATTTGAACCGAACTCTGAGTAAAATGTAATGTGGAGGAACCAAAATCCTGCCAATTCGGCAGGTGGCATGAAACATTCTGCCAACCCCTAGTGCTAATCCTATTTTGGAAGGTCTACCTAATTGATTTTTAAGCCCCCTCCAATTGATTATCAGCAGCTCATTTGGTAAACGGAATTAAAAATATCACTATTTTACTCCCATTTCGTGATTTGATATGATTTAGTATGCAAATTTTCAGACCAAGTTTACCTTGCTTACATCTGCCAGGAAATAGCTAATTTATTCTTGGAAGGTGTAAGCCCATTTACGTGTCCTGCCACAAGTGTGGAGATCATTGCACTGTGAATCCCACTCAATGGGTGAGAAATTGTCAATCCAAGGCATAGTTCGCCTTAAAGTTATTTAGAAGCCCAAAAACATGGCTGATTGTTGAAACTCACATGCATCTTTCCTCCATCTTTGTATTCGGAAAGGTGTAATATATTTACTTCAACCAAGAGCTAGTGTAACTCCCTTTCTATGTAACATAAGCCAATCCTTATTCTGCTGTGTGATTGACAACTATGCTTTGCCTATGCTTATAAATAATGTTAAAATATGAAATATGGTGCTAAAGTGTTTCCTGCACAAACTCTCATGAAATGTGTGTTTATTTTCATTCTTATTTGTTACGTGCTGCTGAAACCCTGTGGTGAGATCTGCTCTCTAGAAATACTTATACACATAAAATATATACAAATGTCTCTACTTAGGTCTAGAGCTAACCGAGACATTTTAGGTTTTCTAATATTATAAATGCATTGCACTTTCTTATGGGGAATTCAGCCATCGCTTTACATTCATTGGTCTATTGATTTGTCATTCATGTTTTGATTAAGGTTACTCCAGCATATAGCATGGAGCACTGTATCGGCCCACTTCAGTCATTGGCTAACTTCACTATGAGTGATGGAATACATCTCTTTCACATGGAGCACATCCACAAAGTAGTTCCTATCAGTGGTAGGGAATTATATGGTTAAGGGTGTTTTATTGACACTAATGAATACATTTGATTTTAACCTTTTTTAGGTTTTGTCTGCACAGTGCCAGCAAAATCTCTAGTAAACAAAAAACAAATCTTAAATGGGATTTAGAGCCTGTCTATTACTTACTATTACTTATCATTGGTGGGCTTACACGTCCATCTCCGTTCCATGTTTCTGATTGGTCAGCACCTCCTGCTCCTTCATACTTCCACCCAAGGCTTCAGTGTTGTGTCTGCCTGGGACCATGGACCTAGTACCTCTTCTTGTCTGCTTTCAGTGTCCTTCCACTGCCTGCAGACTCTTGTGGGTACTTTTTAAAAAAAACTTTTCGGCATGAACTCTCAAAGACTGAATGTCTCTGCTTGCAGTTTGTGTCCCACCTTCCTCCCACTCCCTCGTTTTGCTTTCCCCACACACCTCCACCCTCCTCTCACTGACCATTGTTGGTGCTCCCTTCCACCTCCCACCCGCTCTACGTTGTCGCTCCCTGCTTCTCCCTCATGCCGGTTTTCCACCTCCCACCCACAGCCCATTCTTGCTGCCCCACCCTTCCTCCTCTTCCTCCGCAACTCCAACATGTGGCTTGTTTAATATGTTTTTTTTAATGCCCCCTCCGAACCTCTCATCCGCCACCTAAAAAAGAATACATTAAGCTAAACAGCTCTGATAGAACTGTTTAAGGTGTTGCACAGCACTCTGGGCTGCTGTGCAGCATGGTTAAAGTACACAGAAAAATGCCATGACATGGTCAACGCTGGCCGCGTCACAGGACCTTGTTTTATTAACTTCAAGCCATGTCTTAAAAACATTGACACAGCCAATAGGTCTTGCACATGGGAAATCTATTGGCTTTGCCAATGCTTGTTTTTTTTATAATGACGAGGTCCTACTGCTTCCTAAAAATAACGTTTTACAAAACCTGTAACATAGAAGGTATCCTACCAAATTGAGGACAACCAATCTGAAGTTGTAGGAAAATATGGACACAGTAGAGAATGTCACAAGCAGAGACATTACAACTTTCAACCAACTAGAGTGAAATGTGTTTAACTTAATTCCAATTAGCTTAAATCTATGTATAAATACTTAACCTTTCAAATTGAATTTTACATTTATGAATTTTCTGCTTATAATGTACATTTAGAGTTCTTAGACACTTCAGCCACCATTTTGCATGGAAGCTCCCATATTGCATCTGTCCAAGGTCCACTAAATTAACCTTTGCCACCATGTGCTAGTTTTCTGAAACTTGAGAGTCAGAAGTGCCTGTTGAGGATGTGTGGTGGGGCTTCTAGAGTAAGTGGGTGGAACCGAGGGAAGTGGGTGTGGCCTCCTAAAAAAATTGTGAGCACCTGAACTTCATATTTTACAAATTAAGCACTGCAGCATGTCTAAACACTTATATGGTCCCAGAGGCAAGACCTATTGGCTATGTCAATGCTTGTTTTTCTTTGCACTTAATTGCAGGCAAATACCAACAAATGCTGCTACCGAGAGCCCTATCACTGAGCGGGGTGGGGGGTGCTTTTCTAGCCTCTGCAACCAACAAAAAATAATTAATGTACTTTTGATCCCTTTTATTCCTTGTCTTTTCTTAGATAAATCGTAAAAGAATGAATAGTTAGAGGCCATTCAATCCAGCATGCTTCCCCAGGCTTCTAAGTGCCCATCCTTCATAGACTTTGTAAAATGAGGATAATGAATTGTGTTGTAAATTGATTAACTGAACCGCCATCCATCTTAGGGTAATGGCTGGTTATTTGAATGTAATTGGATTCATGAGTTCAGCATGGCTTCCTCGTGCTCCAGCCCCCAGGAATAAATGGTTAATTAGGAGAGAGTCGGGTTCTGTTTTGTCACCCTACAACATTCATCATATACAGCTGTGACTTCTGAACGTGTGTCTGGAAAGAAGACAAGCAGTGTGGTTGTGTGCAACATCACTGCATGTTAGTAAGATTACATATTACATGACATAACAAAACAATTTGATAAAGCAGGACACCTAACATATCAGATGATATGACGTCACTGGTTTCCATGTCAAAATTCAAAGTCAGTGGAATGCAATATCTTTCATGAGTTAGAAATGTTAATTGAAGTATAGAAAAGAGACATCATTTTTTTATGTACAACTATTTACAGTTAGCATTATAAGATGCAAGTCTTGTTCTCGCCAAATCCGATTTTCTGAATATGGAGGAAAAACATCTCAATACAAAATTGTTTTTGCTCTTAGCATATATCGAAGAACCATAATGAAATATCACAAGAAAATAGTAGTAGTAGTTTCTTTCGATCAATAACATGATCATTCATACAAATATTCTCATAAAACATACAAATTCACATTGAGACATAAAAATCAATTAAAAAGGAGATAAACAGCATCTTCATACTTCTTTACATGCAAAATACAATTTGAGTTTGGGGCATACAATTAAGAAGTAGACCTCAATATCAGTTTCCTGTCGTTTTTATAATATAAAAATATAACAAAAACATAAAACTGCTTTACGTTCTTGTAACATTAAGATTAGATTAGAAGAGGAAAAAAGAAGGAAAAAGACAATAGTATCAGGTTGAGTCGCAGTCATCGAATATAATTTCCAGCTGTCAGTGGAGCCTTGGTGCTTACTCCTCAATAATAGCTATATTTTTACAACATGTGGTTGTTCTGGTTTTAGACCTTTTCCGCCATGCATAAAGCAAGTATCTAGATAAAGTGAAGACAAGCCACCTAGTTGTATCTGATCCAAAAACACAAAGGGCATCTTTGGGTGTGCGAAAAACAGCACCCAATGGGCCGGAATATTCCAGGTTTTCCTCAGATTAGCATGAACCGGACAAACAAATATAAAGTGCTCTAGTGTTTCAGGGCTAGCATTGTACAAGGGGCCCAAAGAAGTTACGGATGCATTCTACCATTTACTTCTCATCACTTCAGTGGAAGAGCCCCAATTCTGAACTGTATATAAATTGCACGTGCAATGTGGGTTCCATATCATCCATTTAGGGTCCAAACTTAAAACAACTTTTAATATCTAGAAAACAGGTTGTTAGTGAACTGAAATCCTAACTTCAGTACATGAGAAATCAATGAACTCCCAAAACCTCTTTTTAAGTGAGACCCCATTTTTTGGTAATAGATTTTGGTTTGTCCCACATGCATCCCAAACCCAGTTTGAAGAGCCAGTCCCTTACTTTTTTAACTAAACCAAGCGCCTGGTTCGGCTATTAATCAATCAATCATATCATTTGTAAAGTACACTACTCACCTGTGAGAGTCTCAAGGAGCAGGGGTGGGGAATGCTGCTACTGCTCGAGAAGCCAGGTCTTGAGGAGTTTTCTGAAAGTCAGCAGGACTTGGGTCTGCCGTAGGTGGATGGGGAGGGTGTTCCAGGTCTTAGCGGCGAGGTGGGAGAACGATCTGCCGCCGGAGGTCGCTCTTCGGAAGTGGGGGATTGTGGCGAGGGCGAGGTCGGTGGAGCGGAGCTGGCGGGTGGGGGTGTAGAAGCTGAGTCGTCTGTTGAGGTACGTTAGTCCGGTGTTGTGGAGTGTCTTGTGTGCGTGGGTGAGGAGCTTGAAGGTTATCCTCTTGTTGACCGGGAGCCAGTGCAGGTCTCTCAGGTGGGGTGTGATGTGGCTGTGCAAAGGATGTCGAGGATCAGGCGTGCAGAGGCATTCTGGATGCTTTGGAGCCATCTTAGGAGTTTGGCCGAGGCTCCTGCGTAGAGGGTGTTTCCATAGTCCAACCTGCGGCTGACGAGGGCCTGGGTGACCGTTCTTCTCGTTTCAGTGGGGGATCCACTTGTAGATCCTGCAGAGCATGTGGAGGGTGTTGAAGCAGGAGGAGGAGACAGCGTTGACCCATTTAGTCATGGAGAGGGTGGAGTCGAGGATGACCCCTAGGTTGCGTGCATGGTCGGTGGGTTTTGGGGTGGTTCCCAGTGGGGTCGGCCACCAGGAGTCATCCCAGGCCGAAGGGGTGAATCCGAGGATGAGGATCTCCGTCTTGTCTGAGTTCAGCTGCAGTCTGCTATCCCTCATCCATTCAGTGAAGGCCTTCATTCCTTCGTGAAGGTTGGTTTTGGCGGTGTGGGGATCCTTGGTGAGGGAGAGGATCAGCGCGGTGTCATTGGCATAGGAGATGATGTTGAGCTTGTGCCGATGGGCGAGGTGGGCGAGCGGTGCTATGTAGATGTTAAACAGAGTTGGGCTGAGGGATGAGCCCTGGGGTATGCTGCTGATGATCTTGGTGGCTTCAGAGCGGAAGGCGGACGCTATGTGTTCTGCCAGAGAGGAAGGAGGTGGTCCAGTCCAGGGCCTTCTCTTGGATCCTGGCGTTGTGGAGGCCTGTTCGTAGAGTGTGGTGGCAGAACGTGTCAAAGGCGGCTGACATGTCCAGGAGGATGAGGGCCGCCGTTTCTCCGTTGTCCAGCAGGGACTTGATGTCATCGGTCGCAGTGATGAGGGCAGTTTTGGTGCGGTGGTTGCTGCGGAACCCGGACTGGGAAGGGTCCAGGATGTTGTTCTCCTCGAGGTAGTGGGTCCGTTGTTTGTTGGCGGTCTTTTCGATGACCGGTGTTTGCCGGGAACGGGAGCAGGGAGATGGGCCGGAAGTTCTTGAGGTCCTTGGGGTCTACTTTGGGTTTCTAGAGTAAGGCATTGATCTTGGCGTGCTTCCAACTCTCCGGGAAGGTTGCTGTCTCGAAGGAGGTGTTGATGACTTTCCGGAGATGGGGTGCGATGGCTGTGATGGCTTTGCTGAAGATGTGGTATGGGCATGGGTATGACGGAGATCCGAAGTTTATGGTGCTCATGATCTTGATGGTGTCATCATCATTAATGTTGGTCCAGGAGAGCAGGCGGTTGGTGCGAATTGTGATCATGGGGGCGGAGGTCTCAGTGGTTGTCGCGACGGTCATAGCGTTGAAGCTGTCATGGATGTCTGCGATCTTGCGGTGGAAGAAGGTGGCCAGCGAGTCTCACAGGTCTTGCGAGGGTGGGACGTCAATGGTGTTGGACCTGGGGTTGGAGAGTTCCTTCACGATGTTGAAGGGCCATGAAACGTTCAACTTCAATGGAATGCACTACTTTTCTATTCAGGATGAGTTAGAACTGTTAATTGAAGTATCAAAAGGAGGCAAACATTTTTATGTACAACTATTTAGATTTAGCATTATAAGATGAAAGACTTGTTGTCGTCAAGTCTGATTTTCCGAATATGGCGGAAAAACATCTCAATACAAAAACATTTTTGCTCTTAACATATATCGAAGAACCATAATGAAATATCACAAGAAAATAGTAATTTATAAGTATGCAGTGCTCAGCCCAGTATACACATACAATATTATGGTATGTTAATAAAATATGTGATAATAAGAGAGAGAGTAAAGGATTTAATCACGCTACGTGAAGGGAGTATACTCCAATTCCCCTGGGCTAGGTATCTTAGTAACAAAAAAAGGAGTATCACCACGGAGAATCATAGCTTCTGAATGGGATGTGTATTTGAGAAAAGGAACATTTTTCCTTTTGTAAAAAACCCCTCACTCACCAGCCTAGGGGTGACATGCTTCAACATTTATGGATAATTCTTGATGGAAAGCCTCTTTTCCTCAATTTAGTGGTACCAAGAATCTAGGATTGGATACACGTTAGAGGGTATAGACCGTCCATTTTCTTGCACTTCGGTCCTGATGAAAACCTGGAAACTACCACACATAGGTTGAAACATGTAGACCACTCACATAGATACTCATGGTCATAATCACCTACTAAGTATCTCAACACCCTTATTCAAAATTGTCCAGTAGCTTGCGAATAAAGTTTTTTCAACCAAGTCATACCAGGACAATTTTTAACATATTTTCTGCACTTATCACTCACAACAACCAGCTCCACTGTAGTTCAGGTGTCGCAGCACACCATGATGGCACTCAGTCATCAGGGTGGACCCCAATGATGAAGCATGTCACCACTAGGCTGGTGAGTGAGGGTTTTTTTACAAAAGGAAAAATATTCCTTTTCTCAAATACACATCTCATTCAGAATCCATGATTCTCTGTGGTGATACTCCTTTTTTCGTTACTAAGATGTTAATAAAATAGACATGCACAATAACATATTGGGAAAGCCTAAAATAAAACCTGGCTTTGTAACTGGTGAGTGTATTATGGTTCTATTATGGCACAAATGTCCCCGTTTTGATAACACCAAAATGCCTGCGCGAGCACATGGATATCTAGACAATTGTAGATTTTCATTTGTCCCCGTGAGTTAGTATTTCTGATATATGTACCTGCAAACTTATTTTGACCCCCCTAGAAGATATTTTCCCATTGATTAAATCCCAGAGCCCTCCAAGAAAGTATGACTATTTTTTCCATCCAATATGTAAACTTGTTTGTGATTAATATGAAGTGCACAGGCTGGGTGTGAAAAGACATTCAGAACGTTTGTGAATAATTCCTTACCTATGATCACAGCATAACTCATATCACAGGATGGTTAATGTTCACATCCCCATCTCTAACTAACACTGAAGACAACCGACCGAAACTGCAATCTTCAGAGTCTAACTTTCCATCTGCCCCGCAAACAGAGGCAGATGGGCCATAAACTCAAAATGACTGATCGTAATTTGCCCCCTGATTCATAGGCTTGAGGCCTGACCCTTGCTCTTTTGGAGGTGTTTCCTATCTGGTTTAAGGACAGACCCCTGTTGATTGACGGTAGTTTCACAGCAGTTGTTCGCTTCGTTGGTTTATTTGCATCTCTGAAGTTAAACATTTTTCCAAGCAGGACACCTTCTGTATTGCAAGTTCTATTTCCCTGTCGCCTTGTAGAGTAATGCAGACTTATTACAGGCCCTTCTGTGTGCTGTTTGTTACTCTCTTGTGTGACACTACATTGTGAGCATACAAGCTCTCTGGTGTGGGGGTGGTGTCAGAGATTCCATGACCCCGCCCTCATTTCTTAAAATGTATTCATATTTCCTTTACTGTTTTTTTATTAAATAACCCTTTTCTTACTCTATTGCATTGTTACTTCGTTTTGATAATGTAGTCAACCATGGTGTTGTGAAGTAAATGTAGCGGTCCATCCATGTAGTGGAGGCGATGTAGCGGGTGTACACCTTCTGCATAGCCAAGTTCACAGTGCGCAGGGTTGAGGGGGGGAGGACATCCACTTGCCTGGAGGCACCCCAGCCAAAAAACCTCTTATCAACACATTCTGGACTTTCAAAATAGGTGCACAACAGTATCTTGAGACAGTCTCTGGGTAGTAATCAACAAGAGCAAAGGTCACCAGGTCATCGAGATGCTATTATAAGACCACGATAAATTATCCATCGTGTATTTTTGTGATGTTACAATTTTCCGAAAACTCATTTACGCTTCCCACTAGATTTAGGGGGTTTTGAAACCAAGTTGTTCTTGCAATAACATTAGCATAGAAGGCAATACGATAATATAATGCCACTGTAACATAATACATGCGGCAATAATGATAGGGGCACCCAAGGCCTGGAGATTTTCAGATGCAGGGATAGACTCCCTGCCTCTTTGTAGCGTGCAGGCGGTGGGAGTCATTAGAGAACGCATGATATTCAAATTAGACTGGAAGCAATCGTTATTAATTACAATAATTGCAGCCACCGCACAGAAAAGGGCTTCATTGAATTTTCAAGGAAAATTTATATATGCAGTACTTAATGGCGCAGCAATTTAATAGTAATTTTTGGAAACCTGTGGTCGTGATGAAGCACGGAATAAGAACCATATTTCCGTCGTCATTTATCCTGACCTCTTTATTGCTGACACCGGTATTAAACATCCTGCTGCACAGAGGTGTCACTTGAGAGCATGCGATTCCGACGTCAAGCATGCCTGGCAAGCGCTTCATGGAACGTGTCTGCCTGGACCCATGATGCAGGGGCGGCCTTAGGCATGTGCAAGCTGTGCACTTGCACAGGGCCACCAAACCCCATGGGCCACCACACCAATATATATCCTTATTATAATAATCCTATGAGGATGGATACATATTAGCGTGGTGGCCCCTGGCAGGGATTTGGCGGTCTCCGGCTCTGTTCCACTTGCAAACACCCTGACCCCCCCACTCTTCACTGGCCTCCGCGCTCCGCCCCGCCCGGACTCCCTCTTCCGGGGCCCCCTACCTACTCTCCCTGCCGAGGGCCGCCATGAGCCTAGAGCCGCCCCTGCATGATGCCTCCAGATTTCCTGACATTTTAGCGTTCACGGTCCTGGCGTCTGATTTGCTGGTGACAGGCCTCTCATTGGGAGGGTGGTGGCCAGCTGGAGCCAATTGGGTGCTATGGACGTTGTTACATATATTTGTTGGCCTTCATTATTCAGCAGACAGGTACTTCGGCTGTGGCCATCAAGACTCCAACATTCTATTGGGCACTGAACACAGGCACTGGCTGAGCAGGAGGTGTAAAATACATTTCATATCAAATGTTGTTTACTAGAGAAACCTCACAATCATAGCAGTGCAGGAATACAGGGGCATAGCAACAAACGTCCCCGCAGCCCCCGCAGTGCGGGGGGCCCCACTCTCTTCACTAAATGAAGGGGGCCCCCAGCTCTTCAGTGAGAGCTGTGAGAGTGGCTTGCGCTAAAGCAATCCAAGCCTCTCTCCCTCTAAAGCAGGTGCAGGCTGTCTGCAGCTTGCTCTGAGCCCCTTGTGCTGACTGAAGAGAAACAAAGTATCAACTTACATTGTTTCTCTTCAGTCAGAGGCAGGAGGCCCAGAAATAGGATGGGGGTGGGGACCCCAGAGAGCAGGAGGCAGAACAGACCACTGCTCAGGACCCTGACAAGCAGTCGCGGCTGGTGACATTTGAAATAGGCGGGGCGTAACATTGGCGGTGGCTGGACAATAATAACAGACAGCCTCATAATAAAATAAATGTAAAAAAAAACTTACCTTGGCTTGGCTTCCCGCTCTGGCTCTCGACTCGAGTCCTGTCCCGAGGGCCGAGACTGCAGACTCCCGCGCGCCATCCTGGATTTTTTTGAATGCCTCGTCGTCACTGAAGGCTGCAGGCAGCCTCCCTCCCCTCCATGGCAGCTGGCGCTGATTGGTTCGGCCGGCTGCCCTAAACACGTCATTCCTCTTGGTCTGCATGCTGCAGAACGGAGAGTGGGAGGAGGCTTGGGGGAGCGGCTTGCCCACTGTTGCTAATACTGTCTGTTTGGACAGCCTCTCAGGCTGTCCAAACAGTCCGTATTCACAACAGTGGGCAAGCCACTCCCCCAAGCCACTTCCCCCTGCCCTGAGGCTCGAGCTCGAGGAAGTTTGCTGACTGATTTCTCGCCGTGCGAGAAGGGCAGGCAGAAACAAATAAATGGTAGTTATAAATAAATAACTACCATTTGTTTCTGCCTTCTTCTCGCACGGCGAGAAAACGGGGGGGCGGCGCCCAAACGCCCCCACGGTAAAACCGCCACTGCTGACAAGAGTGGGAGTGGGGGCCCCAGAGAGATCATTCTCCAGGGCAATTTTTCTAGACGAGAAGGGATGAGACAGCAAAATGGTGCCCTCAGGTAACACTCTTTTTAGAACGCACTATGTGGGTGTCCGCAGGGGTGGCAAGGGGGCCGAGAAGGCTGCAAAGGCACAGAGGAGAACGGTGCAAGGTAGAAAGGAAAAGGGTGCAAGGCATTGGGGAGAAGAGTGCAAGGGGGAGGAGAGAATGGTGCAAGGCAGAGGGGAGAAGGGTGCAAGGCAGAGGGGAGAAGGGTGCAAGGCAGAGGGGAGAAGGGTACAAGGTAGCGAGGAGTTGGGTGCAAGGTAGAGGGGAGAAGAGTGCAAGGGGGAGGGGAGAAGGGTGCCAGGCAGAGGGGAGAAGGGTGCAAGGCAGAGGGGAGAAAGGTTCAAGGTAGAGGGGAGTAGGGTGCAAGGTAGAGGGGAGAAGGATGCAAGGTAGCGAGGAATAGGGTGCAAGGCAGAGGGGAGAAGAGTGCAAGAGGGTGGGGCGAAGGGTGCAAGGCAGAGGGGAGAAGGGTACAAGGTAGAGAGGAGAAGGGTGCAAGGCAGAGGGGAGAAGAGTGCAAGGGGGAGGGGCAGGGTCGGACTGGGAATGAAAACCGTCCTGGCAAAGTGCTCTCCCCCGGTGGGGGGGGGGGGGGGGGGGGCATTGGGGGTGCGACCGAGCTCTTTGCCAGGGCCGGTTCGTGGCTGATTGTGTTACAAGGCCGAGTTTGCAGCTATGCTGCAAAAACGGTCTTGTAACAAAAACTGCCCAAAGGGGCCCAAAACCGGCCCCCATCCTTGCGGTGCACTGGGGGATTGCCCGGTGCCCGCAACTGCCTGTCTGGCCCTGGGAAGGTGAGAAGGGTGCACGGCAGAGGGGAGAAGGGTTCAAGGCAGAGGGGAGTAAGGTGCAAGGTAGAGGGGAGAAGGATGCAAGGTAGCGAGGGATAGGGTGCAAGGCAGAGAGGAGAAGAGTGCAAGGTAGAGAGGAGAAGGGCGCAAGGCAGAGGTGAGAAGAGTGCAAGGGGGAGGGGCAGGGTCAGACTGGGAATGAAAACCGTCCTGGCAAAGTGCTCCCCTGTGTGGGGGGGGGGGGAGTGGCATTGGGGGTGCGACCGAGCTCTTTGCCGGGGCCGGTTTGTGGGTGATTTTGTTACAGGGCCGATTTTGCAGCTATACTGCAAAAATGGTCCTGTAACAAAAACGGCCCACAGTTGCCCAAAACCGGCCCTCACCCTTGTGGTGCACTGGGGGATTGCCCGGTGCCAGCAACAACCTGTCCAGCCCTGGTGAGGGGAGATGGGTGCACGGCAGAGGGGAGAAGGGTGCAAGGCAGAGAGGAGAAGGGTACAAGGCAGAGAGGAGAAGGGTGCAAGGTAGAGAGGAGATTGGTGCAAGGCAGAGAGGAGAAGGGTGCAAGGCGGAGGGGAGAAGGGTGCAAGGCAGAGGGGAGAAGGGTGCAAGGTACAGAGAATGAGGTTCTGTGACGATTTGAACCTGTGTTTTCAATATTGTCGGAAATACATAATATTGGTATCAGCGAACCGCAAATGATCCATTTAGTATATCCTGGTGTTTTCGCTACGCTACGAGCAAGAGCACTCCTTTTATAAACACATTTCTGATCTACCCACAGCATCCATCTTAGATCATGGCCGCCATTTTGTGTTTCTTGCCCTCACATACGCAATAGCCTTTAATCACTTCATTTCGATTAAGGACACGTAGCCTTAGCCGGAGATTCACCTCTTACAGGACACGTGCACCTTAAACCAGATCACGCTGTAGCTGCATGACTCGACAAAGGCTGTCTCCTCTGCCCGAGGCCAGTCCTGCCAAACTGGTCTTCGTATCCATTGTCCTGATCACGATTAGGAGGCCGAAGCCGGTAGCCTTGCCCATTTACAACCCACAAACATCTCTTATCCTGCTTTTCTATCTTCTGCACCTGGCTCTGCTCCTTTCCTTCTGGGCCTTTATTAGGGGGAGGTAACGAAATTTACGATGAGGCGGTCCGGCTCTTGAATGAAAAGTTGACATGGGATTATGATGGAAAGGTGGGAACCCCTCGTTCGTAATGTTTTGTCATCAGATATTGTCGATGATTCCTGTGTACGCCAAATATTTATTGTTCATGACACAAAGGTTTGGGAATGTACTAACATGTGAAGAATTCGCCTAAAGGCCAAAATTTAGTATATAAGGAGCAACCCTCTTTGTACAATTCGAACAGGCTCCTAGTTACTGCCCATGCGTAGTTTCTGTGACTTCTGTGTCCCTGCAGTAATAAACCTTTGGTCTTTGACGCCACCATCGAGAAGCCCGTGTTTCTGTTCATTTGTGCACCAAGGCAGGTGGAACTCCGGGGTCTCTGGGTGTTGTTCCCTGACACCTCTGGACGGAACCAAAAAGTCCAGAACTCCAATTGGCGCCCAACGTGGGGCGACGTCATTCGGTACCGGTCCAAAAGCTTGAAGAGTTCGAGAAGCTTCGTGTGAAGATTCCTGAGGGAGGCGCCCCACTTCATCGATCCCGGCATATCGCAAAAGTGGCCCGACGTTCTCTTCCACGAGGGTTCCCGTTCAGGACGGCTGCAGTGGGCCGTTGCCTTGACCGTCGCCCTGTCTTGGACCCGAGGTGCAGTCCTTAGTACAGCGAAACGTGACGGGTTTCTCCTTGGTGACGTCTTCAGTGCCTCAGTTAAGTATTTAGTGATAGCTAGCTGGTTACTTTGTGAGGGTTGCTAAAATCCTTGATCGGTTCTTGGTTTGGTTTGGTTTCGTAAGATTATCACTGGTTGTTCTAGTTACGATAATCTATTTGGTTTAGTTTGGGTATCGATACATCAGTTCGTTTTGGTAGGCCTAAGTTCTTGGTTCAAGTGCACATATCTGTTCCGTGTTTTGTTTGTTTTGTGTTCCGGACTGAAAATGGTAAGTCGGAAAAACTGTATGTTGTCCTGTTTTAGTTGCAACAGTGACTCACGATTGGAGGACTCATGTCTGGTTCCTCCGATTGGGACTCCCCTATATGACTTGTATTGTAAATTTGGTGTGGGTCCTATATCTTATAATGAGGTGTGGGTCCGTTACTGTAAGAAGGATGGTGTCCTTAGTTGGCCACTGCATGGTAGTTTTGAACCCGAAAATCTCGACAATTTAGAAGCGAAATTGTTTAGGAAGAAAGCCCGGCCGGCAATGTTTGATTCTTTCCGTTTCTGGCGAAAAGAATCCAAACAGAGAGAAATGAAAAGGTTAAAGAAAGAACAAAAAGAGCAAGAAGAGTTAACTCTGGAGCAAGCGACTAAGCAGTTGCAAGCTAACGATTGTGAGAAAGCCATAGAGGTGGCCATTAGAGAGCACAATTTAGCGATTGACAAGTGCTATCCTGCCTTGCCATCGAAAACAGCTAAGATATTGGAGGATTCCGAAAACGATCCTCTGCTATCTTATTTGTTACGGTCACCTCCACCGTATGCACAAGGTGCTACGGCTCCACCTTTACCGAATGTTCAATTGCCGGTTGCTGGACAACCTGGTGTTCCTGCTCCTGTCCCTCAGAATCAAGCTCCTGTACCTCCTATGGTCAATGTAAATGTTCCTACGGCTCCTCCTCCTCTTCCTGGATTGCCGACTTCTATACCTGTATCTGTTTCGCTTACACCTACTGTTCCACAAACTATCTTCCTTGATACTTCTACTAATCCGTTATCTGTTCCTACCTCTACTGTGTTTTCTACATCTGCAAGTGTGTTGACTCCACTTTCTGTTCGTCGGAGAATCACTGATTCTGTGTCTAATATTCTGTCTCCTTTCTATAAAACTTTAATCAAGACTCCTACTTCTGACTCTGTTCAGAGACGCAGTCAGCTTCCGAGTACTGAGGAACGGGGAATTTTAGATTCCACGGCTCTCAGGTGGATTTCGAAGAGTAGGAGATATAGTACGAGAGATGTGCTAGATACGTTTATGCAGTGGAAAGAACCAACTCAACGGTATGTCTTTGACGAGATGTGCTCGTTGTTACGTGAGGAGATAGAAGAAGACGATGTTGAATCTAATTTAGAAGATTTAATCAAGGTTCAGAAAGACTTTGCTGCAGGAATGATAGTGGGTGATAATATAGAAGAAGCGATGGAACTGATTTTAAGTTATAGGAATGATCCATCACTTCGTTCACCGAGAGATTTAGAGAAAAGCACGACGAAGCTAAGTCGCCAATATCCAATGAGGGAGGTTCCTCCAATTTGGCGCGAAGCTGTGCAAGCCGCTCCGGCCCAATTCCAAAGAGTGTGGATACACATTCCGTGGAAGCGAGCTGAAGTGCTAGCAGTGAAGCAGGCCTTGCCAGATCCGCGTAAGAATCCTGCTGGATATTATAAGGAATTAACACAGACAGTTGAGGCTTGTATAATGAACTTAGCGGATATCGATATGTTGTTTGGCAACGTAGTTCCACAACCAGTGTGGGCTAAAATTCGTAGAGAGGATCATCAAGTTGCCTTAGGTGGTGACTGGGCAGCTATCACTGCAGCGGATGGTCAGCAAGTAGGTGGTGCAAAACCCGAACCCCTAATTGCTAATCTTCCAGGTAGAATAATTGATCTAATGAAGACTTTGATGCCCGCATTGCGTGTTAATTGGGACAAGTTATCAGCATGCAGGCAGAAGAAAGACGAAAGTGTCTCTGACTTCTTCACGAGGTTCGAAGAGACTTTTGTAGATCATAGTGGTCAGGACATGAGCACAGAAGGAGGGCAAAGACTGTTTGTTGATAAATTTGTGCATAATTTGTTACCTGAATTATGCAATAAATTAAAAGATTCAGAGAGTGCGTGGGCTGTGTCCACAACAGCGCAAATACTTGCAACAGCACAGTACTACGAAAACAGGGATAAAGAGGAAAAGGAGAAATCAGAGAGGAAAACGAAGGATTTAAAGACTAAAGTTCTTTTACAGCAGGCGTATCCGCCTCGCACGAATCAGACTAATATGCAACAGGGTTCGTATCAAAGAACAGATTATAGTACATCAAGACCTCAATATCAGTGGAACCAGTGTGCTTACTGCAAGAAAGAGGGTCACTATAAAAATGAATGTCCGATCTTGGCGCAAAATAATGCAGCAGCAGCTCAGAGAGGTCGTGGTGGTTTTGTGCTAAATTCTAGAGGTCGAGGGCGAGGTGCTATGCCTCCACAAACGAATGATCGTCCTTCAAATCACTTTGATCAACGAAATGGACAGTCTACTCAGCAAAATAGATCTCAACAATATCTTGTTGAAACTATTGTGAAGTGGATGAGGGATTTCAACAAAATGGGTACTAGGACAGCCATGGACAGAGAGAGGGAGTAGTATCAGTTCCAGTGGATCAGAGTGGGCCTTATGTCGCAGTAGCAACATCAGGTGTAGTCGAACCGTTTCTGTTGGATACTGGTGCCGCAAAAAGTTCTATCATTCATGCGAAACTCCCTGGCGCACCTTTGTCTGGCTCAACAAATGTTTCTGTAGGTTTTTCAGGCGCCCCTGTTTACAACCCGATATCTGGTCCTTTGTCTATTTCTGTTGGACCATGTCACTTGAAAGCACCTCTGATTTTGACGACAGGTTGTAATGAAAATCTGCTTGGTTTAGATTTGTTAAAACGACTATATGCGACATTGTACTGTTCTCCGGAGGGAGTACAGCTTACGTTGGGTAAAAATATCACTTCTCCGATGTACTTGTCAATGGATGCACTCCCGCCAGAGCTACGCTCACTCCCTGATTCTCTTTGGGCGACTGGTCCTAATGATGTAGGCCTTTTAGAAATACCACCATATGTAGTGACTTTAAAAGCAAATGTAAAATTTCCAAGAATTCCTCAATATAAAATATCTAGTGAAGGTGAGCGTGCACTTTTATTGATTGTGCAAGATTTGATTAAGAAAGGTGTGATTGAAGAAACGAGAGGAAATGTCTGTAACAGTCCTGTACTACCGATTTTGAAACGAACTGATCCTACAAAGCCTCCAGTTTATAGGTTTGTTATCGACCTTAGAGAAGTTAATAAGATTGTAGTCCCGCAGTTTCCTGTAGTCCCAGACATTACTGCCTTGTTAACACTGATTCCTGCTACAGCTACTTGGTTCTCAGTCATCGACTTGAAGAATGCCTTTTTCAGCATTCCGATAGCCGAAGAAAGCAGAGATATTTTCGGCTTCTGTCTAGGAGGTCGCAGTTTCAGATTTAAACGCGCTCCACAAGGCTATTGTGAGAGCCCATCTATTTACAGTCAAGCATTAAAAAGCCAGTTAGATTCCTTTGTCCTTCCTCCAGGTTCTGCTCTAGTACAGTATGTAGACGATCTTTTAGTGGCTGCTGATGATAAGGAAACTTGCAAAGCAGCTACGATTTCGTTATTGCATCATTTGTCTAATTTGAATCACAAGGTGTCACCTTCGAAAATGCAATATTGCTGCCAAGAAGTGACCTACCTAGGTCATCTCTTGTCAAAGGAGGGAAGGAAGTTGACCCCAGAGAGAATAAAAGCAATTACACAGATGAGTGTTCCTCGCACACAGAGAGAAGTACGTGCTTTTCTAGGTATTACCTCTTACTGTAGACAGTGGATCCCAAATTTTTCTCTTTTAGCAAAACCATTGGTAGCTTTGACTGGGAAAAATGTTCCGAGTCCGGTGCCATGGTCTGATGAATGTCAAGAAAGTTTTACTGAATTACGAAAAGCCTTGTGTTCAGCTCCTGTATTGGGTACACCCGATTACAGCAAGCCATTCACGCTCTATGTTCACGAGAGAGAAGGATGCGCGTTGAGTGTTCTGACACAGAAGTTCGGTGATAAACAACGCCCTTGTGCGTATTTTTCATCAACATTAGATCCGGTAGCTAGAGCGTTGCCTAGTTGTTTGAGAGCTACAGCGGCAGCTGCGGCTTCCATTCGACAATCTGCTGGTTTGGTGATGAACAACATGCTAGTGGTCATGGTTCCTCATGCAGTGGATACACTCATGAATCGAACGAAGACACAACACCTTACCAGTGCGAGACTATCTGGTTACGAGCTGACATTACTAACGAGTCATATTCAGATCAAAAGATGTAATGTATTGAATCCAGCAACGCTGTTGCCGACTGATCAAGAGTCGAGTGATTCCGAGCCACATGATTGTTGTTTTAAAACGGAGGAAGAGACAAAAGGACGAATAGACTTAAAGGATACTCCGTTATCCGATCCAGATGGCACGCTGTATGTGGACGGGTCATGTTTTAAATTAGAGAATGGTGATGTGACTGCTGCTTATGCAGTAACGACTTTGAAGACGATTGTGGAGACTGCAAGAGTGAGTCAGAATTCTGCCCAAGCTGCAGAATTAATAGCTCTAACAAGAGCATGTGTTTTAGCTAAGGGAAAGAGAGTGAATGTCTTTACAGATAGTCAGTACGCATTTGGTGTGGCCCATAGTTTTGGCCGCTTGTGGAGAGAAAGAGGTTTCATTACATCCCATGGGACTAAGATCCAACATGGTCAGCTAGTTAACGACTTGTTGGAATCTCTAACCTTGCCGACTGAAGTTGCGATTGTAAAGTGCAGTGCTCATAAAGCAATCACGGATGATGTTGGTCGTGGGAATGCTTTTGCTGATGAAATTGCTAAACAGACAGCTAGAGACACGATGAGCAGAATGTATGTTGCTACGTCTGCAAGATGGATTGCTGACTCTGGAATGTGTGAGGATACTATGGAAAGTGTGAAAGAGATTCAGAAAGAAGCAACTGAGGAAGAAAAACGTGTATGGAGAGAAAGTATGGGCAAGTTGGATTCGAATGGATGTTGGATTGATTTGACAGAACAGCAGCGTTGGATGTTGCCTGACGCGTATGTGCTTGCAGTGGTGACAATGGCGCATGGAGTAGCGCATATAAGTTCTAAAGGAATTTGTAAGATGTTGGCTCCAGTCTGGAAGAATGATGGGATCAGTAAGTGTGCAGAGAGAGTGGTGAAAAATTGTATGGTATGCTTGATGCATAATCCTGGCAAGGGAACTCCAACTCCAGCTGGTCATTTCGCTCCTCCTTCCTGCCCCTTTGAAGTGATTCAGTTAGACTTCATTCACATGGAGCGCTGTAATAATTTAAAATATGTCCTAGTGGTAGTTTGTGCTTTTTCCAGGTGGATCGAAGCATATCCACTAAAGGACAATACTGCCCTATCAACTGCCAAGATTCTTCTCAAAGAATATTTCCCTAGATTTGGAATGCCACGGATTGTATGGTCAGATAACGGAAGTGAGTTTATAGGGAAAGTTATGCAGAGTGTGTGTGCTGGTCTAGGGTTGAAACAAAAATTCCACAGTGCGAACCATCCCCAGTCTGCTGGTTTAGTGGAGGGTTATAATGGCACCCTTAAGCTAAAATTAGCTAAAATAAAAGCATCCACAGGTTTAGCCTGGCCAGACGCACTTCCTTTGGCTTTGTTATCAACGAGAGCAACTGTACATTCTAGAGTGGGGCTTAGCCCTTACGAGATTGTTTTTGGCCGCCCGGCAAATATTTGGGGCGTGCCGAGGCCTAAAAAGTTTTGTTCCCTAGAATATCCTATGTTGATAGACTACCTTTACGACTTGACTGCTAAATTGAGTCTTATTCATCAACAGGTTTTCGATGCTTTGCCAAAGCCTCCGGAGAGTCCAGGGCATCAGCTGAAACCAGGCGAGTTCGTAGTCATCAGGAACTTTGCGAGGACGAAGAACCTTCAGCCGAGATTTGTCGGCCCCTTCCAAATCCTACTGGCAACGAGGACAGCGGTTCGTGTGGCTGGACGCAAGCACTGGGTGCATGCATCCCATGTAAAGCGTGTGCCTTTGCCACTTCCTTACGACGACTGGGTGAAGAAGGGAATTGGTTCCTCCGAATTTCAAAGCACTCCAAAACTTATCCCTTTCAGCGATGCCGAATTGATCACTGACACTCCAAGCTTTGACTCTCCTCCAGAAAAGACTCTTTCGAACACTGAACATTTGTCCCCTGCATCAGAAAGAACTCTGTCATCTGCGAACTTGAACACTGCAACAGCTACCAGTGAAACGCTATTTGCTGATCAGACAGTACCTGCGAAGCAGAGATATAACTTACGAAACCGTAAAATGGACAAATAAAGCAGGCAACTGCCTATTGTGATATTTTTAAATTTTGAACTTTTGTCTTCAGCCAGGAAGTTTGCTATTTGTTTTATTATTTTTAAATTGCCTTGCCGTCTGGGTAGCCGTAGGGTCGTGGCTGTGTGCCTAGTTGAATTTGCAGGGGTCTGACACAAGGTCGATCTTTCTGTTGGTTCTGGGAACTCCCAGGGCTGATAGAGGCATTTTTACCTACGTACACATCATCAGTGGTCGCGAGCGGATTGTAGAAGATGGAGCTTCCTGCGCTGCAACGAGAAAATGTGATTTATGTTCGCAGAAACAAACTTTATAGAATTCTTCATAGCAAATGCTTTTTGATGCAATGTGCCATTACATTCTTGATTATTTTGATAACGTTGGTGGGTGGAATCGTCTTCAGTATAAATTTGATTTTTGTGCCAGTAACTACAGTACCTCCCCTTGATCCTGCTACTTCTACTGTTTCTTCTATACACTCCTTCCATTCGTTTCCCGAACATGAGCAAGCCCGACGCTCAGAATTCATTAACAACACTTTTGTACAACTCTTGCACCAACACCAACTGGTAGTTAACACTACAGACTGCTGGGTGTGTGGCTTGATACCTCACACTATGGATAAAGGTATTCCCTATCTGGTTTTGCCTTTCAGCTACAATGGATCATTTCAGGCCCTTCAAACCATCTTTGCTTATGCCCTTGAGACCTATCCTCCACGTCCACCACGTTCCACTAAATATAACTCTGCCAACAAAGCTTTAGACCAGGGAATTATTGACATGATCAAGGACGTCAATAATACTCCATCATACCCTAGAGACGAATTGCGAGTGTATTTAAGTTGGAATACTTCAGAGTATCGCCTTAGTTTAGGAGAGAGCAAGCGTAAAAGCTCAACTCCAATCTGGGTCGTACCTCACCGAGGTCAGGTCTGTTTGCAAGGGAATGGGAGGAATCCGAGAGCTCAGCTAGGGAGGAGTGAGTGCGTAGAGACTTATGTGTTTCCGGCTAACTCTTCCCCTTCCTTTCTTACTGCTAGGGGTACCTACTTCATCTGTCGAGATAGAGCTTATACATGGTTACCTGCCGACTTTTCAGGATCATGCTATATTGCTCGATTGTTGCCTCCGACATACACTGCTTCATCTGATTACCACAGAACCAGAGTAGCGAGAGGTGTCTTCAGCAAGGAAGATACTGCTGGTCAGGAAGCTGGAGACTTTTTCAAAGGCTTCCTTCCGTTCTGGGGGCCTATGGCCAATAGTAGAAACATACGTCAGCTAACACGGGTAGTTGAATCTACTATTACCGAAACTGCTGGTGCCCTTAGCAATTTGACAGCTGAGCTTCAGGCGGATAGACTCATGACGTTGCAGAACCGTATGGTTCTAGACGTTATACTTGCAGATCGAGGTGGGGTATGCAGAATGATCCAATCGAGCTGCTGTGTCTTTATTCCTAATAATGCTCCAACAGTCTATGAGGCGATCTCTAAGCTACACAAAATTTCCGACTCTATTCACGTAGACAAGGGAAACTGGTCCTTCATGGAGTGGTTTTGGACTCTGATCTCAGCGTGGGGATGGAAGGTTCTGATGGTCATTGGTGTCATCTTAGTATTCCTATTCTCATGTTGTCTGATTATCCAGTGTGGTCCTGCTCTGTGTAGTCTTTGTGCTGCAACTTGTTTTAGGAAACCACCTGCGTTTGGAGAAAAGGCACGAGAAAGGATGATGATACAACAGCATGTCACTGACCTGATGAGCATAGAATTAGACTCTGACGTAGACTGAGTAATTGCCAATGTAAGGGCAAAAGGAGGGTCTGAGGTTCCGTGACGATTTGAACCCGTGTTTTCAATATTGTCGGAAATACATAATATTGGTATCAGCGAACCGCAAATGATCCATTTAGTATATCCTGGTGTTTTCGCTACGCTACGAGCAAGAGCACTCCTTTTATAAACACATTTCTGATCTACCCACAGCATCCATCTTAGATCATGGCCGCCATTTTGTGTTTCTTGCCCTCACATACGCAATAGCCTTTAATCACTTCATTTCGATTAAGGACACGTAGCCTTAGCCGGAGATTCACCTCTTACAGGACACGTGCACCTTAAACCAGATCACGCTGTAGCTGCATGACTCGACAAAGGCTGTCTCCTCTGCCCGAGGCCAGTCCTGCCAAACTGGTCTTCGTATCCATTGTCCTGATCACGATTAGGAGGCCGAAGCCGGTAGCCTTGCCCATTTACAACCCACAAACATCTCTTATCCTGCTTTTCTATCTTCTGCACCTGGCTCTGCTCCTTTCCTTCTGGGCCTTTATTAGGGGGAGGTAACGAAATTTACGATGAGGCGGTCCGGCTCTTGAATGAAAAGTTGACATGGGATTATGATGGAAAGGTGGGAACCCCTCGTTCGTAATGTTTTGTCATCAGATATTGTCGATGATTCCTGTGTACGCCAAATATTTATTGTTCATGACACAAAGGTTTGGGAATGTACTAACATGTGAAGAATTCGCCTAAAGGCCAAAATTTAGTATATAAGGAGCAACCCTCTTTGTACAATTCGAACAGGCTCCTAGTTACTGCCCATGCGTAGTTTCTGTGACTTCTGTGTCCCTGCAGTAATAAACCTTTGGTCTTTGACGCCACCATCGAGAAGCCCGTGTTTCTGTTCATTTGTGCACCAAGGCAGGTGGAACTCCGGGGTCTTTGGGTGTTGTTCCCTGACACCTCTGGACGGAACCAAAAAGTCCAGAACTCCAAGAAGGGTGGAAGGCAGAGAGGAGAAGAGTGCAAGGGGGAGGGGAGAAGGGTGCAAGGCAGAGGGGAGAAGGGTGCAAGGCAGAGGGGAGAAGGGTGCAAGGTAGAGAATGGTGCAAGGCAGAGGGGAGATGAGAGCAAGGCAGAGAGGAGAAGGGTGCAGGGAAGAGGGGAGAAAGGTGCAAGGCAGGGGGAGAAGGGTGCAAGGTAGAGAGGAGAATGGTGCAAGGTAGAGGGGAGAAGGGTGCAAGGCAGAGGGGAGATGTGTGCAAGGCAGAGGGGAGAAGGGTGCAAGGCGGAGAGGAGAATGGTGCAAGGCCGAGGGGAGAAGGGTGCAAGGCAGAGGGGAGAAGGGTGTAATGCAGAGGGGAGAAGGGTACAAGGCAGAGGGGAGAAAGGTGTAAGTGGGATGGTGATGAAGTTAAAAATGACTCCCCCCCATGGACACATTTCTGCTGACGCCCATGGCAACGCACACTACTTTGTGAGAGAGTGTGGGAGAGAGTGGAGAGAGAGGGTGGAGAGAGGATGGAGAGAGAGAGAGTGGAGAGAGACAGTGGAGAGAGAGAGAGAGAGAGAGAGAGAGAGAGAGAGAGAGAGAGAGAGTGGAGAGAGAGAGTAGAGAGAGAGTGGAGAGAGAGAGTGGAGAGAGAGTGGAGAGAGTAGAGCGAGAGTGGAGGGAGAGAGTGGAGAGAGTAAGAGAGAGACAGTGGAGAGAGAGAGTGGAGAGAGAGTGGAGAGAGAGAGGAGAGAGAGTGGAGAGACAGTGGAGAGAGACAGTGATGAGAGACAGTGGAGAGAGAGAGTGGAGAGAAAGTAGAGAGAGAGTGGAGAGAGAGTCAAGATAGACAGTGGAGAGGGAGTGTGGAGAGAGCGTGGAGAGACAGTGGAGAGAGTGGGCGAGAGAGAGTGGAGAGAGAGTTGAGAGAGAGAGAGTGGAGAGAGACAGTGGAGAGAGAGTGGAGAGAGAGTGGAGAGAGAGAGTGGAGCGAGAGAGAGAGTGGCGAGAGTTCAGAGAGAGAGTGGAGAGAGAGAGAGTGGAGAGAGAGGAGAGAGAGAGAGAGAGAGAGAGTGAGAGAGATTGGAGAGAGAGTAGAGAGAGAGAAGGGAGAGAGAGAGAGGAGAGAGAGTGGACAGAGATAATGGAGGGAGACAGCGGAGAGAGAGTGGAGAGAGAGAGAGAGAGCGAGAGAGTGGAGAGAGAGTAGATAAAGAGAAAGTGGAGAGAGAGACAGTGGAAAGAGAGACAGTGGAGAAAGAGTGGAGAGAGAGACAGTGGAGATAGAGTGGACAGAGTTGAGAGATATAGAATGGAGAAAGAGTAGAGACTGACTGACTCAGAGACTGAATACTGACTGACAGAGAGACTGACTGGCTGAGAAACTGACTGAGAGAGAGAGATTGATTGACTGACAGAAAGAGATAGAGAGACTGACAGAGAGAGAGAGACCGACTGGCTGAAAGACTGACAGAGAAAGAGAGAGACTGACAGACTGACTGACTGACAGACTGACTGACTGAGAGAGACCGACTGACTGAGAGAGACTGAATGACAGAGAGAGAGAGACTGACTGACTGAGAGAGAGAGACTGACACAGAGAGAGAGAGAGAGAGTGTAATGGAATTGGGGTCACAGTATATATGAAGCTATGCAATGCCTCTTAAGATTGCTAGTGTCTACTAATAAAAACGTATTAGCAAAATGTGCTCTTTGTAGTTACATCTGCTTTTGAAATACTGCATTGTCTCATTGTCTAATGTTTTGAAACAGAAACGAGAAGGAGCAATGGATGCACTTTTGTCAAAACTGAACGATGAGTGGGCACGATGTTGTATATCATGAGAGGAGTCTGCATCAGGAAACCCACCTAAAATTGGGAAAACTTCCCCGGCGTACTAATGGCAGGGACCCCCCGCGCCGCACGGCCACCAGCTGCTGCGTGTGCCCCTCAGCCTTGTCCCTGCCGCGCTGCCTGCCTCGCCGCCGGCTGACTCCGTTGCCGTTTGTTTTGTTTTTGTTTTGTCCGACATTTGTGCTTGTCCAACTGTATTCTTGCCCGTGTTAGCGTTTTTTCTTTGTGTTGTCTCCCATTAGTGCCTGTTTGTTTATTTCTTAGCTTGCGTCCTTCCTGCTTGCCCGCCTACCTCGCCGCCCTCCGTCTTCCCTCCCCGCTCCCCGCTTCCCGCCACCACCGCAGACCCCGCCCCTTTTTTCCTTCTGTTCCCTCCCCGCTCCCGCCTCCCAGCTGCTCCGCCCACCCGCGCACTTGGCCTTTATATGGCGACCGTGCGACACAGGTAAGTGTGACCCACTTGTGGGACACCCCCGCGCCGCACGGCCACCAGCTGCTGCGTGTGCCCCTCAGCCTTGTCCCTGCCGCGCTGCCTGCCTCGCCGCCGGCTGACTCCGTTGCCGTTTGTTTTGTTTTTGTTTTGTCCGACATTTGTGCTTGTCCAACTGTATTCTTGCCCGTGTTAGCGTTTTTTCTTTGTTTTGTCTCCCATTAGTGCCTGTTTGCTTATTTCTTAGCTTGCGTCCTTCCTGCTTGCCCGCCTACCTCGCCGCCCTCCGTCTTCCCTCCCCGCTCCCCGCTTCCCGCCACCACCGCAGACCCCGCCCCTTTTTCCTTCTGTTCCCTCCCCGCTCCCGCCTCCCAGCTGCTCCGCGCACTTCGCCTTTATATGGCGACCGTGCGAACGCGCAGCGGTCACGCGCAGCGGGCGCGCCGATTGTGCGCCGAAGGCGCGCCAAAGGTAAGCCCGTCTGCGCCCGTCCGCGACCGGATCGCGACCAGCGCCAGGACCCCTGGCCCCCGAAGACCCCGACCGACCCGCCTGACATACTCCGCCGCCACCCTCATCGCTCTCAACTCCGGCCGACTCCCAGAATGCCATCAAGCCACACCACGACGCACCCACGGACCTTTCAGCTGCCACGCCTGCAAATTCACCTGCATCCGGACCTGCCTCGCACCAGCACCCGCCAAGTCGAACACCAGAAGCACCCACCTCAAGTGCATCCTGCTCAACACCCGCTCCGTCCACAGACATGCCATCGAACTCTGGAACCTCCTAGACGCCACAGCCCCTGACGTTGCCTTCCTCACGGAGACCTGGATGAACGCCTCTTCAGCTCCCGACATCGCCATCGCCATCCCAGAGGGCTACAAGATCGTCCGGAGGGACAGCAACGCCAACCAGATGGGAGGAGGCATCGCCATCATCCACAAGAACACCATCCGTCTCACGACCAGCACCGACAACACCCTGACCACCGCCGAACACCTGCATTTCCAGATCCACACCACCCCGAACACCACCCTCAGAGGCACCCTGATCTACCGACCCCCTGGACCACGCACACAATTCAGCGAGGACATCGCCGACTTCGTCAGCCCGCATGCCCTCCCCTCCGCTGACTACATCCTCCTGGGGGACCTCAACTTCCACCTGGAGAACAACAACGACCGCAACACCACCACCCTGCTGGACAACCTCGCCAACCTGGGACTCAAGCAACTGGTGTCCACCCCCACCCACCTCGCCGGACACACACTCGACGCAGTCTTCTCTTCCAGCACAGACATCGACTTCAGCCACGCCACAGAGCTCCAATGGACGGACCACAGCTGCGTCCACTTCACCTTCAAGAGAACGACGTCCCACCACCACCAGCAACAGGCCGCCCGCAGAAGCTGGAACAAGATCACAGCAGACCAGCTCGCCACCTCCCTGAGCCAGCACCCTCCTGCCAGCTCAGCGAACCCCAGCCAGGCCGCCGACAACCTCGCGAAGTGGATCAGCATCTGCGCGGACGAGCTCGCCCCGCTGAGGACCCCGCCCAGCAGACCCGGAAGCAAGAAAGCCCCGTGGTTCACCAACGAACTCAAGAGCTCCAAGAAGAACTGCCGAGCCCTCGAGAAAGTCTGGAGAAGGGAACCCACACCGGACAACAGGACCTCCTTCAAGCTTGCCACCCGGAAGCACCACCAGCTGATCCGCGCCGCCAAGAAAACAGCATTCAAGGAACGGTTGGACAACAACGCACACAACTGCAAGGAACTCTTCAACATCGTGAAAGAGCTTTCCAACCCCAGCGCAGGAAACAACGACATCACCCCATCGCAAGACCTCTGCAACTCCCTCGCTTCATACTTCCACAACAAGATCGCGGACATACACAACAGCTTCAACAACCAACCAACGCACACCATGACCGAACAACCACCCCCCACCACCACCCTTCACGCCTGGACCCCGATCAGCACCGAAGACACCATCCGCACGATGAACTCCATTCACTCCGGATCACCGACCGACCCCTGCCCTCACCACGTCTTCAACAAGGCCGACGCTGTCATCGCACCCCACCTGCGAGACATCATCAACACATCATTCGACACCGCCACCTTCCCAGAGAGCTGGAAACACGCCGAACTCAGCGCCCTGCTCAAGAAACCAACAGCGGACCCCACCGAACTCAAGAACTACCGCCCCATCTCGCTCCTCCCGTTTCCAGCCAAAGTCATCGAGAAGACCGTCAACAAGCAGATGGCCGCCTTCCTCGAGACGAACGGATCCCTCGACCCCTCACAGTCTGGCTTCCAAGCCAACCACAGCACCGAGACCGCCCTCATCGCCGCCACCGATGACATCCGAGCCCTGATGGACAATGGAGAAACAGCGGCCCTCATCCTCCTAGACCTCTCCGCGGCATTCGACACGGTCTGCCACCGCACCCTAGTACAGCGCCTCAGCAACATCGGAATCCAGGACAAAGCGCTGGAATGGATCATCTCCTTCCTCGACGGAAGAACACAGAGAGTCCGCCTACCACCGTACAAGTCAGAGGCCTCCGAAGTCATCTGCGGCGTCCCTCAAGGATCATCTCTGAGCCCCACCCTCTTCAACGTCTACATGAGCCCCCTCGCGGCCATCGTACGCAAACACAACCTCAGCATAATCTCCTACGCCGACGACACCCAGCTGATCCTCTCCCTGACCAACGACCCTGCCTTCGCCAGAGCCAACCTGCACGAAGGGATGAAAGAGGTAGCCGAGTGGATGACGACCAGCCGCCTGAAACTGAACTCTGTCAAGACGGAGGTCCTCATCCTGGGCTCTTCCCCCTCCGCCTGGGACGACTCCTGGTGGCCTCCCGCCCTGGGCACCGCACCCAAACCGACAGACCATGCACGCAACCTGGGATTCATCCTGGACTCCTCCCTCTCCATGACCAGGCAAGTCAACAACGTCTCCTCGGCGTGCTTCAACATCCTACGCATGCTACGGAAGATCTTCCGGTGGATCCCCACCGAGACCAGGAAGACCGTCACCCAGGCCCTCGTCACCAGCCGACTGGACTACGGCAACGCCCTCTACGCCGGTACCACCGCCAAGCTCCAGAAGAGACTCCAGCGGATCCAGAACGCCTCAGCCAGACTCATCCTTGACATCCCACGAACCAGCCACATCACCGGACATCTGAGAGACCTTCACTGGCTCCCCGTCAACAAAAGAATCACCTTCCGCCTCCTCACCCACGCACACAAAGCCCTACACGACCAAGGCCCGAGCTACCTCAACAGCCGGATCAACTTCTACGCTCCCAAACGCCACCTCCGATCAGCCAACCACGCCCTCGCCGCCGTCCCCCGCATCCGAAGAGCGACTACAGGAGGAAGGTCCTTCTCCTACCTGGCCGCCAAGACCTGGAACTCCCTCCCGACCGACCTGCGCCTGACCCAAGACCACCTCTCCTTCAGGAAGAAGCTGAAGACCTGGCTGTTCGAGCAGTAGCGGCACCCCCCCCGCCCCTCCGCCCCCCCCCAGCGCCTTGAGACCCTACGGGTATGTAGCGCGCTCTATAAGTGTCAATGATTGATTGATTGATTGACCCTGTAATGAATGGACCACCACCTATGATAGCCTGCTGGCAGACTAAGCCCAACCTTTAACTCCACCATCCAGTGTTACTTATAACGGCTGTATTGGTGACAGTGGTGAGAGAGCGCAATTTGAATGAAACGTATGTATACTCCATATGTACAAGCCCGTTGCGTAAAGTTAACTAAGGTAACTAGAGAGATGAGAATATATATGTCTGTATTTACTCACGAGTGTTTTATTAGAGATAGAGAGCACCTATAGAGTGCGGGCTAAAATAGAAATGTGTGGAAATTCTTAGAAATGTTAAAGGTGTTAATCAGGTTCCATGTTATGTAGATGTTAAATGAAGAAGGATGTAAAATGTAAAATGAAGAAACGTGCAGACTACATGGCACTGTGTAAGAACGAAATGTACCATTGCATCTTTCACGTAGCATGGATTCCATATTATCCAATGATTTTGCTTACATATATGTTAAAGGCTGTATTTTATAGAAGTGTTTTATTAACTAGAAGAGTGGTGTGTTAGCATATTATTTTAAGCTAAGAAATAAGGGTTCACAGAGTGCAGACTACTGCACATAATTCAGTAGGCCAGGAGAGATAAAGGGTTTTCTTTGATCTGCACGTGTTAGTTAAAAGTCAAGCCTCGTTAAAATAAATTGCCAATGCTGGTCGAAGTTTTATGGCCTAGTCTGATAAGGGGAGCCTGGAATTTGGGGCCCTGCTTCGAAGTGTCTGTTTGCAGGTGCGAGGGGGGTGCCAATCAAAAGCTTGATGAATAGAGCTCTGTCCGAGGAGATAGGCTCGGGTCCGGAGGAGTCTACTGGAATGTCATGGGGGTACCGGCACGCTGGAGACGGAGTCTGGGAAGCAAGGTCAACTTAACAGACGGTCCAAAGAAGCGAAACTATGGAAAAAACCAGAAACGAGACCACATGAATTGTGTACGTGGTGGGCGTCTCAAAGGGGCGTTCCACCCATACTGTGATTTTGTATTAGGAACAGCACCCTGGGGAGGAGGTAGAGCAGATGGCCTGAGGACCCTTAGAGAGCGGATGGGTAGGCAGAAAGGGTACTGCTACACTGCATAGGTTTTCCATCTGAGACAAAGAGAGAGGTTGAATTTCTTTGGAAGTACAACGGCTGACACCTTTTTAGGTAAAGAACTTGCTAAGTAGGGATGTCATCTAGCCTAGTGTAGGGTCAGTTTAACCTGATTTATTTACTTTCTGTAAATGACGCTTAAGATTCATCTTGTGTCAATGATATTCAACTTACTGATTTTTGAATTGGTTTTGGTAGTTTTCTTCTGTCGATTAAGATCTCTCAGAGAGTTCATGTTCATCCTATTACCTGTGTATCTTTTGAACCTTATATTGAGGTGTTTGTACTTGCAACTGATTTTGGCTTTATAATAAATCTTTAAAACTTTTCCGTAGTAAGTGGTTCTTTAGAGTTGCGTCAGTTTTTGGACTGATTTAACCTATGTAGGGTTTGCCTTTTACTCAATGACAGTCAATAATCGATCCAAAGGGACTCAAGTGAGATAAGAATTACGGTGACCAGATAATCGATCAAAAATCTCACATCCGCAGTTGGTAGCAGAGAAAGATGGTTGGCTTCTTGAGGAAGGCGACCTAGATTAGGTTAAGATTACCCCAAGGCCCTTAGTGACCGACGACAAGAAGAAGAGCTACCTGCCGAAGAAGGTGCTGACGGTGCGAGAGAGAAAAGCAGCAGAGTCGGTCGAGAGTGAGTATAAGGGTCATGCGTTGCCAGATTGCGGTGTTTTGTGTTGTACCTGTGTTGTAATGTCAAGCGGAGTTGAATGCCTGTAGTGTGATTGTGAGACGGTTGTGAGCGCGCGCAACCGGTGAAAATCTTAAGTCCGGGGAAGGGCTTAAGTGGTTCGGGTGTATCGGAAATCCAGAGTAATTGTCTACCATTGTGAAGGGGGTCATGAGGTACCATTGATCGCCCATAGGACCGTGATAGGGGGAACGTAAGAGTGAGTGTATGAGTAACGGACGCTGGACGGACGTTTACTGTGTGAATGTTGGGTTACATACTCTACTGTGGATCTCTGAGTGGAGCAAGATAACGGAGGGAAATAAGGAACTGACGTTCCCGAGATACGGAACGTTTAGGTTAGAAGCATTGAACCAGCTGAAAGCAGTAATGCTCGCAACGAGACCTCTACCCAGACCAACACAGTTTGAAGCCCTCAATGCGTGGTTCAGGGCGGCGTACGACCGGAGCCTGAACAGGCGCCAAGAAAGAGTGAAACGATCGGTAAGAGCAGTGCAGGATGCCAAATGGGATGAAGAAGCTAAAAAGTGGAGAGTGCAGAGAATTGAAGCAGATAAACTGTACCCAGTGATAGAAGTCACAGGAGAAAAGAAGCCTCCAGTGGAGGATGATGAGAGCGAGACAGACGACAGTCTGATAAATAGGTTATTATTGGACAGACCACCTCCGTACAATAGAGAGGCCGAACGTCCCGAGCTCCAGCAGGGGGACGGGGCCGGAAAAGGGGAATATAGACCGCTCCCCATAACAGATTGGGAACCCAACAAAGGCGAGGAAATACCTCAACCAAGTCCAGTACAGAGAGTGGTCGGAAGGTTTGTGGTACAAAAAGTGCCGGAAACAGAGTGTGCAAGGTCGTACCAACTGCCGGACGCACTTCAAGTACCCGTTACCATAGGTCCCGTAGTATCGATTTACGACCCAGAAAGAGCACAAAAGGAGGACCAGGTACGATTGGACAGGGAAAGAGCAGAGATGGAAAGCAGGAACAATACGATTAATTCACAAAGGCAGTTGCTAGGACCAAGGGGTCGGAGTACCCCATTGGATTCAGTAACGGATCCCTTAATAGAGCAAGGGGGTCAGGGAGGACTGATGGATCTGAGGGGACCACGACCGAAATCCTTTAAGGAATTAAGGGAGTACTTGAAAGAATGGGATGCTGCCGTAGAGACTCAGAATAAGAGAATAGAAACGGAAGCTGAATGGAGAGGCCGAGATAACAGAATTCTCTCTCACTGCGGAGCTGGCAAAAGCAGTCCAGAGTGGGACGGAAAGAGTCAGGAAAACAAAGGAGATACCCGCCACACCACTGGCGGCAATAGACAAATGCATGAAGACAGGAGTACAGGATGTGGGGGGGTGCCTCGCCCCATTCTTAGTGAGGGTGATCGAAGGACACAGGAATACAGGGACAGTTACAGGTGCACTCACCACACACCGGGCGAAAATGTGCAGCATTGGAGTTGCGGGAGTATGGAGAGTCGCGACGGGTCTCACCATGCATCCAGTGATCACGGACGGGATCGCGGGAACATGGAGAGCTGTGAGGGACCTTATCATTTACTGAGTGACACCAGACAGCAAGGGAATTGTGAAGGCTTAGAAAATAGTGGAGGATCCTATCATGTGTCTAGAGAGGCAGAACCGAAGAGACAGAATGGGGTGGTGGGGAATAGAGCATTGTTCCACCATACACCTAGGGAAGATGGAAGAGCATGGGATTTAGAAAGATGGGAACAAGGGAGGACTCCTCATAGCTCACCTGAGCCTAGGCGTAGGACTCGGAGTTGGGACGGGAGGAATGTAAACGGACCATCTAGGAATGAAGTACTGAGAGCTGAGGTAAAGGCAAAGAGACTCGATGTAACCAGTTTAAAATCGGACCTAGATGAGATAATAGACGGCACACTGCCGATGGAGAGAATCGACCTGTATGAACAAGATGAGGTACTGTTTATGGCAAAAGATGTTACTCGGAAGGCGAGGTCAGTACATGAAAGACTATCTGAATTGGCAAACAGGTACATGATAGACTTATCAAGAACGAAAGCATTCCAGGGTAACCATAGGCTGCATTGCACGGATCAGGATTTAGACGAAAGGAGGACGATTGGGTTGAAAATACACATAAAAGAACTGATCTTGGGTATAAGAACGTGGAGGGATTTGGATAAATGGGAGGAAAGATGGTCCAAGAGAGGGACCGTCAGAAGAAGCACAATTGGAATGTCTCCAGAGGGAGGGCCACCGCGAATGGAAGCTTACCCTTTGCGAGAAATTGCGAATGGAAGCTATGTACATGTGCCCTGGAGTAGGGGGGACTTAGCGGCATTTACCAATTCTTTTCCTAAGCTGAGGGAGAACCCAGTGGAGTGGTATAAGCAGGTAGAGAGGTTCGTAAAGATATCCAAAGTACTGTTTGACACTGTAGTACTAGGGGATCTGTGGACGGCATGCAAGGTTAGCGTTGAATGGCCAACATCTGAACCGGATAGGGACGCCCAGACAAACGGGCCATCAGAAAAAGTCATGGAGAAGTACGAGAGGGCAATGGCATGGCTGAAGGATAAGGTGCCGTTGCAGGACATAGACTGGGTTAAGATAGATCGAACCACCCAAGAACCTAAAGAGACTGTCCATGAGTATTATGAGAGATTGCTGAAAGCGTTCAAACAGTACAGTGGGCTGGATGTTATGGATCCTAGAGACATAGGACAGTTTGTGTCAAAGTTCGTTCTGGGATTGAGACCTGACATTAGTTTAATGACACAGCAGCATTTAATTTGTTGGCAAAACAAACCATTAGATGAAATTTTGAGATATGCAAGGTACTGCAGTGATGAGATAGACTCCAAAGCAAAGAAACTTAAGGAGAAACTGATGTTGGTACAGATGCAGTCGGCTGGGAAAGGTGGGCAGTGGCAACAGGGAACAGGGACATTAGGAAGGAAGCAAAATAATCAGAATAAAGACGATGAGGAAAAACAGAGACCTAGGGTAGATATTGCGACACTGAAAAAGACGACTAGGTGTCACCAGTGTAACGAGGTGGGGCATTGGAAACGCGAGTGCCCCTATAATATCGAGACTGGAGAATTAGAACCAGAGGAGGATGAGGTCCAGAGCAGCCTGGCGAAGGGAACAACGATACACAAGGGAAAGATTATCAAAGGGGGGACCCCGACTCCTCGAGCCCAGTTCCCTCAGCCACCCCGAATTACGACAGGGGGAAAGACCTATAGACAAATGCCACTATTCGTAGGGGGAGAGGAATGCTATTACGTTGATCCCTTTATGGGACAGCGAGTGAATAGAGAGGAAGATTGTACCCTCGGGGCAGCCTTAGAGGTAGACCAGAGGGGACCATACGTGGAGGCTGAAGTAGCAGGGTGTCCTACGACCTTTTTGGTGGACACGGGGGCCACTCGATCCACTCTGAGATCAGCAGTAGTCCCAGGTCTGCCAATGTCAGGAGAAACAATTCAAGTAGTAGGAGTCGCAAATAGGAGAATGACGAATCCCCTGACAGAACCAGTGTCGGTGAAAATAGGGAAATACAGTGATGAGCACCAGTTTGTAGTTTGCGATTCTAGCCCTGTGTGTCTGTTAGGAAGGGACTTGTTATGCAAACTGAACTGTACGATATATTGCACACCTCAAGGAGTAGAAGTACAGACTAATGATGATGATGCCGATTTTAAGGTCGCAAACTCACAGGTATGCGTGGAGCAATATCCTACCTTGACGGTGGAGGAGCTTCCATGGGACTTGAGAGGTGCGGTGTCATCTGAGGTGTGGGATTTCACTGGGGAAGAAATAGGACTGATCAAAGGGGTAGAGCCAGTGAAGATCATGGTAAAACCAAATGCTGAGTATCCAAGAACACCCCAATACAAGTTAACCCCGGAGACGATTGCAGGAATAAAGCCTGTGATCGAATCCATGATTAAGCAGGGAATACTGAAGGAAATCGTGGGAAGCCCATGTAACTCCCCGATTATGGGTTTGCAGAAGCCTAGTGGGAAATACAGAATAGTGCAGGACCTTCGAAAGATTAATAATATAGTTGTTTCGTGTTGTCCAGTGGTACCGAATCCATCAGTGATACTGTTTCAGATACCATTCCAAGCTGAGTGGTTCACAGTGATAGACCTTTGCCAGGCCTTCTTTTCAATCCCCTTAGATGAGGAGAGCCAATATCTTTTCGCTTTTAAGCTGGAAAATCGCGTTTTAACATGGTGTCGTATCCCACAGGGGTATACAGAAAGCCCATCGATTTTTAACCAGCTGCTGAAGAAAAACCTTGAAAGTCTAGTACTGCCAATGAACTCGGTTCTGGTTCAGTACATAGACGACCTACTTGTGGCGTCAGAAACTGAGGAAGCTTGCAAAATAGACACCATCACCTTACTAAATCACTTGGCTGAGAACGGACACAAGGTGTCTCCAAGCAAATTGCAGTACTGTTTGACAGAAGTACAGTACTTGGGCCACAGGATTGAAAAGGGAAAACGGAAGATGTCACCAGACAGAATAGAGGCGATCATGAAAATGAATTCGCCCACAACACAAAGAGAAGTCAGGATGTTTCTAGGAATGGTTGGTTATTGCCGGCAGTGGATAGCCAACTTTTCACTGAAGGCAAAACCTTTACAAAAACTGACGCACAAGGGGGTGAGTGATCCGGTACCATGGGACAAGGATTGTTTGATGGTGTTCTTGCAGCTGAGGGAGGACTTGTGTCGTGCCCCGGCTCTAGGAATGCCAGACTATGAGAAACCATTCTTACTTTACTGTTGTGAAAGGGAAGGTTGTGCTTTGTCAGTTTTGGCCCAGATACACGGAAATGCCCGTAGACCAGTTGCATACTTCTCGGCTACCTTAGATCCAGTAGCCGCAGCGTTGCCCGGATGTCTCAAATCCGTTGCTGCAACGGGTGTCAGCATTGAGAGGTGTGAGAATATAGTTATGGGACACCAGTTAGTGGTGTATGTACCGCATTCTGTTGAACTGTTGATGACCAGGACCAAGACACAGCATCTGACAAATAGCAGGCTCACGCGCTATGAGCAAGTCATTTTGGCTGCCGAGAACGTGACCCTCAAGAGATGCTCTGTTTTGAATCCTGCCACTTTGATGCCACTTCCAAATGACATTGACGATGATGTATGTACATATCATGACTGCCTTGATGTGACTGAACTATGCACCAAACCAAGACCAGATATCGTAGATGAGCCATTGACCGACCCAGATGAAATATTCTTTGTTAATGGTTCATGCGTAAGAGACGATATTGGTCAGCTGAGAGCAGCTTATGCCGTTTGCACTATTACCGGAGTTGTGGAAGCCGCTTGCCTGGAAGGAGTACACTCCGCTCAGGTAGCTGAAATCATCGCTTTGACACGCGCCTGTCTAGCAGGTAACAAAATTCGAGTCACCATTTACACCGATAGCCAGTATGGTTTCGGGGTAGTTCATGACTATGGGCAGTTATGGTCTCAAAGAGGTTACATGACCTCTTCAGGTTCACCTATTCGAAATGGGGAATTTGTTCGACTATTGTTGGAAGCACTACAAGGTCCGGCAGCAATTGCCGTTGTCAAATGCACAGCTCACACTAGAAATACCGATTTTGTGTCACAAGGCAACAGATATGCTGATGAAGTTGCACGTTACTGTGCAGAACAAGGATATTCCTTTACAGAGGTAGAAGTGAGTGGGATTCAGGAAAGGACCGAGTTAACCATGTTGTTGGAAACTATAGACACTTGGGATGAGTTGAAATGTATACAAGAGAATGCACCTGATTTCGAGAAAAAGGCATGGGAAACAGCAGGTTGTACAAAGAGTGAAATGGACTTTTGGATCTCTGCAGATGGGAGGGCAGTGTTACCAAACGAACTAGTTAGTCCAATGGCAAGGAGAATACATGGACCAACACACATAGGTAGAGATGCTATGGTGAGGGTATTCAGGCAAACCTGGTACAACCCAAAGTTTAGAGTAGCGGCAGAAGCAGTATGTCAACGTTGCGTGATCTGTCAACAGCTGAATGTAGGAAAGAGAACACCAGTCACATTGAGTCACATAGGGAGGTCTGGGGGGCCATTCAATAGAATGCAGTTAGACTTTATTGAAATGCCAAAGTGTAATCGCCTCAGATACGTCCTGGTGATTGTCTGCATTTTTTCCAGATGGGTTGAGGCTTACCCCACACGCAGGTGTGACACACTCACAGTAGCAAAGTTATTGTTTAGAGAACTGATACCACGCTTTGGGGTGCCGGCCTCTTTGGAATCAGATAGAGGAACACATTTCAACAGCGAAATTGTGAAGATGCTTTGTTCAGCCCTACGTATAGATCAGAAGCTGCACTGTAGCTATCGACCAGAAGCTTCAGGGATTGTGGAACAAATCAACAGTACTATTAAATCCCGACTTGCCAAAGTTTGTCTGTCGACATCCTTGAGCTGGCCTGATGCACTGCCACTGGTCCTTATGAGCATACGTAGCCCACCAGACAGAAGGACAGGTCTCTCCCCACATGAGGTGTTAATGGGGAGGGCTATGAGACTGCCATCAGTTCCAACTACAGCACTGTTGAACATCACAGATGATTTAATCCTGGACTATTGTAAGGGACTCTCTGACGCCATTCATTCTGTGTCCCTTCAGGTGCAGGCTGCTGAAGTTCCATCGTCTCAAGACTTGTGCCACGACCTGTGCCCTGGGGACTGGGTCGTGGTGAAGAAACACGTAAGGAAGAACTGCCTAGACGTGCGCTGGCGTGGACCTTTCCAAGTCATATTGATAACAAACACTGCAGTGAAGTGTGGAGGCTTGCCCAACTGGATTCACGCCTCACACACCCGAAGAGTTCCAGCACCTCCGGAAGAAACAGCTCCTCCCTCGGATGAAAATCCAGCTGAGAATGAAGAATCCACAGAGAGGACAAGTCAAGCTGTAGAGGTGTCAGAAGAGACTGAGAGCGTGTCTGACCAGGCCGAGGACGGTCAATACACCAGCGAAACAGAAGTCGCCTCAGGGGGAGAAAGTAGCTGGGAGTTCGAATCAGACACCGATCAAGCTGCAAGTGGTCAAGAGTCAAGTGCAAGAACAAGGAGCAGGAGGACAAGGAGTGGAGAAGCTAGCTGGCCGGAAAGAAGGAGAAGGCCAAGCCTGAGAGCAAATCCGGAGAGAACAATTGTCCCAATTTCTGAAGACTCAGACCTAGACGACGGTGCAGCGGACTCAGACTCTGAGGGTCCAAGAAGATCAAGGAGGGTACGTGTGCCCTGCAGAAGATACGCCACTCCTGAGTGGACCTACCTGGTGGCAGATGTCTTGGGGACAGAGATCCGGGAGGGTGAGAGAAGTGCAGGTGACCAACCTCGATCCAATTGTAACGGTGGATGTACGGCTGTTGACACCTGGAATCGAGACTGAAGGGTTGCTAACGTTCACACTCCCCGTCCCTCTGTATTTAAGCCAGATCAAAGACTTGGTGGTGAACAGATTAGAATTTCCAACTTTGGGTCATCCAGTACCAGCGCACGAGGAAACCATTCTTCGTTTAGAATTGTTGGAATATGCCATTAGAGCTGCTGGTACCAGAATCATCGTAGATACCTAAAGACTTTGTAAATAAACCAGAGAAAGAGAAGATAACCTAGCGCCTAGTGGAAGAAGAAGAAACTTAGGGACATTTCATTTAGTGGACGGAGAAGGGCTAGGGATGTCTGTTGTTGAATAAAGAGACTGAATTGTAAAGAGACGTTGTCATCTTCGAAGTGTGGTTCGCAGACTGAGAAAGCAAAATGAAAGCGGAGTGAAGAAATCAAAAGAGACTTCTCAAAAAGAAACTGCACTGTTTGATAACATGGAGGCCGGTGGTTCGAATCGCAAGGCAAAATGCGTAGTAGGCACACTTATAGCAGTAGTGATTTCCCTCATAGTCATAGTAGTCACTGTGTCGTACATAGTGGGACATGAAAGTGTAACAGAGATAACAGATGTAAAGCCTGTAACAACTTTGAAACCTGCTCTTACTGGAAAGAAGGAGGAGAACAATGTAATTCAGGAAAAAGCATTACTGGCAGCTGAGGCCCGTAGGTTACATGTAGATGAGTCACAGGGAAATTTCAGGACCAACGCTTATGCCAAACTTTTATATGAGTATATTGACGCCATGGAGGCCAAGGATTGCTATGTCTGCATGCAATTGCCAGCTTCCATAGACGAAGGCATTCGATATCATCATCTTCCATTGACATATGGGATTACATGTAGTTTATTGCTTAGTATATTTTATGGACGAGATGGGTTTGAGTACTACTTTTCAAATTATGATTCAGTGTTACCAGAAGTCCCGAACTATAAACAGATGAATAAGTGGGACTATTACAAGAAGGAAGATAGATTGGCGAAATTCTTCCTTCCCTGGGATCCTTTAGATACTTCATATGCACGCCAAAATAATCTGACTTGCAAGGTGTCAGAGAATGAGAAAAAGTTTATTGGACAAGTTGATGACCGTTACAGGAGGCAAAAGATTCTGAAAATGTCAGGACAGTGGAAGACAGATTGGACCGAGGAGGAAAAGGCACACAAAAAGAAGGGTAGTAATGGTCCAATAGCCTTAGATCGAACACAGAAAGGGAAGTTGTGTCTAACCAGAAGCAAAACTTATTATGAAAGTGTGTTTGTAGGGGAAGTTAGTTGTGAACATGCCTTCCGATTAGAATATTATACAAAAGATTTCTTAAAGGGGATGCAAGTGATTCCTAATGTATATTTTGTATGTGGAAGAAATGCCTACGTGAAACTGCCTGACAATTGGTATGGTTCATGTTATTTGGCAATTGTCTTCCCCAAAATATATCATGCAAAGGATTTAGAGATCATAGAGGGAAGAGCTTCAGCAAGGGGGAAAAGAGATGTAGGTGATGCTGAAGTAGTTGGAGACGTATTTGGCGCTATGTTTCCTCTTTTAGGATTGATACTTAATGATGTCAAGATCAGGAGACTGGCTACAGTTGTAGACAGATTGTCTGCCAGTACTGCAAGATCACTAATGCTGGTAGAAGGGGAGATGCAATCGATAAGGGCAATGGTCCTTCAGAACCGTCTTGCTTTAGACGTTCTGTTAGCAAAAGAGGGCGGAGTCTGTAAGGCTTTGAAGGTCCAGGAATGCTGCACTTACATTCCAGACAATTCAAAACCTCTTGAGAAGGCTATACAGAATATTACTAAGATACACCAAGAAATTGAGGACCTAACAAGGGTAAATGTCTGGGAAAAAGTAGGTCATGGGATGGGTAAAGTTGGAGGTTGGTTTGCCAATCTCGGAAGAGTTTTGTCTGGTATATTCTAAAGCCTATCTTCATAATTGTGATTTGCATAATCATATTGTGGGGTTTAGTGAAACTGTACAAATGGTATAGGTCGAACAGATTGCAAAGGTCTATGAGAGAACAGGAGCAGAGGTTAGCTGCTATGCAAGATCATCAGTATAGGAGTCTGAGAGCTCTAGAAACGATAAAAAGAGGGAGCCTTGCAACAAGTTCTGTGTGACACATTCAAATTGATGTACTAGTGATGACCCCTAGAGGTCATCAAAGGGGGGAACTGAGAGAGCGCAATTTGAATGAAACGTATGTATACTCCATATGTACAAGCCCGTTGCGTAAAGTTAACTAAGGTAACTAGAGAGATGAGAATATATATGTCTGTATTTACTCACGAGTGTTTTATTAGAGATAGAGAGCACCTATAGAGTGCGGGCTAAAATAGAAATGTGTGGAAATGCTTAGAAATGTTAAAGGTGTTAATCAGGTTCCATGTTATGTAGCTGTTAAATGAAGAAGGATGTAAAATGTAAAATGAAGAAACGTGCAGACTACATGGCACTGTGTAAGAACGAAATGTACCATTGCATCTTTCACGTAGCATGGATTCCATATTATCCAATGATTTTGCTTACATATATGTTAAAGGCTGTATTTTATAGAAGTGTTTTATTAACTAGAAGAGTGGTGTGTTAGCATATTATTTTAAGCTAAGAAATAAGGGTTCACAGAGTGCAGACTACTGCACATAATTCAGTAGGCCAGGAGAGATAAAGGGTTTTCTTTGATCTGCACGTGTTAGTTAAAAGTCAAGCCTCGTTAAAATAAATTGCCAATGCTGGTCGAAGTTTTATGGCCTAGTCTGATAAGGGGAGCCTGGAATTTGGGGCCCTGCTTCGAAGTGTCTGTTTGCAGGTGCGAGGGGGGTACCAATCAAAAGCTTGATGAATAGAGCTCTGTCCGAGGAGATAGGCTCGGGTCCGGAGGAGTCTACTGGAATGTCATGGGGGTACCGGCACGCTGGAGACGGAGTCTGGGAAGCAAGGTCAACTTAACAGACGGTCCAAAGAAGCGAAACTATGGAAAAAACCAGAAACGAGACCACGTGAATTGTGTACGTGGTGGGCGTCTCAAAGGGGCGTTCCACCCATACTGTGATTTTGTATTAGGGACAGCACCCTGGGGAGGAGGTAGAGCAGATGGCCTGAGGACCCTTAGAGAGCGGATGGGTAGGCAGAAAGGGTACTGCTACACTGCATAGGTTTTCCATCTGAGACAAAGAGAGAGGTTGAATTTCTTTGGAAGTACAACGGCTGACACCTTTTTAGGTAAAGAACTTGCTAAGTAGGGATGTCATCTAGCCTAGTGTAGGGTCAGTTTAACCTGATTTATTTACTTTCTGTAAATGACGCTTAAGATTCATCTTGTGTCAATGATATTCAACTTACTGATTTTTGAATTGGTTTTGGTAGTTTTCTTCTGTCGATTAAGATCTCTCAGAGAGTTCATGTTCATCCTATTACCTGTGTATCTTTTGAACCTTATATTGAGGTGTTTGTACTTGCAACTGATTTTGGCTTTATAATAAATCTTTAAAACTTTTCTGTATTAAGTGGTTCTTTAGAGTTGCGTCAGTTTTTGGACTGATTTAACCTATGTAGGGTTTGCCTTTTACTCAATGACAGTCAATAATCGATCCAAAGGGACTCAAGTGAGATAAGAATTAGGGTGACCAGATAATCGATCAAAAATCTCACGTCCGCAGTGGCGTAACAATAGCCCCACATCCCCTGCAGTATGGCGGGTCGCTGGCCTGAGAGCTCTAGACTGGCACGGAGGGTGGGAGGGGGGCCCCACCATGTAGTTTGCAGGGGGGCCCCCTCAAGTTTTAAAGCCACTGCAGGAATATATCCACAAGTCCCGGAGGCTAGCGCCTGCATCCATGCAGTTCCCCTGTGAAGTATTTGCTTTGTGTATGGAGCGTTCTCACAAGATCAGAACCTACATTTTCAGTTTGTTTCTACAGGGGGTAGATACAGTTCAGAAGTGATGGTGCTTTGCATTGAGTACATCTTTGTAATGCCTTACAGGGGGAGTTCTTCTAGCTCTGCAGGGCTCCTTGGCCTCCAGGCCTCACTCTAGAGTCGTTCTAGGGAACTGTTCCGGACCCAATACAGGTCTCTTAGGGGTCTTTACTTGTATGTATATGATGTTCCTAGCTGCCTAAACCTGTATGTAGGTTTCTCAGTAGTCTTTACCTGTATGTATGTGATGGTCCTTACTGCCGGTGCCTGTATGAATGAAAATCATTACATGAAACAACAAATACTGTATTTCCTGGGTCCAAATATAAAAGAAATTAAAACCGTATTAAAAGACTGTCTGCATTTACTTCTTAAAAGAAAACAGCATCGCAATCAATATTAAAATTCTTTAAAAAAACAATGTCGTGGTCGAGCAGCATGCATATTAATTATTCTTAACATACAACAGGAACCAGGTAATTAAAAAAAAATGTAATGATAAAATGTTATTAGATAAAAATGCTCAAAGAGTCAGTGCCTGTAACGATGTAGGTTTTTTAGGTGTCTTTATCTTTATCTATTCCATGTACCTGGCGGCTGGTGTCTGTGTCTCTGTGGGTTTTGTAGTGATCTGTATCTATGCAATATTCCAGAGCCCGGTGGCTCTCTCTATGCGGTGTCCCAGTGGCCCCTTTTTGCACCTTTGGAGTGTTCCGTGTTCCCTTTGGAGTGTTCCTTTGGAGTGATCCTATCTATTAAGTGCTCCATCAACACCTGCTCTTATCTATGCAGCACGCATAGGGGCTTGTAGCTGTATCTTTGCTGTGAGACTATGGGCCAGTAGCTGTATCTGTGGAGTACTCCAGTCTGTGGAGTTCTCTTATGGGGCCTGTACCTGTATAAATACAGTCCTATGAGAGACCAGTGCCTGTATATGCAGCTCCTTGGCACATAGCTTGTGTATTGAATGCTCTCTGAGTGGCAGTAGCTTCATCTATAAAGTGCTCCTATACACCAGTGCCTGTATCTATGAAGTGCTCCTATGCACCAGTGCCTGTATCTATGAAGAGTTCCTATGCACCAGTGCCTGTCTGTGAAGAGCCCCTATGCACCTGTGTCTGTATCTATGAAGTGCTCCTATGCACCAGTGCTTGCATCTATGAAGTGCTCTTGTGCACCAGTGCCTGTATCTATGAAGTGCTCCTATGCACCAGTGCCTGTATCTATAAAGTGCTCCTATGCACCAGTGCCTGTATCCATGAAGAGTTCCAATGCACCAGTGCCTGTCTGAGAAGAGCTCCTATGTACCTGTGTCTGTATCTATGAAGTGCTCCTATGCACCAGTGCGTGCATCTATGAAGTGCTCTTGTGCACCAGTGCCTGTATCTATGCAGTGCTCCTATGCACCAGTGCCTGCATCTATAAAGTGTTCCTATGCACCAGTGCCTATATCTAAGAAGTGCTCCTATGTACCAGTGCCTGTATCTATGAAGCGATCTGGAAGGGATCGTATGCCGTAGTACGTATTTTCCCAGAGGTTCTGGGGCACTACCGTTATCCTTAAAATACTCTGTGAAATCAGTGCATTATGTTACTTGCACTTGTCCTGCACCATACAGCATGGCTATGGTATTACCTTCTGTACTTCACCACCCTTTTATATAAATCTGGGAAGCCAATTAATTGCATTAGAGGAACCCCTTTGTGTATGTTGTTTTGCTGGAATCAGCTTGCTTGTTTTGTGTGTTGTTATTGAAACTGAAGACGGAAGGGTCTAGGGAGGCTGCTGAAATGTAAAAGTTGCAGTGCGGGAACATACGCACACATACTCACCTCCAGCCATCCACAAACACACCCAGGCGCACATACTCACACACATCCATTCACAAGCGCGCACACTTACACCCACCCGTTCAAAAACACGAGTGCCAATAGACATGCATTCATACATACACACATAAACCCAAATATATAGTGATGCCCTCATGTGAGGGTGGGAGGAAGGAGAAGCATGATGGCCCCAGAAGGAGCTAGAGACTTCATGCAGGTATCAAAAAGATCCCACCGTCTTCTTTCATTGGCTAACCAATGAAAGAAAGGATGAACCACAACCATCTTAGCTCAACCTGGACAAAACGGAGTTGGTCCTGACTGGCGCTAACATCAGCCCTTGGTCAGCCGCCTTCTGGCCATCCACCTTTGGCCCTCCCCCGGTGCCGGCGGCCTCAGCAAAGACCTTGGGCATTAAAGTCAGTCGGGACCTCTCCATGCATGCCCAGGTTAGCTCAGTGGTCTCCTCTTGCTTTCTGTCCCTCTTGATTATCCGGAAAGTTTCCCGTTTTTTTCCCCTGACGCCCTCAAAATCATTGTGCTAGCTATGATTCTTTCCCGCGTAGATTACGGGAAAAGCCTCTATGTGGGAATTCCGGCCTTTGAACTTCGCCGTTTACAGGCCATTCAGAATCAAGCAGCCCGCCTCATACATCACCTTCCTAAGTTTCAGCACATCACGCCATACCTGAAATCCCTTCACTGGCTCCCCATCTGTCAGAGGTCCTTCTTCAAGATGGGCTGTCTTGCCTTTATGGCTCATGCCCGTACTGCCCCCTGGTTCATTAATTCTCTTATCAGCCCCTACACCCCCAGTCGCTCCCTTCGTTCCTCTAACCAATCCCTTCTCAACATTCCCCGATTTCGAAAGACCAGAACTGGTGGCACCAGATTTTCAGTACTCGCTCCTCGTTTCTGGAACAGTCTTCCGATATCTATTAGGTCCATTTCGGTTTATTCACAATTTTGCAAGGCACTAGCAGCCTGATTCATCATTCTCCCGTTTTGCGAGCCCCTAATAGCGATTCATAGCGAATCGCTATTAAGGACTCGCAAAACGGAATTCATGTAGAAATTGCATAAAGAAATGCGATTCCTACATATTCCTTATTTGCGATTAGCAAATTGCTAATCGCAAATAAGGAATAACTCGTCATTCATTACTATGGGCCAAAAGGCGCATAGGAATGAATGGGGAGTATTCCTTATTTGCGATTAGCAATTTGCTAATCGCAAATAAGATAGCGATTTGAAGTGTGCCAGGGGTGTCCAAAGGACACCCTGTAGCACCCCTCAAATGAAATTTTACACAGGTGTTGCACACACACATGTCCAAAGGACATGTGTGTGTGTAACATGCAACTCAGAAAAATGCATTTAAATGCATTTTTCTGAGTTTTCGCAATTTACCACGAGGTCTGACCTCGCGGTAAATTGCGGCCAGAAATTGCGAATTCGCAAAAAAAAAATAGATGATGAATTGCATTTAAGGAATATCAAATAGAGATTCCTTAAATGTAATTCCTCGCAAAATTGCGAGATCGCAATTAGCGATTTTTGCATTTGGGATGCTGAATCCCAAATGCAAAAATCGCACTCGCAAAGGGCCAGATTCTCAGATCTGGCCCTTTGCGAGCGCAATTTTGTTTGATGAATCGGGCGGTTAAAACCTTCCTTTTCTCCCAAGCGTACTCCTGCTAACTCCTTCATGGTTACCTTCTGAGCTCCTTAGTCCTAACCTCAGCGCCAGGAAGCCGCTTGGTCAAAGTGCGCTCTACTAAGAACTTTTAAACTTCAAACTTCAAACCTTATCAAGCATCAGCCAGTGAGAGGAGGTCTTTCCCTGACTTGTCCCAGGTTGGGGACGGATGAGAGTTGCCGATTCCACTCCACTCTATGACGAGTTGAGAAAGGGTGTTTCATGTATAAGTGAGCATAGGCTAGGTGCTGGGGCCTTGGGGAAGCCTATGTACACACCTTTGTGGATGGAGACAGAAAGTGGAAAAGGAGCGAGAGGAAGGTGGCTTTACTGACCAGGACTTGGGGAAGGAAGTTGTGGGTACCTACCTGTTCTGCTGCATCACAATAAACAATTTGACATCCAGCTGCAACTCCGGTGTTTTTTTGATCCCACTGCTGTGCACCCGGGCTGAAAGGATGATGTGAGGCTACAGTGATTGACAGTCAAACCTGAGCATTTCAGGGCTGAAGCCCAAAGTACCCAGAGCTGAATCTATCTGATGCTTTCACTCATCATCAGGGTGAGGATCTCCACATGACTTTGCCAGGCTGATGATATCACAGCTTTTCAGAGCTGTGAGATCTTTAGCCAGGCAAACAATGGCTGACTAGCACCTGCACATCAGCACATGAGAAGCATCTGGCTGCCTGACCTTGACATGATGAGTATGTGTCAGTATGACCTTTGCTCAACCTGACAAGCACTCATCGTGCACTGTAAAATAGGGGGGAGGGGAGCTGAAGCCCTGACGTCCGCAATGATAAGCTATCACTGGAAGAATCCTGATGTGTGTTAAGTGGAATATTATCTCCCAGTCTTTTGGATTTATTTTTCAGGCTAATGGATATGGTAGATGATTGAAATCTAACAGCGTTTTGGGGTGTATTTTGTGAATTTGTTTCTACTAGTGAAGAATCGACAGTGTATTTAGTAGAATTTTTGTAATGTTGAGTTGCAAATGGAGTGTGTGAGTGAGTGATTAAATACAATGAGTTTGATCTTATTTTCACCATTCGTTCTTGTCTTCTAGCCCTTATAGTCTAATTATGTATGGAGGCTATTATTTCCTACGCTATCTATAAGAATCCAGAGTAAACCATATAAGTAAGTAATCTTGACTACATGAGTGTGTGTCCAAAATAAATATGTAGATGGTGGTTAATTTTTGTGCACGGCATGCCCGTTTAACTAAGATGATCCACACATGGTATTATTGTGTTGACACAACCAGAATGTAATTATTGTAGATATATATGTACAGTTCACCCAATAGAAAAATGAGATTGCCGGTGATTTTATTTTGTATATAGATTATGTTACGTACTGTTGTTTTTGTGTTTATAATATATACCTATGCACTTTTGTCTGACATAGAGGTATCTTGCTTGTTTTTTTTTTTGCTATGTATCTACATCCAATGTATATAGAAGAATGAGAATTGGCATTTATCTTCATGATTTATATTCTTTTATAGATGAACAAACAAATTTCTAGTCTTTCATGCATAAAATAAGCGTCATGTAACCACTTTATAATGTTATATGTTTTGTTTAGTTGTTGTGCAATGGACGGTCACCTGATGAAGGCAGCAATGCCGAAACGCGCGTAGTCTAAATCTACTGCATTGCCCCCATCAACTTTACGTCTATCGTATTTTTTCTATCAATTGATTTATGTGTCTGTGTTATATTGATTATGTGTATGTTTTATATATTGAAAAAAACAAAGAAAACATTTTGAAGATTTAATATAATGAGAATCTGCTTTGAAAAATAAAAATAAAATAGACTTTTTGGAGATGCATTAGTGTAGTTCTTCTCTGCTAGTGGTTACTGTCTACAGAGAGATCTAGATCACCAGGTATATTTTTTCGATTGATTAATGTAAACAAGCTATAAACCTTTACCTATTGTGTTGGTTTTGAAAACAGATAAATAAATGGCATTGTCATATACAATGCCAATAGCTTAATTTCTCGCAAATGCGAGACCTATTGCATTTGCAATGCAATAGGTCGCGTATTTACGTGAGTTTGAGCTATTGACATTGCAAATAACGAACAGGGGTCCTAAGGATTTAAAATATGACAATAGAAATAACAATATAGACTACAATCAGTGCTATATTTTTTAACGCCCAGCCGGACGCAAGTTTGTTTAAGGAATAATGTAGAATCGTGTTGGCCCAGAGAGGGGCCAAGGTTAGTGGCAAGATAGGGTACAATCCTGTACCTATCCCAAAAGGTTAGAAAAAAAACAAATCAAGAACAAGGAGATGGAAGAAAGGAAGAATTTTTCAGGCAAGCGAAAAGTATTTGAGCCAAAAGGTGACTTGCAATTACAGTAAATGGTTTTGACAAATTCACCCTGCAGTGTCAACACTTTCAAGTATACATATTAAATCATATGCTACACTGCATATTGCGTCGACGTTTCGATCCCTAAGGGCTCATAATACACTGGGATCATCATCAGGACAATTTTACAATTAATGCCTGCATTAAATTGCGAAAGCCTGTAAAAAAGAGGGACACACACATAGAGCCACACACACACACACAGCCACACACACATACACACAGAGCCACACACACACACACACACAGAGCCACACACACACGCAGAGGCACACACACACAGAGACACACACACACACACACAGACACACACACACCCACAGTCACAGACACACACACAGAGCCACACACACACACATACAGAGCCACACAGACACACACACAGCCACACACATACACAGAGCCACACAGACAAACACACACAGCCACACACACACAGAGCCACACACACACAAACAGAGCCACACACACACACACACAGAGCCACACACACACACAGAGCCACACACACACACACATACAGAGCCACACACACACACACACACACACAGCCACACACACACAGAGCCACACACACAGAGCCACACAGACAAACTTACACAGCCACACACACACAGCGACACACACACACACACACAGAGCCACAGATACATACACACAGAGCCACAAACACACACACAGAGCCACAATCAATCAATCAATCACGGCATTTATTTAGCGTGCTACTCACCCGGGAGGGTCTCAAGGCGCTGGGGGAGAGGGGTATGTTACTGCTCGAACAGCCAGGTCTTGAGTTGCTTCCTGAAGGAGAGATGGTCTTGGGTTCGCCGAAGGTGGGTGGGGAGGGAGTTCCAAGTCTTGGCTGCCAGGTAGGAGAAGGACCTTCCACCGGCGGTGGCTCGGCAGATCCGTGGTACGGTGGCGAGTGCGTGGCTGGTTGATCGTAGCTGGCGGGTGGGCGTGTAGAAGGTCATGCGGTCATTGAGGTACTTGGGGCCCAGGTCGTGGAGAGCCTTGTGTGCATGGGTGAGGAGTCTGAACGTGATTCTCTTGCTGACGGGGAGCCAGTGCAGGTCTCTCAGGTGTACGGTGATGTGGCTGTGTCGGGGGATGTCCAGGATGAGTCGTGCGGAGGCGTTCTGGATGCGTTTGAGCCAAACACACACACACAGAGCCATAGACACATACACACAGTGCCACACACACACATACAGAGCCACACACACACACAGCCACACACACACACACGCACACACAGCCACACACACAGAACCACACAGACAAACACACAGAGCCACACACACACACAGAGCCACATGCACACACACACACAGAGCCACACACACAGAGCCACATACACACACAGAGCCACACACACACAGAGCCACACACACACACAGAGCCACACACACACACAGCACCACACACAGAGCCACACACACACACACACACGCACAGAGCCACACACACACATACACACAGAGCCACACACACACACACACACAGAGCTACACACACACGCACAGCCACACACATACACACACAGAGACACACACACACACACACACTGAGCCACACACACATATGGAGCCACACACACATATACAGAGCCCCAGAGCATAATTCCAAGAGCCAATGTAGTTTAAGAATTACTTGTGAAGAAGCATCCGAGGCACCGTGGAGGCGCTGACAGCTCATTTGCTTATGTGCGCCCAGGGGTCCGTCACTGGGTGCTGAGGTAAACACCCTGCATCACGAGGCCGCCTTGTTTGTTTTTTTGTTGTTGATGGAAGTCCTACCGATGTCGATATCGACTCTGGTTAAGATGTCAATATCACCAGCGTCTTTTACAATAGTTTGAAAGGTGTGCTGTGTTTCACACTGAATGGTGAGCGATCTGCAGAGTTGTTCTGAGTTGTTCTGAGTACAAGTAGCAGGGAATTAATATAGCGTTTTGTGACTATCAATGAAAGATCTTATGATGCAGTAGCATAATATTATGCCTTCTCCTTCCCAACAGCACAATGTCCCAGACTCACTAATTCCAAATAAAGTAGTCTGCTTCAACTAGCGTGATCTGTTTCTACACGTTTATCATCCAGGTGTTATTGAGAAGTTGCCATTACCCTGCCATAATCAGTAAAAAACAAGACTATGCTAAAAACAGTCCGTTCGTAAACCAGGATAGCTTTGTTACCTATAAGTTACGTTGGACACGGACCTTTTAAAAATAAACATATAATGCCAAATCATTGGCATAAAACCCCTGCCTCGACTCCGCTCCCTAAAAAAAGGTCATGCATGATGATCCCCTTAAATCCAACTTCCGACCACAGGACCTGCTAGACATTGATACGGGTTTAGTGTGTTTACACTGGATGTACAACCAGGAAGTATTCACAATGCAAACTAAGGGTTTGGTATTGCAGATGTTTTACTGTAAAAAGCCCACCAGCTTTAATATGATGCTCGAACACCCCTAGATTAATGTTGTTCACTACAGCAAACCTTCTACATTTGAAGACTCAAAAGAGCACATTTTGAAAGTCAAACAGCATTTTCATTATTTACAAATATATGACATACATGCACGGCTGCAAACACTGAGGCCCTAACAAGGTGCAAAGAAGGGCCTATTGAGAAAGGCCAGCAGTCCTCCTGTGGAACTCTTTTAGGCATGCTTACACAGCTTTGTGAATTGGCTCCAAAACATCTAAAATGTGAACGAAATGGCAAGATTCATAGAATATTTATATGCAAATTGTACAAATAGAAAGGACGTGGTCCTCTTTGCACTTTTACTAAAAGAGAGTAGGACATTTGTGGCTGATTTACAAAGGCACATATAAGTACGTATAACAAGTACTCCTCTAGTACTTCTGATGCGCATAAATGCTTATGCTTATCGACTCCACAATATTAACCTTAGTAGTTATGTAGTGTGCACCTGTCTAATCAATGCTCTTAAATAAATGCATTCAAAGTTTTACATCGAAAAACACATTCCCACCTTCGTTTGAAAGGCATGTGTGGTGCATGTGCAAACAAACCGAAGCCTCCCGCCAGGCATTTGCAGTTTATTAAAGAGTTTAAAATGTATAAAACTCTGATGGAATTTGGTTTCAATGCTTCATCACACTACCCATCATTTGCTTTTCAATCTCGATCCGAGAGATCAGGCCTCCTTCCAGTCATGGCTTACCTCCACGGCTAATATTTTCTGAACATTCTCAGGAAAGGCGGCCTGGCACGTCACCAGCCCAGCTTGGCTGTAGAGGCCTCGCAGTTTGAAGTACTCCAGCAGGGCCCCGTGCATCCGGTGCTGTAGCACGGAGAGCTAGAATGGGGTGAAGGAGAGATAAGACCCGCTAGACATTGATACGGGTTTTGTGCGTGTACACTGGATGTACAACCAGGATGTATTCACAATGCAAACTGAGGAATTGGTATTTCAGATGTTTTACTGTTGATCTTGCCCTTCACTAAAGTCAGCACCTGTAGCTCTCGGAGAGGCGATGTGTGTTAGTGGAAAGAGAAACAAATAAATTACCTGCTTTATCGTTGCCATTTAGGGCTAAAATGGCGGCGTGGCTCGAATCCCGTTGATCGAGGGACCTCCCCTCCCGGATCCTTGCAGGGCCGCCGGTACCTCGGTTCGCTGGTCCCTCCCTCAGTGAATTCTGCTCACAACTGGGGCGGGCTCTCACGCAGCTTCCTCCGCGGATTATGGTGGAGCCCAGGGGGTGGGGGGGAGGACAGTGAGCCGGATGAAGAGGCAGCAGAGACTGCTGTCGATGGGTCCCTGGGGCCAGGCGGGGATGCCCTGGTTCCTGCTGTCGAAGACTTGTAGTTGAGGAGTGTGTAAACAGCACAAAGATGCTGCTTCCGGGGTGGGTTTTAGGGTCGGAGGCGAGGCAGAAAATGGCGCAGCTTCTATCTAATGAGAAGTGTACACAAACCGGAGGGGGCACTTGATTGATGTAGGCAGCGGCCAGCTATGCAGAAATGTGGAGACAAGATAAGAAATGAACCGAGTAACTTTGTCATACAAAGTAACAAGCGCTCGGAAGAAGCGCTCGGCATGACGTCAACATTCCTCTTTTAGAGCTCGACATGACTTGCTGCTGTCATAAAAGCTTTCTTATCTTCTTCATGGGGCGCAACAGATGGCCCCATAAAGAAGATAAGAAAGCTTTTACCATAGCAGTAAGTCAAGCAACCCAGTCTGAAAGGGACGGGGATAAAAGAGAAAGAAGAACGTCACTAGGACCTCTTCTCCAATGGCTGGCCACCGTTTAGCAAGAACGGTGACGCCAGCAAATGGAAAAGAGGGGCAGGGCTTAACCTCGCTAGTGAAAAGTACTCTACCTCATTAAATCTCGCCAGCTTGACTACGCATGTGCGCAGGCTTTCGCAGGCCAAGACCTAAAAAATGACACAAAATTATTAAAAGCCAATATAGGGAACCAGAGATATGATTTGTAAAATTCTACGGTTGGAGCACAATGAAAAAGTAAATCATAGGTGACTGTTCTCAGTTAACCAGGACATACTTGTGATTTCAGGTCAGATACACCAAGCAGTGTTTACCAGTCAGAGTTTATGCTCTATTGCTTAGTCTCTAATATGGAAGTCTAAATCCTCGAGCAGGAGAAGGCTGCAGGCTGTATCAGGTGAAGTTCTTGTGAAGTCGCAAAGCCATGTGAAGGGGTCCCTCTGAAGCTGTTGGTTTTGGTGGGAAAAGCTCTGAGTGGGAAAATTGAAATTCCATGACTGCTGGAGGTCTCGCGTTGACCTGATCCTTTTCGCTCCTTTGCCCAGTCGAGATTTCTACCTTTGGACTTTGGACCTGATTTGATTTTGGCGGGTGGGTTACTCCATCACTATGGTGACAGTTGTTCCATCTGCCGAAATATAAATTCTATTATATCCTGTGGGATTAATATTTTGGAGGACGGGATATCCGTCACCATTGAAATGGAGTAACCTGTCTGCCAAGACCTAAATCAGGCCCTAAGTCTTTTATTAGAGCTCGAAATCCTTCAGCAGGACAAACCTGGAAGCTTTATCTGATTAATTCCTCTCAAAATCAGACACCTTATCCACAGAGTCCCACTGAAACTCCAAAGGTCTTGGAATTCCAAGCATTTTCTAAGCCCCACTCTTTCAGATTATATGGAGCAGTTACTCTTTATCTCTTCTACGGTTCCTAGGATGTAAGGGACAACACTTAGGAGCCAAGAATCACCCCCTCTGAGGTCACCAACAGAATCCAATCCAGGTTCAGTTGTAACTGGTCACTTCATGAAAAAGGCCTATTAGCACTTGGTGCATCCCTGTAGCCGCACAGAAAGTCAGCCAACTGACCCAAGAAGTTAACTTCTCAGTTATTGGCACAAGTACGAGCATGTCCTGTTCAGCAGGGCTGCATACAGGTAGCAGGTAGCAGTCCAGTCCTCCTCTGTTCTTCCACAGATCCAGAAAGAGTTCTGATGAGCTCTGAGTGTGGTGTTACTTTTTTAAGATTCATTAGTCAACGGCTGAAGGTAACTCTTAACACCCTTTAACCAATCAGAAAAAAGTTTTCAAGGTCAAACATTCCCAATTTTCACCACATAAGTTTTGCGTTATTGCAAACTATCGGATAGTGCACTATTCTGAGTAAACGCCAACATGGCAGAATGTGTCTGACCTGAGAGGTGGCTGGTGTCCAAGCCTGGGGTGTGTCTATGGAAAGGAGCAGTTCTCTCCTCCTCAATCACACCAAATTGGGGTTGGAACAAACCTCCTTCCAAATGGTTTTGTGCAAATCTTGCTACAGAAAGCTCTGAGACAAATGCTTAATTTCCCCAGGTCTCGCTTTACTATGAATGGGCAAACCATACCCATATCCCTTTAAAGTTAATGAAGTTCCTGAACCCACCTTAACTGTTTTCTAATGTAACTGTTTTCTTATGTTCCTCTGTGCTTGATTCTGCCATGTTTAGGGATGTTCATATTCAGGAACTGATTTTATGCACCTGCTCAGCTATTTTGCACTATTTTATTGCTCAAAGTGCTGCTGTGCAACATTATTTGTTGTTATTTGTTAGCAGACTGAAATAGTATATGCAAGATCAATGTTTTCATTGTCGAGAGAAAGATAGTACATCTGATGCTCATTGAATTTTCTCTTTGCACAACCATAATTCTGTTGATTTAGTAATCTAGTAAATCTGGGAATTGGTTTTTAACCAGCTCGTATCACCAATAGCATTATTAATTTTTTTGGGGTGTTTGGCTAACAATATGTTTTGGACTTATCAAATATATTTATTACAAGCCCAGATAGAGTTTGTTTATATTTTGGGACCTTAGGTAAAACTTACCTAGGAGTGTATGTGGGCATGTGCATAGCACAAACCTGGCCACAAGCAACAGATCACCGTCCAAGGTTAGCAACCTAGGTTCTTTTGCATGATTGTGTAATGAGTTGATCAGTAGTCAGGAAAGGGAGGCTTCAGTAGTCAGAAAGAGGAAAGGACATTTTCTAAGGTGTTGAGCTATAGTGTTCTTTGAAGGGATGAGTCTGTAAGGTTTAATAAGCAAGAATATGATTGTGACAGTCCTTAAATGTGTGTTGTTCTATTTATAGATGAATAGATGGAGAAAGTCTGTTTTTCCTTACATTTAACTGAGTAATTTCACAGAACCAATGTGTGAAAGCAGTGCATATACCACAAAACATCATGAAAACCCATGTGAGACACTGGGCGCACTCAGAGAGAGAACTCACAAATGCTGAGAAGATCAAACCAGGATTCAATATTTTGAAAGTAGAAACCCTGAATGATATTACTCTATTGACTGGTAGACACATTCATTGAATCATCTCTTTCATAGTGATGCTAGTGCTGTGCACAGAGGAACATTTATTCTGTTCAGCTTTGTATTTTTAAGATTGAAATCTCTTTTATTTGTTTTGTGACACAACACATAACAAACCGGCTACATCCGCAGGCCGTCAGTGATGCAACTTCTAGCAGGCAATGAGTGTCATTTAATAACTAAGAGAAAAGAACAAGAAGATAGAGATAAGAGGTCAGACCCAAGAAGGAACAAGCATTTACAATGCAATAGGGCTCGCAGCATTAAAGTTTGAGTTATTGGCATTGTGTATGACAATGCGTTGCATAAAATGTTTAGCAAACTCTGAATTGGTGAGCAGTGAGAGTATGTGCAAGAGTATGCTGTTCTTGAAAGCAGTGTGGTAGAGAGTGCAGGAATTTGGGTGACCTGAGCAATGTGGATGATGCACCTCACGCACGGGGCTGATACAGTTAATATTCACATAGCTCTGATGATGTGCACTCACAGTCTGCACTCACTACTCTGCACTCACTACTCTGCACTCACTACTCACTACTCTGCAATCACTACTCTGCACTCACTACTCTGCACTCACAACTCTGCACTCACTACTCACTACTCTGCACTCACTACTCTGCACTCACTACTCTGCACTCACTACTCTGCACTCACTACTCTGCACTAACTACTCCCTACTCTGCACTCACTGCTCACTACTCTGCACTCACTACTCTGCACTCACTACTCACTACTCTGCACTCACTACTCTGCACTCACTACTCTGCAATCACTACTCACTACTCTGCACTCACTACTCTGCACTCACTGCTCACTACTCTGCACTCACTACACTGCACTCACTACACTGCACTCACTACTCTGCACTCACTACTCACTACTCTGCACTCACTACTCTGCACTCACTACTCACTACTCTGCACTCACTGCTCACTACTCTGCACTCACTACTCTGCACTCACTACTCACTACTCTGCACTCACTACTCTGCACTCACTACTCTGCAATCACTACTCACTACTCTGCACTCACTGCTCACTACTCTGCACTCACTGCTCACTACTCTGCACTCACTACTCTGCACTCACTACTCACTACTCACTACTCACTACTATGCACTCACGACTCACTACTCTGCACTCACTACTCTGCACTCACTACTCTGCACTCACTACTCTGCACTCTGCACTCACTACTCTGCACTCTGCACTCACTACTCTGCACTCACTACACTGCACTCACTACACTGCACTCACTACTCACTACTCTGCACTCACTACTCACTACTCTGCACTCACTACTCTGCACTCACTACTCTGCACTCACTACTCTGCATTCACTACTCTGCACTCACTACTCACTACTCTGCACTCACTACTCTGCACTCACTACTCTGCACTCACTACTCTGCACTCACTACACTGCACTCACTACACTGCACTCACAACTCACTACTCTGCACTCACTACTCTGCACTCACTACTCACTACTCTGCACTCACTACTCTGCACTCACTACTCTGCACTCACTACTCTGCATTCACTACTCTGCACTCACTACTCACTACTCTGCACTCACTACTCTGCACTCACTACTCTGCACTCACTACTCTGCACTCACTACACTGCACTCACTACACTGCACTCACAACTCACTACTCTGCACTTACTACTTTGCACTCACTACTCTGCACTCACTACTCTGTACTCACTTCTCACTACTCTGCACTCACTACTCACTACTCTGCACTCAGTACTCTGCACTCACTACTCACTACTCTGCACTCACTACTCTGCACTCACTACTCTGCACTGACTACTCTGCACTCACTACTCTGCACTCACTACTAAGCACTCACTACTCACTACTCTGCACCCACTACTCTGCACTCACTACCCTGCACTCACTACTCTGCACTCAGCACTCACTACTCTGCACTCACTACTCTGCACTCACTACACTGCACTCACTACTCTGCACTCACTACTCTGCACTCACTACTCACTACACTGCACTCACTACTCTCTACTCTGCACTCACTGCTCTGCACTCACTACTCTGCACTCACTACTCTGCACTCACTACTCTGCATTCACTACTCTGCACTCACTACTCACTACTCTGCACTCACTACTCTGCACTAACTACTCACTACTCTGCACTCACTACTCACTACTCCGCACTCACTACTCTGCACTCACTACTCTGCACTCACTACTCTGCATTCACTACTCTGCACTCACTACTGCACATCTTTCCTTTGAACACCAAGGACTCTGTGGTAGAATTTCAAAACACCATGTCCCACATTTTGAGTTGGATGAGCTGCAATCACTTGAAACTTAACCCAGGCAAGACCGAACTGGTCTTGCCGGGACAGAGCGCCCTCAGCTGGAACCCCAGTTTCTGGCCCTCATGCATGGGCGCCCCCCCATCCAAATCATCTTCGGTCAAGAGCCTCGGCATTCTCATCAGTGAGGACCTCTCTCTGAAAAAACAAGTTGGAGCTGTTGTTTCCTCCAGCTTTTTTCAGCTGAAGAAAATAAAAAAAATCGCCCGCTTCTTCTCCCAAGCTGCCCTCACTCAGATCATCATTTCCCTGGTTTTGTCCAGATTGGACTTTTCCAACAGTCTATACCTTGGGCTCCAAACTGGAGAGCTCAAACGCCTCCAGCTGGTTCAAAACCAGGCAGCCAGACTCCTCTTGAACATTCCTAGAAGGCAATCAGTCAGACCTGGCTTGAAACAGCTGCACTGGCTCCCGGTTGAGCAACGTGTGGCCTTCAAAGCTGGGTGTATCCTTTTCAAATCTCTACACGACATTGGTCCCATTTTCATTAGAGACCTATTTAAAAAATATAGCCCCCCCGTAACCTCCGGTCTGCTCATAAAGCCCTTCTGACTATCCCTCTGTACAAGAAAAAGCGTCTTGGAGGCAGCTGCTTCGACCATCTTGCCGCTGCCCTCTGGAACTCTTTCCCTCTTAATCTGAAACTTAGTGATAACATCCTTAGCTTCAGACATTCTCTGAAGACCTGGCTCTTCTCTCAGGCGCATCACTAAGCTGCCTTATCTCCTCCCACCGATGGCCACGCCTGTTCCTTACTACAGCGCCATGAAGCCTCCGGGCGTACGAGCGCTTAACAAATGCCAAATAACATTAACATTAACTACTCACTACTCTGCACTCACTACTCTGCACTAACTACTCACTACTCTGCACTCACTACTCTGCACTCACTACTCTGCACTCAGCACTCACTACTCTGCACTCACTACTCTGCACTCACTACTCTGAACTCACTACTCTGCACTCACTACACTTCACTACTCTGCACTCACTACTCTGCACTCACTACTCTGCACTCACTACTCACTACTCTGCACTCACTACTCTGCACTAACTACTCACTACTCTGCACTCACTACGCTGCACTAACTACTCACTACTCTGCACTCACTACTCACTACTCTGCACTCACTACTCACTACTCTGCACTCACTACTCTGCACTCACTACTCTGCACTCACTACTCACTACTCTGCACTCACTACTCTGCTCTCACTACTCACTACTCTGCACTCACTACTCACTACTCTGCACTCACTACTCTGCACTCACTACTCTGCACTCACTACTCTGCACTCACTACTCTGCATTCACTACTCTGCACTCACTACTCTGCACTCACTACTCACTACTCTGCACTCACTACTCTGCACTCACTACTCTGCACTCACTACTCTGCACCCACTACTACTCTGCACTCACTACTCACTACTCTGCACTCGCTACTCACTACTCTGCACTCACTACTCACTACTCTGCACTCACTACTCACTACTCACTACTCTGCACTCACTACTCTGCACTCACTACTCACTACTCTGCACTCCCTACTCACTACTCTGCACTCCCTACTCACTACTCACTACTCTGCACTCACTACTCTGCACTCACTACTCTGCACTCACTACTCACTACTCTGCGCTCACTACTCACTACTCTGCGCTCACTACTCACTACTCTGCACTCACTACTCTGCACTCACTACTCTGCACTCACTACTCACTACTCTGCACTTACTACTCACTACTCTGCACTCACTACTCACTACTCTGCACTCACTACTCACTACTCTGCACTCACTACTCACTACTCTGCACTCACTACTCTGCACTCACTACTCTGCACTCACTACTCACTACTCTGCACTCACTACTCTGCACTCACTGCTCTGCACTCACTACTCTGCACTCACTACTCACTACTCTCAATCTCCAGTCTAATGGTGCATAATTGATAATATATACTGTATACTTTTTACCCCAAAAAATATAAAAAACAATATCATTTACAATGCGAATAGCTTTAAACAATGTCACTGCAAGACCTATTGCATTGTAAATGTTTGATTTCTAATACATGGTATGTGTTGCATTTCTTTTGAGCGAACTATGACGCTCTACGTTTCATTTTGTATTCTTCTGCCCGTTTTTGAAGGAATTGCCTTCGATTTAGCTCTCATAGTTCCAGAAAGACTTCTCACAAAGTGCTTGGTAGATGCACCACATAATCATACTTCGAAAGTCAAAGTCATTGATCAGTGTATAGTAATGTTGTGTTTGAAAGATAACTATGCACTAACAATTTGCTATTCCTGTACAACTCTAGAGATAACCACTGTGGCTGAACTGGAAACTCTGATCATGATACCTTGGCTGAAAGCGGCATGTTAGTTAACTAGTCACCCAGACTGTGATCAGGAGAAAACGGATTTAGCCCACTGTATTTCACTTTCCGTAACTGCAAAATCTGCACGCATGTAGAAGCGATACAATTCAGAGTGAGCCCAAAACAAATGAAACATATGTTGTGTGCAGCTTAATAAGACTAAAATATTGTAATATTATTGACAAATTGTGCATACTAAAAATGTATGCCCCTTGCTTTACTTGAGACAAAGTAAGTTTGGTTACAAAAATAAAAGATTGTCCCCGCCGCCGCCCGGCCTGCAGTAGGAAGTCAGGCAGGCCGGGGGCGGGACCGAGGGACAACAGGAACTCACCGAACTTCCTCCGGAGGAGAGGAGCCCCGCCCGCGGCACCAGAGCAGCTACCGGAGGAGTGCTGAAGGGAGCGAGGCTCCCGCCTGGAAGAGAGAGTCTCCCCGGTGCAAGAAGCCAGGTAGCGGCCTCCATCCGCAACAGGAGTCCCAGCGAGTGCAAGCATCATGAGGGGGGTCCCAACTCCACCCACAACAGGAGTCCCGGTGAGTGCGAGCATCAGGAGGGGGGTCCCAAGTGTGATGTGTGTGCCTGTGGTCCCAAGTTAGCGCATGCGTGTGTGTTAGAGCAGTTTTCCAGGAGACAGGAGCTGGCCAGAGCGAGCGCGTTCTCGTGCGTGTGCCAGTTTCAAATCGCCGAGATGCGCGTGGCCAGGATTGTCTCCTGGAAAGCAGACACGCCGACAAAAGGGTCTTTGGCGAGACCGCGCTTTCGCGCGGTTAACGCCACGGGCCCTAAATATGGGGAGTGAAGGGGAAGAGGCAGATGCTGGAATAGAGTCAAAATTCAAGGCTTCCTTTCTTAACTCCTGTTTCTTATGGGTCCACGGCTGGTTTCGGTGTCGTTAAGTGTAGGATTCTCAAACATAGAGGGCAAGACAATTCTCGAAATTCCTCTAACAAATAATGTATTCAAGGGTGCTACATTTTAACAAAACAATGCAGTTGCTATGTGGCTTTTGCAGTCAACTTTTCCATGCCCAATATGTCCCAGATTTTATGTAGCCAATCCAAGTGTGTTGGCACAGCGTCCGTTCCCCACCTAGCAAGCAAGATTTATTTTGCTGCCCCCAGCAATAGGGTGATCACTCACCCACGTCGCCTGACTGCATGATTTCAACATCATCTTCTTCGCCGACGACACCCAGCTGATCCTATCCCTCAGCAAGGACCCCCTCACCGCCAAAACCAACCGCTATGAAGGAAAGAAAGCCACCGCCGAGTGGATGAAGGACAGCCAACTGAAGCTAACCTCGGACAAGACAGAAGTCCTCACCCTCGACTCCACCCCCTCGGCCTGGGACGACTCCTGGTGGCTGACCGCACTGGGAACAGCTCCAACACCCACCGACCCTGCATGCAACCTAGGGTTCATCCTACTTTCTCCATGACAAAGCAGGTCAACGCAGTCTCATCCTCCTGCTTCAACATCCTCCACATGCTCCGCAAGATCTACAGGTGGATCCCCACTGAAACAGGAAGAACGATCACTCAGGCCCTCGTTATCAGCAGGCTGGACTACGGAAACGCCCTCTACGCAGGAGCCTCGGCCAAACTCCTGAAACTACTTCAACGCATTCAGAAGTCTCTGCACGCCTGATCTTCGACATCCCTCACCGCAGCCACATCACACCACACCTCAGATACCTGCACTGGCTCCCTGTCAACAAGAGGATCACCTTCAAACTCCTCACCCACGCACACAAGGAATTCCACAACACCGGACAAAAATAGCTCAACAGACGACTCAGCTTCTACACCCCCACCCGACAGCTCCGCTCCACCGACCCCCGGCGGCAGATCATTCTTCCACCTCACCGCCAAGTCCTGGAAAACCCTCCCTATCCTCCTACGGTAGACACAGGACCTGCTAACCTTCAGAAGACTCCTCGACCTGGCTATTTGAGCAGTAGCAGCATTCCCCCAGCGCCTTAAGACCCTCACGGGTAAGTAGTGCGCTTTACAAATATTCTGATTGATTGATTGATAGATTGATTGATCGCTCTGCCTCTGTGTGATCGCAGCAGTTATGTGAGGGGATTGAGAAGGCTTAGTAGTATGTAGCTCAGGAATTTGGGTATATCTGTGTGAAATATGGTGTTGACTGGTTCCAAGACTTTGGACCAAAAGGGTTCTAATTTGGGTCATTGCCAAAGTATGTGAGTGAGTGTATGCTGTGACCCACAATGGCGCCAACATCTCCCATGCCTGGACCGGCCCCACGCAGCCATCCTGTTAGGTGTGTGGTACCAGTAATGGGCAATCTTGAGGAGCATCTCTTTGCTGGTAGTGTTTAGCGGTGAGGAGCATGCCCGGTGGAGTATGTCATTCTATTCACTATCCATAAAAGTTTGTTCACATTCTCTCTCCCAACGGACGTGGGCCAGTGAGGCTAAGGGATGGATAATTTTTACCAAGAAGGCATACTTGTCTGAGAGTAACTTGACATCCGTGGCTCTTGTGAGCATCAACTTCTTGAATGCCGTAAAGGGCTGAGCGACCCAGTGGGCCTCCGTCAGGTATTGCCACTTTGTCGAGTCCGGCTAATTGTAGCAGGTTGGCAATGTGTGGAAATTCATTAGTCCATCAGCATCAAACAGGTCCCCCATATGCTTGCAATTGGCCTCCTGCCAGGGCTTAAATGCTGCCCCCGTAAGTGCCGGTGGACAGTCTGGGTTGCCTATCATGGGTGTTTGTGGCGATATTGGAGCGGAGAGCCCATGTCGTTGCTGTACCCTAACTCACACCACAACGATAGGCCGCGTGACTGGGGAGACGTACACACCCATCAGCCTGTGTGCTTTCAGCAACGAGGGTATCTTCCAAATATGGGTGGCTATGATAGCCTGATCAATGAAACACCAGTGTTTTTCAGTGAGTGCACAGGACCATTCCACCATGTAGTAGAGCTGCACCACCTGGTAATTACAACGCAGGTTCGGTACACCCAAACCCCTCACTGCCAGGGGGAGGAAGACTCGACCCTTGGATATCAGCGGTCACCCGCCTTTCCAGATGAAATCCCACAGGTGAGATTGTATTATGTCGAGGACAAGTGGAGGGCACTGATGGGACAGTGTTTGCATGGTGTATAGGAGCTTAGGAAGAAGTGTAATTTTAATGGCTGCAAGGTGTTCTCGGCCATGAAAATTTATATGCCTTCCATTTGACAAAATCATGCCACACGAGCACTTGGATGGTCCATAATTGTAGGCGGCTGTGGTTGTGGAGTGTACCCGTAGGCCTCGGTATGGTATACTGCCCTCTACACATTGGTATGGGTATTTGCCCCGCAGTCGAGTGCGCTCTATCTCTGGGATGGTCAGGCCAAGGAGCAGGAATTCTGGGGATTAATCTTAAATCCTGAACCCGCTCGAAATGCGTCCATCTCAATTGAGGCAGCTTCCAGAGAGATGTCTGGGTTAGTGAGCATCAGAAGCACATCATATAACATTATCTTATGCTCCCTGCCCCCTATTCGGACCCCAGAGATAGGCCAATTAGACCTTATTCTTTCTGCGAAGGGCTCCTTATCGAGCACAAAAAGTAATGGCGACAGGGCGCAACCCTGTCTGGCCCCTCTCCTTGTAGGGAAAGCAGATGACTTTATGCTGTTTATTTGTATATTCGCCTGGGGGGCAGTGTAGGAGGAGTGGATCCTGACACGAAGTCTGGGCCCAAAGCTGAACAGCTCTAACACCCAGTATGGATAAGGTCAATGAACATTATCAAATGCTTTCTCAGCATCGATGTTTAGCGCTAGGGCTGGAAACTGCATACGTTGTATTTTGTCCAAGAGATGGCACAATCTTTTAGTGTTGTCGCTACAATCTCTCCCTAAGACAGACTGATTTGCATATAGCCGGGTTCTGAGCTGGGATGGGGCAGTGAGATAAATAACGGTGATGGATCAAGCCCTGATCTTTGGACTGGGTAAGAGTGGTCTGCTTAATTCAGACACTCTGTTCATCACCACCCCCTTTTCTGAATCGTTTTTGGCCACTATAGGTGTGGCAGGGTATACTCAGACATGAGTCCCTTTCTCACTGCTCCATCAGGATTCAAGCAAGCCGGGCCGAAGACGGCTGAAATGCCAGAAACCGGTCCCCGGTAGCTTGTCTCCTTTCTGGTGAAGAATTGGCTTGGTAGTTTAGTCTGCCCTGTTCCCATGATGCACTGGGCCAGGGACAGACTGATTTGCATATAGCCGGGTTCTGAGCTGGGATGGGGCAGTGAGATAAATAACGGTGATGGATCAAGCCCTGATCTTTGGACTGGGTAAGAGTGGTCTGCTTAATTCAGACACTCTGTTCATCACCACCCCCTTTTCTGAATCCCTAAGACAAAACCAGCCTGATCCGGGTCAACCAATCCCTGCCCGGCCTGTGTGCTAGTGAAAATTGTGCATTGACATTCAAGTGGGAGATTGGGCTGTATGAAGAGGAGTCTTTCCCTGATTTCAAAATCACTATGATAGTTGCTTGGAGCATCAACTCCAGCAACCCTCCCCCACCCTTCAATGAGTTATATACCCTTGCCAAAATGAGTTCTATCTGTGTGCCAAAGAGCATGTAGAACTCCATCTGGGCCCGGAGATTTGTTAGGTTTTAGTCTCTGAATTGCGAGGAGGACCTCCTGTACACTTATGCCCTTCTCTAGTGCTTCCAAGGTGGTCCCATTCACCGCCGTGGAGACACCGGGGCCATGTAAGCCTCAAAGCCTGCATAGCAGAGAGGCTCGGCCTGATAGAGGTTCTGATTTAAAAAAAACAGAAAGCATTGGCTATGTCTATGTCCGAGGAGCAGAAGGAGCCATCCATACTCCATATCTTGGGGACCCACTGATCGGTGTGCCAGCATGCGACCTACCTTATTTCTCACTGCATTATATGTCTGGCATATTCTAAAAAGGGCATACTTTGTACATCCCATATCTATTGCCTGGAGTTGTTTCCTTGTCGCAGTCATTGGTGACAAATTGTCATTGACCCTGACCGAACATGTGCTGATTCCACATCTTTAATCTGGGCTTCCAGCTTGCATCTTTTCTCCCTTTGCTCTCTATTGAAACCTGCTGATATACCCAGGAAGTGCCCTCTTAGTACCACCTTCAGAGTTTCCCAGAGGGGATATATTTGGACGTCCCAGGGAGATCATTAAGTTCTAAGAAGGAGTGGAGTTCTGCTTGCATGTCAGCTCTTATTTTGTCATATGTTAAGAGTTTAGCGTTTAGCCACCAGTGAAGAGTGGCAAGCATCTGTCCCCCGCAGTTGAATTGCAGATTTAGGGGGGAATGATCCAAGAGTGAGGCTGCCTGAATTTCTGCAGAGAGCGTGTCCCGGGGTGTAGTGAGAAAATAATCTATGAGGGCATATATCTGGTGTGATGCATGAGAAAGTATTGTCCACTGCCGTGGGGTGTATGTGTTTCCAGATATATGTAAAGCATGCTTCACTCAACCTCTGTCGGATGCCCTTTGTCAGTCCCCCAAACTGTCCCACCCTCTGAGTATTCACATCCAATCCTGCTGCTCACTCACAAATATATCAGCATGAAACATTCACTCTTCCCTTAATTGACAAGATTTTCCCCATTATGGCATGAATCTAGAACCAAACTAAAAAGTAGTGCTAATTTTTATTTATTTTTTACTTTACACAAGCTTTTAATTACATCAATACAAATATTTTAAAAAAGGCTCCTATATTCTGATGCATTTGTAAATGGGGGGTGCACCGGAGTTTCAAAACATTAATTCCTGTTGATATCTTTTTGCACTCCCGTCTTGATACTCAGCGTCTTGTGTGTTTACACGCCGAGTATCAAAAAGCGAGTCTCGAGTATCAAGACACGAGTGCAAAAAGATATCATTAGGAATTAATATTTTGAAACCTTGGTGTACCACCCATTTACAAATGCATCAGAATTTGTGGGGTGTTTTTTGACTTCAAACAAAAATGAAATAAGATACAACTACAAAAATAAAACGCATGCGCACCTTGAGGGAAGCATCAACCTAGACTCCAAGGGAGATACTGAAACAAGAGATTCAGGAGAGAAAGGTTTAAAGGAACAATTATAAATATAGCGGCACTATCAGAAAAAGTGATATATATCTCCCCCTATACACGGAAGCTTTAGCAAGCGGACCAAGTTTTGGAGTACCCTTTTACCTGAACCAAACAAGAGATATGGTTGAAAGGCCATAATTCATCCTATCCAATGATTAACCAGTCGCAAAATTGGAAAAGTAGACCCTGTGTCTATATATGTTAGTCCTGAAGAAGGTGGTTGGGTAATAAGCATTGATACCACCGAAACGCGTCAACACACTCTCTAAGAATCCATTGCTGAAGGGTTTTCAGGACAAAAAAGAAAATACAGTCTCTTGCTGAAATTACCCTCATATCACATCCTGCTTTGGATCTAAAGTCTGGCTACAACTGTATTTTAATATTGTGTTGTTGAGGCCACAAGGTCTTGTGTTCTTGCATTATGAATTTTTTATAATTGATGTGTTTTTACATATATTTCGTATGTTTGTATTGGATCAGCATCCTTCATATAAATTCATGAAGGAGCCTTTTTTTAAATATTTGTATTGATGTAATTAAAAGCTTGTGTAAAGAAAAAAATCCATACTAATATAATAAAGAGAGAGCCCAAACCTTTAAGGCGGGTAATCTCATGAACCACAGCACCAATCACAACACCCAATACAGCGTTGGAAAGGGCAGTTGCAGCAGAAGGACATAGGCTATGCAGACGCCCACTATATACATTTAAAAGGTAAAAGAACCTTGCCAGCAAAGTAGTCCCTTGTGGGCGTGTCTGCGTTGTGCTGTGGGCGTGTGCTGGGGGCGTGACAAACACTGGGGGCATGTGGTACGTTCCACCCTTCATGCCATGTCTCATATTGTGTGCTAATCCCACCCTGCTCCCTTTAAATGCCCCTGCACCCCATAATAATAACCCACCCTTACTCCTTAAAATACCCCAACACCCTTAAACACTAACCCATCTTAACCCTATAAATATACCCTGTACCCCAAAACCCAAACCTATCCCTAACCCTAAAAATACCCCTGTACCCCAAAACCCAAACCTAGCCCTGAACCATATAAATACCCCTGTACCTCAAACCCAAACCTACCCCTGAACCCTAAAATATCCCTGTACCCCAAAACCCAAACCTAGCCCTGAACCCTTAAAATACCCCTGTACCCCAAAACCCAAACCTACCCCTGAACCCTAAAAATAACCCTGTACCCCAAAACCCAAACCTAGCCTTGAACCCTAAAAATAACCTTGTACCCCAAAACACAAACCTACCCCTGAACCCTAAAATACCTCTGTACCCCAAACCTAGCCATGAACCCTAAAAATACTCCTGTACCCCAAAACCCAAACATACCCCTGAACTCTAAAATACCCCTGTACCCCAGAACCCAAACCTATCCATGAACCCTTAAAATGCCCCTGTACCCCAAAACCCAAACCTTCCCCTGAACCCTAAAAATACCCCTGTACCCCAAAACCCAAACCTCGCCCTGATCCCTAAAAATAGCCCTGTACCCCAAAACCCAAACCTACCCCTGAACCCTAAAATACCCCTGTACCCCAAAACCCAAACCAAGCCCTGAACCCTAAAAATACCCCTGTACCCCAAAACCCAAACCTACCCCTGAACCCTAAAATACCCCTGTACCCCAAAACCCAAACCAAGCCCTGAACCCTAAAAATACCCCTGTACCCCAAAACCCAAACCTAGCCCTGAACCCTTAAAATACCCCTGTACCCCAAAACCCAAACCTACCCCTGAACCCTAAAAATACCCCTATACCCCAAAACCCAAACCTAGCCCTGAACCCTAAAAATACCCCTGTACCCCAAAACCCATACCTATCCCTAAACCCTAAAACTACCCTTCTACCCCATAACCCAAAACTATATCCAAACCCTTAAAATAACCAAACACCCCAAAAAATCTACCTCAGTACCCTAAAACATATATACCCATACTTACCTTATCCAAACATTAAAAAGAAACATGCTTTTACCATTCATGCATTTACAACGAATTTCGTTGTAAATGTATGCATGGTAAAAGCATATAAAATGTAATGCCATGCGTTATAATGGCATTGCGGAGTCATGGTACTTTCGTAATGAAAGTATGCGGAGTGATGGTATGCGGAAAGAAAGTTGCTGAATAATGGGTGTTTACCCTCCCCCGGTAAGTACATTGGTGGCACGGCGGCCCACATTTCCAGCAACATACTTTTCACCACACATTTGAAAAATGCACAGGTCTCTCTCATTGATGGCCAGCACCGACATACACTTTTAGACACACCTCCTGCCACAAGTTCAAGAATTGCGAACTTTAGAGCTGGATTGCTACGTTCGAATCTCGGCATCAGCTCAACATCCTGTGATTCCAGGCAAATCGCTATGTCTTCTCGTGCCTACCACAAATGAATGTGTTCTTCTGTAATGTAATTTGTGCTCATGCCATGTTGTCGAGTTTGTGCTATATAATATTGCAAGGAAAAATAAAGTAGGGAAACTCGAGTTTACACACTACTGAAAGCGCACTCTTAAGTGCATCGGCAGTGCACTGTGAATCGGAGCGTTTCACAGGCCTGTCACAGATAAGTAATGCTATCAAAATGAAATCCTACAAAACAATATACTACTGGCCGGCAGCAATTCATACCCGGACAACGTCGGGACCGGCTGCTAGTTGTTTTTATTAAACAAATACAAATTAGCACTACTTTTTAGTTTGGTTCTAGATTCATGCCATAATGGGGAAAATCTTGTAAATTAAGGGAAGAGTGAATGTTTCATGCTGCTGATACACTTGTGAGTGAGCAGCAGGATTGGATGTGAATACTTACATACAATTAAGAGTCCAGGGGAACCTTTTCTTGCTTTCCATAAGCAGAGAGAAATACAAAGTTGAAACAGTAAAAACAGCATTAGAGACCTCCCCCCTCCTGGGGTCACTCTTAGAACCACAGTGAGTTGGCTCCATGTCACCCGCAATCGCAGTCACCAGTGAACGACTAGCAGGTTGGAGCTATGTCACACACCTCAATCATTGCCTGGTAGAGGAGGCGAGCATTCAAACCAATCAGGGGCTGCATCAGCAAGCCAGGTAAAGAGAGCCACTTCAACTTTCATACTGCTGAAGATGGTGGAGTAGCCTTGAACATTCCTGTCTGCTATCAGCTTCCGTAAATTTGCCCACAATTTTCTTTCCTCGTCTTGTGGAGCGGCGGAAGACCTGCTTTCCTTTCTCAGAACCTTGAGCAGGCGACCCGTACAGACCCTCGTCTCCAAGCTACGGGATGTCTGTCAAACTACGAACTTCATCCAAAGTGTGGATCATTAGGGCCTCATCTCGCCAGATGAACTAGAGGCGGAAGGGATGGCCCCATTTGTATCAAATTTTCTGGAGCTGCAGGAAGTCTGTGAGAGGTTTAAGGGATCTATTTCGCTGGGGTGGGATTAGTGAAAGGTCCTGATACGACCAGATCCAAAGGCCCTCAAATTTGATGTCTTTCAAGTCTTGTGCTGCAGTCATCATGACATCCTTCTGCCGGTAATAAGGTAGGCAGGTAAGTATATCTTGTGGTTGACAGGGACTGGTTGCTGGCTTCCCGCACAATGGGTGTGGTCAAAGATAATGTCCTGCTCCTGCAAAGATGGTGCGACGAGCTTGAAGAGGCGAACCACAAAGTCCTCCAGGTTGCCCATGACTGTTTGCTGAGTAACTCATTTAATGCGGATATTGGAGCGTCTAGATCTGTTCTCCAAGTCCTCCAGTTGATACCAGAGCTCTGAATTCTGATGAAGCAGCTTCAGCCGTTCCTGGGATTGACCCTCCAGCTCCTCTTCTCTAGCATCTTGATTCTGCTCTAAGGAGGTAACCTTCTGATCCAGCATCTCGACATCTTGATGGACCCCTTTAATATCAGCGACTATGTCCTGTTTGAGTTCATCAAAGTCTCTGCAGAGGGATTCGAAGAGCTGCTCAAGGAATGATTTAGTAATAGGGGAGTCATCTCCCCCAATGCCTTGCTCCTGGCTGCCTCCCTCGATGTCTCCTGGTCACCCAACCCTGGGACCGCCTCCGATCTTTTTGTGGAAGACTTGGTGAACATCTCTTTCACCAACATGTCCTTCTTTGCAGCCCGATGGGTCGACATATCTGCTCACCGGCCAATAGTGATATCCCTCAGGGCAGCAGGTCACTGTCCCTGGGGCCCTGTGCTCTGCTTTACTAGTTGGAGATGGTTTCTCTCAGTGGAGGGGACGCCACATGATGCAAGAATGCAATCCTCTTCCCCTCTGCTGCCTTGCAGCACAGTTGTGAATGGCGCCTCTACCTGGATTTACCATCTACTCCACACTTGAGTTTTAGTGAATGGACCTCAGTGCTCTGCACCTAGGGCGGGGATTAGCATACAAGTCTCCTGGGGATGGAACGGTCCATCTCCCTCCGGACCGCAGAAGGCCACCGCCGGGAGCAGGGGCGTAGCTAGAGCTTGTGGCTCCCGGGGCTACCCCTCAGATTGCCGCCCATGGCATCCGCAGCACCGTGATTGTGTGAGCTTAAGTCTCGGACTCAAATTTCGAATCTCATCTCACTGTCAAATGTCCGGCACAAATGCTTCTGCTCACATGTATCATTGGAATGCTAGTTTTACATTGGTCTATTAACTAGTGCAAGTAAGTGTTAACTATCTGAACTTGCAGTTGTAGAGGGCTGCGCACAGCACCTCGGGCCACTCGCTTAATAATACTGGTGTGATTTTTTTAAATACTTTCAAACATATTTGTCATCCTGCCTGACTGTGGCCGCTATGGGTGTCTCACAGGCTCTCCCGAGGCTTGCCCAGCAATCATGCTATCACACACATGCTCACTGTGGTGGCCGGAGTCCGTGAGTCAGCTGACTCTAATGAACCACTAGTCCAGATTTTTTACCCCACTCTCAACAGGCTGGTGGTACTTACTTGGGCAGAGTCCGGAGGAGTGTGATAGCATCGCTGCCAAGGTTTCAGATTGCTATGTGTGACATTTTTAAAAATTCTGTGAAATTATGAGTGACATTCCAACGACTAAGAGTGACACTTTCTCACAAGCAAAAATCATGCAACGAAGACTAGGGAAAATTCTAAATATCAGAAATTACAGACATTTGACCAACAAGAAACTCACCCGCTACCTCCCCCGCCCGGGCGGGCCCTAGTGCCAAGAGAGCAGCAAGAGCCAGCCTGGCTGGTAAAACTGTCATGCACTGACCAGCAGTCTGTGAAGATAAACCCAATTAGTCAGGTCGCCCATGATAAGGATGAGGAGACAGAGCAGCTCTGCGGCCGGGCCTGAAGATTTACTGTGCTTAAATCCGATCTGCAGATAAACCAGGCTTACTCAGAAGGATGATGAGACAGAGCAGCCCTGCCGGCAGATTTTAAACTAAATTGATTGTGTGTTTGTGCCTGAAATATTTATCAGAGATGATCAGACTGTGCATGCCACTCTGCTGTGGCGACGACACAAGCACTAATTATTAAACTGTGCATAGCTGTCAAGGTTTCAGATTGCTATCTAACATTTTCATAATTTCAGTGTAATTATGATGGCATACAGTGACTATGAGTGACACTTTCTTGTGTGCAAAATCAAGCAATGAAGACGAGGGAAACGTAAATATCAGAAATGACACCAATTTGAGCAGCAAAAGACTCTAAGGAGATCTTAAAACTTGTGCACAGCACCAGAAATGGAAAGGAAGTAACTTCACACGCGGGCCCGTAGTGATAAATGAATGCAAAATTGCCAATAAGATTTAACCGGTTTAATATTTAACTAAAAGTGCTCATGGCAAAGTGCACCACAGCTGCAGACTCCGGGCCACTGCACATTGACACAGCAGGGATGGCCTCAACTCCTCTCTGAAGGTGTTACATGGCTGCTAGGTGGTGCTAGTGCTGTCATGTGACAGACAGCCTTCCTCAACTCCTCTCTGAAGGTGTTACAGGGCTGCTAGGTGGTGCTAGTGCTGTCATGTGACAGACAGCCTTCCTCAACTCCTCTCTGAAGGTGTTACAGGGCTGCTAGGTGGTGCTTGCGCTGTCATGTGACAGACAGCCTTTCTGCTATAGTGTCTTTCTCCCGTGGGTCATGTTAGGGATGCAATCAGGGCCTCTCCTCCAGCCTGTCCCAAACGCAAATGACTGGAGGGCTTCACTGGTAAGTGTGAAGTTCAGATTCGTCTGGCCTGCCAGTTATGTCCAGATGGGCTGGGGGAAGACAGCAATTAGCGAAAACATCATGCGCCGAGCCCACATACTCAACAGCACAGACCAGCATAAGTGGTGTGCATGACCCCAGCTGGGCAGGTGACTAGGGAAAAATGAAAAGTACGATGTTTTCATGTAAATGCACCCACTGGTGAAAAGTGACAACATGCCAACACCAGGTGCATTATGATTGCATAGGCCCAGTAATGCATGTCGTTTTTAAATCGTCACGCAGAACTCCCTAGGTTAAAATGTACCCAAAAGTCACACAAATACATTGTTTACTGACACAATTAATACAAACTTCGCAAAAGAAATAGTCCATTAGAAAGCAGGAGGCATATTTCTGGCTTACCTGAATGGAAAGCAGAGATCAAAGGGTCTGTGTGCCGTCGACACAAGGATTAGGCCAGTGTGTAACTGGCAGCCAGCCCCTCGTTTACAATCCCACTGCCCTGTCTCTCAGGCGCTCCTCGAGGTCCGACTGTGTTCATTGGAAACGTGTCATAGTGCTGCAATCAACCCGCACCCTCCACAGGGGTGCATTAAAGTAGGCCTCTGTCCCAGGCCTGTGACTGTGGGGAGGAGCGGGCGCACCTTAGACTGCTGTTAAGGCTTTCGGAGCAGCAGGAAGGAGAGGCTAAACGGCGCAATGAAGGCGCAGTGAAGAGCTGCGTACAGGGGCGGCAACAGGACCCAGCAGGGGGCAGTCAAAGGATGCAGGGCCATAGGTGGCATTGAAACTGAAGAGGGGCACCAGACCAATGGAAGCATAAGCGCAGTGGAGGCGGGAGACAGTGAGCAGGGCACAGGCTGCCGTACCGTGGGAGGCAAGCAGACCAGAGGAGGCGGGCGCTGGGCCGAAATGGAAATAGGGGACAACTTTGTGTGAATTCTTCGAGCTGCGTGTGGGATCTGCAGAAGGACTCTGCAGGGCAGGGAGCCGGCAAAGAGTGCAGAGCGGTGAGACCTTCTCTGGCCGAAATCAGCAGCAGGGTGGCCTGGTGCAGCAGGAGCGGCACTCCGACCGGCAATGGTCCGGGAGGAAGGGCTGGCAAATAGTGGCTTCTACCGATTTGGCAGCAACTGGCAGGCAAAAGGGTGAGTGCACAGCGCTCGAGCCGCCACTGTAGGAACACCACGTACGGGGCACTTGAGGCTCCACATAAATGAGGCTCAGACGTCTGGGACAGCTTTGGCCGCACCTGCTGCGGCCCGTCGCTTGGAGAGGCGACGCTTCAGCGCTTTGAGTAGAGTGCCGGTCAGTGGCAAAGTGAGCGGCGAGCTCGTGACACGTCATTGCGGCCGTGCTGCGCTACATTTCAGCGCGAGGGCTGGCCAAACATTATGCCCAGGGCCGTCATTGGCAGCGCTTTCGCGCGCTACTAGATTGACGGCCCTGGGACAGGAACCACAAACGGGGTAGATAGGTCTTAACAAGCAGGTGTGTGCTTGCTGGTCACAGGGGGGGGAGTGGGGGGCGCGGCACGGCACTGACGTCGGCCTGTATAATTTATGTCAGCGAGTCTAAATAAATCATAAAGGCCGCCGCCCCCAAAATAGTGCCGCCTGGGGCGGACCGCCCCCCTCGCCCCCCCCTCGTCCCATGCAGGCCTCACCACCAGCAGAGGCTGTATCTAGGAGCCCAAGGAAACACGCCCCGGCCCCTGTCACTGTGATTGAAATCCTCTACAAGCCCACCATCCGGGCACGGAGAGTGGTATGGCGGCAATGCGGACATCAGCACAGGGGACGGCCCCCCCACCTGGTGTCCAATTATTATGCAGGTACCACGTCACACTCACTGCCACCCCTCAAATTACAATCTAACCGGATGTAGGGGTCAGTACATAGAGTCCCAGGGATGGGGTGGTCGCTTCCTCCAAACTGCAGAAGGCATGCCGCCGCACACCCTCGCCCCCTGCACGCCACTCTTCCAATAGCAGATGTCTCTAGTGACCCGCGCAACGACACCACAGGCCACTGTCCGAGTCGCTAGAGGCCCCTCTAGCCCATCATCCAGGCCTGAGGGGTGGTACTGTGATGGCGCGGGCATCAGTGTGGAGGCGCAGTCCACCAATCCACTGAAAAGTGTGTAGGCCCTGTGCCCCCAACAGCCCCACAAAAGGCAACCAGTCCAGTTTTGCAGAGTGGGCCCAGTCCCTCAGCCGTCCAGCCCCAGTGTCGCACCACACCAGGGATCAGACCTCCAGTCGCTTGTGTTGTCTGCGGCAGGTCCGGGAAGCCGGGGCCTACGCCGCTTCTCCTACATTGTTAACAGGCGCACTGTCCTGAAGCTCCCGGCTCCCGCCTTCCCCCGCTCCCTTCGAAGCAGCCCCACTCACGTTTTTATCATCAGGGGTGGCAACCATCGCTTTCCCCCCGTTCCAGACCCTCTGCATAGGGAGGCTGCGAGCCCACTTCCAGCTGAGGCCCTACCTCACTCTCGAGACCGGGCTAAACTACTCTGCGCTGCTCAGTTCACTACACCGGGGGCCCACAGCCGCCGCCACCGGATCTGCAGGGGTCTGAGGCCGCGGACACCTCGGGCCACTGGGCAGTCGCGTCACAGGCGCCTCCCACGCCGCACCCGGGCTTCTTGATCTGCTCGTCTGGCAGAGCTCCAATGAGTGCGACCTACTCCGCCGCCATCCTGGACACACCCCCATTTCGCTTTTCTATGGCAAACGTCCTAGCATTGTGAATGCCACATTAATTTCAGCTTCTTTGTACAGCACAACCCTGAATGGAGTGCAACTAAGTACTGAATGTGAAAATGGTGATTTTTGTCACAAACTGTGGTGCATATAGCCTCATTTAACAGTCTTAACCCCTTTGATGCTCATGACTGAGCATCGGTGCCCCTGTGCTCATGAGGCCGGGGAATGAAATCCCTCTGCTGCAGACAGCAGAGGGATTTCCTTATCTCCCCAAAAACCTCGGGAGCTGGAGAAGAGCTTCCCCAGCTCCCGAGGCCCCCTCCCTGGTTTCTGTGCAATGACGATCAGCGCGCACGTCGCGCTGTTGTCATTGCACAGAAAGCAAAACTGAAATGAGCCATTATACTCATTTCAGGTTCACTTTCTACATGCTCAGGGGGCTATCTCAGGCCCCTGAGCACGTAGAGAGATGGGAGAGCTATCACTGGGTGGGGAAAATCTCCCCTTTCCAGTGGTACCCCTCCCCAGTGGATCCATGCTTGGGGATCCACCCAATAGACACCAGGGAGGGGGGAGCGGCCCCTTGGGCAAGGGCCTTCACTTCCCCATAAAGAAATGGGCACAATTCAGTCTTTCAGCCCCCTGGGGGGCAGATGGGGCAGTAACCCCCAATCTGCCACCACTGGGTTGGGGGGGCCGAAAGTCCACTAAAAGCTTGGTATTTTTTTGGTGCACTTTTTTTCGGGTGGGGGTTGCCCGAAACGGGCATGCCAATGCCCCCATACCCCTCACCACAAATACAGCCTTTCTGCCCCCTCTGGGGGAGCAGATGGGGGCAGTAGCACCCAATATTCCCCCTCGGGGTGGGCAGAAAGCTCACTTGACGCCAGGAAATTTTTTCCAGGCATTTTTGTTTAGGGTGGGGGCTGCCCGAAACGGGCACGCCAATGCCCCCACTCCTCCTACCACCATTACAGCCTTACTGCCCCCCCCGGGGGGGGGGGGCAAAAATCCCACTAGACACCAGGGATATTTTGAGGAAAATTTGAATTCGGGTGGGGGCTGGCCAAAATGGGCAACCCCCAATCTGCCCCCCAGGCGGGTCAGAAAGCCCAGTAGACGCCAGGGATTTTTTGGGCAAATTCTAATTAGGGTGAGGGCCCACACCCTAATTAAAATTTGCACAAAAAACTCCCTGCATCTAGTGGACTTTCTGCCCCCCCCCCCACTCCCCTGGGAGGCAGGTGGGGGCATTAGCCCCCAATCTGCCGTGCTGTGGGGGGTAAAAAGCCCAATAGATGACAGGGAATTTTTGGGAGCAAATTTGAATTAGGGCGGGGCTGCCCAAAATGGGCATACACATGCCCCTCCCCCTCAAAAGGTACAGTGTTCCTGCCCCCGTGGGGGGCAGATGGGACAGTAGCCCCAATCTGCTCCCCTGGGGGCATAAAGCCCACTAGACACCAGGGATTTTTTGGGGTTAATTTTTATTTGGGTGGGGGCATTGGCATGCCCGTTTTGGACAACCCCCCCTAATTAAAATTTGAGGTTTACAGGGGATTCTGGGTAGGAAAACTTTGGGGGACCATTGCAAGCCATACAGCGCTGCACTGCCACTGGTATCTAGTTTTCAGAAATGTTTGGGTTTGGTAGTTTCCCAAGATGGTTTTGGGCCGTTGAATGTTGTGGGTACTTGACCCACCCACGCGATTGATGTAACATTTTTATCAAGGGATCTGGGGGAATGCTGGGTGGGAAGAAATTTGTAGATCCATGTAGATTCCAGAACTTTCCCACACAGAAATTTGAGAAAAAAGCCTTTTTTCAGTTAAATTTGAGGACTATAGGGGATTCTGGGTAGGAAAACGTTAGAGGACCCACACAAGCCATACCTCGCTGGACTCCCCTGGGTGTTTAGTTTTCAGAAATATGTAGGTTTGTTAGGTTTCCCTTGATGACCTCAGAGCCCGGTGCCAAAAACTCATGGGACACCCCTTGCAAAACCAGGTTGTTTGTGATAGGTAATTTTGATGTCGCCTCAATAGGTTTTGGGCCCTTGACTGTCACGGGTACTTGACCCACCCACGCGAGTGAGGTATCATTTTTATCGGGAGACCTGGAGGAACACTGGGTGGGAGTAAATTTGTGGATCCTTGTAGAATCCAGAACTTTCCCAAACAGAAATTTGAGAAAAAAGTGTTTTTTTTAAAAGCTAAATTTGAGGTTTGCAGGGGATTCTGGGTAGAAAAACGTTAGGGGACTCATGCGAGCCATACCTCTCTGGACTCCCCCGGGTGTCTAGTTTTTAGAAATGTATGGGTGTGGTAGGTTTCCCTAGATGACCACCGAGCCCAGGGCCAAAAACTCATGGCACACACCTTGCAAAACCAGGTTGTTTTGTGATAGGTAATTTTGATGTCGCCTCAATAGGTTTTGGGCCCTTGCCTGTCGCGGGTACATGACCCACCCACTCAAGTGAGGTATCATTTTTATCAGGAGACCTGGGGAAACGCTGGGTGAGAGGAGATTTGTGGATACACGTAGATTCCAAAACTTTCCCACACAGAAATTTGGGAAAAAAGTGATTTTTTCATCTAAATTGGAGGTTAGCAGGAAATTCTGGGTAGGAAAACGTTAGGGGACCCACGCAAGCCATACCTCTTTAGACTCCCCCGGGTGTCTAGTTTTCAGAAATATATGGGTTTGGTAGGTTGCCTTAGATGGCCGCTGAGCCCGGGGCCAAAAACTAATGGGACCCCCCTGGCAATACCAGGTTGTTTTGTGATAGATAATTTTGATGTCGCCTCAGTAGGTTTTGGGCCCTTACCTGTCGCAGGTACTTGACCCACCCAAGCAAGTGAGGTATAGTTTTTATCGGGAGACCTGGAGGAACGCTGGGTGGGAGGGATTTTGTGGATCCTTTTAGATTCCAGAACTTTCCCACACAGAAATGTGAAAAAAGTGATTTTTATAAGCTAAATTTGAGGTTTGCAGGGGATTCTGGGTAGGAAAATGTTAGGGGACCGACATGACCCATACCTCTTTGGACTCCCCCGGGTGTCTAGTTTTCAGAAATATGTGGGTTTGGTAGGCTTCCCTAGATGGCCGTCGAGCCTGGGGCCAGCCGCGGCCCATGAAGGGAGTTGCGGTGGAGCAGATAGGCGGGGCGGGGGAGGGGCAGGGTGGGGGGTGATAAACACCGGAATATGGATGATTGCAGGTAAGTAAACAATTAAATTAATAAAACAAATTTCGTTCCGTGCCCTGCATCGCAAAATGCGATGCAGGGCGTGCTACATAGGATCTACACAAATGACCCCTTTCTGAATTCATAATTTTGTCTACTTTTCGAAAATGTATAGCTTTCCAGGATCCATTATTGCTTTCATACCCATTTCTACCATTATCTGAAGGAGGTTGAAAGCACAAAAAATAGCAAAAATAGGCTATGTCCCAGAAAAATGCCAAAACTGTGTAAAATAGTTTGGTTTTCTGACAAAGGTTTGTAATTCACTAAAAGCTGGGAAATGGTGATTTCAGCCTCACAAGCCCTTTTTTTATACAATTTGCAGGGAAAAAACAGACGCTTTCATTTACAGCAGTTTTTTCCAATTTTTCCCCAAAAAAACAAAATTTTACTGCATTTTGTCTAATTTCTGGGTCCTCTCCACGGTAATCCACAAACCCTGGCTACCTTTAGAATCCCCTTGATGTTGGAAGAAAAGGACGCAAATTTAGTGTGGATAACTTATGTGGTCAATAAGTAACAGGGGCCTAATAGCCAAAAAAAGGCTTAGCAGAGGGGGGGGGAGGAGGGGGGAGGCCTAGAAACGAAGGGGTTAACAAACTGATAGTCTAATTCTGAAAGTTGTAATTCTATCATGCAGACAAATGTGCTTTTACTACTCTGCGAGGCAGCAAAATTTGCACATTACTTGGATTTCAACTCAAGGACAAATCTAGAAACTATGTATCAGCTTCAAACTCGATGATACTTATTAGGGGAAGATGGCTAGTAAATACAGGAACATTCACCTCCAGAATCCACAGCATGTTGTTCATCATTTTAAAGGAAAACTCATACTAGGTGCTTTATATCACACTGGAGAAATAACCGCCCGCGGTATTATTACTTATCAGACAAGATAAATATTGCATGAAACTTCAGGCCACTCGACCTAGGGTCTGTGGTCATCTGTAAGTCCTTTCAAGACTCCGGCCTTGCCTCGCCGGTAACCGCCATTCCCGCTTCCAGCAATCGCCGCACCGCAATACAATTTAACCAAAAACGCCTCACTCTAACTGCCACACAAGGTTTTGGCGTTGTGTGGCAGTTAGAGTGAGGCGTTTTTGGTTAAATTGTATTGCGGTGCGGCGATTGCTGGAAGCGGGAATGGCGGTTACCGGCGATTTCAGGGTGTTGGAGGCCATCCGCCTGTTGGGCGAGGCGGGGCGGATGGACCTCCTAGTATGCACGGCGCCGTCGGTGCGCCGCGGCCGGAGTGGCGGCGGCGATCCTGGCGTGTTCGCCGCCGCGCACGTCCCCGAAGCTGCAGGTGGGTGCTGGGGGCCGCGTAGATGCTAGGAGCACGGCCTGCATGGTGCCAGGGGGCGGGGCAGCCTGCGGCCTGCAAGCGTGCGGTCCGGGGCATGCCGCTGCGGGAGTGCCGGGACGCGAGGGGAGGGGCGGGCCAGGGAGACAGGCCGGGAGGGAAAACCCCCCGGAGGAGGCAGACGGAGCTGCACGAGGATCTCCGCAGCACGTCGGCTGGCAGCGGGGAGATCGAGGCGGGATCGGGCCCGGGCGAGGGGCCGGCAGGGAGAGGACAGAAGAATAAGGCGGGGGCGGGGAAATGGGGGGAAGGTGGGTCCGACGGGACTGGCAGCCACGGGGCGAGGAGGGAAGAAAGTTCAGCAGAGAGCAGTCCCCCCGGACAGGGGGCAGGTAGGGGAGCCCCATCGGGGAGGGAGGAGGGGGAGCCCGTCACCAGCCAGGCACGAGGGAGGTACAGTGGGTGGGAGGGGTAGGCAGGGGGCAAGGCCGGAGTCCAGAGGGGGGGTTCCTGGGGTCGTGAGGTGGGGAGGGGGGGTGGAGGCAGGCAGCAGGTAGGGGAGAGGGGGGTGACGCGGGGGTGGAGGGAGGAGCTGAGCGGGAGCGGGTGGGTATCCCCACTACTGATAGAAGCGGGGGAGGGGGAGCAGGACTGGGTAGGCTTGGATGTATTTGAGTCCTGGGAGGAAGGGTTGCGGGAGGGTCGAGGGGCCAGGACAGGGGCATCCCGGATGGGGCAGGTAGAGGAGTGGGGTGCGGGGGAGGGGGGGAGGTATCCCCAGAGGTGGGGGGACTGGCTTGGAGCGACGAGGAGGTGGAGGGTGAGGCCCGGGGGTTGCGAGTCAGGCGGCAGGATGGTGGGGGGGGCGCGCAGTGGCAGGGACCCAGCACATCAGCAATGCCGTTTTTATTGCAGATGGATGGTCAGCGCGGGGTTGCAGACTTGGCCAGACTTGGTGCGCGGATCGGCGCCAAGGTGAAGGGAGGGCCGTGTTTCTTGCAACAGGCCCGGAGACTGCGAGGGAACTCGACATGGCTGGCACACGAAGACCCCTGGCGGGCTCGCTGGCCCATCTCCCCACAGGGCCACCACGGCTTGGGGTCCAGCGGCGGGCAAAGAACAGCAGGGAAGAGGACTGTTTTGCGTGGTCGGGTGGTAGCGGAGGAGAGAGGGTTGTTAATAGGGTGCTGTCGGCGCCTCCGCTGGCTCGCCAAGTGTATAGATGGGGTGGGGTAAAGTTGTGTGAGGGTGAAGATAAGAGTTTGGAGGAAGGAGAGTTGAGGGAGGGCGAGGGCGGACGGGGGTCCGTTAATGGTTTGAGCTCTTTTTTACAGGTGTCACGGGGCCTGGGTGCGACAGCGGCACGGATACAGTCCAGGGACGGGTCAGCTATGGAGCGGAGAGGTGTGGAGCGACACGGGGAAACGTTGGTGCCAGGTACAAGCAGTGCGGCGCGCACGGTGCCAGTGGGGGTGGGGGAGGGGGGGCGGTGGGAGGTGACCGGTTGTGCAAAGGCAAGTATGTGACAGATAAAGGGGTGGGTCCCGAGGAGCTGTTGTCGGAATCGGCGAGGAATACGGCGCAGGGTGCGGCGGGGGCGGGGGCGGCGGTCAGGGAAACGCCCGGGACGGCAGGAAAGGCGGCGGGGGACGCAGGGGCAGCGGGTGGCAGCGGAGACAAGGTAGAGAGTAAGGAACTGAAGATAAAGCGGCTCCCTTATATGGGGGTCACGAAGCCGCTGGGGGCGAACTTAATGGCATCCACTAAGGAAAGGATTTGGAAAGGGGAGTATGTGGAGCTGTTGAAATTGCTGCACCGGGAGGTCAGGTCAAAGGAGGGGTCAAAAGAGGAGGAATATGAGCTGCAGAAGCGATCGAGGGTCCCCTTGACCATTGAGAACTGGACGGCGGCGTTTCTGATTTTCGCGAGCGTCTATTGAGATAAGTTCCCTGAACGGTCGGTGTCTCTGTTCAAATACATGGACGTTGTACGGATGGCGCAGATCACGGGGGGGGGTTTGCGTGGGCTCAGTACGACGAGGAGTTTCGGGCTCGGATGGCGTGGGATCCAGAGGCACAGTGGGATAGCTGGACTGCGACCTCTGGCAGCACACAATGGGGCTGGCGGGGTTTGGGAAGGCTGTCTTCACCGCCAGCGGTTTGCCAATAGTGTACCAGCCCTTTCAGGGGCACCCACCCGTGGGGGGGATGGGGGCAGGGGCCAAGAGCCAACCCGGAGGGGCAGGCGCTTGCTGGGATTTTAACCGGGGGGGCGTGTGCCAGGGAGCATTGCTCTGATTGCGGCAGGTACGGACACCCAGTGGTGCGTTGCTGGGGCCCCACATATGGGGGAGCCCAGGCGCCCGGCGGAGGCGCGCGCCCGGGACCCGCCCCGCAGGCGGGTGGCGGGCGAGGGGGTAGGGGCTCTGGAACCCAGGGCTCGTACTCCGGTTAAGGTGGAACAATTGTCGGCGGCCCTGAGTACCTACCCGGACGTGGGGGGAGCTGAGTGCTTGCGAGATGGTTTCCCGGTGGGGTTTCGCTTAGGTTACGCGGGCCGCGTCAGAGGCGTTGGGCAGACAATCTGTGTTCCGCAAAGGAACACCCGGAGGTGGTGCAAGGCAAGTTGGACAGGGAAGTGCAGGAGGGCCGCATGGCAGGGCCATTTTCAGAATGGCTGTTGGAACACTTGATTGTGTCCCCCATCGGGGTGGTGCCCAAGAAAGAGGTAGGGCAGTTTCGCCTGATACAGCATTTGTCCTGGCCGGAGGGGAGGTCGGTGAATGACTTCATTGCTGAAGAAGAGGCCACAGTGTCGTACTCTTCGGTGGAGGCGGCGATGGAATTAGTGGTGCAGGCAGGCCCTGGCACGAAAATGGCTAAGTGCGATATCAAATCGGCTTTCCGGCTGTTGCCGGTCCACCCAGACGACAGGTGCCTACTGGGGATCCAGTTTCGCGGCCGCTGGTATGTGGACAAGGCGCTGCCGATGGGCTTCTCCATGTCTTGTGCCCTTTTTGAGTGTTTTAGCACGTTCCTCCTATGGGTTTTTTACGGAAAGCACGGGTCACCAGGGAGTGACTCACTACTTGGATGACTTTTTCTTGGTCGGGGCCCCAGACTCCATGGACTGCCAGGTGGCGCTGGACAGGTTTCAGGAGCTCATGGAGGACCTAGGGGTGCCTTTGGCGCCGGAAAAGACAGTGGGGCCAGGCACGGCGCTGTCATTTTTTTGGGCATTGAGCTCGACTCAGTGCGGATGGAGGCACGGTTGCCCGAGGACAAAAAGAGGCAGATGTTGGGTTTGCTTGAATCGATGGTGGCCAGGAAGAAGGTGGCAGTACTGGACATTCAGGTGCTGTTGGGTCACTTGAATTTTGAATGCAGAGTGATGCGAGTGGGTAGGACATTCTGAAGGCGGTGGGGTAGGGCGCTGGCGGGCAATAGGCCACCTCACCACCGCGTGCGTTTGTCGGCGGGCGTGCGGGAGGATTTGCGGATGTGGCGGTTTTTCTTGAACCAGTTCAACGATGTGCCCTTACAGCGGGACGTGGACATGGTTTGGGAAGTACAGATCTTCTCGGATGCGACGGTTTCGGTTTGTACTGGAACGGGAAATGGTGTGCGGAGAGTTGGCCCGTGGAGTGGCAAGGTGGGGGCCGGAGCATCGGTTTTCTTGAGCTTTTCCCCCTGGTGGTGGCGATTTGGCTGTGGGGAGAGGTGCTCGCACACCGGAGGGTGACGTTTCATGTGGGCAATATGGCCGTGGTGCAGGTGGTGAACCGCCAGTCGGCCACGGACGAGCAAGTGTTGAAGCTGCTGCGTGTGTTTGTGCTCGCCTGCTTGCGTCATGACATTGCCTTTCGCGCGGTGCACGTCCCGGGAGTCGACAATGACATTGAGGATGCCTTGTCTCGTTCGCAGTGGGGTAGATTCCGTGGGTTGGCCGAGGACGCGGAACAGGACCCGACGCCCATGCCGGCGCAGCTGTGGCGAGTGGGCAACACCGGATGTTACAGCTGGTTCTAGGATCATTGGCGGACTCGACCAGGGCAAGGTATGTTGCGGCTTGGGGGGAGTTTCTGACGTCCGGGGCGCGCTGGCGTCCGCCGGGAGCTGCAAGGCGGGAAGATGTGGTTCGATTTATGCTCTCATTGATAGATAAGGGCCTCAGGAAGGTGACCATAGCGGGCAAGTTGGCGTGGTAGCGTTCATGGGGAAGCTGTACTGGGGCTACGCACCATCCGCGGGAGAGCTCGGGTCAAGGATGTTGGAAGGTTGGGCCCGGGAATGCGGGTGGGCGGGGGCATTGCGGCGGCCGTTGTCAGAGGACCTGTTGGGGAGAATGCTGGAAGTGTTGCATGGGGTGTGCTTGGACGAACGGGAGGAGTGCTTGTTTGCGACCCTGATGGTGTGGATGTTTGCGGGGGCTTTTCGGGTGTCGGAGCTGGTAGGGGGTAGAGGGGGCCAGGGATTGGTTTGGACGGAGGTGAGTTTGGGGCACCGGGCCGTGCGCATCAGGCTGCGGCAGTCAAAAACGGACCAGCGTGGGGTGGGCGACTGGGTGACGATGCAGGAGGGGGGTGGATTGACGTGCACAGTGTGCTGGGGGTGGACATGGAACAGCTTTCGGCTGGGGGACGGCTTGGTCTTTCAGCATGCGGATGGCGCTCGGGCGACGGGGGCGCAGTTGCTGAGGGTGTTGAGGAAGGCCCTGGGCAGACTGGGGGTCGATGGCGGTCAGTATGGCGCCCACTCGTTCAGAATTGGGGCGGCGTTGGAGGCACATAGGCGAGGGTGCAGGAGAGGGGCCATCATGCGCTTGGGGAGGTAATCCTCGGCTTGCTACAGGCGGTATGTGCGTAGGGCTGAGTTGGCGTAAAGGCGCGCTGAATTTGGGGGGGACAATGTGACTTACATCTGTTTTTTGTTTCAGGTTCGGTAGCGGGCCCGGCAGCGCAGGGCATGTTGATTTGGATAGTGGGCCATTCTTTTGTGAAGAGGGCGAAGTTGCAGGCCCAGGATAGCTATTTCGGGGAGAACTTAGGCTTTAACCCGGCCCTGTTTCAGGTGGTGTGGCTGGGGAGGGGGGGGGGGAATGCGGTGGAAGGAACTGATGTCCCCGTTGAACGGCATGGTGCAAAGGGGTCGGTGCCCAGATGTTTTGGTTCTCCATTTGGGGGAGAACGACATGGTTCGGGAGACTGTCCTGGTTTTGATGAGGGCGATGCGGAGCGATCTGGCTGAATTGCGGAGAAGTTGGGCCGGGTGTTCAGTGGTGAGGACAGAGCTGGTTCCGAGGAGGGTTTGGCACAGGACGAGTCGGCCGCGGGCGGTGGATAAGGCACGGAAAAAGATCAACGTGGAGATGGTCCGTTTCTGTCGGCATCTGGGTTTCACAAAGATTTGGCACAGAGATATCCATTATGACGCACCGGAAATGTTTAGGGGTCACGGGGTGCATCTCTCGAGTATGGGGATGGATTGTACCTGTTGGAGCTCCGGGAAGTGTTGTCTCGCTTGTTAGGTGTGCGCCGGGAGTAGGAGCTGGTGTTGAGGTTTCTTGCAGCTGCGTGGGGCAGGTCGGAGTGGGGGTTTTTGGGGGGGGCAGGGAAAGGGGGAGGCGGTGTATTCACCTGCAATCCACCTTTCCCTGGGTGGCGGAGTTTGGTGGGGATGTTGGCCAAGTTTCGCTGGAGTTCGGTATTTTGGCGTTAAGTTGGGGACTTGGGGACCGGGAGCGGGGAAAGGGGTAAATAGTTGGGGGTTACATTAGAGGGTAGTTTGGTTACAGTTGCAAGAGGACAGACAGGAATGTAGCTATTGTGAGGGCTTGGAGTTAATAGGTAGGGGACAAAGTTGGATACTCAGAGGATGTAATGCTGTGATATATATTGTTATGTTGCGGGTGGAGGGATATTATCATGTGGGATCGTAGGGGTGGAGGGAGAAAAACAAAAAGGGGGGTCAGATAACTCTATGTTTAGAGAGGTTATAGTTTTGTAAGGCAGTTTGCCAGTTGAGAAATAATGTGATGTGCACCTCTTTCAATAAAGCGGCCTAATTCACACACAAAATGGTAGTCGGTCCGCTTGCCTCCCTCTCTCCCTCCCAAGAGGGGCTTGGGGGGCAGCCGAGCCGCGAAGTCTGCCCCCCGGGCAGTTTTGGGAGGGGGAGGGAGCGGAGCATGGGCGCTGCCATTTTGCCATTGGGCTGCTTTTGGTTTGTAGCCCAAAGGCAGCCCAAGCCCAACGTTCCGCTAGACAGGTATAAATTGCGCCCCTCACGTGACCCAGCCACCATTTTAGGTATCTGAACCTGGTGGCTGGGAGAGGAGTGAGGTTTTGGCCCACCCACCCAACCTAATTTTGGAGTTTTCTTTCAGGCTGCAGTATTGGGACAGATACACTGGGCAGGATTAAGTTGTATGATCGTCGCTGGAAGCAGGTGCAGGCGGAGTTTGGTGGGGATGTTGGCCAAGTTTCGCTGGAGTTCGGTATTTTGGTGTTAAGTTGGGGACTTGGGGAACGGGAGCGGGGACAGGGGTAAATAGTTGGAGGTTACATTAGAGGGTAGTTTGGTTACAGTTGCAAGAGGACAGACAGGAATGTAGCTATTGTGAGGGCTTGGAGCTAATAGGTAGGGGACAAAGTTGGATACTCAGAGGATGTAATGCTGTGATATATATTGTTATGTTGCGGTGGAGGGATATTATCATGTGGGAGCGTAGGGGTGGAGGGAGAAAAACAAAAAGGGGGGTCAGGTAACTTGATGTTTAGAGAGGTTATAGTTTTGTAAGGCGGTTTGCCAGTTGGGAAATAATGTGATGTGCACCTGTTTCAATAAAGCGGCCTTTTTCACACACAAAATGGTAGTCGTCGTGCTTGCCTCCCTCTCTCCCTCCCAACAAGGCAACCACAGGAGACTGGTACTGTGTGACACTTTATCAGACCTTAAAGTCATGTTGGGGCTTCAAGGATTCAGGAGCAAATAGGTTTGCATACATTTTCTGGTTTTCATGAACCCCTGTTCAAGTCTGAGGTGTAATTGGCAGGGTATGGGTTGGGGGGGGAGAGTTCCTGAATTAAGTGTCTTAAAACTCTAGAGATGTCCTACCATACAATTTAGGATTGGTAGTCTGGGTGGGTGGTAAGCAGGTTCATGGAAGGCAGCCTTTTGTGCCTGAAGGGGTGGTACTTTGGAATATCTTCCTTATATGGAGTGGGGTCTACTATGCAGACCAGAGTTTTTTGCCTCCAATTAGACGTGGAGCTTCAAAAAAGAGAGAGATCCCAATCTACAATTGGTCTCCAAAGCATTCTTACTGCTTCAAATACAGCTGAGCTTCATTATTCCTCATCCACATCCAATGTTGTAAAAGCCAATGATCTGAGCTACAGGTGCACTGCCAACTTTAACTAACCTGAAGGAGAGAGTTGATGCACGTGGCACCCTGCAAGTGACTGAAGCAGTTTAGGAAATGAAGGTACCGAGTGCAACATTGTGTGTACAGCTGTTGCTTACAGTTCTGGAACACAAGTGCGTGGTTGCTTCTCGCGGCACCTTTACAAGGAAACTACTCAACAGCATAAAAAATATATTGACTCTTGATGCAAGTCAAGGAACGGCTGGTGGTGAAACCCTCAGCATCTGCAGCGTCTGCCCCTGGAATGATTCAGAAAAGGGGGTGGTGATGAACAGAGTGTCTGAATTAAGCAGACCACTCTTACCCAGTCCAAAGATCAGGGCTTGATCCATCACCATTATTTATCTCACTGCACCATCCCAGCTCAGAACCTGGCTATATGCAAATCAGTCTGCCCCTGGCCCAGTGCATCATGGGAACAGGGCAGACTAAACTACCAAGCCAATTCTTCACCAGAAAGGAGACAAGCTACCGGGGACCGGTTTCTGGCATTTCAGCCGTCTTCGGCCCGGCTTGCTTGAATCCTGAAGTGCAGTGAGAAAGGGACTCATGTCTGAGTATACCCTGCCACACATATAGTGGCCAAAAACGATTCAGAAAAGGGGGTGGTGATGAACAGAGTGTCTGAATTAAGCAGACCACTCTTACCCAGTCCAAAGATCAGGGCTTGATCCATCACCGTTATTTATCCCCCTTTTCTGAATCATTTGTGTCCACCATAAGCGTGGAAGGGTATACTCAGATGTGAGTCCCTTGCTCATTGCACCATCAGGATTAAAGCAAGCCGGGCCGAAGACGGCTGAAATGCCAGAAACCGGTCCCCGGAAGCTTGTTTCCTTCCCAGTATAAGAATTGGCTTGGTAGTTTGGTCTGCCCTGTTCCCATGATGCACTGGGCCAGGGTCAGACTAATTTGCATATAGCCAAGTTCTGAGCTGGGATGGTGCAGTGAGCTAAAAAACGGTGATGGATCAAGCCCTGATCTTTGGACTGGGTAAGAGTGGTCTGCTTAATTCAGACACTCTGTTCATCACCACCCCCTTTTCTGAATCATTTTTGTCCACCATAAGCGTGGAAGGGTATACTCAGATGTGAGTCCCTTGCTCATTGCACCATCAGGATTAAAGCAAGCCGGGCCTAAGACGGCTGAAATGCCAGAAACCGGTCCCCGGAAGCTTGTTTCCTTCCCAGTATAAGAATTGGCTTGGTAGTTTGGTCTGCCCTGTTCCCATGATGCACTGGGCCAGGGTCAGACTAATTTGCATATAGCCAAGTTCTGAGCTGGGATGGTGCAGTGAGCTAAAAAACAGTGATGGATCAAGCCCAGATCTTTGGACTGGGTAAGAGTGGTCTGCTTAATTCAGACACTCTGTTCATCACCACCCCCTTTTCTGCCCCTGGAATGAGGCATCCGTAGACATGTCACACAGTACACTGTGTGGATAGGAACAACAAGACAGAATATAGTGCGAAAATATACTAGGCTGTCCCCAATTGTTAACCAGAGTATCAGGATGGTTGTAGGTTAGCAAGTTCAGGAAGAGCTTCCATAGTTAGAGAAACAGGTCTTCATCGTCCTAACTTCTCTACGGCCTGCTTAAACACGACAACTGTAAGCACGGTAATCTCAGCCAGGATTGTCACCACTTCGCCTTCAGGAAAAGCTCCGAAATTTGACATTACCAACTTTAAATGTGATTTCACCGATATCTGTCAAAGACGTTCAACAATCCCAGATGTGCTTCACCCTGCTTGAGACATATCCTTCTGCAAACGTCTAGAAGCCAAGGAGAGTTAGCAAACTGAAGCATAATGCAATTTGCAAACCAAATTAGACTCTTCTCTTTCTGCTTTTGTCTCTCACACACTTTCCCTCTCTTCCTATGGGCTCCTCAATAGGGACATTCACAACAACAAAGCACATGAAATAAAGGCCACAGATCATGGGTCCTTTGATAATTATGTATTTGTATAGCGCACGACTACCCAGCGGCATCTCAGCGCTTGTACGAATACCTCTAAGGAACCCTTCCTGGCCTTTCCCTGTGAAGTGCCCACACCTGGGCACCCCCAAGGTGAGGCCAGGCATCCTAGCATTGTTGGGGCCCTGGTGGAGAATAAGCAAGCTATTGCCCAGAGTTGCAGAGTGGGGCTCATGATTAGAATAGGCACTGAGGAGAGAATTATCAGACCCTCCGAGGAGGGAACTGAACCCTGGTCCGGGCCTGACTTCTGCATCAGGGTCTGCCGCTCTAACCATTGAGCCACACTTCTCCACAAGAGATGTGCGAGTGCACATAGTTGGGTGAAGTTAATAATCCTCACACAACTTCACCCGAGGCTGTTGTGGTTTCTCTTCCCTGTCCAAGGCCCATTCACTGCAGCCGGATATTCTATTCAACAGTGATGGGACACTAAGTTATAGGGAATTGTATTCATCCTCTTGTGACCCGAATGGCCGCTAGGAAACACAGTAGCTCCTGCCTAGCTTTACATTCTGTCTCCTATGCCCTCTGAGATTACGCTTGCGTGATTAAAACTAAGCACATATGGTATTTATGTGGGCGTAAAAAAGAATGCAATGGTTATATCTGCGGTGCAGGTGTTCACTGCACGACCCATAGGCCAGCCTCCCCACCTTGAACCCGCGTCAGCCCAGCAGCCGCCATGTTGCCAGACCCCCACCCAGTTCTGTTGCAGCTCTCAGCCTGGTCTTTCCCTTCTCGGCAGCTGCGGGCACAGAAGCGCCGAGAGGCTTGGCTCGGAGGCCTTCCAGAACGCGTCCAAATCTATCCATCTCAGATTAAATTTGGCGGCTGGAAGTAAACGATAAATGCGGTATTTAAAAGCATTCCTATTATTGCGATTGTTGTAAACATCAAAAGTTAATTGGCCTCATTTTCCTCGCGATACTGTAACTATAGCTGCCGGCGGAGCGTCCTATTCAGATGTCGACATCACCCGTCAGTTCTGGCGGCCACAGGGTGTAATTTGTGCAGCTGCTGGGACCGAGTGATTAGTGTCTGCGCGCGCCAGGCTGAGCTCATCCGCTGGTGAACTCGGGATGCGCTGCGCTATCACTAGACTATCCATTGTGCGGCTCCGGAATCTATTTCTGTCCCATTTCAGAAGGCCCAGTTCGGTTTTGGCTTTAAACGTGAACCTGGTGGGTTGCAGGGCCAGAGTGGCATGGGACCTAGTGCAAGGTAGGAAATGACCCCTTCCCCTCCTCCCCTCCCCCGCCACTGTCTGAACTGTGAAATACCAACACTAATCAGGGTTCAGTAGGCCCCACAGGGGCAGTGTCCAGGTTCCCAGCGACGGACTGGTAACGTGGGCACTCAGGCAATGCCCGAGGTGTCGGTGTCCAGTTCCAGCTGTGGGCTGCTTTTTGAGCAGCCAGTGGGCCGATTTGGGCGGTTTCTGCGTTGTTCGCAGCGTTGGATTGGTAACGCGGGTCCTGGGGCAATGCCCGAGGGTCCGGTGACGAGTCCCAACAGTGGGCTGCTTTTTGGAGCAGTCTGGGGCGTTGATTTGGGCGGTATCCCTGTTGTTCGGATACTGCCAGTGGCCCAGTGGGTAACTGAATCACCTTTCTGGAGGCAGATGGGCGCTCATTACCTCACGTTTAGCAACAGGCAGAGGTGTCACTTCCTTTCGCTCACATTTCCAGCCCATTAAAGTATGCATAATTAGCGGGGCAGGGGTCCTGAGCAGAAGTGGCCTCACTTGTTTTCAGTCACCAGTGTAAACTAATCTGTGCATTTTTTGGTATTCCCGCCCCCCTTTTTTTAAATAAATTTTGCCCAATGAGTGTTTTGAGGAAAGGCTATGCAAATGAGGTCCACTTTTTTTTAGCATGCCCCGGGCCGATTTTGAATCCCAATCCAACCCTGGTTGTTCGATGCCGCCAGTGGCCCAGTGGGTGCCTGAGAGGGCCTTTCTGGATGGAGGCATATGGGCCTCCATTACCTCCCTTTTATTAATAGGCAGAGGTGTCACTCCCTCTCGCTCGCCCATTAATGTGTGCATACTGAGTGGGGGCAGGGGACCTGAACAGAAGTGGCCTCACTTGTTTTCAGGTATGTTTCACTAGTGTGAATAAATCAGTGCATTTTTTTATTGACCCTCCTCCCCACCTTTTTTATAATATTTCGCCAAACTAGTGTTTTGAGGAAAGGAAATATGCAAATGTGGGCCACTGTTTTTTTAGAGTGCACAGGCCGATTTTTAATCCCAATCCAAACCTGCCGGTTCCACTGCATCTGCTGCACCAATTGACGTTTCGCCACTGGTGGTTTGCCTTCTTAGACTTTGTTGGATGGGGACGCTTGGTGGAGCCATATGAATGATGCAAGTCGTCTAGGATCAGAGGCGCAACGAGAGCCAAATTTCGGGGAGGGGGTTTAAGAACTTTTTTGGGGGGGCTAATTCTTCCAACAATAGGCATAGTGGAGATGCAGGGGCTCTAAGAAGGGGTGAAAAATAACAAAGCCTCATTAACAAGCAAATGGTCTTTTAAAGACCTGTGAAGTTCTCTGGTTCAGCTCCGGACTGGGAACCACAACCGGACCTGGCAAAATGCTTGGCCGGCCTCCCTGAGGGGGAACAGGACAGTGCGGCCGAGCTGTTAGCTTGTCAGCCAATTTTGTTACACAGGGCCGATATTGCCGCCCCGGTAATGAAAACGGCCCCCAGGGTCGAAAACCAGCCCCAACCCTGGCGGCCCACCGGGGGATCGCCCGGTGCCCGCTACTGCCAGTCCGGCCCTGTCCGAGTCCGGCTGTGCGTGTGCCCGCGAAGCTGTCTCAGACCCGGCTGCCACACATGACGGGGGCTGAAGCCCTTTGTGCCCAATGTGCGTTACATGCCTTTCTATGGTTAAGCAACAGTACTTAATTTGAGCAGGCAGTTGCCAGTGGGGGCCACTGCCACTCATTTTTGGAGACCAGAGCTTTTCTGCATCAGGCATTAATCAAGAGCAAGAGAGGTAAAACACTCAAAGCCGAAAGACGGAGGAAGAGAAAGATGGAAACCCCATCACCAAGGTAGAAAGCAGGAAGATTTACAAGTCAGAAAAGGGGCAGGGGGTGTCTTTTAGTGGATTAAAGGGTTATTGGGTGCTTTTAAAATGGAACCTTGGTATTAGATGTGCATACTTTTAACTGCATTTCTGGCCAGAGCGTTGGGCACAAGCAGTCATTCTTTTACAATTTAAGAACTGGCTAAGTCCCCATTCCACATCCACATCATCCAAATGTCTGTTTCGCATTCACTTCCTGTTTAGAAGTTCTCCGAGATTTGGCACTTGAGGAAATTGTCACTCAAGACTTAGTTGACCACAATCACGAAATGTGGGCAAATGAATACTGGGATTAGCGTCTGATTCGGTTCTTATTTGTCTTCTACACGCTGATGCAATTTAGAACTACAACACAACTCCCAGGTTGTACCCATGTTTGTAGCTGGAAGAAGAGGTCTGGAGCATGATGTTGATGAAGCCATAAACTAATCTGGCAACATTAGCCAAGTAAGTACACCCATAAAACATGTATATCTGCAATGTGGCTGCGCTTGACAATAGTACTTCTTGTGCAGAGGATTTTTTGAAAATGTACATCTGCTTGTACTAAGATTACTCCTAACATTGAGATTTAGGGGTGGCACAAACATGGGCAAGATGTGTTTGACCAATGGGTGTTACAGGGTGTTAGAGGCGGTGACCCTACCACCTCTTAGTCAGGCCTCTTCAGCATTCAAATAGACCATTATCAATGCATTGGTAAGAAACTACAGCGTTTCGGCTCAAAGTGTAATGGGTTTATTTAAAAAATCATCGAAAAAGACTGACAGGCGATGGATCAATTTATAGGCCATGCAAGATCCCGATCTCTACGGGTAACCAATGGAGTGTGTGCAAAGCCAGGGAAAGGTGACTTCTCTTCTCCAGGTGCATTGTAAGCATGTGGCTGCATTCTTAAATCTCTCCGATTTAGGGTATATAATTAGTGAATATTGTTTGAAAAGTCAAGCCCAGAAGGAATTATTGCCAAGATTACATGGACTTTGTGTGAGGAATAGAGAAATGTAAATTTTATTTTCAGGGCGTGAAGGTGAATGAAACCTGGGGGAACCTCAGTGAGACTTCTTGGCAGAGGTACAACTAGACGTGAATAGGCATTTACATAGTTTTGAAACTGTGGCCCCTACCCAGAGAAGAACAGAGTCCAAGCCTAAGTAGGTCAGATCTCCGTCGTTTTATCTGCTTTCTATTGTGTCACTCTTTCCTGCTGATGATCTTCAGTAATAGTGACCAACTTAAAGTAGGCACTATAAGTAGCCTTCCATGGTCGGATCATTTTCTGATAGCCTTCACCTGGACCACCAGTAAACCCCCTCCATCCTTCCCTACATCTCGGAAAATCCGAAATTGTTCCAAAATCTCTATAGACAACTGGACGGAGGCTCTTAGCACCACCAGACCGATACTCTCCCATGACCCGACGACAAACAACAATAAGTACAATGAGTGGATCACTGCCTCTCTTGACCTGGTTCTCCCTTTACATCCATCTGGGTCAAAGAGGCAGAGTAAATCAGCACCGTGGTACACAGAAGATCTTAGGAACCAAAAGCGCTCCTGTAAGAGACTAGAGAGAAAATGGCGTTTGACCTACAATCCTTCTGATAAAGCCACCTACAGGGAAGCCATCAGGAACTATAAATTGGCAATAAAAATTTCACAAGCAGCTTACTATAATGATAAAATAACAACGTCCAAGTCTAAGCCGAAAGAAATATATCGTATAGTGAGCTCCTTGATAAAACCTTCCCTGTCCATCGTAGATAATGGTAGTTCCCCTTCTAAATGCGATGAGCTGGTTGATTTCTTTTTTCAGAAAGTTAATAAAATCTACCTCTCTTTTCCCGATCCAGCTACTGACTCACTCCCACAATACTCGGACTCAGCACGGGACATGGTAACTCCCTTTCACAACAAGCTGGAGTCCTTTCCATTGCTGAATTTGGAAACACTGGAGTCTCTGGCACAAAAAATAAAATCCGGCTCACCACGTGACCCTGCTCCTCCGGCCTCGCTGGGGTTGGCCAGTAAAACCATCTTCCCTACTCTTCTGGAATTATTGAACTCCTCCATTTCGAGTGGGATGGTACCTGCGACATGGAAGCATGCAATGGTACGGGCCTTGTTAAAAAAACCTTCCCTCGACCCAGCTAATCCTAGCAACTATCGCCCGATTTCTCTGCTCCCATGGGCATCAAAGATCCTGGAAAAGTACGTCAATACCATTCTGACGAAGTTTTTCGAGGAAAACCACCTCCTCGATGCTTCCCAGACGGGCTTTCGCCCAAAACATGGGACAGAGACCGCCCTATTGGCTGTGACTGAGGTGGCGAGACGGATCTTGGATCGTGGGGGATCAGTGGCAGTGATCCTCCTCGATCTGAGTGCCGCGTTCGACACGGTACATCATAAAATTCTGTTGAACCGTCTCGCCGACCTAGGAGTGTCCGGAGAAGCCCTGGTTTGGTTTGAGTCTTTTCTATCGGACAGAACCTTCCAGGTCTTTGACGGCACATCCATGTCATCAGACAGGCCTCTGGGGTGTGGAGTCCCGCAGGGGTAATCCTTGAGCCCCACGCTCTTCAACGCATATATGAGGCCGCTGGCTGGGATTGTTCGTCCGCATGGGATTAACATCATCTCCTATGCGGACGACACCCAGCTGGTGGTCTCCCTTACACAGAAGAGTGGCCTCCAATCACCGCCCAATCTAGCGGGGTGTATGGAGGAAGTTAGGAGCTGGATGATGAGCTCATGCCTGAAGCTCAACGACGATAAGACCGAGCTCATGCTCCTGGGCCCAGCAGCCCCCTCTACCATGGAGCTGCTTTGGCCCGCGAGCATGGGGGCGGCCCCTGCCCCCAGAGACAACATCAAAAGTCTGGGGGTATGGTTGGATAAGTCGTTGAGCCTCAATACACAGGCCACCAAGGTGTCAGCCACATGTTTTGGTCTCCTTAGCGTGATAAAAAAAATTCTTCCCCTTCTTCCATTTGAGGCCAGACAAATAATCATACAGGGCCTTGTCCAATCTCGTCTGGATTTTAATAATGCCCTCTATCTCGGGGCACCAGACTACACCTTTAAAAAACTCCAGCACACTCAAAATTGTGCTGCCCGTGCGCTACTGAGAGTCCCACGAAGAACTTCAATAAAAAATGGCCTAAGAACGCTACACTGGCTGCCTATCAGGGACAGAGTGAAGTTCAAAGCGCTGTGCATTGCTCATCAGACCCTTTGGGAAACTGGTCCAGAAATCAACCGCTCCCTGATTTCCCCCTACTTGCCCAACAAGGTGCTTCGATCTTCGACTGCATCACTGGCCAAAATTCCTAGAATCTTTAGAGCCAGAGCAGGTGGACGTTCGTTCTCGTACAATGTGTCAAAATTGTGGAACACCCTCCCTCTGCAGTTGAGATGCAATTCCAACCTAACTAGCTTCCGGAAGCATCTTAAAACTTTTCTATTTTAGCTACCACAAACTACTCCTGTTCCTCTGAAGGTATTTCTGTGTAGTCACAGCGCCTGGACGCCTCAGGGCAACTGTAGCGCTTTATAAATTTTATTTTCATTTCATTTCATTTCATGATAATGAAGACCTAGACAGACTTATAGCTTATAACAGTGCACACCTTTGCTTGTAAACAAAAAAGAAAATGAAACCTAAGACAAATTATGGGTTTGGGGCAAAGAGGAGGAATTGAAAGTATGAAAGAGAGAAATTGGAAGCTGAAAATGAGAACCATTGGAAGCAAAAATGAAAGCAGGGAAGTATAAGTAAATTTCAGAAGAGTGCTAAGTGGGAATTACATGAATCAGGAGGTCTGACTGAGCATGGGGAAGTATAGTAGGCTGCAGGAAACAGAATAAAGATGAAGAAAAGAATGAGGTCAGGTTGACCATGCTGACACACCATCAAGGCATAGTGAAAAACATGAAGGAGGAGGAAGGTGAAAAGTCAGAGAAGGTCTGTAGAGGAACTGCAATGCAGAGGGAGGCTTGATTGATTTTCCTGGGCCTCCCGAATATGACAGTAACTCGTTCCCGGCGAAGGTCATCGAAAAGGCCGTCAACAAACAACTGACCAACTTCCTCGTAGAGAACAACATCCTGGACCCAACCCAGTCAGGGTTCCACAGCAACCACAGCACCAAAACTGCCCTCATCGCTGCCGCCACCGACGACATCAGGATCATGCTCGACAACGGAGAAACCGCAGCCCTCATCCTCCTGGACCTGTCAGCCGCTTTCAACACAGTCTGCCACTGTCCACTAAGAGCACGCCTCCACGATGCTGGAATCCAAGAGAAGGCCCTGGACTGGACCACCGCCTTCCTCTCCGGGAGAACCCAGAGCGTCCGCCTCCCCCCCTTCCACTCCGAAGCCACCGAGATCATCTGCGGAGTACCCCAAGGCTCATCTCTCAGCCCAACGTTGTTCAACGTCTACATGGCACCACTCGCCCACGTCGCCCGACAGCACGACCTAAACATCATCTCCTACGCCCGATGACACCCGGCTGATCCTTTCGCTCACCAAGGACACCCACACCGCCAAAACCATTCTCCACGAAGTAATGAAGGACGTCGCCAACAGGATGAGGGTCATCCGACTAAAGCTGAACTCCGACAAGACAGAGATCCTCATCCTCGGCTCCACGCCCTCGGCCTGGGACAACTCCTGGTGGCCGATGGCACTAGGAGCACCCCCTACACCCACCAACCATGCACGAATCCTAGGGGTCATCCTCGACTCCACACTCTCCATGACAATGCAGGTCAATGCTGTCTCCTCCTCCTGCTTCAACACCCTCCGCATGCTTCGCAGGGTCTTCAAGCGGATCCCCACTGAAACTAGAAGAACGGTCACCCAGGCCCTCGTCAGCAACAGACTGGACTACGGCAACACACTCTAGGCAGGAGCCCCAGCTAAACTCCTGAAACGACTCCAACGCATCCAGAATGCCTCTGCTCGCCTTATCCTGGACATTCCCCACCTCAGCCTCATCACACCCCACCTGAAAGACCTGCACTGGCTCCCCATCAACAGGAGGATAACCTTCAAGCTCCTCACCAACGCACACAAGGCACTCCATGACACCGGACCCGCGTACCTCAATAGACAACTCAGCCTCTACACCCACACCCGCCAGCTCCGCCCTGGAGACCACGCCCTCACCACCATCCCCCGCATCCAAAGAGTGACCGCCGGTGGCAGATTATTCTCCCAATCCGCCTATGGCAGACCAAAGACCTTCTAACCTTCAGGAGACTCCTCAAGACCTGGCTCTTTGAACAGTCGCAGCATCCCCCCTCCCCCCCCCCCCCCCCCCAGCGCCTTGAGACCCTCACGGGTATGTAGTGCGCTTTACAAATGCTATGATTGATTGATTGATTGATTGAGTGGAGGGTGGGAGGGTAGGGAGGTTGAGGCAGCACAAACAGTAGTCTGGGCATGCTGGTTTCCGCAGAATGGGTAATGCAAGAAGAGATGCTCAGCATTGTTTCTTCAGTAACTGCTTCAGCCCCTAGGAAGAACAAGCATTTGCAATGCAATAGGTCTCGCATTTGCGAGACTTTGAGCTACTGGCATTGTAAATTACAAACAAACTTTTATTTATGTGTTGCTTTTGAAAATAGATAAATAGAAGGCATTGTCATTTGCAATGCCAATAGCTTAAAATTTCGCAAATGAGAGACCTATTGCATTGCATTGAGGGTCATACCTGCAGTGGCCATACAGTGAGTTAAGCGAGCCTTGCTGCTCGATAGAGCTCATTTCCATGGCTATATCCAGATAAAGCCCTCCTCCTTCTGCGCACCTAAGACTGACCCATCTGTGGGACATTTACTCCCAAGTCTAAATGAAAGAGAGGTCGTGGCCTCAGAGCACTGACTGCCAAAGCTCCTGACAGAGGTGAATTACAAGCGCTGCTCTGACACATCAGTGGCGACAAAGAAACACAAGATGGGCAGAAGCGATGAAACAAAGAGAGACACGTACCTGTGGGTTCTGACACTGACTCAACAAGACGACCCTGGCATCCACAGAGCCTTCAGGAAGAGGAGGGAGTGCCTCGAGGACCCCTGACGTCCACAGACCCTGCAGGGAGAGAAGGGAATGCCTCGGGAGGTACCAGCGTAGGCGGCTAAGGAGCAGCTGCAGTCCCTCCCAATCCCAGGGACCCGGATGTGACCAGGATGGTGAGGTGGACTCAGGTGCAAGCTGAGGGGAGCACACGCCTGGCCTCGCAAACACTGAGTGCTTGTGGCGCTTATTGTATTGTAAAAAAGAAAGAGTGCGGTGTCCCTGAAGGGGGCACTGTTCTCTGAATTAAAGTGAAAAAAAGAATTGGAAAGCTATGTCCCTAAAGTGGGCGCCGCGCTCCGAAATAAATAAAAATAAATAAACGGAGTGCGGTGTTCCTAAAGCGGGCGCTGTACCCCAAAATAAACATACATTTGAAACATAAATCCCCAAAAACGCACATTCATACAATAATAAAAAAGCCTACAATACGTCTTCCTATCTCCGTTATGTTCCTATCTGGCCGCACAAATAAGAATGCTTGGTTTAAACAAACATATGCTTACCAATTAGGATACAGCTACACATTACACAAAAGCACATTTACATAATAACAAATTACCCAAACAAACATGTTAGCCATTAGGAGTATTGAAGCTACCGCAATGTTAAACAGCCATTACACGAATGGTAAAAAAAGTGCTTAACTAATATTTAAAAGACACAGTGTACTGCCGCACGAAAAAGATCCAGCCCGGGTGGGCGGGGCCAAAAGGAGACAGGGCGGTAACAAGGAGGGACCAAAAAGCCTCACTCACAAGCCAAAGTCAGCGTTTAGCATCAACGTTGACGCAAGCCAGTGGAAAGGAGAGGTGGAGCCTAGACTCCACTTCTGAAATCGGCTTGATTATAAGAAGCCTCTTAGAGAGAGCAGCGCATGCGTGCTGCAACGTAGGTCTGCGAGACCTAAAAACCTTGAATTCAAAGACTAGTGGTGTCTCAGCCAGTGATTACTTTGAGCCAGTGGTTGCAGGTGAGGCCCACCGGCATTCTTTTTTTGGGAACCAGAACGTATTTCTAATTATCAGGCTTTAACCCAGGACATGAGAGAGAGAGGCAAATAAGTAGGAAGAAAAATATATGAAAGGAATTAAAAAGGGGAGAAAGCAGGATGAATAAGAGCCTAGAAGATAAAGGGGCAGAGAGAATATATCGGTGTATGAAAGCAGCATGGGGAATCACAAGTAGAAAGCCTCAATATTCAGCAACCATGACATTCAGCAGTGATGCTGGCTGCCATCTAGGAAAAAGGTGGGCCAGCATCAGCATCTTTCAGGTATGCACACTGACTTAACCAATCCATCCCTCCTTTTTGGTCTCTCGTGGCATTGTGGACTTTATAGTTGGTGGTGTCACATTTCATATGTTGCATCTCAGTGGCAGCTTTCAGTAACCCAGGGTATTGTTTCCAAATGGAGTATTTCTTTTGCAGTTTGATTTTTAAAAAATCCTCCAATTTCAGGTTGCTTCACAAAGGTCAATGCCTAGCTCTCTGGCTATTACCAAGTAGTCACAGTAGGATTTTTCAATTCAAATAAGCATGTTAAGATATACCGTAAAATGTTGGTGTAATGTGCATTTTGGGTGCAAATGCACCCTAAACCCAGATATGCCTCTTTCTTCAAGAGGCATGGAGGAAGGGATGTCAGAGAATGAATAACAAAGATGAAAAATATGTGCAAGTTCCCATTAACCCTAATCAGTGGACGGTGTACCTGCGGAGAACTTCTCAGAAAAGACGTAAGAGAAACAGTAGGACCGTACCCTGAAAACCTGTGATTATAGGTAGATTTCCAGCCATAGTTCTTAGAACGTTTGTGAGTCAGAAACACTGATTACATTAACATCAGAAAGTTACCATGGGCGAAAGTTTACGAGTCATAGACTAATATTTATTTTCTTGTGAATCAAGATTTAGGGCCTTATTTCAAGTTTGATGGATGCAGACCATCTGCAGAAGAGTGGCAGAAGTCCCATTCACCCAATGCAGAGCACTATACACCTTAAATAGGGCAAAAACGTCCCATTCACCCTATGCAGAGCACTATAAACCTTAAAAAGGGCAGATATGTCCCATTCACCCTATGCAGAGACAAATAAACCTTAAATAGGGCGGACATGTCCTTTTCAGCCTATGCAGAGCACTATAAACCTAAAATAGGGCAGACATGTCCCATTTGCCCTATGCAGAGCACTATAAACCCTAAATAGGGCGGACATGTCCCATTCGCCCTATGCAGATCATGATGAACGTTAAATAGGGCGGACATGTCCCATTCGCCCTATGCAGAGCACTATAAACCTAAAATAGGGTAGACATGTCCCATTCGCCCAAGCAGAGCACTATACACCTTAAATAGGGTGGACATGTTCCATTCACCCCATGCAGAGCTCTATAAACCTTATTTAGGACAGACATGTCACATACTCTCTATTTAAAGCACTATGAACCTCACATAGGGCAGACATGTCCCATACTCCCTATTTAGAGCACACTCAGCCAGATTCCTCAATGTCAAATTCTGCGATTTCAAAATTGCGAGAAAAAGCAAATCCCAATTTAGAAATCGCAGAATGGCATTCATGAATATTTGCGAGAAATAAAAGCGAATCGCAATCGGCCGCAATCGCCGATTGCGAGTACCCAAAAATCGGAAAAAAATTGCTGAATCGGCCGATACCCGTGTTGAAATTGCGATCTCGCAATTACCGAAATCGCAAATTGCGATCTCGCTAATTGCGAGATCGCAAAAATGGGAAGTCGCATTCTGAGCACAGTGATGACATCACAACCAGGAAGTAGGCATGTTCCACCCTCATTCAGCAGTGAGAGCCTGAAGTGGAAGCAGCATTGCCAGAGCTCCCCTCCAAAGTGCCTACAGGTGAAAACCAGGAGACACCCCAGTGCCCAGCATGTCACAGGAAGCTGCAGATGGAACTTCCACAGGAAGAAAAAGGAAAATTAAATTTTCCAAGCAAGAGCTCGAATATTTGATAGAGGGAGTCTGCAAGGACCACAATCGCCTCTTCGGTAAAGACTCCACAAGGGTGCCTGAGGCCGATAAAAGGCGGATTTGGGTGCGCATCCGCACAAAAGTGAACTCTGTGGGGGTGAACCAGCGCTCCGTGGATGAGCTTAAAAAACATTGGTACGACCTCAGAGGGCGGGCAAAGGAGAAGATCGCAGAGAGGATGGGGGAGCGTGTTGCGACAGGTGGAGAGGAGCCCACTGTTCAACCAAACACACCACTCGAGGACTGAGTAGAGGACACCATTAATCCGCAGGCATGCGTGGGTGAGATCCAGCTGGACTCCTCGCGACCCACCCAAGATACACAAGGTAAGTGCCATGCGACTGCGACCCCCTGTCCCCTAACAATGTCCATGACTCCAGATCATCCCATTTCAAACCCCAGTCATGCAGTCAAAGCACACCACAAAAGCGCTATTGCATTGTGGGACATGTAGTCTGACCACAATTACCATCTAGCCCCATAAAGCCAGGCCTGTTCAGTAAGAGTCAATCCTGCAGCGAGTCAGGGAATGGTGGCCTGCATTCATGTAGGAAGCTTAAATGTGGAAGAAACATGTCACTAATCAACGTCCACTTTACATCACAGGTGGCGCAGAAGTCCCCAGTACGGACAGCGATGCCCTTCAAATTGAGGATAACACAGAGGACACTGAGGGAAACTTACATCTATCCCCACAGCCAAGACCATCAGGGCAAGCTGCCGCACCAGCGGTCATTCCACCACCTGCCCCTGTGGACAGTGCCACCTCTGCGCCAACAGGCACAGCAGTACCACAGCACGTGACCCAACCACCAGTGGGGCTGACAACACCAGCAGCAGCACGCCGACAAACCCGCCGCCCTGCGGCTGTGAGGAGCCAGTCAAGCAGACTGGTGAGGGAGCAGCGCAATAGCACGTCCCGCGCTGGCAGGGGACCAAACGTGCGGCCAGGTGGGCTCTCTATTGAGCGCCGTATGCTCCACGTGCATCAGACACAAGCCCGTCATCTCGCGGCTATACACCTCCAACTAAACAAGACAGCCTGGAATGTTAGTCTGATGTCAGACCGCATGGAGAGGATGGCAGCTGCTATGGAGGCCAACACCCAGGCCATGTACAGCCAGCGGGACCTCAACCGGTGCAGACACCGGCAGCTGCTGACCCGCCTGTCAGCATACACGCGGTCCAATTACATTATTGGCAATGCGGCATCCCAGCTCTCGCGACGCTCCTTGGCAATGCATGTCCAAATGGTCCAGTGCTGTCAAGACGTTGCGAGAGCTCTGGAGCAGGTGACAACAGCAGTACAGGGCATGCAGACAGCTGGCCATGGCCAGGCGGGGGGGGGGGGTGACAACACTAGTGAGGCTAATTCCAGCCATAGTAGCCAGTCCTTGCCACTGGTGGTAGCACCCCGCCGCAGCAGCAGGCCCTCTGCTGCCTCACGGCCGAATCAGGAGGAAGATGTGGAAAGGAGGTTGGGAGCTTCTGCCCGGAGGCGGCATTGAACATTTGAACATTACCATGAGGGGCCATGCTGCTGCTACAAGCATGCCCTCCTCAAGAACATGGGACATATGACGCAATATGTCAATCTTGTAACAGTTTGGGGAATCCCCACTTTATTGTGCTGTAACAATAACAAATATTCTGTCTAACTTAATCTGACTCATGTCATTATTACTATTGTCGTGCATGAGTGAAGTAATGGGTGTGGAGAGTGGGTGCACTAGAAATAGTTCATGCTGATTTGGTTACGGCGCCTGTGTCCTTCTGCAGGATTCCCCCCGCGTGCGTGACGCACATTTGCAGGTGGTCGGTTGTCCCCTTCCGACTCACTGCCAGAGATATCTACAGGTATCCTGCGCTTGGTAGCAATGTTGTGGAGGATTGCACACACGGCCACGATGCGGCAGCAGACCTCTGGCTCGTATTTGATGGCCCCACCAGTCTTGTGCAGTAGGCAGAATCTGCTCTTCAAAAGGCCAAATGTCCTCTCAATGCAATTTCTTGTGCGTATGTGTGCAGCATTGTAACGCTGTTGCTGTGGTGTTGCAGGGTTGAGGTATGGGGTGAGGAGGTACTCACGGAGAGCGTAGCCGCTGTCACCTGAATGAAAGGAGCAGAGGGTGAGTGCCTGTTCTGCGCAGCTACATTATCACAGTGTACTATTGTGGGGCATGTGTACTTACCTATTAGGTGTCCTTCCCCAAAGTCTCCCCTGGCCAGTCGTGTGTGAATGCCGCTGTGCTGGAATATGAAGGAGTCATGTGTGCTCCCCGGGTAATGTGCCACTATGTCCGTGATGATTGTCTTAGCATTGCACACTATCTGGATATTGAGAGAGTGGTAGGACTTGCGGTTGCGATACATGTATTCCGTTTGTGCTGGTGGGCAGATGTGGATGTGGGTACAGTCAATGCATCCTATTACATGCGGAAATTGTGCTACGTTTTAAAATTGTGGCTTGGTGTCATTCATGTCCTGTTGGCTGGTGGGGAATGAGATTTGGTGGTGTACCCGGATCAGCATAGCCTCCAGGAAACTCCTTAGGCAATGGGACATGGTGGGCTGGGATATCCCCCCTGCAACAGCGACTATCCCCTGGAAGCTTCCGGAGGCCAGAAGGTGCAGGCTGCACCATACCTGGACATGGGTGGGCACGGCATTGGTCCTCCTTGTTGGGTGCTGCATCAGGGGGTCTAGTTCCCGGATCAGCTTGATGATCATTGCCCCATCCAGGCTGTACTTAGCGTAAATTTGCTCCCTGGTTTGGCCCAGAAGGGTGACCCGCTGGCGGAATATCCGCTCCTGGATCCTACGTCTGTTCCGTGCTGCTGGCTGTAGCCTTCGCCGCCTGACCCCATGTAGAGTCCTGGCATTGTGAGAGTCCTCATGCTCCAGCTGCATATCCTTAACCCTTTCGATGCTGATGACGAGCTCAGCTCGTCATCACCCACGGGTGTCGTGTGCTGATGACGAGCTGAGCTCGTCATGGTGCCACTAAAATGGCATTTTCCAGCACAGGGGGGGGAAAACGCCCAGCAGCCATGTGGTTAAGTGTGTTTGGTCAGGCCTGCACATGTTGGTAGTTTGTAATCGCTTTTTTGAACACATTTTTTTCCTTACTGGTTACCACCTGGTTTGGGTTCTCCTTAAATTACGCGTCGCAAATAGCGATTTTCTGGATTTTCGCAATCTGTAATTTTTCATGAATAGCGATTGCGATTGTTTTGCGATTTCGCAGATTAATTAGCAGATTCCCTGGTTTCTCGCAATTTCAGAATCGCAAATGGGCTTCTTCCAGGTTTCTGTGAATTTATTTGCGAAATCGCAATTTTTCTTTAGCGAATTCGCATTTTTAGATTTTACACTGTCATGAATTCCTTTTAATCAAATTGCGATCGCAATTGCTTATTCACAGCTATTGCAATCGCAATTTGGCTTCATGAATCTAGCTGTATAAACCTTAAATAGCGAAGACCAGACCTCTGCCGTTTGTGTCAAACTTTATATCAGTCCCTCAGTCATTCGACTTCCTCTTGCTCGTAGAAGCAGGTTTATGAGCACATTAATACCTTGGGATGTTAGTTGTAGATCAAGGGTGCAGATTTTTTTCGAGATCTTTCCTTTCTGAAACGTTTCCTTGGGGTCTACTAAATGAGCTTCTCCTTTCCTATTAGTGTACCAGCTCTGCAAAGATCTCTCGCTAATGACCCTGGGGAAACATTCTGCCTCTCGACCACCGCCTCTTGCTTTTACGACAGTTATTAGAATTGCTTTATGACTTCCCTTTGCTCGGTGTCCACGAATGCTGCGCATAATTATTAATATACTTCCCACAATCAATATTGTAGCTCCTACATTTTAATAATGCTAACCTTTGAAACGTAAGGTAATTAATAGACGATTGAGGTAAAACTGCAGTATTATCAAGAATGATATCGAGGATGCATATGAATAGTTTTTTTTTCTATGGTTACGTATATTTTACTTTTAGGCAAACTCAGGAAATTGTGAACAGTCTTTTGCAGATACAAACCTCTTAAGAATTTCCAGATAAGTATTCAGTGGCAGCTACTTTACTAAAGCTGAGGTTGAGTGTTGCCAATCTGCTCAGCGTGCAGTGGAAAAAATTTAAATAAAATGATAATACCAAAACATTAATATCATTTTTTTTTCTTTCTGGGACTCCGTGCCATGTCGGGCGGGGCAGGGCTGGGCTCACTGCCATGAGAGGGAGCGGGAGTGGTTTGCACTCCCTTCCTAAGTGCGCATGAGGCCTGCCAAGCAGTCATAAGCAATGACCATGTTTTCCACTAGGCTGTGTTGCACAGCCTGATGGAGAACATGCCCAGGTTCACAGGCAAGGCCAGACTAGCCGTAGCGGGCATTGGGCGTTTCTCCGGTGGGGGCCGGTTTTGGCCCCCTGGGGGTCAGTTTTTGTTACCCGGGCCAGTTTTATCAGCCCCCAGTAACAAAAGCAGCTGCAGTGTTTTCCACCATCTCACCCCACCCCGGCGGCCAATCCGACTCAATTGCCACGCCCGATTTGCGTTCCCAGTCTGCCCTGCTCACAGGCACTACCTGAGCTGCCAAACAGGCTGTTCAAACCAATCACGATACTGCTCATGCAGCGTCATGATTGGCTGGGGCAGTCTGGGAGTCTGGGAGCCTGGGCGCTTCCGGTGCTGGCAAGGACATAGGAGAGGCTTGTGGTAGTAAGTTTGTTTTATTTATTTATTCACCCCACGCCCATTACCTTTGTTCCAAGCCACCACTGTAAATATTCCAACATATACAATGGTATAGGGACTGCAGAAGTGATCCATTTCAAGAAGACAAATTGCTCTGCCATTTAAGCCATGAAGGCAGACACAGCAGTTTCCTCAAGTCCTTGTGCATTGATTAAACAGGTATCATTGTTCCGAGCACTGTTTTCGAAGTTGGATTCAGCTAAAAATGCCTATTGCAATGTGCAAAATAGTCTTTCTCAATATCTTTCAGGATACATGCACAGTGGATACTCACTGAACGGTTTTGTCACCAGGAAGGATATGCAACTATTTTTAGGTCTCGCCTCTCAATGCGCTTGCGCATTGAGCTTGCGAGAATATAGGGGCTTAAACAGAGTTTTAACCATCTGGGCGATTCCATGCAGTGCCCGTAAAAATCGAGCTCAATGCCAAGCGCGGTGACCTAAAATGCGCGTGCACATGTAAGCCAGCCATCTGCCGCCAGCAGCTTCACTTCAGTTGAAAGGCATTCCTCTCCGCCCCCTGCTGCATCAAAGGCTTTTGGCCGTGTCGCATTTCTCCTCCCCCCTCCCCACGCAATGCCAAGAGCTTTCACTTTCACGGCCGCCAGGCCGTGTCTCTTGTTTCTCCTCCCCCATTCACCCTCCCCACTCGCTCATCCAAGGCTGCTCACTCTCCTTCTCCCCCACCCCCACCCCATCCGACTTGTCTTCATTTCGCGCCGATTTTTTTTGCGGGCCCTGTCTCTCGTTTCTCCTCCCCTCTTCCCCCCTTCCCCCCTCCCCACTCGCTCATCAAAGGCTGCTCACTCCCCATCTCCCCCGCCCCCAACCCCATCCGACTTGTCTTCATTTTGCGCCGATTTTTTTTCCCAGCCGCCAATGCTTGTTTTTATTTTCTACTGATTGTTTAGATCTCGCTTATTTCTCCGCAGCTTAATGAATAGTTGCCTCCTGCAATATTACTGTATCAGCCACGGTTCAGAAAATAACACTTTACTCGGAAGCAGACTTGTGCTTGTTTATCCCCTGATGGCATCCAATGTATAATCATTCATTTGTGAATTCATTCTTACCCATCCGAATGTTTATTCCTCTATTTGTGTGCACATTGCCTCGAATATGTGGGCAGCTGTGGAGCAGCTAAGGAGGCTATGTACCCTCACAGTGGCACCTTCAAGTCAAGGGTTGGAAACCCGGCACTGCAGAGTCTGCTTTTCATCCTTCCTGAGTCAAGACAAAGAAAACAATTTCGTTGTGTAGTCATGCATAGCCTTTTATCCTTCGTATCTCGATACAGATTTGGGGTCATGCAACTGCTGTTCAGTTTGCGATGAGTCTTGCACAATCATTATTTTATAATTTGTCATTATGCATCAGGCCACGGTCAGGAGCTATAAGGAGTTCTGGAAATATTGTCTTACTAGTTACCTGATGGTTCTGGTGTGACAGGCTTTTCACAGAGAGGTTCGGATCTCAAGCATTAAAAATATTTGTTTCGAAAACGAGGTCAAACTGTACATGTTTTGCAGGCAGTTCATTACCAGAATTGACAAACTATTCCCATACTTAACTCCCTTGCATAGGACCTAGGAGCATCGCTTCTCCACATCAGTAAATCCTTTCTTTCCCTATAGAGAGGGTGTCCACTCCATCTGGATGTTCTAGAGCTCAGAGTTCCAGAGCCCATGCAGCACCTGTAAGCAGCCTTCTTTCTTTCTTTCCTTCTTTCTTTCTTTCTTTCTTTCTTTCTTTCTTTCTTTCTTTCTTTCTTTCTTTCTTTCTTTTTTTCTTTCTTTCTTTCTTTCTTTCTTTCTTTCTCTTTTTCTTTATTTCCCATCTATATTTTGTTGTTGCCTTCTTTCCTATTTTTTCATTCATTCTTTCTTTCTTTCATTCCTTTTGCCTTCTTTTTTCCCTTTTTGCTTTTTCTGCTTCTTTCTTCATTTCTTGCCTTCTTCATTCTTTTTCATTTTTCTTACTTTTCCTCTTTCCTTTCCTTTCCTTTCCTTTCCTTTCCTTTCTTTTCCTTTCCTTTCTTTTCCTTTCCTTTCCTTTCCTTTCCCTTCCTTCTGTCTTTCTTTCCTTCTTTCTCCCTTTCTTCTCTTTCCTTCTATCTTCCATTTTGTCTACCTTGCCCTCCTTCCTTCCTTTTTTGTCTTTCTTTTTCCCTTTTTTATCTTCCTTCCTTCCTTCCTTCCTTCCTTCCTTCCTTCTTTCCTTCCTTCCTTCCTTCCTTCCTTCCTTCCTTCCTTCTCTCCTTCCTTTCTGTCTCCCTTGCTTTCTGCTGAGTTCACGTGCTCCAGCTTTGGTTGGAACTTAAGTGAATCTATCGATCGCCCTCCCTCTATTTATCTATCGCCCTCACTCTATCTATCTATCGCCCTCACTCTATCTATCTATTGCCCCTCACTATATATATCTATCGCCCTCACTCTATCTATTGCCCTCCCTCTAAATGAAGGAAGGGACATTTTCCTGGAGGCACATCATCACAACCAATCTTACCCCAGGCGATACTTTAAAGAGGACCCAATTTTGGTGTTTCCTCTATACCATTGCAGGAAATCCAACAATATTTTTTTATAACGCATACAGCTCCAGCATCCAATTTTCAGGAGGTAGCTACAAGACGTCATCTTTTTCCACAAGTGCTTCAATGGCTTTCCATTTCTTCTAGCCACCTTTAACTCGTGAACCCTAAAGTACAATAGAGCTTAGGCCACTTGTAGAAATCCCATTCATTATCCCATTCATTATCCCACTCAATGCTACCAACGTAGTTTCTTTCACCGCCTCAAACGTTGGCATAGTTTTTGCTTTTCCCTAGCCAGTGTAGCTTTCGACCCCCTACTCTGCAGCCATCCTTCTGTCCCTTGAGAACCAATCAGTGGTCCCTCCTTAGGCCCCCATTAGGAGATTCCTGAAGTTATGGCAAAATCTGGGCAAGGGGCTAATTGATGTTTCCACACTGATTTCCATATGCATGGGACCCCATAATTTCTGGCAGTTTAGCATGGAGAAATATATTCAGGGTTTTGCCGGTGGATTTGTTGCTAGCAAATATACAGGACTCATACACCCGGAATACCAGGTGCGTTAATCCCATAGCACTTGTTCTTCTCAATCTGGCCAGCAACCACGGTCAGAATCAGGAACACCTGGCCACTTGTCATGGTGGCACGAGGGACCCACCTTGGCAATGAAGTTTTAAGCTACGATCCACGCTGCCCCCAAAGCTTGACCTTCCCTGAGGCTTTCACCTCCTTTAGAATTACCAGCTGAGCACTCAAGTGACAGGCAGGGCCTCTTTTTTAGCTTGCTCCTATATCAGTCTCTGTAATAATGGTCGGCCATTTCATACTCACCCACTATCAGCCAGGTGACTGACTGCATGGCCATTGACCTAAGGCTTGGTGGCCAAATTCCCGCTCGCAAGCAACTATGGTGACATTTTGTCTATTGCCGCTGGAGTCAACTCCCACAACAAAGCACAGAAGCCCCCCTAGGTTTATGCCTTGAACTAAGAAAACCTATATTCATCGCCATACATTTAATATCAGTACCTTTAAAAGCTTCAATATATGGTCTCCTTTAAGAGGGTGCATGTTCAACACCTGCATAATTGGCCAGCTGTCGGACCAGAATATAAAGATGTGCCCCTCGACTCTGAAAGATTTACTGGGAACAGTTTTAGAAAGCTAGTGTTCGTGCTCAAAGTGTTGCTCGCCAGGCACTTCATGAGACCGCACTTCTTGCCCAGGGTGGCCAGAGAACCACCCCTGCCAGCTGCCTCTAACCCTGCATCGGGTATCAGGGGCTCATGAGACAGTGACATCATGTTATACTCTCTCAAGAATTCACCCCACTCTTTTAGATCATCACTCGGCCCTATTGGTAGCAGAGCATGATGCTTCTTATCTTTAAACCCCACCGAGCTATTGAAAAGCGCCTGGAAAAGGCCTCTCCATAGACACGAGCATTGGTGCAACATTGAGCTGTTCCAGGAAGGGTTGCAGCTCTGCAGACCCACTACCGTGGATGGGGCACGGCATGTATCTGCTGTCTGCAACGTTGTGATAATTTGCTTGGCAGCCAACGGTACATGTGACCGTGTTAATCTGAATGTCCAACAAGCATTGCAAAACCAAAAGGTCTGGCCTCTAAAACCAGCATAGATTTTTTTTGCAAACATGCAATAAAGATTAACAGTGAAACTGTAAAAAAAGTAAAGATGCTGCTGTCTTAAGATGGTGCACCTGTTTACAAAACGAAGTAAGTAACGAATGAACCATTGCAAATGTATATTAAAAACAAGCATAAGCAAAGCCAGTTGGTCTGGCCTTTCGGACCCAATGGATTTTAGCCATGCTGTATATCATCCCCAGAGTAATGGAAGCAGCACAAAGGGCAGGAGGTGGGGGGAGAAGCAAAGGGGGAGAGGGAAAAATGTGAAGCGGAATGGAAGAGAAGCACATGAGCGAGAAATCAACATGGAGAAGTACATAGGGGCGAGTGCAACATAGAGTGATTGGAGAGAAGTACACAGGCAAAAGAAAACAATACAGAGTGCGGCCGGGGGAGAGACGTACATGATGGAGGCAGCAGGAAAACACGTGCACTTTCATGGAGTGCTTCACCCAAAAGTAAAAACTTAGAGCTTGAAAAACAAGCCGTTGGTGGACACAAATAATTCATCCCTGCTCCAAGGGAGAGACAAACACAAGGTAATGAATAAAAAGTAAGCAAATGAGATTGGCAGTAGTTAATCAATGGTTGTATCCTTGCCAGCTCTACTGCAGTCTCACAGGTATTGATTCATCAAATTCCTTTCTGGGTAGTATAATCATTTTGCATTGTCTCCCCTTATTTTTGGACACCAGTGCTAGGCCTCAAATATGGGAAAAGGAAGTTCCTTAAATGGCCCCTACCTCTCAACATTGTCTGTTGTTTACCCGTGTTCTCCAGTGGCATTTTAATTTTTTTTAGGGGATTGCATAATTTGCTGAAGTGTAATTATGTGAAATTACAGCAGAATTATACAAGGTTGCATGGAATTTCGTGAGGAGTATAACCCTGCATTTAGCAATATTTTCTAAGTGCAATAAGCATTCAAGGGTACACTGAGCAAACAGTGTTAAACTCAACAGAACACAAAGAGCAGCAGCCTGTGCTGTTGTGGGTGGCACACTTGCATACATTTTGGTAATTTCACTTCACAAGAGTAACACAAAATTTCCAAAACTATTCAGATTACTCCAGTGTAATTAAAACTTCAGCCAGGCATAGTATTTTTCTTTCAGGTTCCTTAGACCTGTTGTCTCCATGTGCTCCTTGTAGTGGGTTCTGCAACCTATTCTAAACCTTTCATTAAGGTCTATCCAAAGCCCTTTTAGAGGCCCATGGGGCATGCAGGTGGGTCCAACCATGTTGGTTGAGGACTTTTATTTCTGATATTCCAAGACCTGACCTACTGTGAATGCCACTCAACTGGGCCAAGGACCCCTTCAGCACTTGACCCTCAGTGGTAGCCGTGGTCAAGCAGTCAAGACTCCCTTGGGGGGATGTAGATACAGGTCAGTATGCATGACTCTGAACTCAAAGTGCAAGCAATACGAACAGTAATCAATGTCTGGTCAAATACTTGCTTTTATAAGAAAAGTAGTATTTTATTTTTAACTCTTAACATGCAAAGCAGCATGACATTCAGTAGCAACAACACAATTCCCTTTGAGGTTGGAGCTCTAGTCATTGTCTGGCAAATCTCTCTCCCACTCTCCTTGATGTAACGTATTCAGGGTTATTACCCATTCACTGGTGACGCAATCGGGAGATGTAAACTATTATGTCATACTCAAGAGTTCTCCCTTTGACTCTTTAGGAATTATATAAAAGTCTCTATGGTGCCGTAGCACCATTAACAGAGTCCCCTGGGGTCCAATTGACCTAGTTCATGTCATACAAGCTCTTGCATAATGGAAGACTTCAGTGATGAAGCACGTGTCTTCAACACACACCTGTGAGTCCTGCTCAGTTCAGAGAAGACTGACTTCTTGCAGCCTATGCTGCAGCACCCAGTGACACAGACTCTCTTTACTGGGCAGCAGTGCCAGTGGTCTCTGAGTTGTCAGAGCAGTTCTACACTCGGAAAGACACAGTATGTTGACTTCCCTCAATGGGTGGGAAGGGAATCCTTTCTTCAGCTCCTGACTGTAGCCAGCGAGGGCATGAAGTCATCCATGACATCTTCGACAGTCCTCTATGGAGGTGTATAGGTATATATGGTGAGGTGTTCCTCGCAGTGTGGATACAACCTTCAGATTTTAGCCTCAGACTTTACTTTGGGAGACTGACCAAACCCTTTACTGATGTTGATACTGGCAACCCATCCTAGCATATCGGGTTTTTTAGAAATGGGATCCCTGGCTGCCCAGGGCTTGCGCCAAAGTCAGTCAGAGACCACCACTCCTAAGTCAGGGCAAGGGAGTTACACGCCAAGATAACCCCTGCTCACCCTCTAGGTAACGTGGCGCGAGCAGCAAGGCTAAACTTGGAGGCGATGTGAGTTAAGTATTTGCGCACGCACCCCCAGCAACAACAACCAAGGCCCACCACAAAGGAAACTCCACACAAGGTTATATATAAAAATAGCCTTTGTATTACACCAAAACACATTAGATAAAACACACACTTTACAATGTGCCAACAGGCACGGGCAGAATTTACAAGGGATGTGTACAAGACAGGGCCACATGGACCACTGTCAGGAATCAGCACTTTTAGAACTGAGCACTAGGTAGAATTAGAATACAAATCACTGTAGCACAAAAGTAGAACATAAAGTACACAACCAGTAACTACTGGTAACCAGGACCTCACTAGCACCACCTGTACTAGGAGAACAACCACCTAAGTATCACAATACCTGTAGGGGTGTAAACACATAACATATGATGCATAACATACATTCAGAGGTGTAAGGGAGGAAACACATGACGCCTAAACACATTCAGAGGTGTAAATAACACGTGATGCATAAAAAACATTCAGCGGTGTAAGAGCAAGGCACATGACGTATAAAAACACGTTCAGAGGTGCAAGCACGAGCAATTGCACAAAACTCACATTAGTCACCACCTGTGACTGTCCCTAGGCTCTCTGGCCTTCTTGGGGCTAGGACGCCCTGTGTCCCTGTGTCAGGGGCCTAAACGTGGCAGCTGCCCACGAAGTGCTGGGCAGCTGTGTGAAGGTGCTGGGGCCAACGTTGGAGCCTCACAGGCTCTGAATAAACAAAATGTCCCCCTGAGCCTCTCTGGGCTCTAAAACAACAATGTGGGACTCAAGAGCCTCTCTGGGCTCTTCAAAACAACTGATGCCCCTACGAGCCTCTCAGGCTCGAAACACCATGTGGGCTGTGAGCCTCTTGGGCTCAGGATACAAAATGCCCTCCTTGAGTCTCAGTGGGCTCGCAAAGACAATGGTGGCGGCTGAGCCCCTCGTGGCTCAAAGAACAAATGCCCCTTCGTTGGAGTTGCCTGCTCTCTTGCAGAGCAACTCTGGAAATGGCCAACTGCACCACCACAAGAGCCTCGCTGGGCTCTCAGCAAGCGAAAAGGCCCCACTGGTTGGAGCGGTCCCCTGGCAACCGGGGCCGCTCTGCACACAACGCGGGAACTGTCCCACACTCGGGGATAGAGCACTGGGGGGGCGGGCACCGGCAATGTGCCCCGACGCCTCCCCCTTCTCTGGGCAACACTGCTTCACTCACCGGGACTCTGGCGGGCGGGGGCGCCTCCTCGGCGCGGCTCCTCTGCTGTGTCGCCAGGGGACACTCCTAGGCGTCCCCAGACCGGGGGAAGCAGAAGGGAGACTCGCCTGTCCTGCCCTCGTCCGGGCGTCTTGTGCCTGCCTTCCGGGTCGCGGCTGCAGCCAACAGCAGAGACTGGAGGCGGGACTTTCGGGTCCCTGTAGGCAGCGCGGCGGCCCGGCCGGGTCTCCCGGGCTGCGGCGGCGATTTAAACACGGAGTGGGCTCCCGTGTTAATGAAATATAAAGCGAGGTGGGCACTCGCTGTGGGGGCCAACAAACCAGTGGGCAATGCGCTGAAAATCGGCAAAAACGGGTCCAATGCCGGGTGGGCACCGGCCTTTACAAATAAAGCGCTCCCCAGCGCTACAGCCAAAATAAAGCGCTCTTAAGCACTAGAAGCAGAACAAAGCGCTCCCAGGCGCTAGGAGGAAAATGCAAGCGCTTCTAGGCGCTGGGGGACCCAAAAGCCCAGGGACCAGCACCAAAGCTCGATAGGTAGGTAGGGGGGGCAAGCCTGGGCCCAGAGCCAGCTCACTGGGTCTCCAGGCAGGGAGACACTCCAAGTGGCGGTCCTCTGCCCCAGCAACAGCAGCAACCCCCTCAGGCAGGATCCTGGTAGAGGACAACATCTGTGGGGACACAGCCCCATTTTTATACACATAGATCCTTTGTCTGTAGGTGCAGGGTGGGGGGAAACCAGTCGCAGCTGGGTTTGAAGTACCCTTGATAGCTCAACCACCCATTTCATTCACTGGCAGGGCTAGGGTCATCAGTCGCACCCCAGGGGGCGGAGCCAGCATTGTCTGGGGAAAACCCAGCCTCATTCAGGACACAGGTACACTCCTCCCCAGCCATCAGCATGCTAATCTCCACACTCACCACCGGGCAGACCCATCATAACTCATGGAGCCTGGCATCCCAGCCAGCTCCAGCCAATCACACGCCAGCACCTTCACAGCACATACACAGCCATGTCTAGAAGTGGCACTTCCCCACTAGACACATACACGCTGCACATACCATTGCGCAGCATTCACTCTCACAAATTCGCAGATACCAAACTCGAGCATGCACGTCTCACGCATCAGGAACTACCAGGGACACAGACATTCCCCATGCATTCCTATGGGAGGGCAGGCCAACCTCACTCCACGCACTCAGAGTGAGCACACACTTTCCACTGGGACACAGTGAAAGTGCGCACAAACCAAAAATCACCATCACCAGGTCACCATTTAAAGCAAAAAGTTTAGGGGTGAACCTGCCAGAAGGGCCAAGTCCAACCCAACCCCCTTCCAGCCAAAACGCAGGGGAGAACAATCACCACCATGATGGACTTCCCTGCTTGGGGCGATAGAACACGGACGCGGGCCTGCAACTGCAGGGACACCCCCCTGTTCTACGCCACGGTGAACCCATGGGATTCCTTGTCAAAACAATGTCTGGACCAACTGGGCTACCCCACTGGTACTCCCGAGCTGTCAGCGGCCAGGACCAGGCCCTGGGCCACCTAGGTGCCACCGGTCCTTGCCTACTCACAGAGCGGGGGGTAGTAACCCCTGGCACATAGTAGCCATTCTCCACCCTTCCTGTCTGCAAGACAGGACTAGACTGCCACTGGTTCTCCAGCCTAGGGTCAACACCCTCAGGCGGACCAGGAGTCTCAGGGAAGGCTCTCCTCCCCCTACCTCTTCTTCTAGGGTTCCTCCTCCTCCTGCGAGGGGTACCCTAACAACGCCACTCCAACCCAGGGTTTTACCCCTCAGGTTGCCCCGGGGTCAGAGGTGGGCTCTCCCACCCTCTGCACCCCCTTCCAGAGGTCTGCCCTCTCCCAACTGGAGAGGTTCCTCTGGAAGAAGAACCGGTCAGGACACTAGTTACAGTCGTCCTACCCTTCAGGTCAGGCTGATCCTGAACCTGGCCTCCCAACCTCCGGTCTAAAACCTTTGGCGGAATAATTGCCTGGCACTCCAGGACTTCTGGGGACTCATACACCATCCACCTGAGGCTGACACATGACCCATGTGTCGTGTGACTGTCTGCCTGGCGCAGATCTCCCGTCTCCTGTCCACCTGACAGTGCGCAGAGATACCACAGCACGAAGTGGTGTCACCATTAGGTATAGGCGAATTTTGCGAATCTCGCGTTCGCGAATTTTGCGGATTTGCGAACTCGCAATCCGCAAAATCCGCGAATTCCCGCGAATTTGCGGCTTTTTTATTTTTTATGTTCGCACGGGTTTCTGCAAGTTTGCGAGGGTTTTGTACAATTTCGCAAATTGCGAAATTGTACAAAACGTGTGCGAACTTGCAGAAACCCGTGCAAACACAATGTGCCCAGTAGGGTATGTGCCTCTTGTGTGAATAAAAGGTCAGAGAAAGATCAGTTCAGCAGATGAAGAGAAAGAAGCTCGGGTATTGCGCTCGTGAAAGTCAAGGATGCAAAGCCTATCCAGCATCATAGCTGATTTTCCACTGTAGATTTGGGAAGAAGGCACACCTGTCCAGCCTCGACGACGCTCACGATTGTTTTTGGGCTAATGAATGAGTCACTGAATTTGAGCATCAACTAGTTCGAGCGACCATGTGTGTGTTACTATGCAATCGCCCCGAAGGGCGCAGGGGTCCCTTGAGTGAGCTGCAGACCTGTGCCCAGCCATGCAACTAATTTACAATGGCGCCAGCAAGCTGCCAGCGCCGTTGTAAAATAGTTACAAAGTTAGCTTGCACAGGAAGCACTTAGATAAAATAAAGCAGCACCTGCTTCGTTTTATCTAGTGGTTCCTGTGCAAGCTAACTTTGTAACTATTTTACAACGGCACTGGCAGCTTGCTGGCACCATTGTAAAATAGTTGCATGAGTGGGGGTTCAACTTTTGAACCCGTTACGTTCGCTGATTTTTTTTGCGGATTTTGCGGGAAATCCGCAAAATTCGCGGGTTGCGGATTTCCCAAAAATCTTCAAAATCCGCGAGCGTAACGGATTTCCCGCTCACACCTAGTCACCATGGTCACTGCACGGGATCCTAGCCCAACTGGGTAGTCCCTGACCCACTGGTCCTTCCACTGGGGAACTCCCCCAATCACTCCTCACTTCGGACTTCTGTGCCCTCCCTCCTGGAGTAGCAATGCCGGACACTGGAACCCTTGGAGCTCTAGTTACAGATGCTCCAGGTTCCCTAGACACTAGGAGATCCTCCTCAAGTGTACTAACAGGACAGCCTAGGTCCCTAACCTGGTGTTCCCTCAAGAAACCACCCAGGTTCTGAGATAGGGCTTTGGGCCTTTGGGGACTCTCAGCCTCCCGCTGACTCCTGCTCCACTGAGCCAGGTAGTCAGCCCCTCCACCCCTCTCACTATACTGGGACCTAGCTGGGCTACACTGAGCCTCTTCCACCACGCCGGGCTGGAAGATACCTATACCACTACTGTTGGACTCACCCACTAGGGACTCTAAAGAACATCTGGCCCTCTCCCAGCAGTCTGCTTCCGCTGCAAGCTGACATGCGTCAGAAAATCCACACCCCAACAGGTGTTGGCACAACTCTGGTGAACAACAACTTAGCAGGTGCTTTGACAATCAGACCAAACAAGACGTCAAAATCATCTTTCGTGTGAACCTGTACCCAAGCCCACAGTGTATCACAACATTCATTCTCAAACTCCTCCCAGGACTGGTGAGACAGTTTCTTACTGTCCCTGAACTTCACCCTTAACTCCTCCTCTGGGGAAACAGGTACCAGACTGGGGGAACTGGGACTGGGATTTCCTACACTGAAATCTATATAGCTGCCACCACTGGATCCAACCCACCCTGGGGAGTCCAGAAAATTAAAACTGCGTGCAGGGGATAGTCTACCCTCCAGAGCTACTTTGAATCTGGTGGAGGCCCTCTCAGCCTCCTCAATCCTTTCCTGCGCTAAGACCCTCTTAGTCTCTAGCTGTGGCTTTCTAACGCCCAGCTGTGCCATGGCCTGGGCATGCTCTAACCTGAGCTTTTCTAAAGCCAGCTGGTGCTCCCTTTCTCTCCTCCTGTCTTCCAACTCCTCTGGGGACAGGGAAAGGGATGAGGCGCTGCCTCCTACGCTGGACCCAGCAAGGGACTCCCTATCTATGGGGTCCTCCCTATCTGCTGGTGTCCCTGTACTCTCATTTTCTTCCTCCTCCTCAGACTCTTCAGGGCTCCCCTCAGACCCACCACCCTCATGGTGTGAGACCCGGGCCCTCTCCTCACTGTGCTCACGCTCCCAGTCATCCTTCTGCCATTGGATCAGGTTACCCCTAAGTTGGGACTGGGTGTCTGACTCATTCACTGCAATGTCTATCTCTTCGCAAAACTCTCTCAGCTCATGCATAAACAGACCCCAGACATTAAAGGCAGACTCCATCTTGGCAGGATGCTCACAGACACGTGCACACAGGAGACTTAACTGTCAGAGCTGAAGCAAGAGTACCAAATTTACTAAGATTCAGTGAGCTCCCTAGAGAACTCACCCTTCACTTGTCTTGTGCCACACACCACTCATTCACACACAACCCCCCCCTCGGACTGGTAAGGCAGTTTCTACCACCCCTGATTCCTCAACCTGACCACATGTGACACAGGTACCAAACTCTGGGTGCGGGGCAGGGGAAAAAATGTACTGGACACAATTAAACAATGATACCTTCAGGAAAAAAAATTAATGGAACTTCAAAAACAATTATCCCCGAAATGTGGTCTTCTAAAATGCAGAGTTTTGTAGTGTGGCCAGTTGCCACTGTGGTACAACGCAAACACAAATCCTTATCCTCACCGCTTGCCGCCAATGTTAGACATGGGATCCCTGGCTGGCCAGGGCTTGCGCCAAAGTCAGTCAGAGACCACCACTCCTAAGTCAGGGTAAGGGAGTTACACGCCAAGATAACCCCTGCTCACCCTCTAGGTAACGTGGCACGAGCAGCAAGGCTAAACTTGGAGGCGATGTGAGTTAAGTATTTGCGCACGCACCCCCAGCAACAACACCCAAGGCCCACCACAAAGGAAACTCCACACAAGGTTATATATAAAAATAGCCTTTGTATTACACCAAAACACATTAGATAAAACACACACTTTACAATGTGCCAACAGGCACGGGCAGAATTTACAAGGGATGTGTACAAGACAGGGCCACATGGACCACTGTCAGGAATCAGCACTTTTAGAACTTAGCACTAGGTAGAATTAGAATACAAATCACTGTAGCACAAAAGTAGAACATAAAGTACACAACCAGTAACTACTGGTAACCAGGACCTCACTAGCACCACCTGTACTAGGAGAACAACCACCTAAGTATCACAATACCTGTAGGGGTGTAAACACATAACACATGATGCATAACATACATTCAGAGGTGTAAGGGAGGAAACACATGACGCCTAAACACATTCAGAGGTGCAAATAACACATGATGCATAAAATACATTCAGCGGTGTAAGAGCAAGGCACATGACGTATAAAAACACATTCAGGGGTGCAAGCACGAGCAATTGCGCAAAACTCACATTAGTCACCACCTGTGACTGTCCCTAGGCTCTCTGGCCTTGTTGGGGCTAGGACGCCCTGTGTCCCAGTGTCAGGGGCCTAAACGTGGCAGCTGCCCACGAAGTGCTGGGCAGCTGTGTGAAGGTGCTGGGGCCAACGTTGGAGCCTCACAGGCTCTGAAAAAACAAAATATCCCCCTGAGCTTCTCTGGGCTCTAAAACAACAATGTGGGACTCAAGAGCCTCTCTGGGCTCTTCAAAACAACTGATGCCCCTACGAGCCTCTCAGGCTCGAAACGCCATGTGGGCTGTGAGCCTCTTGGGCTCGGGATACAAAATGCCCTCCTTGAGCCTCTCTGGGCTCTCAAAGACAATGGTGGCGGCTGAGCCCCTCGTGGCTCGAAGAACAAATGCCCCGTCGTTGGAGTTGCCTGCTCTCTCGCAGAGCAACTCTGGAAATGGCCAACTGCACCCCCACAAGAGCCTGGATGGGCTCTCAGCAAGTGAAAATGCCCCACTGGTTGGAGCGGTCCCCTGGCAACCGGGGCTGCTCTGCAGACAACGCGGGAACTGTCCCGCACTCGGGGATAGAGCACTGGGGGGGCGGGCACCGGCAATGTGCCCCTACGCCTCCCCCTTCACTGGGCAACCCTGCTTCACTCACCAGGACTCTGGCGGGCAGGGGCTCCTCCTCAGCGCTGCGCCTCTGCTGTGTCTCCCGGGGACACTCCTAGGCTTCCCCAGACCGGGGGAAGCAGAAGGGAGACTCGCCGGTCCTGCCCTCGTCCGGGCGTCTTGTGCCTGCCTTCCGGGTCGCGGCTGCAGCCAATAGCAGCCCTGGGAGACTGGAGGCGGGACTTCCGGGTCCCTGTAGGCAGCGCGGCGGCCCGGCCGGGTCTCCCGGGCTGCGGCGGCGATTTAAACACGGAGTGGGCTCCCGTGTTAATGAAATATAAAGCGAGGTGGGCACTCGCTGTGGGGGCCAACAAACCAGTGGGCAATGCGCCGAAAATCGGCAAAAACGGGTCCAATGCCGGGTGGGCACCGGCCTTTACAAATAAAGCGCTCCCCAGCGCTACAGCCAAAATAAAGCGCTCTAAAGCGCTAGAAGCAGAACAAAGCGCTCCCAGGCGCTAGGAGGAAAATGGAAGCGCTTCTAGGCGCTGGGGGACCCAAAAGCCCAGGGACCAGCACCAAAGCTCCCTAGGTAGGTAGGGGGGTAAGGCTGGGCCCAGAGCCAGCTCACTGGGTCTCCAGGCAGGGAGACACTCCAAGTGGCGGTCCTCTGGCCCAGCAACAGCAGCAGCCCCCTCAGGCAGGATCCTGGTAGAGAACAACATCTGTGGGGACACAGCCCCATTTTTATACACATAGATCCTTTGTCTGTAGGTGCAGGGTGGGGGGAAACCAGTCGCAGCTGGTTTTGAAGTACCCTTGATAGCTCAACCACCCATTTCATTCACTGGCAGGGCTAGGGTCATCAGTCGCACCCCAGGGGGCGGAGCCAGCATTGTCTGGGGAAAACCCAGCCTCATTCAGGACACAGGTACACTCCTCCCCAGCCATCAGCATGCTAATCTCCACACTCACCACCGGGCAGACCCATCATGACTCATGGAGCCTGGCATCCCAGCCAGCTCCAGCCAATCACACGCCAGCACCTTCACAGCACATACACAGCCATGTCTAGAAGTGGCACTTCCCCACTAGACACATACACGCCGCACATACCATTGGGCAGCATTCACTCTCACGAATTTGCAGATACCAAACTCGAACATGCACGCCTCATGCATCAGGAACTACCAGGGACACAGACATTCCCCATGCATTCCTATGGGAGGGCAGGCCAACCTCACTCCACGCACTCAGAGTGAGCACGCACTTTCCACTGGGACACAGTGAAAGTGCGCACAAACTAAACATCACCATCACCAGGTCACCATTTAAAGCAAAAAGTTTAGGGGTGAACCTGCCAGAAGGGCTAAATCCAACAGGGTTGCCATGGAACGTGATTATTCAGTCGCAGGCTCTTCCAGCACTAGCATCTCTGCCAGACGGTCACAAGTCCTGGCACTCCTTGAAGTGGTATGTTTAATGGTGGCCCCCTCTGGCATATGAGATCTATACAGCACGATGTTATGAGCATTGCAAGACCCGTATGGTGTTTAACATAGCCTAGGGCAATCCTCTCCTTGCAATCGGGGGTCGCTGAAAACAGTCCTGCACATGGGCAATGACCAGATCAGTGCACAGCCAAGTCCTCACACCTCTCACAAGGATTCCTCATGGTAGGGCTCCCCAGTCGATCTTGCTCCTTCCAATGCTCTCCTCTTCCTCACAGGGCACACTTGCCTTGGCAAGCAAGCAGGCGCTGGTGCTTTAAGTTCCAGGGCCGGTGGTCTTAGTTTACCTGTTTGATGTCCCCTTACCCAGCAGGGAGACTAGGAGGCATTTGCCACTAGTCCTGATCACAGGCAGTAGTCTTGCAGAGCTTCCCCTTCTCAAACAGCCCGTCAGGCTGTTTGGCAGATTACACATTTTTAAGAATTCACCCTCCCCTTCTTAAAGTCCTTTTCCAGACCCCAAATGTGATTTAGGTCTGGGTCTTTGAACTTTTATTTTGGGGTTCTACTTCTTTTGAAGTAGCCACTTCTTCTTTTCTATTTTCTTTCACTAAAGACTGTCTGTCACAGCAGGCATGACTCCGAAGCTGATTGTCCGCAGAACAATTCATGGGCGTGACCAGAGTTTACACCTGGATGTCAGCAACAGTGTTATGTGAATCAAAAGGTTAATTCCAGACTCACCGCCCTACTCTTTATGATTGTATTATCAACGCCATCTCCCTTACTGAGATGTGTCCAGACCTCTTTGTTGTGATCTATGACTAAATCAAAGAGCAGTCTTTTGAAATTAAAAGGGAGTCTCTTCCTTTTCCCTCCCTTGTGTCTCCACTCATCTCACATGAATGCAGCAATACACAAATCTGTCTTGGGTATTTCTCCCCCCTCATGGCTTTCCAAGATGGACCCTAGTGTCCTATATGTATGTACCATTGTAGTCACACTTACTCAGTGTACATACACACCACACTCTCTATCCAGCACAGATCCTCCATGCATTATACCCTTGCATGTACACATGCATTCAGTACACACACTCCGTCTGTGCTCACTGGTCAGCACTGAGGCTTTTCTATATTTAACCATGTTGTGCTCTTTACAAGCACACACACTGCCAGCACACACACTCACTATGTGCATGCTGTACAACTCTCCATCCTTTATGTATTGTACTCTACACAAATACATATACACCTGGCACATGCTTCCCCTGCACAGGCACTGCACAACACTACATCTGTCCTGCAATGTATCCCTCTCAGGTATTCATACACCCAGTACATGCACTGCACAGTGCTGCTCCATCCTTGTACTGTACCTTTCCCAGGCTCACATACAACCAAAACAGGGTCACTACTTCTGCGCTGTGGAACACTTCACATCAACCTGATGTAGCCCAAGGGTTAGTTAAACACACAGCAGCAGAACCCTTGAAAGGTGAGTGAGCCTGTAGACCTCACTCCAGTGACACAGGCTAAAAAGTTCCTGTTCACTACTACTGATCACTACAAAGTATACTGTCACCACCGTACTTGTGCTGCTTAACTCCTAGTGATGGCAGTAGCCTTCCACCACTGTTAGATTAGCGATTTGTGTGACCCTTCCGATCCAACAAGTGCACAAAACGGGACACTTGACATACATGCATGATTTGTGTTCGCCTATGAGATAAAATCAGTGTTAGGGATTCAGACAAAAGTGCAGTTGGGCACTCCAGGCAGGGGTACACGTCTTTACAAGCAGATGACTTTTTCATCCACAAACCATCCAAAGCCTTTTTCAGATCAGTGACCAGCACTGGGGTGGGGATGCATTCGTCATCCCCCGTTTTATGTTTTGCTTGCACAGCATTTGTACTATGCTTGCAAAGTCACTTGTAAGCAAGAAAAAAAGCTTAAAACAGGCTTATAGCCCACCCATTAACTACCGTTGGTTGGCTCCTATGTCACTCTCGTTTCCTTGTTTTTTATTTGTCAGAGCCTCCTTCTTGCCTCCGCTTCCCCCTGGGGCTTCCTGTGTATCCCTGCCATGTAGCATGGACCAAGTACAGCCTCCTGTCTGTGGCCAGTGTCCTTCCATTGTCCGCAGACTCCTGCAGGTACTCTTTTTCACATTTTTAACATGCACTCTTATAGAGTGCATGTCTTTGCTTTCTGTCTCTCAACTCCTTCTCTTCCTGCTCTTATAGACCCATCAAGTTGCTTTCCTTTGCAATTTTCTGGCTGTTGTTTTTCGCACCTCCTTGTCCTCCTTCTGCTGTCTGTGGTTTGTATTGGCATCCCCCCACCAACCTCCAACTGTCTGTGATTTGTACATATCCGCCCGCAGTCCATAGTTTCTTTAATCCACCTCTACAGCCTCCTTCTGCTCTTTGGGATTTCTTTATCCTCCCCGTCCTTCTGAAGAACCGGAATAACCCACTTACTGGGTCTCAGCGGTGGGGGAACTGCCCAAGTCTTCCATACCCTCCATACATAGTAAAAGGAGACACAGGAGCCTTCGTCTGCAGGAGGAACCCAGATTTATTCAAATAGCCCGGGCTATGGAACAGAGTCCCAAGCTCATTGGAAACAAGACAGATGAGGCTGCTGCTTTACTCCTCAGCTTTTAAGCCTTTTATACTTTTTCACTCCACTCTTTTGGCTGTTAGTCCATTTTTCAATCAGGGCAGTGTTTGCAGTTGCTAACCAGATCCAGACGGTGTTTGTAGTTGGTGACCTGGTCAAGGCTTGGTACTCAAATCATTGTTCACTCAGCTTGATCAAAGCACGGTCATTCAGTTCATTGTTCAGCCAGCTTGATCAAAGCTCGGTCATTCAAACCATTGTCCAATCACCCTGATCAAGGCCCAGCAGTCAGACCATTGTCCAGATAACCTGATCACGGTGTCAAGGATGTTTACCAGGCAGGGAGCAGGAGATAGAAAACAAATCGTTTATACAGGGCGTGAGTGTCTCATGGCTGTCTGTTAAACAGCAAAGAACAGGGGGGGGGTGTGCGACAGTTCCTGGGCAGAAATGCAGGCTGCAAGATGGTTTTTGTGGTGTCAGTTAGAATTTCCACAGGCATCAGCAGAAAACGACCAGGTGGGTCGTGTGGAAGTGTTTGACACGAAATGGCAATGAAAAGAACAATGGGGTGCTGGCACAAATGAACGCCGACCAGAAGAACACTTTTCCTCAGACCCTCCTTTTGCCATTGAGTGGCAAATACTTTAAGAAATATCAATGTTCATAAAACCATTGGTTTCTTGTTGGAGCATCATCATCATATTGGTGTCGTGAATGTTAGAGGGTGGAGGCTTGATGGTCTGGACACACATTGTACAGAGCACTGGCAGGCACTGAAAGCACAAACAGCAGGAGACCAGGACAGTTACTCCCAAGGCAAGGAAGATGAGGACCCTCCACCTCCACTGGGAAAGGAGGCCCCAGATCCAGCCTGTGAGGGACCAGCTGCCTTCATCCAGATGGATTTTAGAAAAAAGGCGATGTAGACGTTGGATGGCATCGTACACTGTAGGTGCGTTGTCTGGAATGTACACACAGCAACTGGAGCCGATCAATGTATACACACCACCATGATCAATAAGGATGACGTCTAGGACCATAAGGTTCTAAAGCGTAATAAGGCGGTCCGCCTGTAGCTCTGCAGTGATGTTGGAGAGGGCACCAGCTGTTACTGTGATGGTGGCTTCAAGGACCCTGGTCAGTCCTTGTACAGCCCGACTGTTTGCCATGGGGCCCCAGAATGGAAGGAAACCTTTAAAGAAGTCCCCGGTTACCTGGCCTGCTGTATCCTCGGCTGATATGATGCCCCTACGTGAGCGACGCAGAGCGCCCTTCATTAACAGGTGGTAACCTCCATGGGTAGAATACATTGGTGGAAGGAGGAAGGCCAGATAGCAGGTACCAAACCAGTTACGGGGGAGCCAAGTGTAAGCCGCTGTGCCACAGATGAAATAGGTGTTGGGGGATGCCACCAGCTTCGGAGGAGATGTAGAGTTTAAAGCTTTAGTGATATCACAAGTACTAGTACCAACTTTCTTAGTCCCTAGGCCATGGATGCAGACATGGCCTTGCACATTTATGACATTCACAGTGTCTCATTCATCAGGCAGTATCCTTCTTGTGCAAAATCTAAAAAATGTTCGTCGAGTGGTTGAGTTGAATACTACCATCTCACCGAGTTCATCTGGTGATAGTAGCGATGTGGATGAGCTGGTCGGGCAAAAAGGAGCATTGGTATGGCCAGATCTGTTCCGCCAGAAGTCATCCTGAAATGTTTCAAGGGCAGAATTGGCAGTACCATTGACAGTGTAGGCCTCCTGCATCAACATCCACCATGCAAGACAAGACCCAGAGATGGAAAAGGGGTAGGGAAAGACTGGGACAGGGTGTATCATGGAATGCGGCAGCAGTCCACAAACCCAGCAGTTGGAAGTGTTCATGATCAGCTGATGATGAGGCAGCATTTAGATGAAAGTGTTATTGAAGAATCCTGCACTGCGGGGTAATTCGTGAGCTGGTAGCGTGAAATACTGGTGTTCTGCAGGAGTCGGGTAGGAGTTGGTGAGGTAACAGGATGGTAGGTCAGTAACAGCCAACCAAGGATAGACAGGATGAGGGAGACAAACAGTGTCACCACAGTGGCCATGCACCATTTACTATGTCGGAGACTGACATATTGTTTCTGGACTCAATTGTTTTGGACGGCAGCCATTGTGCTAAGCCAGGTACCTCTAGTGGCTGTCTGTGATTGGTGGTTGCTTCACTGGGTGCAGGTGCCAAGAGCCCTATGGCGTACCCTAGTCTGACACACCAGCACCGTTCTTAGCTGGGAGATCACAGCCCTACAGCCTTTAGGCACTTGGCGAAGTCAAGGGCAAGCCTTCCCTCTGGGGTGTAAGTTATATTGGTCGGAAGTAGGGACAGTATGGTCGGGAAACAATTGTTCTTGATGTTGAGCAGAGTTAAGGGAGTGTTCCACTCTTCCTTTCCGTACAGTGTCACTCTCTGCTTCCGTAGATGTAGAATGCAGTCTGGCATCGCTGAATGAAACAAACGTTGGGACTGTTTCTGTTTCTGAGTCTCCTTGTCCTTCCCTCACCCACTGATCATAGGGGAGGGGCAGAGGCACACGCCTGCAATGGGACGAATGCACCCAATTCTTCCGACCTTCTACTTTCACGGCGGTGCGCGTGGCCAGCAACACCTGACGGGGCTGTGTCCAGCGGGGCTCGAGGCTCTTAGTTCGTTGAAAGTTTCTTATTAAGACCCATTCTCCAGGTTGGATAACGTGTCCTGGGCCCTTGCTTTTGTCAGGTATGGCCTCATGCACCTGGTGATAAAGAGTACGAAAGGTATTAGTTAGGCTCTACAGTTAATACAGGGTATTCAACATCAGACAGTTTCTTAGGCCACTGGACACCCCATACATTGGCAGGCCTCCCGAACACAATCTCATGGGAGAATAGCCCTATCCTGGTGTGGGCCATTGTTCTTGTAGACAGTAGGGCCAAGGGCAGAGCATCAACCCAAGTGACACCTGTCTCGGCTACTATTTTGGCCATTTTGGTTTTTAGGATGCCATTGTACACCTCCACTAGACCTGCTGACTGGGGGTGATTAGCTGCTGAAAGTTTTGTTTTATACCCAATGCTGTACAGACATACTCCATTATTTGAGCTGTAAAGTGTGTCCGTTGTCACTCCAGACCAAGCGGAGCAAACCAAATAGTGGGAGGCACTCCTTTAATAGCACTTTGGCGGTATTGACAGCGGTGCAGTCTTTGACAGGGTAGGCCTCCACCCATCGGCTGAAGGTACAGACCTCCACCAGGACATATTTCAAATTGTTACATCTGTCCATCTGGATGTAATCCATTTGGAGGAATTCAAAAGGGAAGGTAGGTGGAGAGAATCCTCCCTTAGGAGTAACTGTGCCTTTTCCTGGGTTATACATTAGGCAAATCATGCCTGTTTTTACCAGCTTTTCAGCATATGCTGGTATCTTAGAGTTATACCATGTAGGTTCCAACAGTTTACATATCCCTTTTGCACTAATGTGAGCAGGACCATGGGCCATCGTAACTACTGGTAGCACATGACTGTCAGGTAACATCCATTGTCTTTCCTTAGTCGTACGGACCCAGCAAGCATCAATTCCCTCCTTTGCTAATTGCTCCTTCCATACCCTTAGTTCCTCAGGAGTAATATGGGACGGAATATCAATCACACTCTGTACTGTGTTTTCAACCATGCCCTCGTCTGCCACCCACCTAGCGGGACCTCCCACATACATTCTTTGCCTTTTTCTAAGAGCTGTTTGTCTGGCCGTCTGGTCAACCAGGGCATTGCCTTTCCCAACATCATCTGTCACTTTCTTATGGGATTTACATTTCATGATGGCCACCTTTCTGGGGAGTGTCAGGGAGTCTAACAAACGGTGAATTAGGGGGCCATGTTGAATCTTGGTCCCATGTGAAGTAAGGAAATTCCTTTCTTTCCATAACCTCTCGAAGTTGTGAGCCACCCCGAAGAAATACTGGCTGTCATTATAAATATTTACTGTTATCCCTCTGCTTAACTCACAGGCTCTAGTGAGGGCCACTAATTCTGCTGCTTGAGTAGAGCACTGTGGAATCTGAGCTGTTTCTACTACTTGCCCTAATGTCGTGAGGGCGTAGGCGACTGAGGTGTTACCATCTGGCCCTCTGAGACATGATCCGTCCACATACAGTGTACCTTCTTGTTCTGCTGTAGAGTATCCTGTAAGTCAACCTGTCCCTTCGTCTCCTTCTCTGTCCTTAATATACAGTCATGTGGGTCTAAGCGGGCATCCTGAGTATCCAGTGGGAGTAATGTGGTTGGTTTTAGTGCAGTGCATCTCTTGATGTTAATGTGGCTGGCAAAGAGTGTCAGTTTAGATCCTGTGAGTTGTTCGCTAGTGAGGTACTGTGTCTTGGTGTTATTAAGGATGGTATCCACAGAATGGGGGACCATCAGAGTCAGGGGTGAGTTCATGATGATCCCCCCACTCTGACGGACCATGAGGGCGGCCGCAGCTGTCGCCCATAGGCATCCTGGGAGAGCCCTTGCAACAGGATCCAAGGTGACTGAAAAGTAGGCCCATGGCCGATGGTGACCTCTGAACATGTGGGTCAAGACAGCGCATGCACAGCCGTCTGTCTCATGTACAAAAAGAAACAATTGTTTGCTATAATCAGGAGTACCGAGGACTGGAGCAGTATACAGCGCCCTCTTTAAATCTTGGAAGGCCTGCGCATGCTCTCTAGTCCATGGAAAGGAACTGTCTGATATATCTTTAGTGGTGAGGGCAAGAAGAGGTTTGACCATGGCCGAAAAATTAGAAATCCACTGTCTACAGTATGAGGTTAGGCATATGAAGGCTCGCACCTGCTTTTGTGTTCGTGGGGCCGTCATAGCATTGATAATAGCTACACGATCAGCGCTGAGCTGCCTTCCCTCCTTCGAGAGGAGATGACCTAAATAGGTCACCTTCTCTTGACAAAACTGAAGCTTTTTCATAGAGACTTTGTGATTATGGAGGGCAAGGTGGCGTAACAAACAGAGAGTAGCTTCTTTACATGTTGGGGCAGAATTTTCAGCAACGAGGAGGTCATCAACATGTTGTAATAGTGTGGAATTATCAGGGAGTTCCAAGGAATTTAGTTAACTTTTTAGGGCTTGACTATAGATACTCGGACTCTCGGTGAAACCTTGAGGGGCGTAGCAGAAACCAAAACTCCGCCCACCAAGGGAGAAACCAAAAAAATGTCTGCTATCAGGATGTTATGTTATGTTAAAGGTATTTGGTACCGCGCACATACACCAATTGGTTTCTTGGCGCTCAGAGACCAGTAGGATAAGGAAACAGGGAAATAGAAGCGGCTAGTCGTGAGCAGGACGGAACAGGTACGTTTTCAAGGATTTGCGGAAGGTAGAGTAGTCAGATGTAAGCCGGATTGAGAGGGGAAAGGAGTTCCAGGTGGCCGGAGCGAGAAAGGAGAAACAGGCACCACCGTGCTTCTTGCGTTTGAACCTAGGAGTGGTCAGGAGGTTGTGGGCAGAAGATCTGAGGTGCCGAGGGGGGACATGGGGGTGCAAACAGAGAGAAATAAAGACGGGGATGGAAGTGGATAGGGATTTGAAAATGGTGCATCCCATTTTAAAGATGCAACGTTGCGCAACCGGGAGCCAGTGTAGAGTTTTCAGCATCGGCGTAACATGTTGGAATTTGGGCTGCTGAAAAATTAGTCTGGCTGCCTGGTTTTGCACCAGTTGGAGACGGTGAAGATGATATGCAGGAATCCCCACGTATAGACAGTTGGCATAGTCTAAACGTGAGGTGACCAGGGCCATGATGACAAGGGTGAGAGCCTCTGGGGATAGGAACCTTCTAATCTTCCCGATTCTGCGAAGATGGTAAAAGCAGGCCGAGGTGACAGCGTTGATGTGCGGCCACATCGAAAGGTCACTAGAGATGGTAACTCCTAAGCTCTTCACAGAGTTAACTGGACAGGGAGGAGGACCAAGGGCAGGGGGCCAGGAGTTGGGAGTCCAAGGATGCGGAAGCCCACCGATCAGAACCAACTCTGTCTTGCTAGGATTGAGCTTCAGCTGACTGAAGTTCATCCACTCGTAGATGGTAAGCATAGTGGTTTGGAAATTGGAGCAAGAGAGAGGGGAGGGGTCGAAGGGGAAGATGAGTTGCAGATCATCTGCATAGTTAAAGATGGTAACAGAGGAGTGACAAAGAAAGGCTAGGAGGGGCTGCATATAAAGATTAAACAAAAGGGGGGAGAGAGCGGAACCCTGGGGGACACCACAGGAAAGTGAAATTTGGGGAGCAGAGAAGGTGGACAGTTGTACCGATTGGGAATGGCGTTGGAGGAAGGATACAATCCAAGACAGGGCCGGGCCCGAGATGCCCGCATTTCTGACACGGTCGACCAAAATATCATGGTCGACTGTGTCAAAAGCGTCCGAGAGATCTAATAGCACCAGGGCCTGGGCCAAGTTCTTGTCAGCCCCCCGCCTCAGGGTATCCATAACCGCCACAACCACTGCCTCCGTAGAGTGGGCCGGTCTAAAACCTGCCTGTTGATCGTTAAGGAAATGAGTTTCCTCGATGATGGTACTCAGGCAGCGAGTGACATAGGTCTCCAAGACCTTCCCGAGATAGGGGAGAAGGGAGATAGGTCGGTAGTTACCTAGGACCGCAGGATCAGAGCCGGTTTTTTTTAAAATTGGTACTACCACAGCTCTTTTGAAAGCATCGGGGACAGAGCCTGTAGATAATGAACGATTTAGAAGGTCAAGAGGAGGGCCGGGACAGGCCATGAAAGCATCTCTTAGGATTTGGGGAGGGCAGCAGTCATTGGGGGAGCCAGAGCTGACAGCCTGAAGTAACGAAAAGAATGTGTCTAAGGATATAGGGGGAAATTCAAGCAGGGAGTGAGGGTTGGGAGAAGGGAGGACACTAACCTGAGACAAGGTGGTAGGGGGGATGTTATGTTTGATCGTGGAAATTTTGTCGATAAAGAATGAATTTAGGGAGTCGCACAAAGCCTGTGAGGGTTGAGGCTGAGGCGTAACACGATCAGGTAGGGAGAGTTCAGCCACAATGGAGAAGATTTCCTTTGTTTTAGATGCAGAGCTGATGACTTTCTGGGAATAATGGGAGGATTTGGCTGCAACAATGGATTTTTTGTAGGATTTTAATAGATCAGTGTAAATGGGTTTTAATAAGGGATCATAATTTCGCCTCCAACGGCGCTCAGCCTGTCTGAGAAGAAGTTTATCAGCCTTCAATTGGTCAGTAAACCAACGCTGGGCGTCGTGTGGGCGTTTAGATTTAATGGATTTAACAGGGGCGACCACGTCGCTGGCTTGGGATAGCCATTGGTCCAATGTGGCTGTTTGAGAATTGAGATCAGAATGGTCAGGGGGGAGTGTAGAAGCAAGGGTAGAATGAAAGAGGAAGATGTCGGCATGCTTCCAATTACGTGCCGAAAAGTTGGAAGCTAAAGGGGGGCGGGTGGGCACTGAAAGTTTTAGAGAGAAAGAAATAAAGAAATGATCGGACCAGGAACAGGGATAAACCAAGGGGGGGGGGGAAATATCAAGGTTGGTAGTCCATAATTGGTCCAAGATGAGGCCCTTATCATGGGTTGCAACAGAGATATGTTGTGAGAAATTAAGACCGAGTAACAGGCCGGTGAATTCAAGTGAAGAAGTGGATTCATGGGGGTCTAGTGGCCAGTAGTTGAAATCGCCAATGATCAAAACCCTGGCGGAATTAATGGCCATCTGAGAGATGAGATCGCCAAACAAGGATGGGAAGGAGGGCATATTAACGGGGGGACGGTACACTAAAACACAAATAAAAGAGTGTTTAGGAGAAGTGAGTTTCAGTGTAAGGATGTCGGAATTCAATAAAGGAGTGGTGGTTAGTGAAGTGAATTGGAGGTTGGAACGAATGATGGCAGCAACTCCGCCGCCAGGTCTGCCCGATAACCTATTAGAATGAAGGATATAGTAACCCGTGGGAATAGCGGCCAGAATATCGGGACAAGAGTCCTCATGGAGCCAGGTTTCTGCGAGGAGCAAGAGGTCAATATTGCCACCATCCAGGAGTTGAAATACATCAAGTTGGTGTTTCGGGAGGGGGCGGTATTGAGATAAACTATTGAGATAGGCCGAGTACCAGAGGAGTTGGTCCTGGTAGATGTGGGAGCAGCAGAGTTAGGGGAAGAGGTAACAGGGAGAGGAGCCTGGGGGATGGTAGAGGAAAGGGAGGACAGAATGCCAGAATTATGAGCGATAGCAACTATGTGAGGAGCAAGGGGGGCGCAGGGAGGTAGGGAACGGAGGGCATGTGAGGAATAAGTTATGCGACCGGCAGCAGGCATGGCCCCGGGCCTCGGTCGGCCGCGGACGGGCGCAGAGGGGCTTGACTTATGCGCGACTTTGGCGCGAAGTCGCCGCTCCCGCTGCGCTTGTCCGCTGCGCTTCCTCCAGGTCGCCATTTATACTGAGAGACGTGAACCACTAGACCGCTCACCTGCACGGTGGAGAGGCAGGGCGGAAGTGGTGCAGAACCGGAAGTGGCGCTTGTGAAGGGACCCTCCGCGCAAACAGCACACTGCCGGGGCGGACCGGGGTCGAGAGTGAAATGGAAGAGGTAAGTGAGTTGCCTAGTCAATGAGTGGAGCGGGCGCAGAATAACACAACACAAAATAAAACAAAACAAAGTTTAAAAACAATCAGCTAGTAGTCAGCTGAGAATGAAGATTAGAACCTCATCGTCAGCGCTGGTACACGCCCGCGACCTTAAGCCACGTATGTCAGATTGCGAGGTCGATTTGGGATCAAGATATAGCCCGGAGCCCTGCAACCACTAGACCGCTCACCTGCACGGTGGAGAGGCAGGGCGGAAGTGGTGCAGAACCGGAAGTGGCGCTCGTGCAGGGACCCTCCACGCAAACGGCACACTGCCGGGGCGGACCGGGGTCGAGAGCGAAGAGGAAGAGGTAAGTGAGTTGCCTAGTCAATGAGTGGAGCGGGCGCAGAATAACACAACACAAAATAAGACAAAACAAAGTTTAAAAACAATCGGCTAGTAGTCAGCTGAGAATGAAGATTAAAACCTCATCGATAGCGCTGGTACACGCCCGCGACCTTAAGCCACGTATGTCAGCCTGCGAGGTCGATTTGGGATCAAGATATAGCCCGGAGACCTGCAACCACTAGACCGCTCACCTGCAAGGTGGAGAGGCAGGGCGGAAGTGGTGCAGAACCGGAAGTGGCGCTCGTGCAGGGACCCTCCGCGCAAACGGCACACTGCCGGGGCGGACCGGGGTCGAGAGCGAAGAGGAAGAGGTAAGTGAGTTGATGTATAGGAATGCTGAAAAAAGCATTCTTCAGGTCTATGACAGAAAAGTGTGTGGCGTCAGAAGGGACCATCGTTAAGAGGGCTATAATGTCGGGGACAACAGATATTGGGATATTGTTATTTTGTTAAGGGCTCTCAGGTCAATCACAAATCTGTATATTTTAGGGGAGAGAGCATCTCCATTGGTCTTTTTAAGAACTGGAATAATGGGACTGTTACAGATATTGCCACATGTCTCCTCCACTACGCCCTTGTCCATCAAGTCAGTTATTATTGTTAAAAGGGCTATTTCTCCTTCCACGGGTAGTTGAAACTACCAGCACTTCCCCCTCAGTTCCCCACTTATATTCAGCTGTGTGCAAAATCACATAATTTAAATTTCACAGCAAATATGTGAAATTGCTTGAAAGGAGTGTAATAGAGTTTTTGGTATGTCACATTTTCACATGGAAAAAATCAGCGTCTAAACGTCATGCGAGATACCAAAGGAGACTGGTTCTTAGCACATCTTGTCCCTCTGCTAAATATTCTCTGCTCAAACCAACCTCCTGCAACAAAATGTCACGACAATATATAATGCATTATTTAAGACTGCCAAACCTTGCTTCTCGTATGTTCCCATGCATCCAATGTCTTGTAGATCTCCATGCTTCCTTCTCAGCTTTTTCAGAGCTATTAATCTCAATGCAATCTGTTTCTTTGTTAGACTGTTTAATCCACCTTGTCCTTTCTAAGCACAAAAACTATCAAAGCCTCCCGCTAAATGCAGGTGTTGTACGATCAGATGGTGACCCACAGTCCACACCATGTGAACATACCCCAATGCTGATGGCCAAAGGACGTGCACACCGTGGGTTTGTTGTGTAAAAGGTTAACACAGTACAGGACCAAAAAAAAATCACTTCACAAACCTTTGGGCAAATGCTGTTTTTCTTCTGTTCATAGGATGCTAAAGTATGTTTAAAAAACATACAAATGTCCTTACAAAACACAGGAAAAGTTATAGTGAGGGAGACTCTGCAACAGTGCTTTTGCAGACCAAGCATGGGAAAGAACAAGAGACTTCCTAAGTCATGAAATGCAGTTGCAGGAAGAACAGGTTTGACATGTTTAAAGGATAGATCGATGGAACATCAGCAGCTTGAACTTTCTGAGCAATGTTTGCTTGAAAGGTTAAATCATAATCTAAATAGAACCCGAATGATCTGATTATGGTCCCAGCAGAGGGAAAACTGAATTTTGTGCCAGAATGGAAAGCCAGGATTGGATTAAAATGTTGTCCTAGGAGGAATTAGAAAGGACAAATTCAACCTTGGTAAGACTGAATTTGAATCTTGCCTTAGCAAGCCAGCTTCAATAAACGAGAGAGAGTTCTGCAGGTGGAGAACATTATTCTTAGCTGACACCCTCAGAGAGAGTTGGGTGTCATCGGTATACCTATGACTAGACATGCCAAACTTGGCAACCAGGTTTTCCCAGATGCTCCATCTATAAATCAAATAAAGTCCGTGCTAGGATCGATCCACAATTTATTTTTATTTATTTTTGAGGTTTTATACAGCACAAACTCTCCCAAGTGCATTTTAGCGCTTTACGTGAGCAACAATCAGATTACATAACATCGGGATCCACGTTTTCTTTTATAGACAGGAAGGGGAAAAACATGGAGGCTCCCATTTGAAATTATTCTGCGAGAATGAAAATTATTCCTTGGCTATTTTTCTAATACCGAAGGTGGGTGAAAGATTGGTCAGGACTGCCCCATGGTCCAGGACATCAGAAGCTGCTGAGAGATTGGGCAGCCTGAGTCAGCATGTGTCCGCACCAGCAGCAGCCCTCAGGATGTCATCGACCACTTAGCTGCCTCGGCGCTATGTCTTGGCTCAGTACTATGGCTATTCCAATAGCCAGAGTCATATATTCTAAACAGAGTGGCTGTCTCCAAGAGAATCTGGAATAGATGTGAACCCACCTTTTCAATTACTTTATCAACAATTGGAGGACTACTGTTCTCATGATAATTAAAAGGTAAGGTATCATCACGTGTAGATTTTTTGAGGGGGAGGGATTATTCCAATATTTGATTGGATGATAGTTAAAAAGTGCAGTATCATCACATGTAGATTTTTTTTTAACCCGGGGGGGCGGGAGGGGAAAAATCATTCCAATCTTCAAAGAAGCTGAAATGCATTTGTGTGTCAAATAAATATTTACTACTGAACAAGGTAAGTTCTTCAGCAGAGAGTTCAGAAAGAAATTTAGTGGAGACAAGAGCATTAGATCAATGAGTACGTTTGAGCAATTTGAGAAAGAGAGTCCCAACCTATTGCAGCAAAGCTGCCATAGACTAGGTTCTCACAAGCACAGCTAGAAGAACTGATAAAGGAGAATTAAGTCTACTTTGAAATTGGCTGTATTTTCTCAATGAAGAATCGACTGGATTTGGAACAAGCATCAGTGGAGTGAAATGGTTGAATGGGGGGGGGGGGTGATGTTCAATGCATTGGTGAATTATATTGAATAAAGGTTTACAACAATTGATGATGGCGGCAATCTATTCCCTACTTGCCTTTTGTGGCATTTTATTTCTTTGCATTTTGCTATATCTTCATCGATTAGTAGAGGAGGGTGATAAAGGGTCTGAATCCTCTACAGAATATTGGGTCCTGTTCTTGCCTCACACTCTCAGCATATACTTGCAAGTGTGCAGAAGCAGAGTGGAGGCTAGATGTCGGCCGGGGTCAGTGCCATTGTCTTCTGGTAAAGGGGGCGGCAGTGGGTTAGTAGACTTCGAGATTACTGATTCCATCTATTCTTGATCCATTAATATTATTCTCTCCAATCTTGAAAAACTAATGCGATATCCATGCCTGGTCTCTGCTCTGCTCTCCGCTACGCTATGCTGTGCATCGTCGTGTTCAAAAATTCAACTTTAATCTGGAACTGTGGATGTCTGCATAATCAATGTGTCAGTACCTATGCGTGACTCCATTGCATGTCCCCAGCATGAATGTAGCTGTAGACGATTTTGTAGCATTCATTCATTATACTCATATTAATCTTTCAGTCTTGACCATAAATGCACAATAAAGAACATATACAGGAATTTCACGCTTCAATAAAAGCATAATGGAATCATATTTAACTACAATATTTTCACTTCTTAAATTCGTAAGTCGAATATAAGTCGAATTAATACAAATGGCCCTATGGAGTTGATGTACACAAATTTCACATTACTTATAGGAATTCCTTGATGCCAGCCAAATCTATACTAAGCAATCACGCAAAACCTGCATTGATCACAATGCTTATTTCTTGCTTAACCTCAGAGCTTGAGTAATAAAATTCAGAACCCAAAACATATCAAAGGAGACTCAAGATGCTGTAAATAATACAAACCCTCATAATGAGTAATACGTATTAAAAGACCCTCCCCTGAGGATGGTGGGCAGGAATCGTTTTTCTAAAAGAGGTGTACAATGTGCAAAATAGCATACAGTGCTTAGTTGACTGAAGTGACCTCCCATAGCATGGACAACAAGGTAATGATGCAAACCAGGTGCCAGCAATAGGGAAGGCCACTAAGTAATGAATTGTGTTGACTCTTTTGCAGAGTTATTCTTTGGATCTTCCTCTGGCCTGCATGACTATATATGTAGCTTATGCCGTTGATATCATAGCGCAACATCAGTACCTTCCTGTTTGTGTGTCCGCATTGACATTGACCTCCACTGAGGCTGAGCAACTTTGTTTAGCATTTCCCACATGCATGATTTCACCCTTGCCTCATTATCCATCCACAGTGCACGTTCTGTAGCCTTATTATTATACAGTAACACCAGTATATTTCCTTAGCAACTAGTAGCGGCTTTTTCACACATAAATTATGATTAGTTTAGGTTTATTTCATTTATAAAGGTCATTGTACACCTTGCCGAAACTGATAGGCAAGTTTGGAAATCGCTATGCAGCTACAACATCAAGTATTTAAATAGGTGAGTTTAAAAAAAATGTAAAAAGCCAAAGAGACGGCTGCTGCCGAAGCAATTTGATAGAAGTAGTTGTGTCCCTTGCATCTCCCACTGAAAAAGCCTGATCTCCATATGTGACTGTTAGAGTTCTTCGGATATACAGAAGGAACTGGTTATTAGAACAAAGGTGTTTCCAAGGTTGGTGTCATAAAAATTTTTTGGCTAAGAAATGGGGAGAATTGGAATAAATGGCTTTGCGTTCGATGGTGAGAGATTTGAAGAATATTCTGCCGCGTATTGATAGACAATGCATCTACTGGGCATTCAGAAAACGTTCCTGGGAATGTATTAAACCCATTGCTTGCCATTTGGTTTTGTGATATGTAACTCACATTTTCTGACTTTATTTGTTTTAGGTTGCCCATTGTGAGTTTGTGCTTCTCAAGGAGTAAAGCCATTTCACACTACCTCTCCTTGAATTCCTCCCCGAGTGCTCCTTTGTGTAAACAGGCCCCTAAATAGTGTTCTTATCTCGTCACATTTGCTGTGCATTCAAAGATAGAGGCCACTGTCTTCTCAGGGAGTTTAGTGTTTACCTGTCTTTCTCTTACTTCAAAGCATAAGGATTTACATGACAATCTTGGTGGAAATGGGTGTAGGAAAAGATGTTTACTATCACACAACAACATTTAAATGAACTGCAAGTATTTCAGAATATATTAATATTATTAAAGCAAAAATGAAGCACTTATTTTTTAATCCTGAAAATGTGATGGAAACCCTTACTTTAATATGATCAAAACAAATCGATACACTGCATGAGGTTATTTTCACACATTATCGTTTGTGCGCTGTATACTTGTATTAGTAAAACTTCAAATGTGTTGGTAATTTCAATTGAAAATGTGTTGCCTGTAATGGCAGTGTGCTACCTCACCGTGAATACTCTACTGTACTCTGCACCACTCCATGTCACTGCATGCTACACGGCACCACACCACTCTGCGCCCCTACACACCACTGCACTCTGTCAATCAATCAATCAATCAATTAATCAATCAATCAATCAGTTATTTGTAGAGCACACTACTTACCCGCGAGGGTCTCAAGGTGCTGGGAGGGGGTGGGGGGCCTCTACTGGTCAAATAGCCCGGTCTTGAGTAGCCCCCTGAAGGTAAGCAGGTCTTGGGTCTGTCGTAGGCTCAGTGGGAGGGTGTACCAGGTCTTGGTGGCGATGTGGGAGAAGGATCTCCCACCGGTGGTTGTTCTTCGGATGCGAGGGACGGTGGCGAGTGCGAGGTTGGCGGAGCAGAGCTGGTGGCTGGGGATGTAGAAGGAAAGTCGTCTGTTGAGGTAGGCTGGGCCGGTCTTGTGGAGTGCCTTGTGTCTGTGGATGAGGAACTTGAAGGATATCCTCTTGTTGATGGGGAGCCAGTGCAGGTTTCTCAGGTTTCTCAGGTGGGGGGTGATGTGGCTGTGGCGTGGTATGTCGAGGATCAGTCGTGCAGAGGCGTTTTGGATGCGTTGCAGTCGTTTGATGAGCGTAGTCGGGGCTCCCGCGTAGAGGGCGTTTCCGTAGTTGAGTCTGCTGCTGACGAGGGCCTGCTGACTGTTCTTCTTGTATCTGTTGCGATCCACCTGTAGATCTTGCGGAGCATGCGGAGGGTGTTGAAGCAGGAGGAGGACACAGCGTTGACTTGCTTGTTCATGGAGAGCGTTGAGTCAAGGATGATTCCCAGGTTGCGTGCGTGGTCGGTGGGTGTCGGGGCTGCCCCCAGTGCCGTCGGCCACCAGAAGCCGTCCCAGGCTGAAGGGTTGGAGCGCAGGATGAGGACCTCCGTCTTGTCCGTGTTCAGCTTCAGTCGTCTGATCTTCATCCAGTTGGCGACGGCCTTCATTCCTTCGTGGAGGTTGGATTTGGCGGTGATGGGGTCCTTGGTGAGGGAGAGGATCAGTTGAGTGTCACCGGTGTAGGAGATTATGTTGAGGTCGTGCTGTTGGGCGACGTGTGCGAGCGGGGCCATGTAGATGTTGAACAGTGTTGTGCTTAGGAAAGATCCCTAGAGTACGCCACAGATGATCTCGAAGGCTTTGTATCGGCATGCGGGGAGGCGGACGCTCTGGGTTCTGCCGGAGAGGAAGGAGGTGGTCCATTTCAGAGCCTTGTCTCGGATCCCTATGGCGTGGAGGCATGAACTTAGTGTGCAGTGGCATACAGTGTCAAAGGCGGCGGAGAGGTCCAGGAGGATGAGGGCCGCGGTCTCACCGTTGTCCAGCAGGGCCCTGATGTCGTCGGTGGTGGCTATGAGGCCTGTCTCGGTGCTTTGGTTGCCATGGAACCCTGACTGGGAAGGGTCCAGGATTCTGTTTTCCTCAAGGTATCGGGGCAGCTGTCTGTTGATGATCTTCTCGATTACCTTGGCTGGGAACGGAAGCAGAGAGATTGGCCAGAAGTTCTTGAGGTCTATTGGGTCTGCCTTGGGTTTTTTGAGTAGGGTGTTGATCTCGGTGTGTTTCGAGCTCTCTGGGAAGGTCGCAGTCTCGTGGGAGAGATTGATGACGTTGCGCAGATGGGGTGCGATGCAGCTGCTGGCTTTGTTGAAAATGTGGTGCAGGAATGGGTCTGACGGGGAGCCGGAGTGGATTGTGCTCATGGTCTTGATGGTATCATCGATGCTCACGTTGGCCCAGGCTAGCAGGGGGTCGTGGTTGATGGTGGGCGGAGAGTCTGTTGTGTTGATGTCTATTGGGGCTGTCTGGGTGTTGAAGCTGTCGTGGATGCCTGCTATCTTGCGGTGGAAAAAAGTGGTGAGGGAGTCACACAGGGCTTGCGACGGCAGGATGTCGTTGGTGTTGGAGCTGGAGTTGGAAAGTTCCTTCACGGTGTTGAAGAGTTCCTTGCTATTGTGTGCGTTGTTGTTGAGGCGTCTTTGAAGGAGGTCCTGTTGGTAGTCCTGATGAGGTGATGGTGGTTGCGGATGGTGTCCTTGTGGGCTGCGTGGCTGTCCGGAGTCTGCTCACTGTGCCATTTCTTCTTTAGTTTCCGGTAGGCTTGCGTGGAGGCTAGGAGTTCTGGGGTGAACCAGCTGGCCCTCTTGCTCGTGTCTCTGTAGGAGGGTTTCTTCAGCGGGGGGAGGGTGTGGGCACAGTCGTCGATCCAGTGTCTGAGGCTGTGGGCAGCTTCGTCGGTGTTGGAGGGTTCGGTGGGTGGGCTGAGAGCGAGGTTTGCGTGTTGTTGGTCTTCTGTGATTTTGCTCCAGCAGCGGCGGGGAATCTGTTGGGTGCGGTGGTGTGTGATGGGTTTCTGGAAGGCGAACTGGATGCAGCAGTGGTCGATCCAAAGTAGTTCAGTGGTGTGGCTGAAGGAGACGTGGGAGCTTGAGGACAAGACGGGATCCAGCGTGTGGCCGGCGGAGTGGGTAGGCGTTGTGACGAGTTGCCTCAGTCCGAGGTTGGCGAGGTTATCGATTAGGGTGGTGAAGTTGCTGTCGTTGTTGTTCTCTAGGTGAAAGTTTAGGTCTCCTTGGAGGATGTAGTCGATGGAGGTCAGGGTTTGCGTGCTGATTAAGTATGCAATGGAGTCGCTGAACTGGGGTGAGGGTCCGGGGGGTCTGGAGACGAGGGTGCCTCTGAGGGTGGAGGGTCTGTGTCGATCTGGAAATGCATGTGTTCGGCGATGCTGAGAGTGTCGTCTGTGCTGGTCGAGACCCTGATGCTGTTTTTGTGGGCGATGGCGATTCTTCCTCCTAATCCGTTGGGGCGGTCTCTGTGGGTGATCTTGTAGCCGTCTGGGATGGCAATGGCAATGTCGGGTGCCGAGCAGTTGTTCATCCAGGTCTCTGTCAGGAAGGCGACGTCCGGGGATGAAGTGTCGAGCAGGTCCCAGAGCTCAACGGCATGTTTGCATGCAGAGCGGGTATTCAGTAGGATGCATCGGAGGTGATTGTGGCCTTTCTTGGCGGGTGGTCGGCGGCTCTGAGGCTGGCTTAGCTGCAGTTCCGGCAGGTGAAGGGGCCCTGTGTGTTTCGGGCAGCTTTGAAGCAGGTGTGGGTCTGTCTGGAGTTGAGAGCGTGAAGTGTGCTGGCATAGTAGTCGCCGCGTCGGCCGCGGGGACCACAGGTTCTGGCGCTGGGCGTGGTCCAGGCATGGACAGGCGCAGACAGGCTTGCCTTAGGTGTGCCTACAGCATGCCAGGGGCGCGTTTACTGCCGCACAGCGGCCGCCATATATGGGGAAGTGAGAGGGAGGAGCAGGCGGGAGGCAGGGCAGGGGCAGCAAATGGGTGGTCAGGGGGTGGGGCTGCAAGGGACGCAGTGGCTGGAGTGGGAGCGGTGAGGGGCGATGAAGGGAGCAAAAAACAAAAGCGGGCACAGAAATACGGGGGCAACAAGGGAACAGAAGGCAAAAGCGGCCACAGAATACGGGGCAACGAAGGGAACAGAAGGCAAAAATGGGCAGAGAAAACACAGGGACAGCAAGGGGAACAGAAGGAAAAGAGGGCACAGACCAAATACAGGCATCGGTGGAAAAACAGAGAACAGCAGCCAGACACCAAATAACAATAAAGGCAATAAAATAAGATACAGATGGTGATACAAACCTACGGCCTACCACTGGCCACCAGGGATGAGGCGCAGCTGGTAGCCTGCGGGTGGAGGAGGGCCTCGAACTTCCTCAGCAGTGGCAGCTGGGGCAGGGACACACAGGCGGTGCTGTGCGGAGGGGGAATGACCTACCTAGCAGGGTCAAGGGTCGCTCTGTGCTACTGCACTCTACTCCAGTATTCACCACTACACTCTACACCACTACACTCTATACCACTTCACTCTATTCCTCCCTACTCTACTCTGCACCACTCTACTGTCTGCCAAGGCACTCTACACCACTCTAATCCGCACCACTGCACTCTTCACCACTGCACTCTATACCACTCCAATACATGCCACTCTGCCACACTACACTGTAGGCCTCTGCACTTTAAGCCAATGCGCTCTATGCCAGTGCCCTCTACACCAATCCACTGTATGCCCCTCTACTCTACTCTGCATCACTTCACTCTATGCCACTCTGCTCTACACCACTCCTCTCTGCACCACACGCAACTGCACTGTCATCTATGCTACTGCATTCTACGATGCCACATTTTACGCTGCTGAATTCATTGCTGCTGCACTCTACAGCACTATACTCTGCAACACTCTATGCCAATGCACTCTACACCAGTCCACTCCATTCTACTCTACCCCACTCTACGTTACTTCACGCCACTGCAGTCTACTCTACTCTGCACAACTCTTCTCTACACTACTGCACTCTATGCTACTCTACGCTACTGCACTCTATTCTGCATCACTCTTCTCTGCACCACGATGCTCAGCGGCTCTCTACTCAATGCCACTGTACTCAGTTCCACTCTACTCAACGCCACTCTAATGAACGCCACTCTAATCAATGGCAATGCACTCTATGCCAATGCACTCTACGTCACTCTACAACACTGCACACTACTACACCCTACTATGCCACTCTCCTCTGCATCACTCCACGCTACGCGACTGCACTCTGCAGCACTCCACTCCAAGTCCACTCTAGAACACTATACTCAACTCTGCACCACTCTATGCCACTCTACTCTGCAGCACTCAAGACCACTGCACTCAATGCCACTCTACTCTGCACCACTGCACTCAATGCAACTGCACTCTGCACCACTCCACTCTGCACCACTCCACTCTACAACACTCTAGTCTACTCCACTCCATTTTTATGACGCTGCAGTGTACACTGCTGAATTCTATGCCTCTGCATTCTAAGCCACTATACTCTGCAACGGGAAACAGCCACTTCAACGCAGCTGTTTCCACGCATACCCTTAACCATGTATGCATTACAATGCATGCATGGTTACCACTCATAGCCTTTACTATGCATACCTTTACATTGAGATACGTAGCAAAGGTATGTGTGTTGAAGGTACAAATCAGAAGTACAATGTACAGAAGTCCTCCCAGAAAGCTCTTGTTTGGATGCTATGGATGTTGAATGCACACCTGGTATTTAAACAATGATTGGTGGTCCAGGATACTGAGTAAACGTGCCTACCAGCACCAAATCTGTCAGCCAAAACATGCGCAATTTCATTCACTTTGAAATTATCAAATTCAATTAAAAAACGAAGCTCACCAGCATTCTCGGAGTATTTTGTCTGCTACCTTTTTAAACCATCCCTTCAAAACATGAGTGCGTTGCCTCTTTCCGTCGCCTGGACAGACACAAAACATTTATTGATAAAAGATGTGGGGGCTATCAGCATCATTAGTGGAAATTGAAAGAGCATTACGCTTCCTCTTACGACGTGCACTGCACTCCGGAAGAGCTTGGAGAGACGTTGTGGAGAGGTAAGGGGGAATTTTAGTTTGGGATTGTGTCACGCAGGGGACAATTTTTAGGCTTCAGGGCAGGGGAGGGGTATTTGTTAGAAGGGTTTGGGGGTGGGGGAATCGCGCATGGCAAAATGTTTAGGTTTCAGTGCGGAGTATTTTTTTTGAAGGATTGGGGGCCGGGTGCGGGGGTTGCGTAGGGGTACAGGGGAGGGGTATTTTTAGGAGGGCTGGAGGGGTTGGGCGCAAGGGAGCAGTTATAGGAATTGGGAGAGGGGTCTGAGATAACCTTTAGCATGAATAGGCCCTTATCGTGCATGGTTTTACAACAAAATTTGTTGTTTAGTTATGCATGGTAAAGGCATGTTCGTGGAAAAGGTTATGCGTGGTAATGGCATTTGCGTTGTAACGCATGCGTTGTAAAGGCATGCATTGCAACGGAATGCATTGTAACATTATACAACCCTCTGCAAAACTCTACGCCAATGCACTTTACACTAGGCCACTCTATGCTTCTCCAGTGTATGCTACTGTACAGTATGCCACTATACACTCTTCCACACTATGCCACTTGAATACACAACATTATGCCACTCCACTATATCACACTCTTCTCCACTGTTTTCCATTTCATTTGACAACACTCCACACCACTCTCCTCTATGCCACTAAGTTTTAGCCATGCTGAACAGCAGCCATGCTAGTGTATACCATGGATAAAACACATTGGCAAAACCAATAGCGCTTCAATACCCGAGACCTATTGGTTTTGCCAATGCTTGTTGTTCTTGCTACTGTGATAGAATCATACTTTTCCAAATTACAAATTAATTGAGTTCCTGCATTCTGAACCAGTTAAAAGTGGTTATAATGTTTTTCTTTGGAGCAGCCATTAAGATTTAGTGCCCATAGTCAATTCACAATTGGATTAATTGCAGTGATTCCCAACCTGTGGTCCAAGGAACCCTGAGGGTTCACAAAGCCTACTCAGGGGGTCCGCGATTACTAGGAAAATTAAGTCATTTTAACTGAATAATAAAGTGTATATAATTAAAGTAGCTAAATGTACAATTTCAAAGTTTAAAATGTTCTGTAAATGTGAAGAAATGTGAAATTGGAAACTAAAAATTAAGTTAGTCCTCAGATGGATTTGTTTGAGCAGTGCAAGTGCATCCTACAGAATAGAGACCGGACGATGAGTGGCCTCAATTGAACTTAGAAGTTCTCCTACCCTCATATTAAAATTACAATTTTGATTTTTGTTGTATTTGATTGTGAATTAAATAAAGTATTTCATAATTTTTGTATTTCTTTGATGAATGCTTGTTTGTGTATTGTTTAGTGGTTCACATTATCGAAAAGGCTAGGCTAGGCTTCCATTATTAACTCAGTGGGGGGCCCGATTCCTATTACATTTCAGGGGGTTCCCGGTTTCCAGTAATGATTAAGTAGGGGTCCTCAGAAGTCAAAAGCTTGAGAACCACTGGATTAGTGTACTTATCACTTGGATCCTAAAGTGTTGGTTTAGGAGTAGAGGAGTGGAGTTTAAGTTGAAAGAAACATGCCTTTGTGGTATTGGTGACTTGAGTCAATGTAAATACCATGGTTACACACTGCCGTGGCAGATTTGGGTAGCTGCCCCATGACTGTAGGCGAGTGTAAATTTCTCATACTCATTTTAGGTGAAGTCAGGAGAATTTGTCTGAATTTAGTTTAACATAGTTCAAAGCCATCTTCCAGCATGTCTTCTCAAGATTATAAGAAGGTTGCTCTGTTGACCTTCTTCAGGTGATAAGTCAAAAATTAATTGCATATTACCTGCATACAGGTAGAATGTTGTTGTCAAAAGGTGCAGAATGGGTGCTAGTGGTTGCATATATATTAAATAAAAGAGAGGAAAAAACCGAACCCATAACTGATTTATTTAGGAGGAGATGAAAATGAGAAGTGAACCAACCTGTTTTCTGTTACAGAAAAATTATTTGAACCCGGGCTAGAGCTGTATCGCTAATTCCAGCTTCATATGGTATTTTTAATAAAAGCTGATGATCTATTATGTCAAATGCAGCCGAGAGATCCAGGAGAATTAGTATACCTCAACCTCTAGCATCCATAATTTTTTTTCTTAGGTCATCAAGGACTGAACCTACCACTAATTCTATGCTGCATCCCAGTCCAAATCCAGTTTGATAATTGACCATAAGATTATGATTTTCTACGATATATCGACTGTGAAGGAACACCAGTTTTTCAAATAGTTTCAACAAATAAGGAAGAAGAGAGAAAGGTCAATAATTAATCGGGTCTGTCACACTGAGTGATGATTTTTTTAATAGGGGTTTAATAACTGCAAATTTCCAGACTTTGTGTACACTGTCAGTTTCCATTGATTTCACAAAGATGAATTGGATCTCATCTACTAGACCCAGTGGAAGCTGTTTTTAAAATTTTGGCTCAGCAGATTTCATAAGGGGAGCCTGAAACACAGCCATGTCTGATCTCATTCAATAAAACAGTTTTTGAACTATTGGAAATCTATCAAAATGTTCTACTGTGCCATCTCTGGGATTCATTAAAGGAACATCATCAGATTTATTTATTGGATACTTTTTTAATTCTTGTTTGATTTTTTTGCTTTTGTTGGAAAAAATGAAGAGAGAAGATTACAAAAAGATGCTGAAGAGGCTGTTTGGGTCTTACTCAATTCCGGGGGCTTGAAGCACTTTCATAAGTCTAAAAAGTTATTTGTTAGGATTGGGTGGATTATTAAGATAAGTAGAATTAAACTGATGTTTGGCTTGCATCATTTGTTTATAATATTGTTTGGCTTTATTTTTGAAAGCCCTTTTTAGTTTTGGATCATATGTATTTCGCCGTTTACATTCTGCCTGGCGAAGTTCTAGTTTGATTATATTGTTTTTTTCTGTTCTAGAGTGGCAATATTCTGGTAGAAAGATTTTTTTTGTTTTTAACTTAGTACATATTGCTTTATTTAACTGGAAAATGTAATTGTTTACAGCAAGAAGTTGCAAACTTGAACAACAACTATAAGAGATATATGTATTAGACTGTGTTCAAAAAAAAGGCAGAGTAATGTACTAAATCAGGTGTGGACGAGTGCAGATGGGTTTGTTTTTGGTGTGCCTTCAGTACACATGGGCAAATTCACACTGTACTCTCCATTTTATTGCCCCTAGCCGGCCTGCACTTGAATAGCCCCCAGTCCTTGGATCGCATGAAGTGGTATACCACCAAGATGGCAGATTCCTAAAAACCGAAATGAGCTTCCTACCCCTCTAAAATACAAGTGTAACTAATACAGGCTAAAACTAAAATATAGGTTTTTAACAACCACGCTTCTTTAAAACACATTTAAAACTGAATCCTAGACCAGGCCTTCGTTGGCGTGGTCTCGCTAACTTTTTTGGCTACCAACCTCATGTCTTGACCTTTTTTTGCTAATCTGAGGACTGGGGTGCTTTTAGCACTGACGTGCAGTGTCAAAGCGCTATACTTGCCTTGTCATTTCAATACTATGGATCCTTCTCTATTTGATTGGGGGATTCGAGTTAGATGTATGTCCCTTGTTATGAGATCAGACCTATACCAGCGGCATGTATCTTGAATGTGCCTCCGTGGGTCGGCCGCAATGGTGGTGCCATCCACAGTAGTAGCTCCTTGACCCGGCCAAAGGTTTGTCCAAGTGGGGCCTGTGTGCACTGATTACTGTTACTAGACTTGGCCTTTGCAAAGCTGCGTGCCAATGTTTTGCATGTCTCTTGCTATATCAGAGTTCTCCTTGGTGACAGGGTTCGTTGTTGGGAAGAGGTTGGGCATGTAAGAGTCGTGAATAGCACTGTATGGGGTATTCAGTATGATGGGACCTGCTTCTCTCATTGGATTGGCATGAGGAGGTGCAGAGAAAGGCTGTCGAGCATTATTTCCTATGGGTAGAATAGTAGCAGTACAGTGTTTGGTATCGATGAGTTAGTAATGATGAATGGTGGAAGTGGGTTCGATATTACTGTGCTGGAAATGCCACTTTGAGAAAGTGGAAATTTTTATGTCCGGGGCTCTGTGTGCCTGGCAGCCTATCTCCTAATTCACACCAAGGTGCTAGGGGGACAGCCACATCTGTGCATTGCTGATAGAGGGTTTTTTTTGGTTTTTTGGGGGTGAAAATATTTTCCTTGATAGTCCTTGATGCTGAAGGACTATCAGAGTGGAATGCATCTGTGAAAGAACATTTCAAGGTCTTCACATCATTGCCCAAAATCAAACATTTAAAAGAGACGGCCAATAGAAAATCATCGTGTAACTAGAGTCCACTTCAATCTTTGAGCAATACTATACATTTATCAAACTCTGATAGTGCTTGATGCTAAAGGACTATCAGAGTGGAATGCATCTGTGAAAGAACCTTTCAGGATCTTCACATCATTGCCCAAAATCAAACATTTAAAAGAGACCGTGAATAGAAAATCATCATGTAACTAGAGTCCACTTCAATCTTTGAGCAATACTATATATTTATCAAATCCCTAATTTGAATTTTTGATCCAGTCATTGAATTAACGTGCATGAAGGAAGTTATCAGAATAGATCAACTTTCAGGTACCCTAAGGTTTTGGATATATCCTCATAGGCTTTGGATTATGATCTGAACCACCATTTTTGGAAATAGAGAGGACATATAGGCGATTAATCTGAGTTACTATCATCATACAATCAGGACTGGCGGTTTATTAAAGAAGAATGCAACCAGTATACTATATAGAGTAACCACTGGTATGAAAACCCTGAAGAAGGCTATGCCGAAACGCGTTGGTAGTGGTAGTTAACACCTGTAACCAGGGCTTTCAGAAAATGGCATACATGTTGTGTCTTGCTTGACAGAGATCAGATAGATCCTCACAGATTGGTTTTGATTGTCTTGATTGTACCAACTCGAGATACATATGCTTTTCAGGCTGTATCATACAATGAAATAATCTGTTCCAATATGTAAAAAAGTATCTAGACTGTACGTTTTTATGAAAAGAATAATGTATCATGTGATACTTGTATTTATAAATGTTTTCCTATTTGGAAATATTATGAATGAAAAAAAGGAAGTAAAATAAAAAGAAAATATATTTTTTTATATATATTAGTGGTATTGTCGGTATGCTTTGGTTTGTGGGTCAAGGGTGTAACTGCTTGACTTAACATTATCCAGCACTGTGACCGGTGCACAATATTTTCCCAAAAAGTTGTTTTCCTGTTAGGGCAGTATCCTTTCTTTCAGGGGCCCGTGTGTTTTCCAAAATAAACATTGTTGATAGAGGGCCATAAAGAAGAGGTTCACAGGAAACTGCAAACCTCTGACTCTAAGGGGCTTTTCTGGGATGGTTACTTGGGGGTTGAATTGGCACCTGCATTCGAAGGGACAGGGTGTTGACCCCACTAAAGATTGTGATCAAACCTCCCAGGGTAGGATCACAGACAGGATAACATTTAGAGAGGGCTTGTGCATTTCAATGGTGACCCTTTGAACTGATCATATCTTGAAAGGCCATGGTAGGTATAACTACTGGGGCTTCGACCTCTGAAAGTAGAGACATCTTTGCATTTGGAATCATGCTTCGCTAGTTTGATACAGGGACATTGGCACGAGGAATCCTTAGGGCAGGAGAGACTGCAACTGGGCTATCCGCCGACTTGTACTGGCTAAGAGCTTGCTGTTCTCCAAGAAGCTGACTATCACCTGGTGGATTTTGCCTAGACTTTGCTGGCCTGCAGCTAAGTGCCAACTACTATGACATGGTCTCAAAGTACCCTCCTGTCCACGAGATCACAGAGACACAAAGAATCTCGCTGTCTCCATGAGATAGTAAGGATCACACTGGCTGCGGCGGAGACAGTTGGAAGTGATGATGGTTGGAACAAAGACTCTCCTGATATACACCATCATCTTGATGAGCAAGAGATTGTGCAAGATCAGCAGCCATCTGAAGGCCTGGGACATGAGGAGTTTGAGGAGTGTGAGGGAAGCTAGCAGTGTCTAAGGGGCCCGTGCATGCAAACAGGGGACCTGTGCTCACCTGCGCTTCAGAGTGTTTGGTGTCCGAGGGGTGTTGGGGGAAGCTGAACTGAGACTGCATTCGGCCTCCAAAACGGTCACACCTCTGCTTGAGGGGAACACATTTCTCTAGACTGGGAGTACTCCAGCTTCCTCTGTCACAACCTTTTGTCTACAGGGGGAAATAGCGATCCCGCACTCATGCAGGTGCCATCGGGAACCTGGAGGTGTAATCTGTATGAATGAAACTAAGTAACTGTTTCTTTCCGTGTTAGGTGGTTCTGACTTTCTGGTCAACATGGCGCCAGCTGGGGCAACGTGTATCTTTGACTAGGAGTTGAAGGACTGAGGGGCTGGGTCACGAGGCGTTGTCAGAGCCTGGTGACTGTTTGGCCTTACTGCAATGGGAAAGTCCGACAATTGCATATAACTGTAAAGTGTATATACAATGTGTGTTTCGTTCTGATTCCAATAGAGAAGTTTGACACTTGCATATAACGGTAGAGTGTATATGCAATGTGTATGTCATTTTGATTTCAGTGTGTACATGTGTAATATAAAGACAAGTGTTTTTATACATACGGTGTGGAGTCTTTTTGTAGCATACACAGTGTGTTGCAAGGGGGTGTTGTGTCAATGCTTTACACTCGAGCCCTGTGGCTAAGCCTGACTGCTCGGTGCCAAGCTACCAGATGGTGAGCACGGGATATCGGATAAGTGTATCGTATGCATCCTATTTTGAATGGTGGATTCTGACTGGCTTCGATGTGTTTTTGCCAGCTCGAAACGACTGGGTGTAACTCGGACAATGAGCATTACCTCTAAAATGAGATATAACACACATTTCTCTATCCCCCTGTCCCTCCAAGTAAGTATGCTGCAATAGCAAACCGCCCCTTACAAGCGCTCAAAATGTGGGGGGAAACGATGTTAACAGCCTGCTAATTTGACAGCAAAAAATAACAGTGTCTTAAATTAGCAGTAAACGATAGCAGAAGTGCTCATAAAATCATGTCAATGGTAATGTTGGCTGAATATGGGAGAAAACACCTCAATAGTAGTGCGGAATACAGAGAGACTTTTGTGTTGGCTAAATTGTATGAGGTACGTTCTAGGCTAGAACGTAAGGAGGGCCGCGTCTGCTGCTGCAGAGTTCACATTAAGGCGGGCATTTGGCTCCGTGGTGCGCCGATCACATGATACTAGTTCCGACATCCACCCACGTTCTTTCAGAGAACTCTATTTATGCGATTGTTTTGGTGTTTTGCATATTTCCGTACGATGTTAGGTATTCACGAGCGTTGTGGTTTTGCCATGCTCGTGTGAAGCATGTTAAAGTCTTTATTGACATGTTTTGTGCCACGTAATGCACTGCCTTGCTCTAGCGGGTCAGCCTCTCCTTCGATTTATTTGCTCGTGTTTTAAACATTTTCATAACTCAGCGTGATTCAGAAACAAATATTGCTTTTTTTTTCTTCGTGGCAATCAGGATGAGCCTGCAGGTCTCAGGGCTCGCGGCACGGCCCCTGAAAGTGACACGCGTCACGCGCCTCAGATCTGTGCGGCAGTAAATCACTGTCACCCTCAGCTGTCAAACCATCAAAGGCGACGATACAGAAGACTCCAGTGTCATGCGAGGAACAGACACAGGGCGATGCGCTGCAAGGCGGAGATCAAGCAAGCTGGCGGAGGGGGTGGAGAGAAGAAATATAATCCATTTATTTTCCATTTGTATTGTATGAGACCAGCAGTGAATATGAAACAAGCCCTGCCCTTTGACCCCGGGAGTCCACATTGTAATTAACATAGATACAGGAAGGTTACTTGACATGCGCCCACAGGGACCCGGCGGAGAGAGAGCGTGTTGAGAAATACAGCGAGTATGAGGTCAGACGAAAGACAGGGAAGGGTTTGCACAGTGTAATCCGCATTGAAAAGACTTGTGGACCCTGTCAAGGGCAGGCGTCTTCTCCATTGTGTCCTGATTAGAGGGCTTTTGCCCCTAAAGCTCCCCATCCGTTCAAATTCTTGACAATGACGGAGCGAAATGTCATGCAGTATGATACCAACAGTATGTCAACAGTAAATCTGTACCACCATGCTGTAATACAGCACAAACTATAGGCCTGCTGTATTTCTAGCTTGTTCTAGGCCTGACTGTCTCCACAAAGATGATTTTATTCGAGCAGCATCTACGCCCCATTTCCTAAGAAACGGATCTTTCCATGGAGAGAGCCTGAGACCTATACTAGAGATGTAGCTTTTCAGAAAATCACCCAAAACCTGGCTAAATACTCTGCAGGCTAAATTTATTTTTCTCTCGTGGGCTAATAGATATGATTTAACTCTGGACAACCAGCTATAGCGCCTTGATGCCCTTGGGTAATTGTTGCGCTCTATAAAATCAAAATTAATCAAATAAATTCACATGCAGTCCCTTGTCTTCTGTCAGTCTTGGGTTTTCTGCCACCATGCCTACGCTTGCTGGGGCATGTACTGTAAGTACACTCACTAAAAGTGGAGTCCCGCAGGTCCAGGTAGCGTCAGTACACTCACTAAAAGTGGAGTCCCGCAGGTCCAGGTAGCGTCAGTACACTCACTAAAAGTGGAGTCCCGCAGGTCCAGGTAGCGTCAGTACACTCACTAAAAGTGGAGTCCCGCAGGTCCAGGTAGTGTCAGTACACTCACTAAAAGTGGAGTCCCGCAGGTCCAGGTAGTGTCAGTAAACTCACTAAAAGTGGAGTCCCGCAGGTCCAGGTAGTGTCAGTACACTCACTAAAAGTGGAGTCCCGCAGGTCCAGGTAGTGTCATTACATGACTAAAAGTAGAGTCCCGCAGGTCTAGGCTTGCTTGATATGGTTGGGTGAAAAATCAGGATTCGTTGAGGAGCCCTGTCATTTCTTTGCTGCTATTTGATAGCTGTGTGACAAATGCTTCATGAATGCTGGGTGAGTCCATTGGGTCTTGGAGAGGAGAGCGGTGTAACCTGGTGGTTATGCTGTGAGCTCAGTGGACACTCATATGGTAGAGATACATCCTCCCTGTGGCCACCTGGAGTAACCTACTGGTGTCTGTGCTCTTCCCCATTGCTCTCTTCAATGCATGTTTCTGAAATGTAGATCGCCATATCTATTGAAGAAGCATTGTTGGACCAGTTAATAAAGGCGAGCATGAATGTTGTAGCTGGTACTCACTGTGGAGTCAGATCTTAGCGGTAGCTGTGATAATGTCTCAATATAATCTGAACATAATTCAAAGAGGTTGTAATATTGTCCTAGACTCCCCTGGGAGTCAGTGGAGTCAAGCTTATGTCTGTATAGGTCCATGGACACTGGGGTGCCTGATTCTGCATTCTGTGATGGTTGCTGATTTTTTGGGGGATTGAAGTGTAGATTACATTGCAGTTGAATTGAGTCCTCACCAGGGATCATGTTATCCATATTTAAACATTCGTTTAGAGTAGTGCAACTTTTTGCCAGAGGAGTGATAATATATTGCCCTTGACAGCCACACTTACTTGTGGGATGGAGGATAAAAATGATTCCTATGTTTAGAAAGGAGCCAGGTATATTAGCCAGTCAAAACGTATTGATCTGGGGGAAATCCTTACCAAGAAGTATATTTTGATCATTGTTTTGTTAAAGTAGAGGAAGCCTTTCTTCATCCAGTGCTGGGTGTGATTGAGGAACTCGAAGATGCTCAGATGCTCAGATGCTTCGCAAAGCTGCCATTGATAGACATCTGGAAGTGTACCTTATGCTGTTGCAATATTTGGATATAGGGGAGCATAGAGGAAAGAGAGGACCTCTGTGGCACTCTGGATTGCACTTCACCTGAGGCTTATGACATGAGATCTAGGCCAGCATTGGCACTCTGGCCTCTTCAGTAGAAGGAAGGTCAGGTAGTATGTCTATTGCTCTCTGCTGTTTATATTTGCAAGTGGCTGGAGAGGGACAAAGGGACTCCCTGCCTCTGCTGGTGTAGGGTATTGCAAACGTCGTTTATGGCATAAATAAGAGTTCACTTTGTGCTTGGGATGAAATCATATTTTCTCAAAATTACATGTTTAGATGCAAAACTGTTGCCTATTTATGTTGAGCAACTACCTATTTCATGCAAAATCTTTTGATAGACCGTGTAAGTTATGGATACAGGGTTTATGGATCCAGGACAGCTAATCACCTGATTTAATTGATAAACTTTCAGATGATGTCAACGGATAACTAATATACAAAACAACTTCTTATCCATTCTCATATTAATGTGGTACAAGTTAAGAGAAGATGATTCCCTGGCGCCTGATGAGTGGGGGTTATGTGGAAGAAGGGGTGCTGGTGGGGTGTTAGTAATGAAGTGTGTGTATATGTGTATGTTTAGGGTTAAGAAGCAGTTATGATGTGAATAGACAGCACGTCTCTAAGCAAGGCTCTCCCACTATTTAAATATCCTCATTCTAGTCTTAATGTCTGGGCTCTGCATGCTGTTGCCCTCTTAATACAGGAGATTCCACTGGGTGTTCTTTAAAATGTAAGCTCAAGCCTGGTTGGGCCGAGCCATTGTTGGCTCAAGTGTACAAGGACCTCGAAGAAATCACCAAGACAACACAGCATAAACATTTGAGCTTTTTCCAGCCATACAAGGCTAGACATGTGCCAGACCGTGGTCCTAATACTTTTCCATATGGCTTCTCCTTGAACCCTAACTGTACTTGAAAAAAGAGCAACAAGGTAAATATGCAAGATTACAGCTAGTACCACATCTCCTCTTTGGCTCTGGGCCTGCAGGAAGGTGTACCATTGATCAAGAAGAGGAAGCATGAAGGTGTGACAGTAAACAATTTCTGCAGGGCATTGTTCCCTGCATCGTGAGGCGAACAGTTTGCAATGTTTTCGAAATCTGTACCAGACCCTGATACTCCCACCTTTATCTCCTTTACCTTCTTAGGCATCTATCTCCATAACTCGCACCCCTACTGCTCCCTCAATAACTCTTCAGCTCTTCCTTTATTTCCTTGTTCCCTTCCTGCACATCCTGCTATCTTCTAATCAACCACCCACCCAAATGTTCTCACAATCCATAAACACTTTATATAGTGGGATACACGTTGTTTAATGGAAGATCATCTCATTTATAAAGGCATTTAGTCGTTGTCTCTCGCTCTAGTTCACTTCCTTGCTCACTCCTCAATCTTTCTTTCCCTCGGTGTCATTTTAAGGAATTTTGAAGCCTCACTGAGACATATGTTGGCAGCCCCATTTTGGAACACTTTTGAATATATTACCCATTCTCTGCTAATTCAGTTCCTCATTAAACTAAACAATATTGAAATTAAGTTAAAATTTCTGAAACAGAACACATAAAATGTGCCAAAAGATCAATCTGCCCAGCATCTGCTCGCCAAATAGTACAAAAAGGAAAGCTCTAACAAACATTAATGACACGATTTTGTTCTGTGACCCAAATCTAGATATTTTTGTCTTTGCATCAGCAATATTTAACATGGAGTTTAATTCATGTGTGTCCAACCTGTTTCTCCCATAGGAGAAAAGACATGATAAGGATGACTTTATGCATATTTAGGGGACCAGTGCATAATATTAAAATATGTTAAATGCACACAACACATGAAATTGTAGCTTAAATTGCTGGTTATTTACAAACAGCTCCTTTATCAGGTATACTTACTAATGTCTGTCAATGACAGCTCCGAGAACCATGTGAGTATCACTGAGTGCCTCGATCACACCCAGCACTGATCACTGGTGACTTCCTCTACTTTGAACGAAGCAATGATCCAAGTCTAAATCTTGGTAAAAATTGTCCCCAAGGCAATACCTTTTGACTGGCTAATATACCTATGCCTTGCAACCTGATTAATGCCTTTCAATCAATCAATCAATCAATCAATCATTCAGGGTATTTTAAGCGCGCTACTCACCCAGGGTCTCAAGGAGCTGATGCATCCCCGCACATGGGACACTGACTGCCCCACGCGATGTGGCACCAGAGCAGCACCATCTAGGTGCACTTGACTGACGTGCACCATCCCACCCTATTCCTACTTGTGGTGTTGGCACTTAGCCGCCTGCTCGCCTCTAAAAACACTCATCGCCCGCTGTTCGATGCAGAAAAGCATCTACCTTCCCCATGAAAGCAGCTTCTTAAAGTGTAATCTACTTGCCCAATTTACTGGGCTTTTGTGACCAAAATTCAGTACAATGAATTCAAAACAACCGCTGACTTTACAAATAATAATCCTGGCAGACTGCTTTTTTAGAAGTTGCCTAAATCACTGATAAAATATAACCAAAGGAAAAGTAAGATATAAATGGCAAAATTAATTTCATGATGAACTTCTGCACCTGAAAATGCTCAATGAAAAAAAATGACAATACTTCAATGTAGGAAATAGAGAACAGGGCTGTACTTCACCTATAAAATCCCAGACCTTTTTGCTTTGTCATTGTTTATTTAACTATGACCGACCAGTCCTTACCTCCTATCAGTCATAGTTTTGTTAATCTGCAGCAGAATAAATTTACTGGAAGGCTTTTCAAGGGCACTTTTGTTGCAGATCTGTAACAACTGTACACAATCAGTGTTCTGTAATATTTTGTACCACTTGCCTAGGCTCCCCGTGTAAGGTAGGAGTCTTATTACATAAAATGGCAGCTTCATCCCTGATTCCTGGAAAAAACGGCACGATTGTCAACATCATTCATTTCAACTCAGGAAAAGGAGGGCATATTAGATCCTGCACATTGCCTGTAAAGGTAAAAGATTCAAATATCCTTATCAGTAATCTCGCTATTCTTATTAACGAGTGATATTACCACATTTAAGGCCACATGTATGAAGCTATTTTGCGTTCGCAAACAGGCAGATTTGCAGAACTGGCCTATTTGATAGCACAACAAAGGCTTTTCCTATGTACAACCCATCATCAAATCGCAAAAGGGGTTAGAGATGCGCTGTTAGGAAGTGGCGAGCTTAGGGCGTCCCTTCCCAATACCGAATCACAGTGGTATTTGAGAAGGTTTTGCAACTAAAATGTGGTTGCAAAGCATACACATTTTACCACCAACTTCAAGTTGGTGGTAACACATTCGTGAATGACCCCTTCCCCTTTGTTAATAATGGTGAAAATGTTTTTTAAGGACAGGCGGTGATCCCACGGACCATTGCTTGTTCTTAAAAAATGAAAAGAAAAGTTCTCCTGTTTTCTTTTTAATGCAACCTGTTTTCCTTTAAGGAAAACGGGCTGCATTAAAAAAATGATTGCTTGTTTAAAAGCAATCGAGGACATGGTGGTCGGCGGTCCCCAGCAGGCCACCATCCTCGTGATTTTAGCAATTCCTAAAGGGTTGCATATTGCAACCTACCTCATTAATATTAATGAGGTAGATTGATTTGGGACCCCCTTCGAACTGTTCAATAAATCTTATGGAGTTTCATACATTAGGAATAGCGATGACCTAATTGCGATTCGCAGAAAATGGCAATTAGGTAATTTCTATTCCTTATATTGATACATGTGGCCCTAAAAGTTTTAGTGGACATATGAACGTATTAAGTGAAAACAAGATATTTTGCCTGGATTCAAGGCCACTACTGAGGGGCCTCATTTAGGGCCTTATTTATGAAGGCATTGCAACACTGTTGAGTCACTTTTCGTGATGCAGCGGTGGCGTAAACAATGTGACAAGTTGCGCCATATTTACAAGGTGATGCATCTAGGCAGATTTGTCACCTTGTAAAGCCCTGTGCCACATTATACCTGCGTCAGGTATAATGTATGCAGGGTGGACGTTCCCTCGCAACAAAGCCACGTCGGAGTGGCACAGTGAAATCTATCATATTTTACTACTCCACTTCAGAATGCCACTGCGTCAAAACTTTATGTCTGCCTTATAGCAGGCATTACTGTGACACAGTGCAGTTTGTATAGGCCTGCCTCATGCATTGCTGGAGTGGCTTCATGCTTGCGACACAACTCCAGAAATGCGTGACTTTTGCATCGACACATACATCAGGATTCCTGACATATCTATCATTCCTTGCTACATGGAGCGACATACATTAAATATGCCATCATGTCGCAAGGAGGGCACAGTGAAAACTGTTGCAATGCTGTTCTGTTGCAGCAATGCAACAGTTTTTATAGATGATGCACTTAGAGTTTGGTGTCTGGGTTACTCCATCACTAACATGATGAATATCCTGTCCGCCTTATTATAAGTGTTATATCCTATGAAACTTTTCTGATGGAGTAACCCTCTGCCAAACTTTAAATTAGGCCATAGATTTCTAGGATGAAAGTTTTATTTTGAGTACATGAAGAACAAGTTCTTATTTTCCATATACAGAAAGCAGATGGCATCTTTCAAATGTATCTGATCTGAATCCACTATAAGAGTTCTAGGTAGATCGCCACCCCATATATTTTTTATATACTTAAATTATGTGGAGTGCTCATACAACACAAACGTAGGCAAATGATATCATCAATAAAATGTTGCAGGCAATTGAATTGTTTATGCCAAAACTTGAAGTAGCACAGCATTATCCAACTCTCTCATTAGCGCAATAGCCCCTATAGCACTTGCCAAGTAGGCTCAATAGTTTGGGAACAGTGCAAATACCCCTAGGAGTTAATGCAAAGTCAGATAAACTTCTGTTACAAAAAGTAGTGGATTCTGGCGTTGTGTGGCACACTATGACCAAATAGATACGCGCACAAATAACAGGTGAAAGGAAATCTCTTGATATTTTCATGCATAATAAGTCACTTTTCACGAAAATTACACCTGTTACAAAATTGTACCTTGGGCGATGGTCTGTGCCAAGACACTTGTACAGGAGGGTGTGAGTACAAATCTTGTGCACAACACTGTTCACTAGTATTTAATGCATGGCACAATGCTAAACCATGTTTAGCATCACGCAATCATATCATTAGCAGCTTTTGCGTAGCTGATTACATCATTTGCATGAAATCCACAGTAAATATTGTGCTTCACAATTTTATGTGGTTCAGGCAACGCAGTGCTGCAGATTTCGTACGGTATTGTTCAATTCTTGGCTAAGTTTACTCGTACTCTAACTTAATACCATTCATTTTATCTACTGCTGAGAGCTGTATCATTGGCATTGCATACTAAGGCAAATGCAGCAGATATTTAACATACTGAGCTACCTTAGAAATAAGCTTAGCCAAAATGTAAATTACACCTAAGTAAAACCGCAAGTATGTCACTTTTTCCCATATGAAAAGTGACGCACAAGCGGCGCAAGGGGCTTTTAAATAAGCCCCTTAATTTTGAGAATATCGCATTACACTTGTTAGGTGAAGTTCCTCAAATTATGCCAGTAGGTCACTTTACATAATTATGCATAAAAAGGTACTGCAAATGCAATAGGACAACAGAACATGTGCAGCTGCTGTTTTAGGTTCTTTCTTTTTTTGCTTTATTTATAGCACAAAATGCATCGTTGTGTCAAAAATTGATATAAGGATACATTTTACGTTAAAATATAATGCAAAATGATGGATTTGCATTTCATGTAATGGCACGCAATTGTGTGAAGATTTACCGAAATTTCTCATATATAAGCCAGAACAATTTACGTTAATTTCATACACCTGTCCTCTGGGCTTTAAGTCGGATGAAAAAACTGGGGGGGTCTATCAAAGGGGCGTGGCCAATGTAAATAAGGGCATGGCTTTGAAACACATAAACTAAAAATCTGTGCTTAGCATAGTGTGCCGCCCGACTTGTATTTTGCAGTTTCTGTCAATGCATCCAGATATATAATACAACAAGTAACATCATACCTACAACATGTCGGGACTATTGGCTTTGTCAATGGTTGTTTGTTGCATAAGATAAATAAGCAGCACCTATGGCTTGTATATAATATTGAAAAAGCTTCCACTTAAAGTCCTGGTGACACCACGACAATGTTGCTGCTCCTGAGTTTCAAAAAGAGAAGTAATTCAGAGAGAAAATGTCTCTCTTTCAAGGGGTTCCCTTCCTCTACAACGCTCCCCTAGCATGACATCATACTGTAACTTCTCCACTAGTGAGAGGTGAGCAGTGTGAGCACGTGCACATCTATGTTCCTGCTGTCACTGCAGTCCGAAAAAAAAACGTCTCTGTCGGGCACAAAACAGAGCCCATAGAGACCTGTTTCAAGGCCGCCTTAAAAAAACTACTGGTGCTCAGCACCAGTGAGACCCGGCCCAATTAAAGCCCTGCCTGTCCTTATCAGCTGTCTTTTGAGAAAGCGGATGAAACTGATATTGCTATAAATGACAGGTTGATTTATCGGCAAACATTGTCACCAGAGGTGGTGCGGCTTAAGGTCAGTATCCAGAGCCAGGCCCCGAGCCCTCAGTAATCACATCACATAGATATGGCTGTCTGCGGCGTGACATGTTTGCCTCTGGTGAGCGGCAGGCACCCGTGTCCTCATTCTGCTCTCTGCATCCTCCCAGGCTGATGGAAGCCGGCGGCCATTGTTGCCTTGAAAGTGTGAGTCATCCTGACCTACCGCCTCCTGTTGACGGGGCTCCAAACGCCCCCGCCCCGGTGCGGTAATGATAACACATCCTTGGGGCAGCGGATTAAAGCGCCATCAAGGGCAGAGCCATGAAAAGAAAAAAGCCCCAATTGATTTAGACAAGACTGAGATCTCATTAAAGATTATGGTAGAGAAGCAGAGGCGATGAGTGGGAACAAGAAGTAGGCGGAGAGCGGGCAATGGCGCCACTGCGTAGTTTTCAGCAAAATCACAAAGTTTACTTTCTTATGGATGCTAAGCCTTAAAGTGCTGCTTGGCTGGACTACATGGCTAATGTTCAGGGCCAGCTTTAGCACTTGTGGTGCCCGGTGCAGCAATCTTTTTTTGGCGCCCCACAATGACCTCCTCCTCGGATTCCCTTACTACCACTCTCCAAATCCCCTTTCTCACAAGCATTTGATTTGTTTTATAGTGCTACTAATACCAGTGCATGGTGTCACAGCATTTACATCACATACACATTAAACATAGAAAATGAATCAATCTAAAGGAAATCTTACATTAAACAATGAGAATTCTAAGGTGTAGAAATTGTCACAATACTAGGAGGCAGTATATTTTAAGAGCTTTTGGAATTGAGAAGCACAAACTCTGGATTTAAAACGTGCCATTATGGTAGGGGTTGACTTTACTAAAAAGGATGTATTTCTACTCAAATAAACCCTTTTTAGCAACAATAGGATAACAAAAGACTGGCGAAACACACAAATTCCAACTCTATGGCTTGCAGTTTGCCTGCACTTCTTTGTTGGCAGTTCATAGGTTACTAAGCTATATCATGATTGTAACTTATGAACTGTAAGTAATAAAAGGATCTCTATTACAAAAGCAGTAGACGGCTGAGCTATCCATACAAAATGTAGTTCTGTGATCTGCATGTGCACGTTCTTTGCAGCAGACATATTAACCCTCTGCTCTACTTTATGATGAGTCAGAACTGCCACTAGATAAAACTCATCTCTCCAGCAGGAACATTAATCACCAGAGGTTTCTTAACATTTTTATTGTTGCTTGAAAACTTCCCCAACATGCAGCAGGTGTTTTTAAACCCATAAGTTATTTCTAAACACAGCGCCCCCTCAACCTCCAGAGGGCAGCACTAGATGCGGCTGCATCAGTGGCACCACCCTAGAGCCAGCCCTGCTAACACTTTTGATTAGAGCTATGAGGTCACCAGAGGTATTTAGACACTTTGTTGGGTTGGTAAGAGATGCATGCTTGGAAGTCGGGCAAGAACAATGCTTACTTTTGGTAAATGTAACTGAGCCCTTTGCCAGCTATGGATATTTGAGCAAATTGGTTCTATTCTGTGGCATTCGAATTGCCTGATGCTACTGAGTGTGGAGAGACAATACATGGAGCAGCAACATGTGCTGACTCTGCCCTGGAGACCCCTGTACTATGTCAGTGGGGGTGCAGTACTCAGGACTGATGCAAGAAGTTCAACTCACACAATAGGAAATACTATGATCCCCCATCTCAGGTGCTCAAATCTCAGTTGAGGACCCGGCCCATCTCAAGACCAAAGCTCTACATGCTACTGCAGTCCCTCAAACCCATCTCCTGCCCGACGCCTACACGTCAGATCTCATGCCTGCAAGCCCCAGCTCAGTTCCTCAGCCACATCCCAAGTCTTCAGCGTCAAAGCGGGAATCCCGCTCCTAACCACTTTAAGGGGCCTCCAAGCACCATCGCAGGATTCCACCCTCACTGCAGGTCCAAGTAACATCACAGGACCCCACTCTCAGTGCAGGTCCAAGCAGCCAAGCCTCATCATATGTACTAGATCCCTAAATCCCATTCTATTTCTTTAATCCCATAACAGGTCGCAAGTCCTCAGGACCTGTGCAGGTATCATCACATCTTTGACTCATGCCCCAGCCACATCGAACGTTTTACACCACACTTAAAAAATGCCTAACTAGACCCAAGCCCAGTATACAAGCTCTGGACCCCCATCCACAAAGTGGGCTCTCTCACGGTGGCCCACAAGCCCCAGAGCATCATCCGAACCCACAAGTCTGGGTCATGAACCCTATTGCCTGCACACAAGTCTTAGGGCAGATGCCAGGCCCTCAAGTGGAACGCGGACCCCCAAGCACATATGCAGCTCCAACCCCTCACTTTTCATTCCTATTGTTTTCTGCTTAACTGCTTCCTCATTGAGTTAGTCCATGGTGTCCTGTCCTAAAGGAAAGCTGATTTAGGGTCAGAAGCCAAGTTCACGCTATATAAAACTGCAGGAAAAAAACACAACAGTAATAAAAAACAGGGCCCACAAACAGCTCATACACATATCTGTTGGACCAGCCGCTCGGGCACTGGCAGTTTGCCCTGTGGGTCAGTCCGACCCTACATGTTCTTTTTGCATTGATAGTATTGTGGGCGTTTCACTTGGGTACACTTCTTTGGACGCCTTCCATGCTGCTCATAAGGAAACGGCTTACGTGAATCTAAAAAACAGACTCAATGCAAAGTGCTCAACACTTTTTAAGTGATGTGAACATCTAATCCACTCATTATCCATGTAAAAGTCAAGGCCTGTTTAACAAGGATCAGTACATTCATTCAGGTTTACATTCTTGCAAAGGATGGTTTGGCAGTGCGCTATTCCCTATGGAACACGTTGCAGAGCGAGTTTAGGACACTCAAATAAAGGGATTTCAATCCAAAATGAAAACTTGTTTTAAGCTTCAAACTCTCCCCTGTGTCATGACTCGTTGGCGGTTCATGGCAGTAAAGCACCTAGAGACATCGTCAGTTAGGTAATGTACAATATAAATGAACACTGACATTTGTATTCATTCATTTGTTCATTCATTCAAAAATTGCTTCAGAAGCATCACCATCTATGCAGCAAGTCTTTGTTGCCCGGTTTTGGAATTAATCCTGTTTTCACCAATGTGAGTTTTTGGTAGCAGAAACTGGCCATGTGTTTTCTTGAAAATATCATTTGTTACATCATGATCCAATACATCGAGAGTCATTATTTATAGATAAATACATTGGATGTACCTGCATATTGCATGGTTACAAGTAACTGATTTCTTAAATTATTTCTATATGTATGTTTGTGTGTGGAAACACACACACACATATATCAACAAACTTCTCCAAATGACAATCTAGCACTCGTGGGGTAAATTATGATTATTGCACCAAGTAGACGTGTTTCGGCATTTATGCCTTTCTCAATACTTGCGGCAATGAGGACTTTGTTTGGCAGCTTTTGGTGTACCTAGGAGCTCTATCGAATTTAATACTGCCAGAACCGCCGCTTTGAAACTTTGGAGTATACTCTACTGACAATGGTTGGAGGTTATTTAACCTGAGGAACAGTGGTGATTGCACCAAATTCCGGTAGCTGTAGTCATGGATACTTGCTAATATACGTTTAGCACTGTATGTATGTAAATGCAAGGTAACTGGACATAATATCGACTACATAATATCGAATGGACAAAATATCGACGGAAAAATATCGACAGTACCAAAATATCGACTATAGGAATATCATTGAATAAAATATCGACTGCAAAAATGACCCAAAAATATCGAATACAAAAATATCGACTCAAAAATATCAAGTAGACAAAATATCGAAATATAGTGAAAGTAAAAAATATCGAAAAAATGTTAGAAAATATTGATTTTATAAAATAATATATATATAATATATTAATAAATAGTACCTAATGTTTAGGAGCGGGTTGTGGGTTTATAGGGGAATAGGGTGGGAAGTAATTTAATAATAATTAATTAGTTAATATATGTTTGGTAATTGTTTTAATTAGATTTTAATTGGTAATTAATTAATATAAATTAGTTAATTGTTTAATTGATTAATTAGCATATAATTTAATTGATTAATTGATTAATTGATTATTAATAATTATAATTTTTAAAAATTATTTTGTATATGATTTTAATTGATACATTGGTTATTAATTAATAATAATTAGTGATTTTTTGTATTAAGAATTAGTATATTATTTACATTTATTAATTGCTAACACAATAATTATAATTAGTTAATGATGTAATTAATATATTGCATATCATTTAAATAAATTAATTGGTAATTAATTTATAATAATGACTTAATTACATTAATTGTATACATTTAAATGTAATGTGTTAATTTATGTTGTAGTTAATTAATTAATTGGAATTAAACAATATTAATTAATCTAATTTATTATTATTATAGGTAATGGGATTATATATTTTATTATATTTTTTTTAAAAATATATGTATTTTTTATATATTTATGTTTAATGTTGTGTTCATTATTATTTATAGTGTTCTGGCTTAGTTTCATAGTTTTTGTTATAGGTTAATTTTTTAGGGTTCTGGGTTTTTTTTCTAGTCGTGAGTAAAGGTGTATTTAGTGGAATTTGGGAAATTTTTAGGTATGTGGGTAAATGTGTATTTTTGAGTTTGAGGGTCAGTTTTCAGTTCTTGTGTAAAGGGCTATTTGTAGAGTTCAGGGTCAGTTTTTAGTTTGTGGGTAAAGGGGTATTTGTAGGGGTCAGGGTCAGTTTTCAGTTTGTGGGTAAAGGAGTTTTTTGGAGGTTCAGGGTCAGTTTTCAGGTTGTGGGTGTAGGGGTATTTGTAGGGTTCAGGGTCAGTTTTCAGTTTGTGGGTAAAGGGGTATTTGTAGGGTTCTGGGTCAGTTTTCAGTTTGGGGGTAAAGGGGTATTTGTAGGGTTCAGGGACAGTTTTCAGTTTGTTGGGAAAGGAGTATTTGTAGGGTTCAGGGACAGTTTTCAGTTTGTGGGTGTAGGGGTATTTGTAGGGTTCAGGGTCAGTTTTCAGTTTGTGGGTAAAGGAGTATTTGTAGGGTTCAGGGTCAGTTTTCAGTTTGTGGGTGTAGGGGTATTTGTAGGGTTCAGGGTCAGTTTTTAGTTTGTGGGTAAAGGGGTATTTGTAGGGTTCAGGGTCAGTTTTCAGTTTGTGGGTAAAGGGGTATTTGTAGGGTTCAGGGTCAGTTTTCAGTTTGTGGGTAAAGGGGTATTTGTAGGGTTCAGGGTCAGTTTTCAGTTTGTGGGTAAAGGGGTATTTGTAGGGTTCAGGGTCAGTTTTCAGTTTGTTGGGAAAGGAGTATTTGTAGGGTTCAGGGTCAGTTTTCAGTTTGTGGGTGTAGGGGTATTTGTAGGGTTCAGGGTCAGTTTTCAGTTTGTGGGTAAAGGGGTATTTGTAGGGTTCAGGGTCAGTTTTTAGTTTGTTGGGAAAGGAGTATTTGTAGGGTTCAGGGTCAGTTTTCAGTTTGTGGGTGTAGGGGTATTTGTAGGGTTCAGGGTCAGTTTTCAGTTTGTGGGTAAAGGGGTATTTGTAGGGTTCAGGGTCAGTTTTCAGTTTGTTGGGAAAGGAGTATTTGTAGGGTTCAGGGTCAGTTTTCAGTTTGTGGGTGTAGGGGTATTTGTAGGGTTCAGGGTCAGTTTTCAGTTTGTGGGTAAAGGGGTATTTGTAGGGTTCAGGGTCAGTTTTCAGTTTGTTGGGAAAGGAGTATTTGTAGGGTTCAGGGTCAGTTTTCAGTTTGTGGGTGTAGGGGTATTTGTAGGGTTCAGGGTCAGTTTTCAGTTTGTTGATAAAGGGGTATTTGTAGGGTTCTGGGTCAGTTTTGGCCTTTAGGGTGAAGGGGTCTTTTTAGTGTTTTGGGACAGTTTTGGGTATTTTAGAGTGCTGATGTATAGTTTAAGTTAACAGTGATACATTAAATTTATTACACAAAAATAGCTATTATTATAACTTTACATTAGTACCCTTTATTTAGATCAAAATAATTTATGTATTAGCATGTTTCCAGACAGTAGCTAGAGTGGAGTTGGAATTCTAATTATTAATTGGTTGCTGGACAGCACCATCAGTAATATTACCAACACTGGAGTTGGATTAATAAAAATACATTGGTTAGTCTCCACCACATTTTATGGTATTACCTTGAGTGTAGTAGGAATAGTACAATAATTTATGCTAGTGTCCTGCAGCTTCTATGATTTGAGATTGACTGGAGTAGTAACAATGTATATAACATTGGTCAGTGTGCAGCACATTTGTATACATTTGTTCATTACTGTAATTTACAAATAAAAATTAATGCAACATAGATGTTTTCTAATAAGTTTATTAAACAATTTTTCATTTTTTTATTGTGTAGTACAATAAAATCACAAACAAATATAACATCACATTTTTTTGGACTTTTATTATTCACACGATAACATCTTTACATTTATATACATGTGGTCAATGTAAAAAATAATTTGGATTACTAGATTCTTTCTGTAAATTTTACATATTCACATCAGTCACTTACAATTTAAACTATTTATATAGAAATACATTAAACAATGATTTCTTATATATTTCTTACATTAATATTTAATAATGTTAATATTAAATATTAATATAATAAAATATATAATACATATTTCTTTTTAACAAGTAACATGACTAATATTACATTTTTTAGGATCAATTCAAATACAAAAAAAAAATTTCTTGGTGTATATTTCACACAATGTTGTTTTTACATAAAACATATAAATCGATTTGGTTGTAAAGTTTATAATTGTATAGGGAAACAATATGTTTAATTATAATATCTGGTATTTATCAAATATTACTAAAGAAATTATATTATTTTGTTACACTTAGAAATAATTATATAACTTTTTTTACTAATTAATAAAAATAATAATTTTTTTATTAATAATTATTATTATTATTAATTAATAAACATAAACATTCTTTTATTATTAACAAAAATATATACATTCACAGATAAAATAGAGACTTTTTTAAGGCCATTCTTTATATACTAAATGGTTCTACTTGTTATATTAATAACAATAAATAAGTTATATTATTTATCATTATTAATTATTCCCATAAACATTTATAATGTTTTATTAAAATTATACACAAATTTAGTCATATAAATATACTGAATAACTAAATATTTACATCTTTTATTCAAAGTTTTATATAATTATTTAATATTAATAATATATAATACATATTATATATTAATTTATATTAAATATATTATTTTTTGTTAATAAAGGAAAATTGTCATGAGTATAGTGTATTAATTTGTTACATTATACATGTGTATGTATTATATATTTTACATTTGACATTGTTTATTCTATTATCCTTTTACAAAAATGGGTTAAGGGGACTACTTTTTTACCGCGTAAGGTTATTGCGCTCCATTCAGGACTGGAGAAGCTCGCGGTTGGGAGTTGCTTCGCGTGGAGAGAGGTAAGGTTATTTTTAACTACAAATTATAAGTAAGTGGTCATGTTTGAGGGTATAATGAAACTCTGTAGTGTTTTTTGGTGTATGTATTAATAGTTTAATTTGCGTTTGGGTGAAAAGTTTCCGTTATAGATGTGTCGTGCTTTTTTTCCTTCAAGTCTAATTTTAAGTGTTCGGAAATGTCTTCTTACATGGTTAATGTTAATTGTTAGTATATTTACAAATGTGAAGGGGGTATTTGTGGGTGGCTTTCGTTATATATGTTATTTTACAGGTTTCGGTTCCTCGCATGAAAACTACATGGAAGGAAGCGTGTTTTTTAATGGAGAAAAAAATGTTTAAGTTATTATGCTTACATTTTGACTTTTATCTCCTATTTTTCGTGTTTGCCAGGAGCGGTTTTTTCACTTTTTATACCTTTTTCGGGTTTTTTGGAGGGTTTCGAATCGGATTGATACATTGATATGCGTAACCGTTTTTTTAAAATAGTGTGTATATCACTTTAAATCCTAACGTGTACACACTACTGTTTTCGGAATTTCCTGGAGCGTTTTTTTACGATTTACAATTTATTTTCGGGTTTTTGAGGGTATCTCACATTGGAATAGTAAGATATTGGATTGGATTGTATGGATTGATTTTTCCTTGATTGCGTCTCTCAAGTCCAAAAATTGTAAGTATTTATTTTACTATTTTGATTGGGTGGGAAATGTCGATTTCTAATGTTATGTGTATGTTATAAAAAATTATAAACATTGCATATTTGTTACGATTTTTTAAAAAAAAAATTTCAAAGTTTGTCAAACAAATATGTTTTCTTTATAATTTATTATATATGTTTATGACATGTGAATTTTATTAGTATTGTAAGAAGACATTCGTACATTTATTTGATATTTTTATAGTAGACTTTTTGCTATTATTGCCAGGTATTCTAAACCTCTAGTTGTAGGGTATAATGTGACTTGACTTTGAAGTAGTCGGAACATTTGTTGGGTTTGTTTAGTGAGTTTGGGCCCTATTTGTGACACTGATTGTTCCATTCTTAGTTCCTGATAGCTTTGTTCTTTTTTCAAAGCTTCAAGAAGGTTGTGGAATGTGGGTTTGCCTCGGTTTGTAGTTGCTTGGAAAGCATTATGCCACCCTTCAACACTGTTGTTGGTTTTAGCCTCTTGGTTTAAAGTACTGAGATAGACATTCCACCAAGGGATTTGGAATTTGGGCTGGCGTCGATGTCCTGATCTGTGCAACCTTCCCACCCAAGTGTCTTCAAAATAGTCTAGCAATGGTGTTAACTTATCCTCATTCCTCTTATAGTATGCGCTGTCAATTAATAAATTGTAATGTTCAGCAACATCTGTAACAGGGACGTAGGCCAGGGCTATTAACTTTTTAACTTGATAGGCAAAGGTGCTATCTGTAGAGTATAGTACACTTAAAGTAGATTTTTGGAGATGCCTCCATATACTCTGATTAAAATGATAATAGCAACCCTGGATTGCTGTGTGGGGAAATGTTCTCAAAATGCTATTTATCATAGCTAATTCGAAATCAATAATTATTTTTTCGGGAAAATAATTATTGATTTCCGTTTTGAGAACATTTAAAATTTCGGTGTAGGTTGTTTGCTGTTTGTTGGGTAGCAAACAGTAAATAAAAGGTATGTTAGAATGATGGTATAAACCGTGGATGGAATACAGTTGGTAAAAAGGTTTTGGGCAGGGTTTAAAGGTTCCATCCATCATCCATTGGGGACACTGTTGGATTTTGCGTAAATTACTTGCAGTTGCAAACATAATTATTCGGTTTGTACTGCTTTCATTATCAAAAAGAAGAAATTTATCTTTATTGTGTGTGATGGCCATTTCGGGTGAAATAATAATTTCTTCAAAACAAGTTGGGTTGGGTTGGGTTGTGCTAGTGAGTCGTTTGGTGCGTGCAATTGTGCGCTTCAGGGAGTCAATAGATGGTAGTTGCCCTGAAGCATGGGCAGGGATTTTTACCAGTTCTTCTTTAAGTATTTGTGTGGTGGGTTTGTCACTTTGTGTGCTAGCACTTTTAATACTTTCTAAGGCATCTCTAATTTCAATTTCTGTGACATTTGGGGGATGATTATGTTCTCTAGTAAATAGCACATTAGTTTCCTCGGTAGTGGCCCTCCCATAACATTTGTTGGAGTAATATTTTGTACACTTCCAAAAAACCTTTCTACCACTTTGTCTCTCCTGATTATACACATAACCCATGTAGCATAATAGTAATTTGTTTTTCTGAGACATGACAAATTCTGCACCTTCAGTCATTTTGATTTACTTGTTCTAGGAAAGAGTAGAAAGAAACAAAATCAGTACACATTTTTTTACTTATGTGGTGTTAACATCATTAGTGATGCATTTATACTTACAGTTAATCAAAGTAGTAGTCACAGAAGCAGAAATGTCTTTTGAATGATGTTCTTGTATGTATGTCTTTATTTGCTGTTGGTATGAAAATATTGAAAAACAACGTTAATGTTTATATATAACAAACGTATTTCCTACTCAAAAGCAGTTGTCATTTTTGTCTACTAGTGCATTTGATGTAAACATTACATATACTTACTTGTTTAAATAGTAGAATAGTAGTAATTGCTGGAGTTCATCAATTTAGTACAGGTATGATCTGTAGAGTAGATAGAAGAAATAAAAGCAAAATATTATAATTTTAATACTGAACCGTTTGGAAATGTAACAGATTTAAATGCATACTAACTTCTAAATATGTCGTTTTCTTTGTTGTAGGTAGAATAGCTGTATGATGTATTCAGAATATCTGTAGAGGAAATATAAAATAGATAAGATGTTGTTAAGAACATAGTCTGTGTTATTTTCGGCAGTTTTAGAGAAATGATAAATATACTTACATTTTATACAAGGCTATTCTTCTATATTGGTATATTTTGTGTAGGATGTTTTCATATGATATGTAGAATAGATGTATGATGTTTTCTGAATATCTGTAGAGGCAATTCAAAATAAATAACATGGTGTTAAGAATATAGTTAGCGTTTTTTGTGCCCACATTTTAGCTAATAACAATTACACTTACATTTTTCTGAAGGGTATTCTTGTGTTTTGCTATAGTTGATCTTGGATCTTTCAAATGATCTATAGGGAAGATGTAAAAAGCAAGATATGTTGTTTAAAAATGTGCATTAATGAAATTGGCCGTTTTATAGCAAACACATCTATACTTACATGTGTAATTAGGGTACTTTTATCGTTTTTGCTTTAGAAATAGCACAATTTCAGTATATCTGTAAATATAATGTTAATGAAAAATAAATACTCTTGTAAATTAGTGTTTAAAAAAAGCAGTTGGTGTGTAACAGAGAATTATTATATACTTACTATCTGAATTTGCACATGAAGAAATATGACCATGTAATAGGAATTGTGTTGGAGTAGTTTCTATCACAAAAGTAGGAAGACATGAAAATAAAATAAGTGTAAGACTTAGGAGATGTAAGGAAAATTGTGCACTTCTAATTTAGTTTTTTACAAAAATGTTGTGTTACTTACTTGATTAATTAGCTAGTAAGCGGGATCTTTAAAGATGTTTATTCTGCAACAAAATCTTCAAAGTGTTGGCATCTACTTTCCAGAGAGGTAGCAGCAACAAATGGTAGAATGCATGTAGCCCTTTTATAGTATATGTGTTATGTGTGCTTTGATTTGATTGGTTGTAGGATGTAAGGAAGCATAGTATAGGCTAGTTTGATTTTTTTTTAAGTTAATTGGAGTGTTTGTTGATGTGAGAATGGTGGTATGTGGTTATTCCCGCATTAAAGCAGGTTCGTGTTTAAATGAAATATATTTATGTGTGAAAATAAGTAATGAAAATGTTAGTTAAATGCAAAGATTAATAGAAAACGATAAAATGCATGTAATAGAATGTATAGCAAATGTGGATTAATAATAATTTTATGTAAGAAACAGGTATTATATGTGAAACGTTTTTTTTAGTGAGAAATGAATTTTATTGATGATAAAGATGGTATTTTAGAAAGAAAAGTGTGCAAACATGAACTCGATATTTTTTTTTAACGATATTGTGGTAGTCTATATTTTTGTAGTCGATATTTTTGTAGTGTTAGGGCTAATTTCATGTCCAACGATATAATTGTAGTCGATATTTTTTTAAGCGATATTTATGTATTCGATATAGTTAGTACTCGATGTTTTTTACTCGATATTTTTGTAGTTTGTGTAATAAGTATAGTAAGTCGATATTTTTGTCGTCGATAATTTGTCAACGATATTTTGGTAAGTCGATAATGTGCCCGTCGATAATATTTCAGTGATCCAAATGCAAATGTATGTACATGTTCAATAGAGCCCAAAACCACATAAAGAACAATAGATCACTGTACAAAGGTAGGAGTAAAAGGGATAACTAGAAAGGAGGGGTGAGGAAGGTATTTTAGGACAAGGGGGATTACCAGCTGGGGTTCATTATCCAGAGGATTACACGGGATGAGATGTAATGTGAAAAGAATGCCCTTAAGTACCTCACTGAAGAGAACAAATGAATGCATTTAATGAATCTTGTAAAGAGAGGAGCAGAAAGAGGTCCAAATATTAGGAGCTTACAATGAAATGATTTGGGTCATATTGTTTGCTTGAACACCTACATCGACACAGAAATATAGTAACATCTCAGATCTTGAATGTAAACCAAAAGGGGCTATTTCTCACAATAAATATGGTGGCCTTTTCTTTAATGGACATGGGGAACTAGAGAATTGATCCACCAACTGATTCTTAGGTTTGGGAGATTTGACTAGGTTTAAGTTATTTGCTGAAAAAATGCAAGGTCAACCCATAAATATTTTAAATAGTTAAGTAAATAATAGCTATTTCTGAGATCTGAACATCGTTTAAAATTAAGGTAGGTACCTTGAATGATCACCATGATATGGCAGGAATAAATATTATTTTCCTCAAATTCTCCCCAGTGACCCTGTGGTACATACATGAGGCAGTGCATTCCCCCAATCCACCCGATTCTGTCAGTCATTTCTTCTATTACATGGCATATGGGGGTTAGAGTTTAGAAATGAAAGTAAAACATATTTTTTCCAACGAGGAGGTTCCAATAAGTGATGAAAACAAAAAGATACTAAGGAGGTGAACCATGCCAGATTGGCCCTTCCATGATATCCTATAATACACGATGATCTAAGATTAAAATGTAAACCGGAGATTTGTGTGTTTCCAGTAAATGACTGATTGCTGAGTCAGAAGAAATTTGGTACTATAACTAAATTCTCTTTATTTACAACATAGTTATTATTGCAAACATAAGCCAGTGCTTTGGGCATGCGTTTAAATTCCCACCGATATTTGTATGGAAACGTGCTGCAAAGATCATGAACAAAGTCTCCTGGGTCGATGCCAGAGCACTGAGGGCCACTCCCATACAACGTGCACTTGCACTGGAGCCAGATGGCACTCTGTCCACATCTGGAATCCACACAGGCAGGTTATGATCTCCACAAACTAGAGTTTCACAGTGAAGTTCATTTGTGCCCGCCAACATACGCAGTAGAACACGACCAAGCAATCCCTCAAAGCTTTTCACCCTGCTTCACCTGTGCCTAAAAGCATGATGTCTCACTGGCAAAAGAATACATCCTCACACAAACATTGCTGGTGGTTCTGGAGGACAGACGATGATCTTCTGTTTACCATTAAACAGTCAATGATCTTAGCTAAAGGAATTTAGCTAGCATGAGAATGCATTTTGTATTATCATATGAAACATTGTTTTTATACCTGCTTAAAGTACTCTCAAAATCTTTGCATTATTGAACATGAACACACATTTAAGCAGCAAATCACTGATTTCATGCAGTCGCTTTCTAACGTTTCTTACTGTATCTACTGCTCAAGGACTTTTCACATTCTTACCACCAGATGAGGTGGCAGCTATCTTAAGTTTCTGTTTGATCACTTGCTCCATCCTTCCCATGTTGCATTATAGAAAATTATGTAAAAGAAAGGTAAAAATAAAGCAAATGTAGTATTGTATGCTCCAACTGCTTAGACGGAGAAGCACTGGTCCATTACTTTGCGAAATTACGTTTAGAATATTTTTGCTGCTTGCTATTGCTTTGAGATGAAACATGTATTAGACTTCTGTGTGCTTCTCTGAGTGAGTTTTCTTTCACAGTTCCCTATACCACACACAAGTCTTATTATGTTGCCTTTTTTTGGCAAGCTAGCACTCTATCTTTGTCATAGTTTCCGCTTTCTGTATATTCCTCTTGTGTATTTCTAAAGAGTTATCTTTTGATAATGAGGCCGGGAGAGCCTAAAAAAATACAGACTATAAACTGAAGGGTAAATGTGTAAAGAACAGGGACATAGTCCAGACACTAAAGTATAAATTCTACAACTGAAGTATTTCTGGTAAGGGTGGAATTTCCACTGTATAATTAGAGCCAGACCTGTGAGTGGGGAAAGGGTGTATTTTGGAGTAGCACAAGCCAAAGCATGTGAGTTGCAACTCGCATACACTTGATTCCCTGCAGAAAAAGTGGCAGAATTTACTAGTCGGGGATCTACGGCTTATCTGTAGGTTAGGTGATCTCTCACTGGGTATGCAGAGGAGCTACTATGCCTGAGTTCCGCTCACCCCCAACCAGCCGGGTGCTCCTGCAGTAACTGCATTAAGTGAATTGATACCCTGAGAGCGAGCCAACGATGCCCCAGCCCTGAGTGAGGAACACAGGCTTTAAGATGTAGTGGGATATTACATCCTTGTATGAAAAAAGGTTGCCGAGATCACATGGTGTCAATTTGAATAGGTTGTTTGCCTGAGTGAATCAATTCAATAGATGTGTCCTTGCTATCTAGAGGGGAATGGTATTGATGCTGAGATTAGATGCATTGTGTCATTGTGAGCCATCAAGATGGGCTGAGACACATCCCGCTGTAGCAGGACCACAGGTTTTTGTATTAAGCAAAAACCAGTATGTTACTGATGCAACCATACCTGCCAACTCACATGGTGCCATCGTGTGTCACACGATTTCGGCTCCCTTCACACAGTCACCCGGTAAGGAGCCGAAATCACACGGTGGTAGAGAAAACGAGCCAAAAAACCCACTGTAAACAGTGGCTTTCCTGCTCGTTTTCAGAGGCTTTAAGTAGCCGATGTCCATTAAAAGGTGTGAAAACACACCAGGATATCGGCGACAGCTCTATGATCCTTTATTTTGGGGGTTTTTGGGGAGAGGGGTGGGAGAATTGGTGAAGAGCAGTGTGCCTCTTAGATAGCTCTCAGCACCAGGCCCGGCCCTTAACCTCATCCGTGAGGTGCAGATTTACCGCCGGTGCAGGACCCTAATGAAAATGGGTGTGGTCATGACGGAACGGTTCAATCAATCAATCAGTGACACTTATAAAGCGCGCTACATACCCTTAGGGTCTCAAGGCGCTGGGGGGGGGGGGGGGGTGCCGCTACTGCTCGAACAGCCAGGTCTTCAGCTTCTTCCTGAAGGAGAGGTGGTCTTGGGTCAGGCGCAGGTCGGGAGGGAGGGAGTTCCAGGTCTTGGCGGCCAGGTAGGAGAAGGACCTTCCTCCTGTAGTCGCTCTTCGGATGCGGGGGACGGCGGCGAGGGCGTGGTTGGCTGATCGGAGGTGGCGTTTGGGAGCGTAGAAGTTGACTCGGCTGTTGAGGTAGCTCGGGCCTTGGTCGTGTAGGGCTTTGTGTGCGTGGGTGAGGAGGCGGAAGGTGATTCTTTTGTTGACGGGGAGCCAGTGAAGGTCTCTCAGATGTCCGGAGATGTGGCTGGTTCGTGGGATGTCGAGGATGAGTCTGGCTGAGGCGTTCTGGATCCGCTGGAGTCTCTTCTGGAGCTTGGCGGTGGTACCGGCGTAGAGGGCGTTGCCGTAGTCCAGTCGGCTGGTGACGAGGGCCTGGGTGACGGTCTTCCTGGTCTCGGTGGGGATCCACCAGAAGATCTTCCGTAGCATGCGTAGGATGTTGAAGCACGCCGAGGAGACGTTGTTGACTTGCCTGGTCATGGAGAGGGAGGAGTCCAGGATGAAGCCCAGGTTGCGTGCATGGTCTGTCGGTTTGGGTGCGGTGCCCAGGGCGGGAGGCCACCAGGAGTCGTCCCAGGCGGAGGGTGAGGAGCCCAGGATGAGGACCTCCGTCTTGTCCGAGTTCAGTTTCAGGCGGCTGGTCGTCATCCACTCGGCTACCTCTTTCATCCCTTCGTGCAGGTTGGCTCTGGCGGCGGCGGGGTCGTTGGTCAGGGAGAGGATCAGCTGGGTGTCGTCGGCGTAGGAGATTATGCGGAGGTTGTGTTTGCGTACGATGGCCGCGAGGGGGCTCATGTAGACGTTGAAGGGGGTGGGGCTCAGAGATGATCCTTGAGGGACGCCGCAGATGACTTCGGAGGCCTCTGACTTGTACGGTGGTAGGCGGACTCTCTGTGTTCTTCCGTCGAGGAAGGAGATGATCCATTCCAGCGCCTTGTCCTGGATTCCGATGTTGCTGAGGCGCCGTACTAGGGTGCGATGGCAGACCGTGTCGAATGCCGCGGAGAGGTCTAGGAGGATGAGGGCCGCTGTTTCTCCATTGTCCATCAGGGCTCGGCTGTCATCTGTGGCAGCGATGAGGGCGGTCCCGGTGCTGTGATTGGCTCGGAAGCCGGACTGTGAGGGGTCGAGGGATCCGTTCGTCTCGAGGAAGGCGGCCATCTGCTTGTTGACGGTCTTCTCGATGACTTTGGCTGGAAACGGGAGGAGCGAGATGGGGCGGTAATTCTTGAGGTCGGTGGGGTCCGCTGTTGGTTTCTTGAGTAGAGCGCTGAGTTCGGCGTGTTTCCAGCTCTCAGGGAAGATGGTGGTGTCGAAGGATGTGTTGATGATGTCTCGCAGGTGGGGTGCGATGACAGCGTCGGCCTTGTTGAAGACGTGGTGAGGGCAGGGGTCGGTCGGTGATCCGGAGTGGATGGAGTTCATCGTGTGGATGGTGTCTTCGGTGCTGATCGGGTTCCAGGCGTGGAGGGTGGTGGTGGGGGGTGGTTGTTCGGTCATGGTGTGCGTTGGTTGGTTGTTGAAGCTGTTGTGTATGTCCGCGATCTTGTTGTGGAAGTATGAAGCGAGGGAGTTGCAGAGGTCTTGCGATGGGGTGATGTCGTTGTTTCCTGCGCTGGGGTTGGAAAGCTCTTTCACGATGTTGAAGAGTTCCTTGCAGTTGTGTGCGTTGTTGTCCAACCGGTCCTTGAATGCTGTTTTCTTGTCGGCGCGGATCAGCTGGTGGTGTTTCCGGGTGGCAAGTTTGAAGGAGGTCCTGTTGTCCGGTGTCGGTTCCCTTCTCCAGACTTTCTCGAGGGCTCGGCAGTTCTTTTTGGAGCTCTTGAGTTCGTCGGTGAACCATGGGGCCTTCTTGCTGCCGGGTCTGCTAGGCGGGGTCCTCAGTGGGGCGAGTTCGTCCGCGCAGTTGCTGATCCACTTCGTGAGGTTGTCGGCGGCCTGGCTGGGGTTCGCTGAGCTGGCAGGAGGGTGCTGGCTCAGGGAGGTGGTGAGCTGGTCTGCTGTGATCTTGTTCCAGCTTCTGCGGGCGGCCTGTTGCTGGTGTTGGTGGGTCGTCGTTCTCTTGAAGGTGAAGTGGACGCAGCTGTGGTCCGTCCTTTGAAGCTCTGTGGCGTGGCTGAAGTCGATGTCTGTGCTGGAAGAGAAGACTGCCTCGAGTGTGTGTCCGGCGAGGTGGGTGGGGGTGGACACCAGTTGCTTGAGTCCAAGGTTGGCGAGGTTGTCGAGCAGGGTGCTGGTGTTGCGGTCGTTGTTGTTCTCCAGATGGAAGTTGAGGTCTCCCAGGAGGATGTAGTCAGCGGAGGGGAGGGCATGCGGGCTGACGAAGTCGGCGATGTCCTCGCTGAATTGTATGCGTGGTCCAGGGGGTCGGTAGATCAGGGTGCCTCTGAGGGTGGTGTTCGGGTTGGTGTGGATCTGGAAATGCAGGTGTTCGGCGCTGGTCAGGGTGTTGTCGGTGCTGGTCGTGAGACGGATGGTGTTCCTGTGGATGATGGCGATGCCTCCTCCCATCTGGTTGGCGTTTCGGTCCCTCCGGACGATCTTGTAGCTCTCTGGGATAGCGATGGCGATGTCGGGAGCTGAAGAGGCGTTCATCCAGGTCTCTGTGAGGAAGGCAACGTCTGAGGCTGTGGCGTCTAGAAGGTTCCAGAGTTCGATGGCGTGTCTGTGGATGGAGCGGGTGTTGAGCAGGATGCACTTGAGGTGGGTGCTGCTAGTGTTCGACTTGGCGGGTGCTGGTGCGAGGCTGGTCCGGATGCAGGTGAATTTGCAGGCGTGGCAGCTGAAAGGTCCGTGGGTACGTCGTGGAGTGGATTGATGGCACTCTGGGAGTCGGCCGGTGTTGAGAGCGGTGAGGGTGGCGGCGGAGTATGTCAGGCGGGTCGGTCGGGGTCCTCGTGGGCCAGGGGTCCTGGCACTGGGCGCGGTCCAGGCGCGGACGGGCGCAGACGGGCTTACCTTTGGCGCGCCTTCAGCGCACAAACAGCGCACCCGCTGCGCGTGACCGCTGCGCGTTCGCACGGTCGCCATTTAAGGCGAAGTGCGCGGGTGGGCGGAGCAGCTGGGAGGCGGGAGCGGGGAGGGTTACAGAAGAGAAAAAAGGGGCGGGGACAAGCGGCGGTGGCGGGAAGGGAGAGCGGAGGGCGGCGAGGTAGGCGGACAACAAGGAAGGAAAACGTAACACAGGAACAGCAAAATATTTAAATACAGGCACAAATGGGGGCAAAAAACAGGGAAAAAACAACACTTGGCAGCAGTAGCAGGAGAGCCTGGCAGCCGATCACGGAGCACGCCGGGGGGCGTGGTCAGCGGCAGCGGCAGCGAGGCAGCAGGGCAAGGGGCACACGCAGCAGCTGGTGGCCGTGCGGCGCGGGGGTGTCCCACAAGTGGGTCACACTCACCTGCGTCGCACGGTCGCCATTTAAGGCCAAGTGCGCGGGTGGGCGGAGCAGCTGGGAGGCGGGAGCGGGGAGGGTTACAGAAGAGAAAAAAGGGGCGGGGACAAGTGGCGGTGGCGGGAAGGGAGAGCGGAGGGCGGCGAGGTAGGCGGACAACAAGGAAGGAAAACGTAACACAGGAACAGCAAAATATTTAAATACAGGCACAAATGGGGGCAAAAAACAGGGAAAAAACAACACTTGGCAGCAGTAGCAGGAGAGCCTGGCAGCCGATCACGGAGCACGCCGGGGGGCGTGGTCAGCGGCAGCGGCAGCGAGGCAGCAGGGCAAGGGGCACACGCAGCAGCTGGTGGCCGTGCGGCGCGGGGGTGTCCCACAAGTGGGTCACACTCACCTGCGTCGCACGGTCGCCATTTAAGGCCAAGTGCGCGGGTGGGCGGAGCAGCTGGGAGGCGGGAGCGGGGAGGGTTACAGAAGAGAAAAAAGGGGCGGGGACAAGCGGCGGTGGCGGGAAGGGAGAGCGGAGGGCGGCGAGGTAGGCGGACAACAAGGAAGGAAAACGTAACACAGGAACCGCAAAATATTTAAATACAGGCACAAATGGGGGCAAAAAACAGGGAAAAAACAACACTTGGCAGCAGTAGCAGGAGAGCCTGGCAGCCGATCACGGAGCACGCCGGGGGGCGTGGTCAGCGGCGGTTCCGTCATGAGCACAGCTCGACCGATGCTCATGACGGAACCGTTCCGTCATTAGCAACGAAAGGGCTAAGGGCCCCGCCTCCTCATAACACGGTGAAGTTATTTTGGAACTTGGCAGGTATGCTCATCAGTGTGTGAGTCCTTGATATATCGTTAATTTCAGGGCTCGAGTCGGGGTACCACGTGGGTGGACGGCGTCCCCCCACTTAAGCAGGAATTTCAATTATGGTATTACTTGCCCGCACGGCCGCCTCGTCGATTTCCCTTTACCCAGTGACTCGAGAGTTCCGTGCAATTGGAATTTTACCTGCATTATTACTATTATAATATTATGCATAACGCAAAGCAAGGAGAGTTGTAAAACCAGAACTGGCCGACATCGCCCACATGACAGTAGAAAACTTGAGAGCTCGATAACTGGAGCAAATGGAGCCACACATTCACTCTTTGGTCTCTTTCTGGCGAAATCGGGGCTCATTCAGAACGCTGCTCACGCGCTGGCTTCTCTGATGCAATCGCTTCTAAGGGGTGAGCGAGGGGAGACAATGAGTCTGATGGTCAAGCTACCTTTTGTGACTTCACTTCCTGTTGTGACGTGACACCACCCCTCTTCTTTTTTTAGGTTTCGCTGGGGAACGGAGCCGTTAGGCTCCGCCTCCAGAGAAATCTATTGATTACAGTAAGCACTCTGGAACACGCCCCCCCGTCCCATTGGCTAGCTCCATAAATGGAGGCTAGCCATTGGAACAGAGAGGCGTCCGTCATGGCCGGAGGAGACTCGGGGGCGTTCCCGAGATTCTTTGGCTTTTGGCTACGTCATGATACGTCAGCCAAAAGCCGGGAACGCCCCCGAGTCTCCTCCGGCCGGGCCGTGCTTGCTGCTGTCCTGCCTTACTCTGTGTCCCTCCTCCCGCCGTCCCCCCTCCCCCGCTGTCCTGTGCACGTTTCCTGCCTCCCTCCCGCCGTTCGTGTTCTCTCCCGCCCCCCTCACGCCCCCTGTGTCCTCTCCCGCCCCCTCCCGCCGTCCGTTCCTCTCCCGCCCCCCCCGTGTCCTCGTAGGTGCAGCCGCCATTTTTTTTTTTTTTTTTTAATCATCTGCCGGTGAGGATCGTCATTTCTCGTTTGTTCTAGCGCTTTATGTTCATCGCGGCTGCCCACGCCGCACTTGTGCCAATTTTCGTGCCACCCCGCCTTGCAGCGCAAGAAGAGAGAGAGAGAGGAGCCGGCGCCCGTGCCTGACGGTGGGCGGGGCCGGCTGTGACAAAGAAGAGCCTCGTGGGCTCCATTTCCTCTTCCCCAGGCGGGAGGAAGCTGTTCTCCAGCTCGCGGGCAGCGATGTGCAGCTCCGGAGGTGGGGGTCCTACTGCGACAGAGCGGCCCTCCCTCCATGTGAGCGGGCGGGATGACCTCGGAGCGGAGCGAGCCCCTGGGGTGGCTGGAGGAGAATGCCTCGGCGCTGCCCGCCGCCCGTCCCCGGGGCCCGGCTCCGGGCGGGGCCCGGCTCCGGGCGGGGCTCGGCGGCGGCGGAGGCCCCCAGCCCGCTGCTGCTCGTGAAATGAAATGCAACAACTATTCGGCTTTCCTCTTCACCCCTATCCCGTTGGTGTAAAGACAGGGCCGGCACCTCGGACAACAGCTCTGCAGCGGCATAAAGTCTCGGCGCGCCCGCTGACCTACCCTGCCCGCCCGCTGACCACCCCTGCCCGCGCCTGCACCAGTCCCGCCGGCCATGGAGTGGAGAGACAGCCCCACGGAAAACTGCGAGCCGGCTTTCACCGAGGCGCAGCGATGGCTGGAGGTGAGAACCCTTGTTATAATTGAGGTAGTTATATAGCACACACTCAGCCCAGAGGGGCAATGGAGGACTTTCCTTACAACAAGGAATACTTGCTGACATATCCTGGTTACAAAAGTACAAGTGGGCATTCACATGAGCTGAGAAGAGGTAACATGAGTAAAAGTAAGCACAAAAGTATTAACAAAAACAAGAGATAGCTGGAGGGGAGAGCATTCCAGGAATAGAGGGAGGCAGGAGGTGGGACAAGAGGAAGGAGTGTTTTTAGTTTTTAAATAAATTTCAAGAGCGAAGCGACCAGTCTCAGATCGAGGGAGGTGAATTCCACAGGTTGGGTGCATAGGTGAAGAATGCAAGGCTTATTGTTTCTCTGCTTGACTCTGGGATCTCCAATTTCCACAGCTTGATGATGTTAGTGAGAATGAGCAGCTGCAGAAGAAGGGTCTTTTAGCTCAGTACTATGGTTTTCAGTTGTGGATGGCCTTGGAAATGATGCCTAGAGATTTGAACTTGAAGTGAGCTGAAAGGAGGAGCTGATGAAGGTCTTGAATGGCCTTATGTGGTCGAATTAGGTTTGGATGTGATGAGACACACCATCGGAGTAAAATGGTGGATTTTGTGAGTATAGTGGGCTGTACGTTCAAAATCTAATGTATAAAAGGACACATGCTTGCACTGTGGAGTGGAAGATGTGAATATATAGGAAATGGTTGATCCAACACACACTGGACAGTTATGTGATATAAGGCCGGTTGGGATTTATTCTTTACATGCGGTTTGTATGAGAGGCAAGGATTCATGTGGAACTTAGAGCTGGTATTGAGAGTGAAATAGTCAAGGCACATTTTGTGATGCTAGACTGCAAGTTGGAGGTGGTGCTTGCCACCACTGATGTGAATTAACTCTATTTTGGTGGGGCTTAGTTTTAGATAAATTGAGACATCGATACATTCATGATGTTCAAGAAGTATTTTAAATGCTTTATGTCAGCTGTCAACAATACCTTGAGGTGTAACTATGTCGCCCGCCTATTGGTGTAAGTCGATGGCTTGTCCACTGGTAGGAACCACAGAAGTTTCATTCAGAGATGTAAAATCGTTGTTGCAAGAGCAATACCTTGCAGGCCAAATATTTGATAGGTTGTGGTGAGATTTGATGAACCCATAATAGCAAATTGTGTATTTACAAAAAAATAATTAATCCCATTGAGGATAGCTTGGGTAATACTGTGCCGACAGAGAGGGCGTTGAGGAGGACATGGCGGTCAAACGTATTGAAGACTTTTCAAAATGGAATAGGAGCGATGTCTGGGTTGCGGCATGGACACTTATTGACAAACTTGAGACAGCTGATGAGACCTGTTGTGGTTGCCTGCCCAGCATCTACTGTTATGGCTTTCCTGTGACAGATAGATTTCAGTTCCTTGTTTCTCAGAGGTGATAGATGGTGTCAGTTTGTCCTCCAGGTACCTTGTCATGGACATTTTAGAGCTAGTGCATTGGGCTTTTGAGCTGTCTGCGGATGAGAAAAATTAACAGGGTTTTTGTTTTAGCGTTCCTATTAGGCCCTTGCTGATGTTGCAGTCTTGTATGTTGGGTTTCAGTTTGACCTTCTTAGTCTGGATAAATGAGTGCCAATGTGAGTCTGAGAGTGGAGTTGATGCTGTCTAACAATGTCCATGCCTAGTGAAGGCTTGGGAAAAGAGCAGTTAGGACTTTATTGAATGGGTGGGGAGAACATTTGTGAAAAATCTTAGGGTGATCTTGGAGGGCTTTTGTTGACTCTGCAACAGTGTAAGGAGAGTTATTAGCTGTACAGTGGGTCTGTTTACAAGTGCCCTAGCAGGACATTTTGTTATGTAATTCAGAAGTATGATGCTAACAAAGCTTTCAATAGTAGCAAAATCAACAGACCACGTTTCTTGGTAATGTGCCAATGGCAAATATTTGCAGAAACTTGATTTCCAAACACTATGTAGTTTTATCAGTCAAGCCCCGTGTTCTGATTGCAAATGACTGTGCTACCTACCCCTTCATGCTTTAGTTATGTATCTATTGAGAGGGATAGGTTTTAAACATGATTTGAGAAAAATGTTAGCCCCTTCCCTGCTGACAGTGCCGTTAATTAACTAGGAGGCAAGTCAGGGGTCATGTGAATGCTATGTGTGGCTAGATTTGTTTAAATCAGCCAGTGTTTTTTATACAGTAGAACTCACTTATTCGAAGGTGATCTCATATGCAATAATGAAGAAATTCTCAGCTCAGTGAATTAAAATATTTCCATAATTTGAAGCAAGTTTATGGGTCAAGAGCATTACAGTTGGGTCGAGTAGATTATTAAAGTCACTAGACCGTCAGGTCTGGTAACATTTTAATGATTTTTCAAGTCCTGCTGGGGCATGTGCTCTGGTTAAATCATGTTAGTTTGACCTTCGGAAATGAATGGAGGTTGCACGCTTTATTGTACCTGGTAATTACTTGGTCAACTATACATACACCTAATAACTTATAATTGAGATCAGTGTGCAAACAGGTGTTTGCGCAGGGATCATAAATTGCCAGGGCACTTGTAATCATTAACGCATAATCTTGGTAATCCATAATCATCCAAGCGCTCTGATATCCTTGTGGAGGCTAGTCATCCTTGGACTTGACTATCCAAACATCATATTGTTAGCATCTCTTCTTAACGATACACACGAGGTAGACGTCATGTAAAGGGTGAGCTCCGGGTTCTTTTTAAGAAAGCATTTGATTCCTCTTTGTCACCTGCTATACATTCCACCATACAGTTTAAGATTCTTTTTTGTATTTGTATTCATCCATTTACACCCTTTTACGTTAAAATAGCTATAGCTTTACTGTATAGTTGCTATAAAAGCTTATAATATGGTATAGTGTGCACTTAAAAAAAAATCACTCCACTGCAAACAAAAAAGCATGAATAAAAAACATTGCCATTTACAATGCCAGTAGCTCCAACTCCAACAAATGTGAGACCTATTGCAATGTAAATAACAATGCCATTTATTTATAAGTAAAAAAAAAAAAGAAATGTCATGAGCAATGCCAATAGCTCTAACTTTTCCAAAGGCGAAACCATTGCATTGTAAATGCTTGTTAGGACTTGTGCCCTGGTTAATTCAGGTTTCGGTATCTAAATTCCAGGAGGAGACAGACAGGTAAAACGTGAAAGTGGACTGGATTCTCACCCAATAACTGCACATGCACAAACATACATGCACACGTATGCAAACATACGCACACACACACACAAATGGGTGCCTGCTCCTTTGCAGATTGGCACGGTTACCACACAAATAAAAATACCCACGTTGGTTAGGGGTGAAGTGACATGAGAAGCAAGGGGCAAACAAAGGCGGTATTCTGCAAAATTATGCCCCCACCCTGCAGAATGTAATGAGGGACCCCTGAGTCTCCCATATCTCACGTGTATGCATTGGCATTGGGCTGCATGGGGCACTCTGAGAGATTAGGGGCCCTTTAAGGGTTAACCCCCTCCACCCCCCACCCTCCGCAGGGCCGTGCATTACGCCCCTGGCTATTGAAGCTTTAACTCCTGAGCCATCATTTTTTATACAGATTAGGTTGTCATTAGCTAAACACACGTCTCCTTGCAGAAATAAATCTTTCTAATCTGCCTATTCATAGTTAATTAATGCTCCCTCTTCGTCCCTGATTCATGACCGTAAGGCTCGCGCCAGTGTCACTCAGTGGGTTTCACCCTGCACTGCACGCGCGCTGAAGAGAGCCTGTCACAGCAGGCGGCCATGAACGGAACCTTTAGCTGGTATCATGATTGATGGCCGCTCCCGCTCTGCCAAGGCCTCCTTTTCAAATCTTTTAAGGTCATGTGTCTTGCAAACCGTTGTTTTTAAATAATGCTCGCTGCCTTAATAAAAGCCTTTGCTCCCTCGAAGAAAAGCCCTTTTGTTTGTGGCGTATAATCTCTCCCAGTGTGGGCAGCCGATACTGAAACGGTTTCTGTGTCAGATAGGGGAGGGCAGCTGGCAGCCTGAAAATGAACTACAGACTGTAGGCCCTGTACCCGCCCGAGAGAAAGGCGGGATACAGTTCGTTTTATTTTATTTTTATTTTTCATGGTGGAGGACGAACGGGGGCTTTGGTCGGTTCTACTGCATGCAGTAATGTGCACGCACAATTAAATTGAACATAAAAATGTAGGTTAGCGGTGCCGGTGTGAGATCTATTGGCCTTGCCCATGTCTTTTAGCCATGTTGTACAGCAGCTTGGCTGCTGTTCAGCATAGCTAAAAGTTAGTGGTGTGGTGTAGAGTATAGTAGAGTAGAGTGGCATACAGTAGAGTGGAGTGGCAGAGAATAGAGTGCCATAAAGTGGGGTAGAGTGGTGTACAGTGGCGTGAAGAGGAAAGGAATGGAGTAGCTCAGAGAGGAGTGGCACAGAGTGGCATTGTGTGGAGTTGGGTTGGAGAGGCGTGGCGTAATGTAGAGTGGCATAGAGTGAGGTGGAGGGCATTGTGTGAAGTACGTAAAGTAGAGTGAAGTGGCATAGAGTGGAGTGGTGCAGAGTGGAAAGACGTGGTGTGTTGGGTGGAGTAACACAGAGTAGCACAGTTATGGGTGTAAGCAGAGCGTCAATAGAGACAACAGATAAGGTGAAAGCAACATAAATAAGAAGCTGCATCCCTATATTAAAAGCAGGAAAGCACATCCCATAATCAGGAGTAATACCGAAATGCTTATTATAAAAATGATAGTACATTGCAAAAATGGGGACTAAAACATGTACTTGGTCCATGCTCCAGGGAGAAGCTAACACAAGAACCGAAGGGAAGCAATGGAAGCTGAGCAATTGAATTGAATTGTATGAGGATGACAATGAAAACAATTAATGGAATGCTGTGGGCGAGTTGTACGTCCAGTGAATTGTAAACAATAGGCCAAGCAGCACATCATATGTGAGACCTAGGTGAGACCTAAAAAGCAGTCTTTTACCAGAAGAAGCTATTCAACAAGCCATTGAAGTCACACATGCATTTGCAAACTCCCCATGCTCAATTGGTCAGCCCAGCCTCAAGCATTCATTTTTTTGGGCAGTCATACCAGGCAATCATACCTTACACCTGATCACCTATATCCACCACATGCCCCACTGCAAGTGTTGGATGGTGATCTTTGGAAGTGGTGAGGCAAAACAATTATCCTGAATTCCAGCTAATGATGTGGCTGGTCCCAACTTCTTCTTGAAGGATTAGAGGGGTTCTTCCAAGAGAAAAATTAGAAAATATGGAGGAAATATAGTGCATTATAGGTAATGCTCTCAGTTTTCCAGTGTTACTGGTTTTTACAGATATAGACAGAAAACGATGTGTTTCCTGTCTGTATATATTTTTAAATGCAGAAAAATACATAAATGTGTGGTTCTTCTGAATAACTCTCTATGCTGTCCTTCATGAATTCCAGGCCAACAGCTGAACATATAGACAGCATGGGGAGGTAAAACATGGGATGAGATGTCCTTAAATACAGGCATAGCTTAACAAATATTTCTAAATAATACTAACATTTACCTGTGGATGCAGTGTTTTGTTATTTGTAGGTGTCTAATTTGCTAAAAGCTAGCAGACTTCAAAGTAGGTGTGCAAGTTTATCAGTTAAATAAATGTGTAAATATACCATTTTGCGAATCCATTTCCTGTCAAAAACAATATAAATATGGAAAATGCAAATAATACGGGCACAAAATAAATATGGATAAATACAGATGGAAATGTAAAAAAATACCATAAAACCAGGAGCCCTAATTATATTTAAAACACAATTTTCACATACATTTGATCAAGTTCCATAAGCTCAAAAAGGTCTCTTATAATCTTTAAATATTCAAGTACTTTCATGGTGTGGCAAAACAATGTATTCTGACAGACCACCAGAGATGACACTATTTTTTTTTCAAAATGTGCAAGGGGAGCTCTAGTAAGTCAAGATTTATTTCCAGTATACCCGGACCAGCGTCTAGCTATTATAACACATTGACAAATATACTCTCACTCATTCATGCTCACTTACATTCACTCATTCGAAAACACTCATTCCCACTAACGCACCCTCACACCATCTCCTACTCACACTCACTCTCACACACTTGCTTATCCTCACTCACTCTTACCCTCTCACTCACATTTACACTCAGTCACTCATGCATTCTTACTTACTTTCCATCACTGACTTTTACTCACTCACTTTCACAAATGCTCACACGCTGAAAAGCCTCCACTATATTCATCAAAATCCAGCATGAAAATCTTGCCTTCACTTAAAACTTCTGACTGTTGCCTCTCCTTTTCTTTCAAATAACCGTCTGTTTCCTTTCCTCAGTCACTTGCATGTTTCGCTTAATCTCTATTATTGTATTTCTACAGTTCTCGCACTTCATTTCAAAGAACACAACCACTCCTATTTTGAAATTCATATCCCCACAACCTAATCTAAAACTCATCTGTCAATCCCACCAACCATCCACATGAACTCACAGACTCCTCCCACCCCTCAAGTAAAATGTAATTGTGTAATCCCCACTCGACGTACACCATCTTGTAGATCATCTCCTGGCCTCTATTGGCTGTACACTGCTCTGTGGCTTCAACACCAATGCACACGTGCCCTGTTGCAAGTACACACACAGCATTTGACAGATTTGGTTAGGAAGCGAATCCAAGGATGCATCCTGTGGGTGGGGTAGGGCCCAGATCCTTTTAAAAGTGAGTATTTTACATAATCAATTACCTCAGATTGTAACATAATCCTGTTTTTGCTCCACGTGAGAAACCACATTAAAGGGCGTCCACAGCCTTTGGTTTTCTCCACTTTTATTGCCTAAGGTTCTGACTTGTATTAAGATCTATTTGGGAGGGAGTTCTCCAGATGTTATGCCTCTCACTTCTCTCAACTAACATTATCTTATTTTAATGATAAAGCAAGCAAAGCTGCCAATCAAACATTTGAAGGCACTCCTGCACCTGAAAGCTAAATATTACAAAGGTACTTTCAGAGAGGGGGAGGGGAGATAATGATTCTTGCCAATGGACCCCCGAGTAGCTGGAGAGCATCTCTCATCAGTTCCGGGATTGAGCAAACATGCAAGTTAAGATTTCTGAAGATGAATTAATTTGCATAATGTTCTCCCTAGGTATGGTGACATGTCTTTGGCAGGGGCATGGTCTTGCCTCTGAAAGTCTGTCTATGATCCTGAATGTCAATGGGGTCCAGAAACATTCTGGCCAGATAGTCTATGCTCTGGCTGTCCAGGACTGTCCCCCATGAACGAGTGCTTGAGGACAGTCTCTTCACTTGAGCACGCACACTTCTGGGAGGGAAAGGGTGTCTGGCTCCAGAGCGCTCATTGGGGCACTGAAGGCTGTTGCCTGGTACAATGCCTGCTACGGGTGGCTTCATTTAGGCTTCCAGGGCATTACAACTCAGCCTGAGTTGAATGGCGACAGCTCTAATGAAGCCCCTATGCCTTCGGCCCAATAAAGCAAAGCACCAACATAGAAGCAGAGACAAGGACAGGGCAGACAAGAGAGGCCTTTCAAGGCCTGCTACCAAAGTAGGTAACTAGACATATCGATGAGTCTTAAATATACAGTATATGAAACTGATATGCCAGAGAAAATGGCTTTCCCTGTGCAAATGGAGATCTTGTGCTGTTGGCACAGGCTGCCCGTCTCAGGACTTTCTTCTCATTCCGGTGCTGCGGGTGAGTTGTGCGGACGAGGCAGATAACAACGATCTAGCATCGATCTCACCCTGATGGAGTTTTCGCTTATCAAGGTGGCGCCGGCTGGAGGGCGGTGGCGTTTCCCGGCAGCCCCTGAGTGACGGCTGATTTGCATCGCTGGCCAAGGGTGCTGAATGCTGAATATGCATGTTAACAGGCCAGTCATGGCCTAGTATTGGTTGATGTGGCTTAGTCAGCGGATAGATTCCAGCAAAACAGAGTGCAAGCAACGCCGGCAGCTCTGCTCCTGCACTCCACCTTGGCGTTGGAAAGTTAGGAGTAACGTGACGTAAAAGGATTGTGTGCGCTTCTTTTTGGCATCTTCAGCACATGCTTTAATTCGTGTAATACTGCATGTTAATGTATGTTTTGTTCATTGCAGAGCTTGGAAACACACAGAGACAATGAATGCCGTGCTTCCAAGCACTGTCAGCAAAGAATGCGTTAACTCCGAGAAATTCCAAATGACTACTAAGATGACAAACCCTTAAAAGCTATGCACAGGGGCGGCTGGTGACATTTGAAAGTGGTGCGGCGTAAACTAATTTGCATATTGCACCGCAGCGATCGAGCGCAGCGAGCGAGCCCGAACCACCTTGCATCCATCCATACATCATTCATGCATCCACCCATCTATCCACCCACCCACCCTGCATCCATACATCATTCATTCATGCATCCACCCATCATGCATCCACCCATCATGCATGCATGCATCCATACATCATTCATACATCCACCCACCCATCCTGCATCCATACATCCACCCATCCATCCATCATGCATCCACCCATCATGCATGCATCCATGCATCCACCCATCCATCCACCCACCCACCCTGCATACATCATTCATTCATGCATCCACCCATCCATCCATCATGCATCCACCCATCACGCATGCATGCATCCATACATCATTCATGCATCCACCCATCCATCCACCCAACCATCCTGCATCCATACATCATTCATTCATGCACCCACCCACCCATCCACCCATCATGCATGCATCCATCCACCCATCATGCATGCATCCATCCATACATCAATCATGCATCCGCCCATCCATCCACCCACCCATCCTGCATCCATACATCATTCATTCATGCACCCACCCATCCATCCACCCATCCATCCATCATGCATCCACCCATCATGCAAGCATCCATCCATACATCATTCATGCATCCATCCATCCATCCATCCACCCATCCATCCATCATTCATGCACCCACCCATCCACCCATCCATCCATCATGCATCCACCCATCATGCATGCATCCATGCATCCATCCATACATCATTCATGCATCCACCCATCCATCCACCCACCCACCCTGCATCCATACATCATTCATTCATGCATCCACCCATCCATCCCTCATGCATCCACCCATCATGCATGCATCCATCCATACATCATTCATGCATCCACCCATCCATCCACCCACCCATCCTGCATCCATACATCATTCATTCATGCACCCACCCATCCATCCATCCATCCATCCATCATGCATCCACCCATCATGCATGCATCCATGCATCCATCCATACATCATTCATGCATCCATCCATCCATCCACCCATCCACCCATCAACCCATCCATCCATCCATCATGCATCCACCCATCCTGCATACATCCACCCATCCATCCATCCACCCATCCTGCATCCATACATCATTCATTCATGCATCCACCCATCCACCCACCCATCCATCCTGCATCCATCATTCATGCATCCATCCACCCATCATGCATGCATCCATCCATGCACCCATCCACCCACCCATCCACCGAACAATCATTAATGCACCCACCATGCATCCATCCATCATTCATGTATTTTTATGACCATATAAAAATAAATTATGGACTCTAACAAGCCTTTAGGATCGATGTTGAAGGATGTGCCAGTTTACACATTACATCATCCCTACCTTTTTATGCTGGAAACCTTCTACCGCCCATGTATTTGCCATCCTGTAAGCCCTAGGTATGTACTATACAAATTCACATACAAACATACACCAATATGCATGCAATAATAAATCCATATATCATGCTATTCCGCCTCTACCGTTTGTTAACATTTTGAAATTTTATAACCTTAGTTCAAAGAGTATGAGAGAGCGCAAATTAAGTAAAAAGTATAAGTGCACCATATGTACAACCCAGTTGCACGAATTTAGTTAAAGCATTTAGAAGTGACAAAAATATATAACTGCATATACTCATGAATGTATAGTTAATATAGAAAGCATATATAGAGTGTGAAACTAACATAGAAATGTTTAGAAAATGTTAAAAGGGTTGATTAGGTTCCATATTATGTAGCTGCTACTGAAGAAAATGTAATGCTGTAAAACGTAGAAATGTGCAGGCCTCATGGCAATGTATGAAGAACAAAACGTGCCTTTACATTTTGCATGATATGGATTCATTATTACTTAGAAAATTATTGAACGTGTGTTAAAATCATGTTTTATAGAAGTGTTTCATATAATCAGAGCGTAATGTGTTAGAATATTATTTTAGACTAAGAAAAGGGTTCACTGAGTGCAAGCCATTGCAAGAAATTTAGTAGGCCTAGAAAGATAAAGTGGCTTCTTTGATCTGCACGTGTTAGTTAAAGTCGAGTCTCGTTAAGAATAAATTGCCAACTCTGTTCAAAGTTTTATGGCCTGAACAGATAAGTGAAGCCTGGAATTTGGGGCCCAAATCGTGTGTGTCAGTTTGCAGGTGTGAGGGGGTTCCAATCAAGAGCATGATGAATAGAGCTCTGTCCGGGGAGACAGGCACAGGCCTGGAGGAGGGTTTTGGAATGTCCTGGGGGGTACCGGCGTGCTGGAGAAGAAGCCTGGGAAGCAAGGTCAACGCTAACAAGAGGCCCAGAGGAGTATCGGTATGGAAGAAACCAGAATCGAAACCACGTGAGATGTGTACGTGAGGGGCGTCTCTGAGGGTCGTTTCGACAATACTTGTGATTTTGTATTAGGGACAGCACCCTGGGGTGGAGTTAGAGCAGATGGCCTGAGGACCCTTAGAGAGCGGATGGGTAGGCAGAGAGGGTACGACTGCAATATAGATTTTCACCTAAGACTAAGAGAAAGTGAGTGAACTTCTTTGGAAGTCACCACAGCTGACACCTTTTTAGCTTAAGATTCTACTAAGTAGGGATGCCCCCTAGTCTAGTGTAAGGACAGTCTAACCTGATTTTTCTTCTTTCTGTAAATGACGTACACGTTCCAACTTGTGTCTATAATAGCTAACTTGCTGATCTTCGAAATAGTCTTGGTAGTTTTCTTCTGTCGTTTAAGAACATTCAGAGAATTCATGTTCGTATTGATGCCAGTGTACCTTTTGAACCTTATATTGAGATGCTTGTACCTTCAGTTAACCTTGGCTTTATAATAAAACTTTAAAACTGATTAGTGGTAAGTGGTTCTTCGGAGTCGTGTCAATTTTGGGGGTTTGACTTGGTACTGGATTGCTTTTTACTCTATGACAGGCAATAATCGATCCAGTCGATCTAGGTGGGAACTAAATCAAGAGTGATCAGATAAGAGATCAAAAATCCCGCCTTCTCAAGTACATTATATTTGTGGTGACAGTTGTTAACTCATTTTCCGGAAAATGTTTATAAAACGAAATCTGTTGAAGGCTGTTGTTGCAACTATCAAAAAAGAAATTCTCAGAATTTTTACATTTCCAAAACCCCATGCCGTGAAATAAACGGGTGACCTGGAATAGACGCACACATTTCTGCAGCAGATGCTTTAACACACTGAACTATCTGAAGTCATTTGTGCAAGCTAGTTTACTGGAACACCGAAAAATACACACTCTTACCTGGCTGCCGGTCCTGCACACGTCACAGGCTCACAGCGCCCCTGGCCAATCCTGGCGCCAGGGGCACAGGTACCCTCTCGCCCCCATTAGGGCTCCTGATGGGCATGCGCAACGCCGCCAAAACACAAGTGCGCATGCGTGGGCACGGGTAAAAATTCACCCTCCGTCCCCGCGCATGCGTACTTGTGTTGCCGTCTGTACAATCATGTCAATGAATCAACATGACGCCCGCCCGGCGGTCTGACGTCATGTTGATTCATTGACATGATTGTCATGAGGGAGCTGCGGGCGGCGTCGGGCAGGGGGGGCTACGCCCCCACGCCCCAATGGACGAACCGCGCCTGGCTATGCAGTGGGTGTGCAATGGGAACAGAATAACGTAATACAAGTGATTTCCGCGATGTACACCTGGGCAGTTACTGGTCGCGAATGGCTATAAACTCTCTTTTTTGCTCTGAAGATTTGCGTTTAGTGATGCGCAAACAAGGCATTTTAGGCTGATGATGACATTTTCGGTGTGCGAGGCTTTCTAAATATGTCATATATGCTGAGATATTCTGTTGACGTTCATAACGACATGCTGCTGATTTCCACATATCGCAGCATGGGCCATGACCAATGTTTGTATAAAACCGAGATCGCTATATAAATGCAAACCTTTTCCGTCTTCTATCCCTACACTATCCTTCTCTATCCAAATAACTGGCTAACATGTTCACAGCTCAAAGTATTATTATATTCACTACACTAATTCACCAATAATCCTTTATGGGCTCTGGAGTAGCGTGCTATTTGTCGAAAAAGCACTTTGACGCCCCGTCAGGGACAGTAAGCGCTATATAAATGCAATTACAATACAATACTTGCATTAGGGCCTTATCTGCAAGCAAAAAAATTTGATTGTTTGAGCAGATGGCATTGTGGTGATGGAAATTATGGCCTATCTGACAAATGATATACACTATGCTTGGCTGAAAATTGCATCATTTCCTTTTTCAGAAATTAGGAGAAATGCCCTCAGAAATATGCAAAATTATGTTTTATTGTGCAAAATACAAAGGGCCTGATTACGCTGAACAAGTGGTGGCGGTTCCTGGACCACCAGACTGGTAGTCCCCCTGCTGTACGAATACAGAGTTGGGACCACCAGAGGACTGCGGCAACCGCCAGGGATCATTGATCCTGCAACGGTGGCACTGCAGTCAGAGATCTTAACCCCTTCGATGCTCATGACGAGCTCAGCTCGTCATGAGGCACAGTGGAGCTGTGCTGATGACGAACTGAGCTCGTCATGAACAATGGGTAAACATCAAAGGTCAGCACAGGAGAAAAATATCCCTAACAGCCAAGGTGTTGATATGCTGGTGGTGCCCGCTGCAGCACCACAAACCATATTAGGAGTTTCCTCACCGCCACAGTTTTCATGGCGGTGAGACTGCCATGAAAACTGCGGCGTGAGGAAACATAGTGGGCCCTACAGGGCGTCCTGTTGCCCGCAGAGGGGCACATACTGTGTCCCCCTGTTTGCAGTCAACGCCTTTCCTGTACGGCATGGACTTTACAGTCTATGCCATGCAGGACCGGGCTTTGCTGTTCCCGTTGCGAGGCCTTTTAATGTGCACCACGGTGGGAATGCCAAGTGACAACCCACCAGACCATGAGATAACTCATAATATAGCAGGCAGCCGGAGGGCAAGATGGCAGTCTTGGAGCGGGCCGCTGGTGTGGCAGCGTGTTCCAAGACCGCCAAGTTTGTAACTAGGCCATAAGTTCAGCATTTTACACTAGGTTTCTAGTGTGAAATGTGCCCTTGTGTCCATTTTAGGCCTAGGGATGCACTTTGTGCTAAAAAATTGTGCAAAATTTCCTGTGAGGAAGACCAGCTGCTTACTGTAAAATTGGTTCATATTCTTCCTCTGCGCCACTGCGTACCCTGATGAAGTCTCAATAATGCCATGTGGCATAATGGCATAATCTAAGGCATTTTATATGACAATTATAATGCAAAATGCCAGAAATTACACATGATCATGATGGTGTAAAATTATTTTCATCCAGACCTGGTATACAGTGCTTTATGTACTTGTATATCATGTTTAAACACCCATAAAAACTGGCATATGCAACCCAAAATAGCAGATGCTGAGCAACAGAATTAGAATTTGCTAAATTGTCCCGTGTTAGAGACCATTTATGAATGCAGAATTCTGCCAGGTGACCACCAATTCCAGTTGTAAGTGTAAGGCAGTGGAAGACTCAGGGATGCCTGAAACAAGTTATAGAATTAGGAGAGGTTTAGGAATCATTAGCCCAGCAGGCGCAATGGCACTCTGGTCAAGAGATCTGAGAACCCACTGCACTCCAATTGTTGTTGTCTTTTACTACCCAACAAGACGGCAGGTGGGTCATGGTACACCAGATTTAATCTGTGACACAGCACAGGCGGGTGGGAGTTCTTTTCCCAGAGATTGGTCCTACCATTTTAGAAGAGTGGTCTAGCAAATATACAGCAGGCAGGTGCAACAAGGAACTACAGTTACGTACACGTGTTAATATGAAGAATATATTCAATGTCAGAGGGACACCAGCCATGATGAAGGCATCTGCAGCGAGAGACGAAACACATGTAAGTGAGGGTGAAATAGAGAGACGTGAAAATAAAGACTGTTGATACCACAAACTCAACATTGACTTATTTAGAATGCTCGGAGATCTCATGTTGTACCATTTAGACTCATTCCAGCAGGGGGACATAAGGTGGCTTTTCCTCATCCTGAGCCCTCAAACTTGGAATTAATCACCTGCCCCCACCTTCTCGAAGGAACAGAAAACAAGAAAGGACCACTTGAAGCACACATCCCACATTTCTGGTCCACTCCCCTCCTCTCTAGTACAGAAACTCAATCATATCATCTCCCCATTTTGGACCAACATCATCAATGCCTCTCTCTCTTCAGGCCATGTACCTGACTACCTCCAACGTGGCCAAGTCACACCCATTCTCAAAAAACCAGGGGTGGAATCCAATGACCTCAATAACCTCAGACCGACCACAGCCTTCCTTTCCTGAGCCAAAACGATGGAGAAGTGTGTCCTGATACAGCTCAACCAAAACATAGACAAATTCAACACCCATGACACATTCCAATTTGTATTCAGTAATGGATGTAGCACAGAAACTGTGTGTTATGTTGTATATTTCTTTAAGAGCTCGTGTTAGGAATGTAGAATATTGTTAGTATGTTGGTTCCATGTTAGGAGTCATTCTAAGGAGGCTGCTGGACTGAATACATTGCTTCCCTGGCTCCCACCTGTTGTATTTATTTTACTTATTTATTCATTAAATAACTTAATCTAAACTCCATCTCCAGTCTGAATCCTTTACTACACTGTGATGATCAATATTTCAGATGACATTCACTGATGCCTAGATGAGGACGACTCCTGCCTCCTAATCCTACTCTACTTATCTGCTGCAGATATGGTAAATTACCCAGCTTTAGTAGAAACACTCAAGAACTGCACTGGTATCAATGGCACAGTCCTGAGATGGTCCACTTCCTACCTGCAACATCAATCTCAACACATGAAAATTAACAGCAGTCTCTAGAAGCCTACTTCTGATCCACAAGGTGTACCTCAAGGCTCAATACTTTCTCCAGGATCTTTTAATTTCATGAAACCCCTCACAGTTATCCGAAACCAAGCAGAGGTCAACTAACACCTATATGCAGACAACACTCAACCCCGCTACAAAATTAGATCACTCAGCGACAACCAGCATCTGACACCACTCTAAGCAAGATACAGACATGGCTAAATACCAACAACCTTATGCTGAGCCCCACCAAAACTGAACTATTACTCCTCTCCCTTAAAATCAACCATTGCTACTCCAATAATGGCCCAAGAATCTGGAAGCATTAAACTGCTCTTTCTATCACCTTTCAACTCTGTAAAGTCCTTGGGCATCACTCTGAACAAAAACTTGCCAATGAAGGCACACATCAACAACTCAGCCAAAGGAGTGCGCAACACACCCAAACACTTCAAGAAAATCTAACCATTTATCCCCCCAACAATCTTAAAACAGTAGTGCAATCAGTAGTTATCGCAAAATGTGACTACAGCAACTTCGCCATTACAAGAGCTCCAAAAAGTTATCCGCTCCCCTAACAGCTGTTCTCAATGCAGCTGCAAGGCTCCTCTTAGGAAGTAAATGGTTTAATCATATCTCATCTGCCCTCAGAAGTTTCAACTGGCTCCCACTGAAGGACGATACGCCTTCAAAGCAGCTTGTTGCACCCACAAAGCCCTTAATACAAACTGCCCCAAATACCTAGAATCAAAACTTTCTAGAGCTGGAAATAGCCGTGCTTTAATAAGCTCCAACTAACTTATTCTCATGCCTCCCAATCCGAAGAAGAAATCTTCTCAGGGGCACTCATTCTCAGGAAATGCTCTTAGGATTTAGAACTCACTCCGCTGCAACCACTCCTTTTCCTTCTTCAAACGGTACCCCAAAGCGCTTCTACTCAACTAGTACTACCTACATGAGGACAGGCTGATCCAGTCTCCTTAAGACTCTGCCCTCATCAACTAGACCTGCAGAAGTCATAGTCTTACTTGTTCAGTCTCTATTCTTTCTCCAACGCCATGACCTATATGATGTTTTGTCATATACTTCTGTGACTATTTAACACTACCTCAAGTCTGTATTTTCTATACTTTCTTTACTTGATTGTATTAAGAATATTCTGTCCCATATGAATCCATACATGTACTTCGACTAAGCTTACTCACATAATATGTAAAGTGCTCTTATGCATTTGAGTCTAGCCAGTGCACCAGTGACCCAGCATTTGGGTCATTGGTGCACTCTATGCCTGGGCGGCATTCCTTAGGGTTTGTGAATTGTCTTCTTGGTGCATTAAAGAAGGCTGCATTTTGGAGCTACCTCAAGCTCAGGGACTTATGACGTGATTGATTGAGTTTTTATATACTACATTCAGCAGTGTTGCTGTACAAAGGTCCAAGGCTGCCAGATCAGATTTTTGGGATAATTAATGACTATGTAAATATGTTCAATTCAGATTAATTGTATATACATTTATCTTATGTGGGTATTCTGCAGATCTAACCAGGATCAAGCTCCCTTTGACCACACTGCTCAAGCTATGTTGCTGATATTCTTTCATCGGAGACCATATTGTTTCACAAACATTTTCTTCGCCTTGCTGCACATAAAACACTCTCTTCATGAGCATTGTATTAGCCACGTGCAATATTCATGTCTCTATTGAATGATGTTTTCAGTTATTTAGCCTCTTGCAACTACATTTACAGCAAGCATTTGATTTAGAGCCACATAATTGAAAATCACTAGGATAAAAATCAAACCAGCACAGTTGGCTATATTTCAGAATAAATAGCAGATACCAATATACAATCAAATGTCACCAGTGATCAAACATATATTCTATAGACTCTGGAGTGATTGGTGCTAATTTTTGCACTTCAGTCTGCAATGAAATATATTTCCTCCATGCATTTTACCTGCATTTTACTTGTTACTATGACCTGCATGCTATGTGTACAGTTCTCTGATACCCGGAAGGGTCATGTTTGCGCTTTATGAGACTCCGCAAATAAATAAATGCAGCATGAAATAATTTGTCTCTAAAGATGATGAGGACATCAATAGAGATCTTATAAAGTGGTCATGTCTCAACCTTCAACCATAATCCTTCCTACTAGTTAGATGTATTATGCTCATTATACTTTATTGTCAGCTTCAGCAGCTTTAAATAAATGTTTATATTCTTTATGCCTGGGTGAAATTTAAATTACACCAAAGTAATTCCTGGAAGTTAGTGTTACGTTTGTAACTTGAAATTCCCAAAATTACACTATTACACTGCTTCACATAAATATGCATTATTCTAGGTAAAAATTATCCACCAATGCACTATTCATAGTAGAAAATGTACAGCTAATGCATGGGAACAGCAGAACGTGAGTGGCTGTAGTTTGTGGTGTTTTTCTTTTTTGGACTATTTTTCAAGTCAAAAATTGACTCAAGGGCTCATATTGAGCTACCAGATAGACCTAAATGACAGTTTTGCATTTCACGTAATTACACATAATTTTGTCAACATTTTGGATAATTACATGAAAGCAAACTATACAAATTTTGCACACTCTTAATATTCTCATAACTTGTTCAGTTAAAAAAAAATTTGGGACTGAATTTAAATTTTACTTTTGAATTTTTCAGGAATGTAATGTTGAAACGATCCAGTCACGTGAGGCATTTAGTAAAATAATAAATTTTTGGTTTTATCCTGAAATGAAAATTCCCAACTCCAAATAGTTTATCTTCACTGTTTGGACTATTACCTGCCTATAAATTGATTTTCATGTTTTCTACAGTCCACTCATATGTTTTACTTTCATGTATCTAATTTCACATTGTACAATTTTCATGAATGGTTATAGTTATTAGATCAAAGTATGAGGTCCTGTTTCCCAACGCAAACTTTTGTTTTTATTTTAACTTGGGATTTAAATTTAGTAATTAAATTATTGCATGGTTTAAGCTGATCAGATGTCACTTATGTCGTTCTTGCATACCCAAGGCTGTAGCATTACTTTTGTTTTAAAATATAAATCAAAGCGTCATATTTTGAGATAATGTCTCAAAGTTTCATTGTATATTTTTGTTGAAGCTTGCATATACTTGTTAGTGTACATCGCTGATTAAAAACGGACTCTCCGTTAATTCTGACTTGAGCAGTGCTCGATCACGCAGTGGCTTTCTCTCATATGTAGCATCGCTGTTTAATTTTAATTGCCAGTTGAGTTATTGATAAAGATTTACATTTAAGGGTATCATCATTAGGGATCTGGCCTAGTAACAGGACGCTGGATGTGTATTTGAGCTAGTAACTTGAATAACCCTCTTTCAAAGAACACCATTACAACGCCTTATGAATGGTGACCACTATTGTTAAATCTGCAACTTCTGGTGTGAATCAGTGGGTTTCAAATCATACCAGGTGAACTTGGACCACTAATTGTTCCTAGACCATAATCTAGATATTGAGTCTCATATGTGGTGAATTCCACAGTTTGTGGTATGTTCTAAAACTGGAAACCCTGAAGGATTTGGACTCCTCAGGACATGATCACTGCCACCGAGCAATTGACTAATGGATGCTCAGTAACCACCTTAAACTTAAATCTTCCAAAACACAACTCCTAAATTGAGACTGGAAGTATTACCAGCATAAAACTATCTGGCCTCAGGATCTTGAATTCCCACTAGGCCACTAGGGACATTAGAGTACATCAGAAATCTGCCAAAATAAGTGCTTTCTACACCTTGCGAAGTCTAGCCTGAAGATTGTAAAGGATCAGAATGGAGGCAGAGTTTGGACGAGTGTAAAATGCCAACTTTCCTGTTGTAACTGGTGCAACTAGAGCCACATTTCAGGGGAGGGTAAAGAAAACATTTTGGTGGGGGCTAATTCTTCCAGCATTGGCAGAGTGGAATTCAGGGGCTCTAAGAAGGGGTGAAAAAGAACAAAGCCTCATTAATAAGCAAATGGCCTTTTAAAGACCTGTGAAGTACTTGGGTGCCACTGTGTGTGTGCCCGGGAAGCTGTCTCGACCCGAGCTGTCACACTCTTTGAGCGCAATGGGCGTTGCATGTCTGATTCCACACCGTCTGTACAATTCCGGTCTGAGTGCCGACGTAAGACTCAGGTGAAAACTTCAGAATATTATTACAAGTTGTCAACTGGCTTCTGGGCTCTAATAGGATCAGCAGGACAGTGGCGTACCTAGTCCTATTGTCGCTTGCGGCAGTCCCTGTGTTTGCCGCCCGCCGCGGCTGCATTGAAGTGTGGGAGGGGGTGCTGGAGACGTTCTGCACTGATTGCCACCCCGCGATGCCCACATGCACGGGGGCGACAGCAGGTAAGAGCAGGAGGAGGCTGCTGGCCTCAAAACTCATGCCGCCCAGGGCAGATTGCCTCCCCCACACCCTCTTGTTACGCCACTGCAGCTGGATGATTCACACCTGCATTTACTATACTTATTATGCATATCAGCTGCTGATCTATCATTTGTTGATGCAACTGCTGGGTAATGTCCTTCTTTCTTGAACGGATGTTAGCTGGGTTGTGGTGCTTTCAACTTACCTTGTTCAACTCTCCATTTACCAAACTTTGATAACCCCCTCACGTTGCCTCTAAAGAATACATATTGGTGACACTTCCTTCTCCACAAGCAGCAAAGCTATGGCAAAGACAAGGCATAACCAAGATTACTTGACATTCAAATAGGAAATAAATACCTGTCTCTTCCCAAACAGATGATACAGGATGTAGTGCCCATGGAAAATAAGGAACCAATTCCCCCTACAAAAATGATAGGCATACATCATCATCATGCAAAACACTAGCACATTTCATAAGCAGGTCACACTCACTACCCACACCCTTCCAGTCAGACGCAACAATAATATAAAGCTCAATATCTATCCCTCGCTCCTTTTTTCTCCACTTCACCCTTAAGTGCATCAACAGGTGACTGGGTAAGAGCATCAAGCTGGTCATCACGCATGATACCAAATCTCACCCCATTTAGGCCACCCTACAAAGCAGCATCCTTTAAGCAAATCACACCCTATGGTGGAACAGGATACTCGTCCTTTAATGCACTTCGGCATCTGGCCTTGAATATGATGCACTATATAAATGTATCTACACAACAACAAAAAGGAAGCCTATCCCTGGTTAGATATTTCCCCTAATATGGATGTAGTAGGCGCATGCTCAGTTTATACAAGAATGAGTGCTGGAAGCTTTGCTCAGAAACCTGCGGCAGGTGCTTTTAAATGTCAGCATGCTGAATAAATGGCCTAGAATACACCTCATGCCTCTTTATTCCGCTACCAGACACAGCCTACCCCATTATCCCTTTTTTGAAGGTTCCTGCTTTCTCCCTTTGTGATGGATTTTCCATCTGTCTCTTCCTCCTTTTTTATCCTTTGCTTGTTTTCCCATGCTTGCTCTCGGTCAATGTTCAGATATGCCAACGAAAAAATGTTTTTCACCGTCTGAACTGGGGGCGGGCCTTGGAGGAGACAGGGCCTCATGTCGAGAACTACGCAAGAGCCACTCTGACAGACCAGTCACCCCAACACCTCCCCCCCCAAAAAAAAGCAAAGGGCTGCTGATGCTGTTGACAATATCCTGGTGTTTTTTTCACTTTGCCCAATGGATGTCGCCTCCTTGCAACTGCCAAAGACAAGCTGGAAAGGCACTCCATGATGTGCTTTCTTTCCTGCTTGGCTTCCCTGCCACCCTGCGATATCTGCAAAAAGTACAATTGAGGGACAGAATGCAGAACAATGTCATACATTCACCCCAGTGCAGAGATCTGGGCCTAAATCCATAGTTTTTTTGCTCACCATGCCATTCCAGTTTGGATCCTGGCATATGCAAATCAGTCTTGACCCTGCACCCAATGGGAACAGTCCAGCAGGCATGACCAGGCCAGGTCCTCCCTGGACTAGAAACAAGCATCCTAGGACCGGTTTTGATGTTTCACCACTCTTCAGCCAGGATAGCTTGACTCCAGTGGCATGGAGAGCACAGGACCCACGTCTGGGCATACCCGCCGTCCCACGCAGGGTGACAAATGCAGAAAGAACAATTGATGGACAGAATGCAGAACAATTTCATACATTCTCCCCAGTGCAGAGATATGGGCCTAAATCCATAGTTTTTTTGCTCACCATGTAATTCCAGTTTGGAGCCAGGCATATGCAAATCAGTCTTGATCCTGTGCCCAATGGGAACAGTCTGGCCCGAACTGACAGGCCAGGTCCTCCCTGGACTGTAAACAAGCCTCCTGAGGCCAGTTTTGGGGTTTCACCCCTCTTCAGCCAGGCTAGCTTGACTCCAGAGGCATGGAGAACACGGGACCCACACCTGGCATACTCGGGGTGACAAATGCAAAAAGAACAATTGATGGATAGAATGCAGAACAATGTCATACATGCACCCCAGTGTAGAGATCTGGGCCTAAATCCATCGTTTTTTTGCTCACCATGCCATTCCAGTTTGGACTCAGCCATATAAAAATCAGTCTTGACCCTGCGCCCAATGGGACCAGTCCAGCCGAACTGCAAGGCCAGGTCCTTCCTGGACTGGTAACAAGCATCCAAGGACCGGTTTCAAGACTGATTTGCATATAGCTGGGTCTGACTGAGGCGGTGAAGTGAGCTAAAGAATAATGATAGATACAACCCAGATCTGTGACGGGGGGTGATTGTCTGAAAAGTTTCAGCGCTCCGTCCAGTATCTCCTTGTGTTTGCTTTGTTCGTCCTAAATTGGCTGTGTATGCCCAGACGTAGGTCCCTTGCTCACTTTGCCACTGGCTGCAAGCTAGCCTGGCTGATGAAGGGTGTTACCCAGAAATCGGTCCCAGGATGCTTGTTTCCGGCTCAGGGAGGACCTGGCTTGGCAGTGCAGGCTGGACTGTTCCCATGAGGCACAGGGTCAAGACTGATTTGCACATAGTTGGGTCTGAACTGAGGTGGTGAAGTGAGCTAGATGGATGATAACAAGCGAAAATGAATGATTTATTTAATTTTCTCGCGTCATCGTCTGTAGAAACCCTTCCACTCCCCCACCCCCTGCCCCACCACTCTTCCCTGCACGGGCCACGGCTGCTCACAGTCCCCAACAAAGAGTGCTGGTGGATCTCACTGGCACCCACTGGCTCATATTAATCACTGACTGACTTCTGCGACAATTCACTTGCTGTCCTAATGATGGCGATCACTCTGTGGGTGAGGGTACCTGAGTAGAGACGTTTGCCATAATACAGAAAGTAAACACACTTTTGGGCACTGACTTAACAGCAAGCCCAAGCTAACAATTTGCAGTTAAATATAGAACAAAATAGACCTAAGGTTTTACATGAGCAAAGGTTACATTACACAGGGAGGGACACATTCACTTTTTTTTTAATGCACAGGCATATTAAGTGATTTGCCCAGAATCACAGGATGTGTAACCAACAACGAGACTCGAACCTAGGGCCTTATTTATGAAGGCCTTGCGCCGCCGGTGCGCCACTTTTTCCCATGTTAAAAGTGACGCACCGGTGGCGCAATGCTTTCATAAATAAGGCCCCTAGTTCCCCAGTCAGCAGCTTGGAACGTAGCACTATACTAATTCAACACTAATCCTTTACGGGTTCCGGAGTAGCGTGCTACTCTCCGAAAAAGCGCTTCGAGTCCTAGTCAGGGGGGGCAGTAAGCGCTATATAAATGCAATTACAATAGAATACAATGCAGTCAACTACGGTGACATTAGCACGGGACGCGATAGGGCCTAGTGGCATGGTAACTTTCTCTTTGACTGGGCATCAAAAATCCCTGAGTCGGGAGGGATCCTTTACCCTGCCATACAATGGCGGCTGAGCAGAGCGGGGTACAGGGCTAGCCCGCCCTTCCTTACAGCAGGGCTCTGTCATCACCAACCGCTTATTTCCATCAACCCATTGGCCTCTGAAATCTTTCTGGCATTTTCTGGTGCTCGAGACCGACTCCTCCGCGCGTCCCATCTGCCTGTCTCCTGTAATTTTGCATAATTGAGGGGAAGCGAGAGTGAAGTGTGTCGATGCATAACAAGCGCCTGCATTGTAGCGCTGTACAGAATCTGCAAAGTGCTGCCTCGAAGAGATTTCCAGATGTTCGCCCCGCCAAGCACGGCTTTGGAAAAGCAAGAATAATCACGAACATGATTTATGAACGAGTGTCGCAGCAACATGACAGACACTTGACAGACATGGGCTTTTGTGTACAATGTTAATGCCGCATAATTGCAAACGATGTGCACTTTTCCTGTCTGAGGAGAGTGAAGGGCATTGTGGGTATAAAGACATCCGAATGTGGCGACCCAGGCTTCGTCACTTACCCTGCCTCACTTATCTTACAAAGTATAAGCATTGAGGGCCCGATGTATGAAAAAAGTGTAAAACTGTATACACTTTTACATTTTCAGTATTTCCACAATAATGGTCTAAAGTCAAGTGGTAGCTCATGTGAGCAGAGACACATTTTTCCTTCTTTCTACCAAGCCCCAACAAAGTTTAGGAGTGTTCCCTTGCCCCCACATGGAAAGCAATTTACTTCTACCCTTGAAAGGAGCTACTTGCTCATGTTTTCTGAAAGAGGGAGAGTTTGTGAACATTGTGGGTGTTAGAACGTCCAAGGCTGAAAATGTCTTGAATTGCACCACACACAAGCACCACTTGCATGCAAGGTACTCCCTCTTAATATTACATTGTTGTGAAGTAATATTATGTGGGCTCTCCTGGAGTACTATTACTTTGTACCAGGATTTATAGTTGTCGTAAAGTCTGTCATTAAATGCTCGTTAAACTAGTCCGTGTGACCGTGTGAATAGGACCTTGTGTGAGTTAGGGCGAATCACCTCAACTCTCTGAGACTGAAATTGTAAATACATATAATGCATTCAACTAAAAAATTGTATATCCGTGCTCCTGGTCCAAATACATTGTTTATATATAAACATACTTCACAAACATCAAGCTTCAAAATGCTTTTCATTGAAATAAAGTTTTATTTTTTAAGTGATACATTGTGTACAAAATTACAATATAGTCCATATTTATGAAATATAACTAAACCCTACCTGCTCCAGATCTGGAGGGTCTGTCTGCCTTTTGTTAAATACAAGTGGCTCTTTTATTTATATTTTCCTGAATTGTGCTCTTTAAAAACCATTCTTCCAACAGCATAGGCGTATAGCAATGGGTGCTTTTAGCTGTACACCAGAGACAACATCTCTCTCTGTTTCGGCACAGTTCAGATTCGACACGATAGTTCATTAAAACTAATTCTTGGTTACCAATGAGATTGAATGAGAACATCTTAATATATCAGAGATCATTGCTCCCTAATCACTGTCCATAATGCTAGCCTCTCTGGTCTTCTCAGCCCAACTCGCAAAGCTCTTGGGCACCTATGGTTTGCTCTGGTCCCCTAACCCTGCTTGCTGCCAGCACACATGAAATAGTCCTGGCAACAGAGCCAGTTTCTGAGGAGGTTTAAGCCCACAGGTTACATTTACAATTTAGGAAAATGTGGGAATATGGAAGACCCTTTGTGAGAGGAGGGCCTGTGCATATATAGTTATGGTTAACTCTGTTTTTATTAATTTGCAAACACGTAAAAGCAGCATTGGGTACATCAGACAATCCCATAATATGATCTCAAAGTTACAGTCCACCCCATACCAGCCGGACCCCTACACACATAGATGAGTACCAGTAATTCTTCTGTGGACGAGTGGGGAGGTATATGCATGGAAGGTACAGCATGGGATCTGCCCGAGTAAACATTATAAGAAATCGAAGAGTGAGTGAGAAACAAAACTCCCTTGAACCCTCCCCCGCCCCCCTCTCCCCCCCTTAACCGGTGTGCTAGGCGAGAGTCTCTTAAGAACCTTTTGTAAAGGTCGCCGATTATTGCGCAGATTTAGGGACTTCATTCGCATGTTGTACTGGAACAGCCATCCATAGGACAAAGAGAGAAGTTCCAGGTTGTTGGGCTGGAGGAAAAATACTCTGCTGAGTCAGTAGCCTGTTACCACTGTCCTCATAGGCACATGATGGAGCACTTCGGCTCTGTTTGGGTCAGTTCGAGGTAGAACATTGATATATGTAAGGAAGCATGAGCTTACCTTCATGTACCCACATAGGCACTGGCAGATTACCCATATGGTTTAGTAGAGGGAGTGAGTAGATCCATCAATCTTGGGAAAGTAGAGTTCCATGTCAATAAGTTTGGGGCAGCGATTAGATTCTATCAAAAGGTATGAGGCAATAGAATAGTGCTTCTTTGATCCCAGGACAATGTGAGAGTATTTCCATGTTCCAGGGCAGTGCAGGAATACCTTCATGTTCATAGGTCAGTGGGAGACTGTCATCTGGTTCCCAAGGCAGTGGGCCTCGGACAGTGGAAGAGAAAGCACCTTGTTCCTAGCACAGTGCAGCAGTATCTGCATGCTCGTAGAATAGTCATCAGAACTAGGGGTGGGCAAAAAATTCTTCTCCGCCGGAGGAGTTTGCAGGAATTTGCCTACTCCTCATGCGTGGCTCTCCAACGTTAAGGTGGCAAGTGAGAATTTGCATCTCCTAGAGTGATTTTCAAGTGCTAGAACGCCTCCCGGTGAGATTTCTCATTGTGGGCGGTTAGGGCAGATCGCTACCGTTTACAGTGCAGAACTAGCTCCTGGTGCTAAAAATCAGCACAAGCGGCGTGACGTGCCAAACTCTGCCCACTCGCAGAACTCTGCAGAATCTTATGGAGTTTTTAGGTACCTCAATGAAATTCCACAGAGTGAACCTCTGCAAGTTCTGCCCAGCCCTAGACAGGACCTGCATGGCAATAGATGAGCACATGCATCTTGTTAGACCTTACATCATTCACATGGTATTGCCTCATTTTTTTTTGCTTTCATCCCTGATTTTGCTGAACTCGTTTTTGTTAATATTTAACATTTAGATTTTCCCCTAGCTACCAGTGGCAAAGTGCTTGTGCTGTCGTCTCTAAACAAAATTAAATTGGCATACACTTAATTGGTACATTTATTTTTTTCATAAGTTTCTAGTAAATGGTTCAACATGTACCCAACACAAGTAATTTAAATGCCACTATTGGGCTGCAGCGCTCATTATGCCATCCGCTGAAGCAGCACTGTAAAACATGTATCAGGCCTGCCATTGCAGTCTGTAGTACATTAAACTGCCATATCAACCTGGACAAATAAACCTAATTCCAGACCTAAACCTTCCTTTTTTCATATTCATAAGTCACCCTTAATGTTAGTCCTAACCACGTCAAGGGCAGGGTGCATGGTATTTAAAAGATAGGACATATGGGTCTAAGTTGTACATGTCCTGGCAGTGAAATACCCCTAATTTTATTTTTCACTGGTATAAGGCTATCACTCCGATAGACTTACACTGGCTTACCTTATTACACTTAATTGGTGCAAACCCCACAATGAGAATCAGTAGATAAATAGTGTTTGCACTCAAATGAATTGTAGCTTAAAATCCTCTTTAATGGTAAAGTCGAATTTTAAGTTACAATTTGAAAAAGGCCACTTTTAGAAAGTTTACATTTTTCCGAGCAAAAAAGATGTGCCTTTCTGCCAGAGTCCTGGGTCACATGACTGTATATGGCTCTCCTGTTGAGGGTTGTGTATTACTTCCAGACATAGAGACAAAAGAGTACTAAGTGTGAGTGTAAAGGGTCTTCTTGACAGGATGGCAAAGGTGGAGCGAAGGGTGTCCTGATTACACTTCAAAGGGCCCTGCCTGCAGCACACACAAAGGAGCCTGATACCAGGCCTGTCCTTGCCTTTGCCACCCTAGACAGTTTGGAACCTGGCCCAAGATAAGGGGAAGAAGTGACCAGAACCAGTTTTGTGGGTAGGCCTTGGAATTCACTGACAAAAAGGCTTGCATCACCTATAGAAATGGGGCCTGAAGAACCTCTCATCAGAAATCTCCTGGGCCAGTGAAAGATTCAGAAGAAGAGCTGCCCTGCTGTCTGAAAATTGGATCTGCTTTCATAGAAGCCGGGCTCTCCGGAAGTGATTCCAATGGTCAGTCGGCTGATTGCCTGTTTGAGCTACAGGGGCACAATAAGCTTCCAGAGGCCTCCTGCAACTGCCCAGATGACCTGCACCAACTGGTCCTCCTGATGCCTGCTGCTGGCCTCTGCTGGAGAGAGTCCTGATACCCAAGAGGTGCCACCCCCAGGTCCATGGATGATGTGTTCACCTGATGAAGAAAAGGTGAATATACAAAACAGAAGTTTTGGGCTTTGTGCAACCGCAAAGTGACTGTCAACTTGAATCACCAGCAACGACTGGTTCATCACGCTACATCAGCGACGGTCCGTGACACCTGATCTTCTCATGCCCGCAACATCCTCCTCACTGTCCCTGCCAACATTAATGACGCTCTTTAGGGTGGACTTGAGAAGGTAACTCTTCAGCGGGACTAACCTGGTCCCCTTATCCAACCTCTGCTCTGTCACGATTGACTTGAGCTTGTGAGTTTCTGCTAGTCCAGCGCAACCAGATAACTATGAATGGCTCTTTGTACTTCTTGGCGCTATTTTCACCTAAAACTTTAAAAGCTCACAAGTCTGGTTCTATTGTCTGGATTTATGTCATTTTATCTATAACACATTTTTGGAATTTTCTTGTGCTGTTTTCACTTTATTTCTTTTTGAGTGCTGCATAAGTACTTTGCACATTGCCTCCAAACTAAGCCTGACTGCTTTGTACCAAGCTGCCAGAGGGTTAAGCAATCAACATGTCCCTCTATAGGTTAGGAGAACAATGACTCAAATGTACTGTGGCAGTGGGAGAGTGACACAGAGCTGCTGCCGATCTGTAGGAGAGCCCTCCTGTTCCTAGGTCAAGGATTGGGGCCGTCAAAGCACTTCACCGGTGCCTAGGTCATTGGAAGTGCACCTAAATGTTCTCGGTTGGTTGGAAGGTCGCTCGCTCCACGGACCTAGGACAGGGTCATTGGGAGAGTGCCACCATGTGCAGTTTCCGGGTCAAGGATAGAGTTCTTCAGAGCACCTTCATGTTCCTCCTGCAGAAGAAGAGCACTTTATACTTCTAGGTCAAAGGAGGGTTTCACTATGTTCCTTGCATGGGAGATTCTCCAGTGTACCTGAGAAAGTGGACTATTATGCAAGTAGCGCGATGCATTACGTGCCCATGAAAACTGCTGTCCAGCACTTGCATGATACCTCACAGAGGCGCAACTAGAGACACATTTCGCGGAGGGGCTAATAAAAAATTCGGTGGGCGTGGAGGAGGGGCAGAGTGGAGATGAAAGGGCTGAGTCCCGTTGAGCCCAATGGGCGTTGCGTGCCTGATACCTCAGATTAAGGAGTTCTCTGAAAAATGATGTTGGTTTAAATTTCTCAATTGTATTTACTCCCAAAAAATAAATGTTGCTGCCGATAAATCCGAATATCAACGACTAAAAATGTAAACACTTTACATACCAAGTAGGAAGAGTGGGATGATTGCATCAGATGCGACACGTCTTCCAGCCGCCCGTAATAACATGTGTTAGCTTTATCGCACACATCTATGTAGCGTTTAATACCCCGGTGCGGATTTCAAGGCGCCTTCGACCTACAACTACTGTAGGCCAAGACAATCACCAGGTCAAGCCCGGTGTGTGCTCAGTGGATAATGTTGGACGCTGTGCTCTCTTGTCTCCGGAGCCCCGGATTAGGCTATAAATCACTTCTTTATTGGAATGAAATCCGGGATCGGAGCCTGCCAGGGCTAGTGTTTTGTGAATCTGAGCCCAAAGGCCCACAACGACTCAGTAATCCCTTCCAATTTCGGAAACTATTTCCTGCGCCACAATCAGCAGATAAGGCGCGAGCCAGAGGCGCGTAATAGCGTTGATTTATATAAAGCGAGAATATGACAGAGTTTGAAATAGAAACAAACATTTGTGTCTTCGGCCGTTCGAGATCCGTAAACATTCCGGGGCTTATTTACAAGCCCCTTGCGCCGCCGGTGCGCCACTTTTAGGTTGGGGAAAAGTGGCGCACCGGCGACGCAAGGGGCTTGTAGATAAGCCCCTTTATTTGGCGTCATTCAGTTCGGAGAACACCAGCAGTTTGTCTCTGGGCCTTCCCTTCTCTCAAACATTTTCCGTGCAATTGAGAAAGCCCTGCTCAGCGACCTTCAGCAAACCTCTGTGTCAGCGTTTTCATTCCAGGGATCCCCAAGCGCGCGCATCTAACACGCATCTGCTGTGGGTACCACCCGCGCGCTCTATTCGTGTCTCCAGAGGCGGGCAGCATGGTATGGCAGTCAGACCCGGACACACACAATTAGAAATGTGTGTCTCAAGATGGAAGGTGACGCGGGCCCCCTTGGCAGACAAGCAGCTCTTCGCTCTCTTACACACTGGGGCCTTTACAAGCAAGTAATAGCATATCTGTTTCTCTGTAGCTCCTCATAGCATATTTTGTCTTCTCCAAGTGCTATAAATAACTAGTGTAACTATTACTCGATTTAGGCACCGATTAAAAGGTACGGATTTATGTGTAGAAATGTTGGTGGGACCGAATTTAGGATTCCAACCAGTATGTTGCCCCTAAACCTGCCTATTATGAGCTGATCACATGAGGTATATGGGTGCGGGAATATCGGGACAGTCATAATTGCGCAGAGTGTTATCCCATCTGGGAATATCACTGCAGTGAACTTGTAGTCGGGGCTTAAATGGTACTCATGTATCCAGAGGGCGTGGGGGGGGGGGGGGGGGGGAGGTGCACTGAGGGGGGGGGGAGAGGTGCACTGAGGGGGGGCGCAGGTCAGTGCACCTCCCAGTAATTTTCCAGCAAGTCAAGTTAGAGAGGGTTAGCTAAACATATATTTCAAAGTAACTGTAATCACTGCTCTACAAACTACGTTTGGCTAACCTTGTAACAGAAATGCTAATGTATCTGCCTATTCAAATTAATAAAACACTTTGAAATAAAAAAATAAAAAAAACACTTGCTGCAGAGTTACTTGTGTGTTCAGCTTTCAAGGCAGCAATAAAAATGTCAAGATAACTCTGTGATTGATGTTTCACTAGAGAGAGAGATCTGAGTTTTGTCTAGTGGTAGTTGTGACTCATCATACAGTAGCAGGGAGGGTTAATATGCCTGCCACAAAGGACAGTTTGTATTTTATGTGGATAGCGGAGTGGATGAGTAAAGCTAGCCTTTGCACTCGCTTTAAAACTGATCAAATTTATGTGAGAGAGGGGCTATGGAGAGATGAGGGGCACTTTTGCTGGGTGGTAGTGAGGAAATGCGAGGAGGAGGTCATGGGAAGGGGGGTGCAGCAAAAAAGATAGCGCAGCAGGCGCCACCAGCAGCTGAAGCCTGCTCTGAATGTATAGACCTCGAAAGTATGGAAGGCAGAGTTAGCCTGGAAGGGATTTGGTCTTGTGACCTGGAAGGTAGGGAAGAAGTTATGTCAGCAGTTAGGCATCTTTGGGCTGTAGAGCCGTTGCAGTCCATTTACTGACTTATTTCATGCCGTATCCCTAAGTGGATTGTTTTGAGGATACTGCGCTGAGCCAGTGGCCTAGCTTGGGAGAGATGGATTGGGTATCTATATGCACAGCCCCCTCATGCAATCCATAGGATGAGGGTCCAGTAGCAGAGACCCGTAGTATGGCCAGTAGGCAGGCTTATGCTATCAGTCAGCAGGGTAGGCACTGATCCTGTCCGCCACCTCTGCTAGTGCCGCACGACCACTTCTGCCCGTCAACTCTGCAGCCTGTGCTCACATATACTATTGCAAAACGATAGATTTTATGCCATATCCAAATACTAACGCGCAGAGCTGTCCATAAAGAAGTGGGAGCACCCCTAACAATAGTCTGCTTTGCAGGGTGTCCTACTTGTGATTTTAAGATGACTGCAGATGGCAGAACTGCACATTAGCTTGTTAAGCCATCGTACTGGCAAGTAGTAACTGTATGGTACTGATTTGCTAATGGGTAATGAGCAAACGTATAAACAAGCCAATACAGATTTGAGTGCAATAGCTATGAATTATCATTCAGGTGAGAAGTCAAAGGGTGGTCACTCACTGTTGAGTTGCCAGTGAAACTCATAAGTGTGACGCAGAGACAAGCAAGTCAACACATTTATGGTCACATAGGCAGGGGTCTAGCTTCAGTTTAAGAGAAAATGCACGATCCAAGTCATCAATAGATTTGCCATGTTGCTCACTTAACTGATGCCATGTAAACTCATGATTTGACTCTTTAAAAAGAAAGAAAAAGTATTACAATACCTTTTGTAAAAGTTTCGTAGTAATGAATTATATCATTTGATAGCACTGGGTGACTCTTATTAGAATGAATCTTTCCTCAACAGGAACTTTAAAAGATTCAACAAGCGCTTCCCAAAACCCCAGCCTGCCTAGTGATGAGGGGTGAGTGGGGAATTACGCTCCACCAGCGGAGTTCGCAGAGCTTTGCCCACTCCATGTTATGCTTGTAAGGCGGATTCCCGGCAAAACTCCGCCATCGACCATGTGTCGAAGTTTTTCTAACTTGCGTCTTGGCAATCTTAAATTGGAGAGTACGAGCAAGAATTGCCTTCTAGTAGTGTGATTTTTGTGTGCTTAGATGGCATCCAGCAACATTTTCCCAATGTGGGTGGTCGTGGCCAGTCACGACCGTCCGTTGAGAATACATTGGTGCTATTTGTGCTTGGTGCTCTTCGTGCGGATTTAGAAGCATGGAGCAAGCTCCCGGCGCTAAAGATCAGCACAACGTGCCAATACCCCTCTTGCAGAATCATATCACTTAAGCAAAATGAGACAGAGTGAAGTAAAGCGATTTGACTGAGATAACATAATTTAGTAATGTGGTGTCATATGGTTACTGCGTTTCTATATATTGTGTTAAGTTAGCATGAGTTTATTAAATGTTTAAACACCATATTTTCCTTTGACTTCAGTTTGCACACGACACCTAATTGTTATTGTAGCTTTCAACCTAGACGAAAGATGTGATTTATTTGAGAATAATATGTTATTGCTCTGATATCAGTTGTGCTTGGTACACTTGGTACAACTGTCTGCACACTGAGAACTGCACCCTCTAAGAATAACCTAACACAAGGTTGCTGAAGGCCTGATCCTCGCACCACATTAGACATAACACAAATAATGTTGCTGCCAACATTGGGCTCTACGCGAGTTTAAGATAGAGTTACAGGGAATGAATCAACACACTTGATGCTTCGCATGCAGAGAGCTGGTAGCTGTTGATGTGATCTGCTCCTACTGACCATTAGAGGTATGGGCCCGCCCTGCTAAAAACCCAAATGAGACCTTCTTAGATATAATATAATATGCTAATTAGGGTGCGCGAAATATAGGTGATACAGATTTCTATAGATTTTGCAATATAATATGCTATCACCGTTCGCTTACTATGGACTAGTGACTATGCTGCTAACTCTGATTTTTATAATATGTATGTTGATATTATATAAGATACTGCGTTTGAGAACTTTGCATTGAAAAATAAACATTTCAAACTTGCACGTGTGCTCTTTGCCTCCCAGTTTCGGTTTGTAATGATTATATAACGAAAGAGTGTTCATGTGTTCCACGATACCTGAGGTACCCTAAGTTCATGTTCTGGATTGTCTAAGTCATTGGGAAGTTATTACTACCAATGAGACACTGTAGCTAGCTTGGTAAGGGGATTTCTGAAACTAAGGTGAGTTTTGGGTCACCCTAAATCACCCAGGTTCTAGATCTCTGTGCACAGTTCTGTGGGAGAACGGAAACCCTGCTACATGGCGCCCATACGTTGTTGGCCTTATATCATGACACTCGAGTAGTATATCATTCAAACCTTAACACCTTCATTCCCGTTTCCGGTAAACGGCAGTGTCGGAAAAACCTACCTATTTTTGAAATAGGTCTTTTCAAGCTTGAATCTATCTAAAAACGGTTTCCTTGAATTACTACCCAGTTGGGCTACAAAGTTGTCTTTGTTTTTTCACTTTCCTGTGCTGACATGGCACAAGCCGTGGACATCCCGCAGCATAGTCGCATTGCGGTGCGTGACCACTTGCGGGCTTATAATGTCCCTGTAGAAGGCTTAGCTGTGGTTCTGGTGGTGAGTGCGGAACATGCTTACCCGTACAAACTATTTTATTCGTGGGTGACATTTCCGGCGGTGGACGCTAATTCTGGAGTGTTCCATTCATACACTGCTTCAGCTGTACTGGTTGCGTATGCTCCGTACAGGGCACTGGAGGTTCCTAGTGATACTTGGTAGCATGGAGTTTGGTTTGGTGGCGCCCTACCACACGCTTTAACCGCTACGAGGTTAGGTCCTTTGTCCATTCCGGGCACACCTTGGCCCGCTTTGGCTGGATTCACTCCTCACCCTAATCGCACCACTTGTAACGTGGCTGATCTGCGGCGGCTTCATGAAGTCGCAGTGGCAATGATTAGAGCGCTTGTTCATTACACTAGCCGTAATGTTCAGGACGTAGCCCCTAGGGGTGCACAGCTTCGTGCAGAACAAGCTGGTTTGAAAATCAATCCTGTCATGGTGAATTCCGTGATGGGCAAAAAGCCCCAGGACAAGGATGATTTTCCGTTCTGGCTTGCTGAGAAATTCGTCCAGCTGGAAGCTGTGTTTCCCAACACGAGTCCCGGTGATAAGCACCGGATTCTTACACTGAGTTTACCGAAAGATTTGGCGCCTGAGCTTGTTGACTGCGAGACCTGGGGTAAGACTTTTGCAGCGGTCTATTCGAGGTGCTATTGCACCCCGTCTGTGACCAATCTGGGTGCGGTCCTTAAACGTGTTCAGGACGAACACGGACCGGAGTCGGCGGTTGAATTGGGTATGCGCCTGTGTGGCACCTTTGATGTAGTTTGCGATCTGATCCTTGCAAATGTCAAGGGGGATGCAGTGAACTTTCAGGTTGCTAACGCTTTGGCGTTAATTCCAGAGGCCGAGAGACCCCGTCGGTTGGCAAGGATTATTGTGGCTGCTTATAAAACGGTTGGCCGCAATGCAAAGGGGCTTAAGGCTTTTCCTGATAAAGAGAAAAAGCAGCCCCAGGGTCAGTCTTCTGATACTAGTGGTCAACCTAAGTCCAAGAAACAGAATTGGCCTAAAAAGCAGAATCAGGGTAAGCAACAACAACAACAAACACAGGTCTCTGCTCCTGCGTCTCCGTTGCCTGCGCAGTCGGATCGAGTTTATGATTTGCGCGATCGCGCGATGATTAAATCACCTGAAAGGTTTCAGGCTTCTGACCAACGCTCTCCTCGTTCCTTTCAGGACCCATCGGCTCCGTCAACCGGTGGTGGAGGGGGCCGCTGGGGCCGGGGTGGCCAGCAAGGACGTGGTCAGCCCCGCCCGCGTAACGGTGGAGAGCAGCAGGAAGGCGCTATGCCCAAGAGACCACAGTTTGCCACGAAGAAAGTCGCCGCCCTGACAGCGCATTGATATGCCCCAGATAGTGAGAACGCGGCTTCGGAATCTGACGTGGGCTCTGACCTTGCTGGACAGCGAGGCAGAGATTACCATAGTGAGAGAGGCCCTCCGTCCACTGTTGAAGGTGACAGCGACTGACACTTATGCTGTAATTGAAACAGCTGATACGCATGTTGCTCCCCCTGAACGTCTTTTTGAAATTGTCCTGTTAATTGAAGGTGACATGCAGCGAACTGTAAAAGGGGTATTTTGGGAAAATCTTTCGTCTACGTACGACATTTTGCTTTCGGAGGCTGACTGGCCCTCACCTTTTGTTCTCGCAGCTCCGCGAGGGGAGGAGGTGATCCTCCCCAGTTTCGCGCACACTGTATCGAGAGTGGAAGCGCTGCATTTTGCAGAAGAGTGGGCTCTGGCGCTTGCGCCGGCTGTGTACCGCAATCAATGTGGCTGGGATAAATTGTCTCCAAGCCATGAGATTCCGTTATGGTCTCAGCCGCAGCCTCAACCTCAATATCCCATACGGCGTGAAGCCAAAGCTTCAGTCGCAGCTATCCTTGAACAATTGGAATATCAAGGTGTAATTGAAACGTGTGTGTCACCGATGAATAACCCCCTTTTTACTGTGAACAAGCCGGATGGCTCATATCGTTTGGTTTTGGATTATAGGCATTTAAACTCGCATTGCCGTAACTGCGCAGTACAGAATACTCATGGCTCTGCTTTAGTGAATAGTCTTGAGCGTAAACGGTTCAAAACCACGCTTGACATTTCCAATGGTTTTTATGCCCATAGATTAGACGGTCTAAGTTCCCAATGGACCAGTTTTACATGCGGCGGTGTGCAAAAAATGTTTCGGCGTCTCCCAATGGGCTATAAGAATAGTCCTGGAGTGTTCTCCGCCCGCGTTGTCTCTCTTCTGGAGGGCATCGACCCAGTTGCTTGTTCGTATGTGGATGACATTTATCTCACAGACGACGTTCTTTGGGAGCATCTGTGTCGAGTAAATAGCATAATTTGTAACTTTGCAGACATAGGTTACAAGTTTAACTTTGCAAAGTCGCACATTGCAGAGTACACAGTGTTGTTTCTCGGCTACGAGCTTAACAACGAGGGAAAGGGGTTAGCACCTCACTTCCTGGAGAAATGCGCACAGTTGCGTTCTCCGACAACACTGAAAAAATTGCAGTCTTTACTGGGTTTTTTGAATTTCGGGAGGACTTACATTCCGGAATATGCGCAGCGTATCAAGCCTTTGTATGCTTTGATACAACCATCTTTTTCCAAATCATGCTGGTTGCCTGAGCATTCAGCCATTCTGCAGTCTTTGCAGGCTGATTTGCTCGCTTCTGAATACTTACAGACTCGTGATAACCAGACCAACCTGGTGATAAGAATTATCCCTGGGGCGGTGGGTTTCACGTACCTGACTTTTAATGAAGGAGATACAGTACCTATTGCTTACAAGTCACACTTGTACACTTCGGCTGAATTGCGTTTTTCCACTGTGGAGAAAGTTTTGACGGCTGTGCAGATGGCAATTCTTAAGAAACGTGCCCTGTCACAAGGAAAACACATGTTGGTTGTTACCCCGTGTCCTGCCTTGGAGGCAGTTACGAAAGCCAGTGTACCTAATTCCAAAGCTTTGCACCCTCGGTGGATTCAGTGGGCTGCATCCTTGACATCCCAGGATGTCACGTTTATTTTTGACGCCACTTTACGGTCGCAGGAGTATTTACAGTATGAATTTGTTCATCCTGCTCCTTTAGCAATGCGGCCGTTGGAGGATTTCCATTGCATCATTTACACTGATGGTTCGGCGCAGGTTGCGCATGGCTCTAAACATGCCTACGTTTCCGCATGCGCCATTGTGGTCGGTGCCATGGTGAACGATGAGTTCAAGTCCAGTGTCGTGCACACGCAGACGCTTGGGGACTGCACCGCACAATTAGCAGAGCTTCGTGCTCAGATGCTTGCATTGGAGTACGCAGATCCTAGTGTGACGACTTTGATCGTAAGTGACTCTTACTACTGTGTCCAGTCTTACAATGAAAACTTGTTCTTTTGGATTCAGAATGAGTTTCGTGATTCCAAAGGTAGCACAATAAAACATAAAATGATCTGGGTCCGAGTGGCGGAACTTAAAGAGAAGTTGCCACTCGTGTTTGTGATTCATACTCTCGGTCATCAGCGCGTGGGGGTCCACGCTGTTGGCAATTCGCTTGCTGATGAAGCAGCGAAGTCAGCGGTATTGAAATACTTAGTTGCAGCAGTCACGAGGTCCAAAAGCAAAACAGATGATGACATCTTGGCAGCTGTGGCTGCGACCGCGAAGGGAAGTAAATATCCTGCGGGGTTCCCTTCAAAGTACACATACCACTTAAGTCCCGATAAGGTTCCTTATGTGAAAATTCCTGATGTTGGCGAACGTCTAGTTCCCAACTCGGATCGCAGGGCTGCTTTGATTACAGCGGCTCATGAAGGTGTGGCGTCTGCGCATGCGGGCGTCTCAGCGACTGTGACTCAGCTACAACAAAGGTTCTGGTGGCGGGGACTGTACAAACAGGCACGCGATTATGTTCTTCAATGTGACATTTGCCAGCAGATTAAACCTTCGACTGCTGCGCGTCCGCCTCAGACACAGTTGTACATCTCTAATAAACCGCTTGGATGCGTTTATTTGGATCACTGCGGTCCATTTTCTTCTGATACTGCATACAAGTACATCTTGGTAGCAGTTGATTCATTCACACGCTTTGTGTGGGTATGGCCACATCGGAGCGCTGATTCACGAACTGTCATCAAGGATTTGCGAGTCTTTATAGGGATTTTTGCCTGTGGTACCTTCCATTCGGATCAGGGTCCGGCTTTCGCCTCTAAGGCGTATAAGGATGCTATGGTTTCGTTGGGGGTCCAAGTCAAGTTTTCAAGTCCGTACAGACCCGAGGGTAACAGTGTAGTGGAACGAATGAACCGTGACTTAAAGCAATCTTTGACAGCTCGAGTTATAGGCACTGGCAGAAACTAGTTAGCCCACCTCAATGGCGTGCAGCGTGCGCTTAATAATCTCCCTAGAAGGTCTCTGGGTGGGCGGACCCCGTACAAAATGCTCTTTGGTATCAAGATGTACGTCCCTGACCTCGATGGTCTAGACTGCAAGGCCCAGGCCACAGCCTTTGACGTAGATGAACATTGCTATGTTTTACAGGATCTACAAAAGACCAGAGACAGTCTAGCAAAGGAACATTTGCCCTCCACATCGGATGATGCGTTGCAGATCCCGGTAGTTGGCTGGCTACCCCAAGTTGGAGAACTGGTTCGAGAGAAGATCGATAACAAGAAAGAGTTTGGTCCCTCATATCGTACACCGGTTCGAGTTCTTGGAGTGAAGGGCACAAGAACAGTCATTTTACCACCACTTCCAGGTCGTAAGGAAAACAGATTTATTTCTATTGACAATGTCAAGACACACAGGGTGGCCGATTCTTCATAGCATGACACCGGCTGTTTCCTGTCCTTACATGGTGAGGCACTCTGTGCTGGCTATTACATCTGGTGCAGAACAGGAGGTGTCCCTCGAGATGCCTGCCATTTCCAGTCCTTTATTAAATACTATTCCTGTTACTAACATTGATGAGCTGAACTACACCTATCCTGCTGATTTATCGATGCCTGATTTGCAGACTCGTTTGGCCGACCAGTTCAGATTCTCTTTTGACTCTGTTTCGGAACTTTCAAAGAAACCCTCAACTATTGCAAAATATGCCACGTTGTTTAAAAAACATTTTTTAATTCCCCCTTGGACATACATTTGGTTGATCCTATTTTCATTTTACCTTTTTATGTCAATTGGTTTTGTGTTTTATTTTTTCCGCCTGATCGATGGTCACTACGTTAAAGAAAGAACAGGAATTCGGTACCTTAATGGAACATTGGCCCCTCTTTACTCTTCACATTCAGCACACAGACTGAAACGAAACTTGAATACAGTCAACATTACAGCTTGGCTTGTCCTTGATGGGATTGTGTGGGACAGACTGATTTGCATATAGCCAGGTTCTGAGCTGGGATGGGGCAGTGAGATAAATAACGGTGATGGATCAAGCCCTGATCTTTGGACTGGGTAAGAGTGGTCTGCTCAATTCAGACACTCTGTTCATCACCACCCCCTTTTCTGAATCGATTTTGGCCACTATAGGTGTGGCAGGGTATACTCAGACATGAGTCCCTTTCTCACTGCTCCATCAGGATTCAAGCAAGCCGGGCCGAAGACGGCTGAAATGCCAGAAACCGGTCCCCGGTAGCTTGTTTCCTTTCTGGTGAAGAATTGGCTTGGTAGTTTAGTCTGCCCTGTTCCCATGATGCACTGGGCCAGGGACAGACTGATTTGCATATAGCCAGGTTCTGAGCTGGGATGGGGCAGTGAGATAAATAACGGTGATGGATCAAGCCCTGATCTTTGGACTGGGTAAGAGTGGTCTGCTCAATTCAGACACTCTGTTCATCACCACCCCCTTTTCTGAATCGATTTTGGCCACTATAGGTGTGGCAGGGTATACTCAGACATGAGTCCCTTTCTCACTGCTCCATCAGGATTCAAGCAAGCCGGGCCGAAGACGGCTGAAATGCCAGAAACCGGTCCCCGGTAGCTTGTTTCCTTTCTGGTGAAGAATTGGCTTGGTAGTTTAGTCTGCCCTGTTCCCATGATGCACTGGGCCAGGGACAGACTGATTTGCATATAGCCAGGTTCTGAGCTGGGATGGGGCAGTGAGATAAATAACGGTGATGGATCAAGCCCTGATCTTTGGACTGGGTAAGAGTGGTCTGCTCAATTCAGACACTCTGTTCATCACCACCCCCTTTTCTGAATCGATTTTGGCCACTATAGGTGTGGCAGGGTATACTCAGACATGAGTCCCTTTCTCACTGCTCCATCAGGATTCAAGCAAGCCGGGCCGAAGACGGCTGAAATGCCAGAAACCGGTCCCCGGTAGCTTGTTTCCTTTCTGGTGAAGAATTGGCTTTGTAGTTTAGTCTGCCCTGTTCCCATGATGCACTGGGCCAGGGACAGACTGATTTGCATATAGCCAGGTTCTGAGCTGGGATGGGGCAGTGAGATAAATAACGGTGATGGATCAAGCCCTGATCTTTGGACTGGGTAAGAGTGGTCTGCTCAATTCAGACACTCTGTTCATCACCACCCCCTTTTCTGAATCGATTTTGGCCACTATAGGTGTGGCAGGGTATACTCAGACATGAGTCCCTTTCTCACTGCTCCATCAGGATTCAAGCAAGCCGGGCCGAAGACGGCTGAAATGCCAGAAACCGGTCCCCGGTAGCTTGTTTCCTTTCTGGTGAAGAATTGGCTTGGTAGTTTAGTCTGCCCTGTTCCCATGATGCACTGGGCCAGGGACAGACTGATTTGCATATAGCCAGGTTCTGAGCTGGGATGGGGCAGTGAGATAAATAACGGTGATGGATCAAGCCCTGATCTTTGGACTGGGTAAGAGTGGTCTGCTCAATTCAGACACTCTGTTCATCACCACCCCCTTTTCTGAATCGATTTTGGCCACTATAGGTGTGGCAGGGTATACTCAGACATGAGTCCCTTTCTCACTGCTCCATCAGGATTCAAGCAAGCCGGGCCGAAGACGGCTGAAATGCCAGAAACCGGTCCCCGGTAGCTTGTTTCCTTTCTGGTGAAGAATTGGCTTGGTAGTTTAGTCTGCCCTGTTCCCATGATGCACTGGGCCAGGGACAGACTGATTTGCATATAGCCAGGTTCTGAGCTGGGATGGGGCAGTGAGATAAATAACGGTGATGGATCAAGCCCTGATCTTTGGACTGGGTAAGAGTGGTCTGCTCAATTCAGACACTCTGTTCATCACCACCCCCTTTTCTGAATCGATTTTGGCCACTATAGGTGTGGCAGGGTATACTCAGACATGAGTCCCTTTCTCACTGCTCCATCAGGATTCAAGCAAGCCGGGCCGAAGACGGCTGAAATGCCAGAAACCGGTCCCCGGTAGCTTGTTTCCTTTCTGGTGAAGAATTGGCTTGGTAGTTTAGTCTGCCCTGTTCCCATGATGCACTGGGCCAGGGACAGACTGATTTGCATATAGCCAGGTTCTGAGCTGGGATGGGGCAGTGAGATAAATAACGGTGATGGATCAAGCCCTGATCTTTGGACTGGGTAAGAGTGGTCTGCTCAATTCAGACACTCTGTTCATCACCACCCCCTTTTCTGAATCGATTTTGGCCACTATAGGTGTGGCAGGGTATACTCAGACATGAGTCCCTTTCTCACTGCTCCATCAGGATTCAAGCAAGCCGGGCCGAAGACGGCTGAAATGCCAGAAACCGGTCCCCGGTAGCTTGTTTCCTTTCTGGTGAAGAATTGGCTTGGTAGTTTAGTCTGCCCTGTTCCCATGATGCACTGGGCCAGGGACAGACTGATTTGCATATAGCCAGGTTCTGAGCTGGGATGGGGCAGTGAGATAAATAACGGTGATGGATCAAGCCCTGATCTTTGGACTGGGTAAGAGTGGTCTGCTCAATTCAGACACTCTGTTCATCACCACCCCCTTTTCTGAATCGATTTTGGCCACTATAGGTGTGGCAGGGTATACTCAGACATGAGTCCCTTTCTCACTGCTCCATCAGGATTCAAGCAAGCCGGGCCGAAGACGGCTGAAATGCCAGAAACCGGTCCCCGGTAGCTTGTTTCCTTTCTGGTGAAGAATTGGCTTGGTAGTTTAGTCTGCCCTGTTCCCATGATGCACTGGGCCAGGGACAGACTGATTTGCATATAGCCAGGTTCTGAGCTGGGATGGGGCAGTGAGATAAATAACGGTGATGGATCAAGCCCTGATCTTTGGACTGGGTAAGAGTGGTCTGCTCAATTCAGACACTCTGTTCATCACCACCCCCTTTTCTGAATCGATTTTGGCCACTATAGGTGTGGCAGGGTATACTCAGACATGAGTCCCTTTCTCACTGCTCCATCAGGATTCAAGCAAGCCGGGCCGAAGACGGCTGAAATGCCAGAAACCGGTCCCCGGTAGCTTGTTTCCTTTCTGGTGAAGAATTGGCTTGGTAGTTTAGTCTGCCCTGTTCCCATGATGCACTGGGCCAGGGACAGACTGATTTGCATATAGCCAGGTTCTGAGCTGGGATGGGGCAGTGAGATAAATAACGGTGATGGATCAAGCCCTGATCTTTGGACTGGGTAAGAGTGGTCTGCTCAATTCAGACACTCTGTTCATCACCACCCCCTTTTCTGAATCGGGATTGTGTGGGATGCGGTTAGATTTCAAATACATGGGCCCACTGAAGTGATTAATGTTCCGAATGTGCTTAGAGTAAACATGGGAGATGTGATTAAACAAAATATACGTTCTGATGATTGGGATATTCAGGCCGTAGAAGCATTATTTTCTGATTTGAAATACTATGCGGCTTTTGATGCTGAAGACTTATATTTAGATTCTATTAATTATGGTGATTTGTTTTGCTTCCAACATTATGGTAATCATTTTCTCCATAAGACAAATTCCAGGAGGGTTGCTGTGAATTACACGCAGTGGGAGCACTGCCCAGCTCCTTTAATTGGAAGCTCCAGTACATTTCTGAAAAAATACAGTTATTTTACAGATTTCAATCAATCAAATCCTGAGTCATTTTATTTCAGAATGACAGAAAAGCCCATGTCCAAAGTTAGACTTACCGATACAAAGTTGCTGTATTCGAAGTCCTTTCTAGACAAATTAGCTTTCTGGAAAGGAATAATTGACCTTAAATCGGTTTGGGTTACCAAAGATTGGCAGGTACAAGGCACTGAGGCTTTGCACCATGCATGTCTCATCCCGAATCACATGTTGTTTCTAAATTCTACTATTTCCCAAACAACATGCTTTGGATTGGCTACTTCTAAAAAATTAAATACACCAATTATCCCCGAATTAGAAAAATATTCAGGTTGGGGTAATTTTTCAGAATTGTCTATTCGTGAGATACAGTCTCTATTACACAATTCTTCCTTTAATGTATCCAGTTTGGATCCAAAGGGTTGGCTGTTGTGGCAAAAGAGTTCTGATTCTTGCCAACGTCGCTTTCTGGGGTTGGCTGAAGGGTTCACACAAGTGCGACCAGATCCCCGTTTTGAAACTGATTATACTGTCACCACTTACTCTGTGGGAAAACTGTGTCAGAATTGGTTACAACATTCCACGTTAGCTGCAGTTAAACTACATCTGTCTCAGTTAAATGAAAATGTGGATTTAAATGATTTTATAAAAGGCCCGGCTAAGGGTAGATCTAAACGGTGGATTTATGCTGTTTACAATGAAATTTGGAAAGTTTCTCAAATTGAGGCTGCTAAACGCCTAAGGGCAATTGACTAAGCAAATTTGGAAAAAGTACTGGCAGTGGTCGATAACAGTATTAACACGCTTTCTTCCCGAATTTACACCTTAAACAATATTGTTTCTTCTGTTGTTGACATTGTGCATGATGAAGTGTCTGTATTATATCATGGTCAAAATCAATTGCGTTCTGTTATGCAGTTTGCTTGGACACTACAGACTCTGAAAGCTGGTCGAGTGCCTTGGAGTTACATGAACGTCTCATCACTATTTGCCCCATTTAATTTGACTGACAAGCAGCGCATGCTTTCCATGCGAGATGCATCATTTTCTATGTTACACATTGAAAAATTAGAATCTTTGCCCTTTTCTGTTGCTGAGGCAACTGCTGCTACATGGCTTATCCATGGTATTATAACTTTACCATTTGCTCTGTATAAATTTACAAATTGTAGGCAATATATTGCTATTGGGCGATATGAACCACTAGGCAGTGCTTTCCTACATGAGACATGGTCTTTACCATACACATACAGATGTCTGAAAGAGGGAAAGGAAGTGAATCTGAATGGTGAAGAATGCACACAGTCGCCTGACAGCTCACTAATATGCAGACACATCCAGTTGCATGGTTCTTGTAATCAGGACAAGCCTAATTTAGCCTGTGTTTTAAAAGGCACACCGGTTCCTGCAATAGTTCCCACATTCACTTTATTGTCTAACGGTAGTTATTTACTTTTGAACAACGAAATGTGTTGTGGGTTAATGGTCGGTATCGCATATGTGGTTACTGTATCAGAACGTGTGGTGTGTTGCAAGAACGTGTTATATCCACCCACGCATGGGAATTCAGATGTTTCCATTTGGCCGCGAATCCCAACCTTGAGAGCAGAGTTCAATGGTTTGAGCAGAATAAGAGCCCTATTGTCTCAAAAAGAAGTGGCCCTGAGCTCGGCCCGTGAAACTTATGTCCTTCACATAGCTAACACACGCACAGAGGTGCAGGCGCTTTTGAATACTGATTTGCTGTTTCATTTCTGCGAGCTGGTTCATCAAATCTTTAATGCCTCCTCCACGTCTGGTCTCGCACATTTTTTTTAATTGGTTAGCAGTGGTCTCGTGACTACGTTTGAAAAAGTATTTGGTATTATCCCTGTGTTTTTTCATTCTATATTCGCAAGTTTGTTTGGCGGATTCCCTGTTTTGCTGGCTTTGGCTGCAGGCGTTCTGGTGATATTTTGCTTTATTAAACATGGATGCCCTTCCTGCGCAAGAAAACGCTCAGCCCCTACTGATGCTGTTACGCAACCGGATGCTTGATTACTATGGCTCCTTACCGCTTGCGACTTTAAGCACGGCTTTTGGATTATCGTTTCGATTTTCCTATTTCACATGTGTCCAGCCTGTGTTTCATTGCCTGAGCTGTGAATTCGACTGGGCCATTGATTTGTGTCTCTGCTTACCGACTTCTCCTGACGTCGATTTTGATCAGCTGATGAGCCCCGTAGTTGCTCACGAGTTGGTTTGTTCTGGCGAAAGGGTTATGGCCGTGGCAGAGATGCATGGACTAATGGGTCAGTGGGACATATTCGCAGCGGCGCATGACTTTCTGGCACATAGCGTTCTCGAGAACCCACTGAGTTGTCCTCTGATGTTGCTAGAGGATTCAGTGCTGGAGGAGCACGTATGTTCTTTCCCATTGCTTAATTGGATGGCTGAACTGTTTTCGGATGATAACAGTGATTTCATGTTGGAAGCTGTGGCTACCTATTTTGCATATTCTATCCACCCATGAGTGGCTTTGGAGACTTTCACTATTATGGCACGTGACTTTTTAGTAATTCTGAATGGTGCCTATTACGAACATTGGACTTTGATATGTTCTGGGCCTATGATTTTATAAATGGCCTCAAGTTCAAGTTTTTTTATATTTTTGTGTGGCCACTATAGGCATTCATACATATTTTGTATTATTGATTTTTATATACATTTACATACATTTAGCTTAGCTCAATATTGTTGAACTCTGCTTTCATGTTTTGCCTTTCTTATAGTATTGGCTTATTTTTTCCTTTTTTAACCGTCCTCGGATCATTGGGGGGTGTCATATGGGTACTGCGTTTCTATATATTGTGTTAAGTTAGCATGAGTTTATTAAATGTTTAAACACCATATTTTCCTTCGGCTTCAGTTTGCACACGACACCTAATTGTTATTGTAGCTTTCAACCTAGACGAAAGATGTGATTTATTTGAGAATAATATGTTATTGCTCTGATATCAGTCGTGCTTTGTACACTTGGTGCAACTGTCTGCACACTGAGAACTGCACCCTCTAAGAATAACCTAACACAAGGTTGCTGAAGGCTAAGGGTGGGCGTAAAATCTGTTTTGCGGGCGAATTTGCGTATTTTCCACGATTTCGCGATCCGCAAATCTCGCGAAATCGCGGTAAAATCCACGAATCAGCGGGGACGAATTTTCAGCCAAGCAAGGGTTACAGCAGCAGGTGCAAAAGTTGAATCTAATTTCTTTGTAACCTTTTACAAAAGGGTTACAAACAAATTAACTTCAACTTGGACACCTGCTGCTAATTGCTTCCTGGTGCCTCCTTGCCTACTTGCAACTATTCTCTGACCCTGCTCTGACCCTTGAAGCAGGGTCAGAGAATAGTTACAAGTAGGCAACGAGGCACCTGTCCAAGGAATTAAACCTCATCAGAAAGAACTTACAGATATAAAAAAAAAGAAGGGAGAGGATGGCAAATACACCCATTTTGAGTTGTCAGGAGGGGTTAAACTAAAAGAGACCTTTACAGCACAATTTTCATATGCATTTTGCTAAAAATAAAAAGCTGTATGTTCTGTAGGGGCAACTCAGGAATCTGGCCCTTCAGAGATCCGGCCTCTCTTTCTTTCTCTCGTTCTCTCTCTCCCTCTCTCTTTCCCTCTCTATCTATCTATCTATCTATCTATCTATCTATCTATCTATCTATCTATCTATCTATCTATCTATCTATCTATCTATCTATCTATCTATCTATCTATCTCTCTCTCCCTCTCCCATAAACGACTATATGGGTAACTTCGCTATGCAAGCGGCTCGCGAAGACGCAAAAAGCCCCGCGAACACGCAAAAAAACAAAAATCCGCAAATTCGCACAAATTCGCGAATTTTGCAGATCGCGAATACGCAAATCCGCAAATTCGCGGATCGCGAATTCGCAAAATTCGCCCATGCTTACTGAAGGCCTGATCCTCGCACCACATTAGACATAACACAAATAATGTTGCTGCCAACATTGGGCTCTACGCGAGTTTAAGATAGAGTTACAGGGAATGAATCAACACACTTGATGCTTTGCATGCAGAGAGCTGGTAGCTGTTGATGTGATCTGCTCCTACTGACCATTAGAGGTATGGGCCCGCCCTGCTAAAAACCCAAATGAGACCTTCTTAGATATAATATAATATGCTAATTAGGGTGCGCGAAATATAGGTGATACAGATTTCTATAGATTTTGCATTATAATATGCTATCACTGTTCGCTTACTATGGACTAGTGACTATGCTGCTAACTCTGATTTTTATAATATGTATGTTGATATTATATAAGATACTGCGTTTGAGAACTTTGCATTGAAAAATAAACATTTCAAACTTGCACGTGTGTTCTTTGCCTCCCAGTTTCGGTTTGTAATGATTATATAACGAAAGAGTGTTCATGTGTTCCACGATACCTGAGGTACCCTAAGTTCATGTTCTGGATTGTCTAAGTCATTGGGAAGTTATTACTACCAATGAGACACTGTAGCTAGCTTGGTAAGGGGATTTCTGAAACTAAGGTGAGTTTTGGGTCACCCTAACTCACCCAGGTTCTAGATCTCTGTGCACAGTTCTGTGGGAGAACGGAAACCCTGCTACAGTGGGGCAGGTGTGGTATGAGCCCAGGTTTCCTTTTTTCGCCAGCAGCAATGCAGCCGCTGGACAATATCGCCTCCTATCCCAAGTTTGGCATCTCAGACCAATGCTTTGAGTGTGTCTTTCAAGAGTGAAATGAATAGATTGCATACCGAAAGCTGCTTTACCAAATATACACACCACTTGTATCTAAGAATAAGATTTTTTTTCTGGAAAAAAGTAATATTTTGGTCTCAAAAGGGGATTAAGCACAAACAAATATTACTATTTGAAACATGGCACCGCTGTTTGACCAATGTTACTTTACTAGTATTCTTTTAATTATCTTTTTTACAACCATAGGTGTTCCCCCAACATCCTTGGAAAAGAGGCTTGTATTACCTTTCTATGCAATCTCACATTTAATACTAGACACTTTTACCCAGTGCTACGGGCCTAATGTCCTAAAATTGTACAATTTTCCTCAATGTTTCATGAAAATTCCACTGAAGAGTACCTATGGCACGGTCTCTATAATTGCTTTTCTTTCTGTCTTATTTTAACATTTGCATCTAGCTTAATAGGCCTTAAACCACACCAGTGATCCCTATCCAGGCTTTTACCTTTGTGTTTTGAAATGCAGCATTTGTCATGACTGTTTTTTAAATACCCCTAGAGGAGAATACCGGAAACGTTAAGTAAAATTTCCTTTTAGTGCCTTTATTTAGTTTCTACATATGTTCTTGGTACAGAGTGATTTAAAATGCACTCTTTACCTTGTGATTCTTAGGGTAAACAGACAAAATATCGACTACAAAATATCGAATGGACATAATAGCGAGTACAAAATATAGGCTGGACAGAATATCGAATGGACAGAATATAGACATCAAAAATATCGTTTTGAAGGTAAGTAATGTAATATCGAATTTTAAAATATAGATAGTCAAAATATCGAAGTACATAATATAGGTTAAGAAAAATATCGAACTTTTAATAATATCTATTTTTTTATAGTGTATTTTATGTGTTAAAAGTGTTTATTTATGTTATAAGGTAATTTAATTAATGAATTTAATGTTATTTAAATTTTGCGTAATTTAATTCTGTAGCGGGTTGTGGGTTTATAGGGGAATAGGGTGGGAAGTAATTTAATTATAATTAATTAAATATGTACATTTGTTTATTAGTATTTGTTTATAATTAATTGTTAATTAATTTTTATTTTGTAATTAATTATATTTTAATTGCCAATTAATTTTATTTAATTGATGAATTGATAATTATGTTAATTTAACTAATTTAATTTCTGTAGCGGGTTGTGGGTTTATAGGGGAGTCGGTGGGAAGTAATTTAATTATAATTAATTAAATATGTTAATTCATGTAGTGTAATTTAATTATAATTAATTAAATATGTAAATGTATTTATTGGTATTTGTTTATAATTAATTGTTTATTAATTTTTATTTAGTAGTTAATTACATTTTAATTGCCAATTAATTGTTTTAAATTGATTAATTGGTAATTATGTTAATTTAACTAATTTAATTTCTGTAGCGGGTTGTGGGTTTATAGGGGAGTAGGGTGGGAAGTAATTTAATTATAATTAATTAAATATGTTAATTTATGTAGTGTAATTTAATTATAATTAATTAAATATGTAAATTTATTTATTGGTATTTGTTTATAATTAATTGTTAATTAATTTTTATTTAGTATTTAATTAAATTTTCATTGCCAATTATTTTTATTTAATTGATTAATTGATAATTATGTTAATTTAACAAATTTAATTTCTGTAGCGGGTTGTGGGTTTATAGGGGAGTAGGGTGGGAAGTAATTTAATTATAATTAATTAAATATGTAAATTTATGTAGTGTAATTTAATTATAATTAAATAAATATGTTAATGTATGTATTGGTATTTGTTTATAAATGTAAATGTAAATGTTTTGAGCTTGTATAGCGCACAGCTACCGGCAGTGGGTTTCCCGGCGCTTGCTTTGGGAACCCGTCCTGGTATTCCCCTGTGAGAGAACCCCGGCAGGGTATCCACAAGGTGAAAGCCAGGCATCCCGCCGCGAGGGGCCGTTGTGGAGATTAAGCAAGCTATTGCCCAGAGTCGCAGAGTGTGAACCCGTGAGTCGAGAAGGCACCGGAGCGAGAATTATCGAGTCAGTGGAATTTTAGCTCAAGACCCGCCGAGGCGGGGAATTGAACCCTGGTCTTGGGCCGATCTCAGCTTCCGGGTCTGCCGCCTCTAACCCCTGAGCCACACTTCTCCACTTCTTATAATTAATTAAATTATATTTATTTGGTAATTAATTAAATTTTAATTGCCAAATAATTTTATTTAATTGATTAATTGATAATTATGTTAATTTAAGTAATTTAATTTCTGTAGCGGGTTGTGGGTTCATAGGGGAATAGGGTAGGAAGTAATTTAATTATAACTAATTACATATGTTAATTTTTTGTGTGTATTTATTAGATTTTAATTGTTAAGTAACTATTTAATTACTAATTACTTAATTGTTAATTTGTAATTAATTAGTGTTAATAGATAATTAATTGCAATGATTAAATTAAATTAGTATTTGTAATTGATTAATTATTATATTATATTAAAGTGGTAATTACTTTTAATGAATTTTTTTATAGATATTAATATATATATATCTTTTTAAATAATATATGAAGTATCTACTTTCTCTACTGTAGCACTCACTGGAGTGGGAATAGTAATTTTTACCCCTACGCTATCCAACGCTTTCCCTACTGTTGCACTCTCTGGAGTGGGAATAGTAATTTTTATCCCTACGCTATCCAACGCTTTCCCTACTGTTGCACTCTCTGGAGTGGGAATAGTATTTTTTACCCCTACGCTATCTAACGCTTTCCTTACTGTTGCACTCTCTGGAGTGGGAATAGTAATTTTTACCTCTACGCTATCCAACGCCTTATCTACTGTTGCACTCTCTGGAGTGGGAATAGTAATTTTATACTTCCGCTATCCTACGGTAATAATATTGGATATTTTTTAATTATATTATGTTACTATATATATATATGTTTTAACAAATATGATTGTAATTTTTTTTATAACTTTCATTATTTTATTATTGTAAGGTAATTTAAGTATTTTTAAGTATATTTTAGTAAATAATTTTTAATATTAATTTATTTTAACATAGTTTTTAAGAAAGTCGACATTTTAACAATCTATATTTTTGTAAACGATATTTTTTACTCAATATTTTTGTACTTACCTGTTTGTAGTCGATATTTTGTCTGTCGATATTTTGTCGCCGATATTTTTGGTAGTCAATATTATGTCCCTCGATATTATGTCAGTGACCTGATTCTTAGGTCTTGCATAAGAGAGCGCATGTGCTTTCAATTGGGAGACACATTGTAAGCTTACAGTGGGCTTACCGTTGGTTGGCTTTATTATCACTCTCATTTGCCTGCTTCTTATCAGTTTCCATGAGCTTTTCTTTTTCTTCTGGTTTCCCTTCCCTGGAGCAAGGACACATTACTTGTGTCCATCCACTGCTCCTATCTATTTGTCTCGTGTAGTTTGTGTTGATCTTTCTCACCCATTTATTTCTCCCCTTTCCATTAGTTGCTGTTCTTGCTTCCCTCCCGCCTGCCTTTCATTGCCGTTCTTGCTTCCCCACACCTTTCATTGTCGGGGTTAGGGGGTGGGGTGAAATAATAAAACAAAATATATGTATTACTTCCCGTTTTATACCGCCAGCTACCGCCTCTTCTTCCTCTGTCCTCGGCAGGAAGCACACAGCCTCTCAGCATCCCCTGACCAATCACAACGCTGCCTTACAGAAGCATTGTGATTGTTCAGGACGCCGGGGTTCAGCACTCAGACAGGTGCTGGCAGGCTGTACATGTTCTCCACCTAGGCTGTAATATACCCTGGTGGAGAACATGATCAGTGCGCATAATGCATTGGCTGGCCTGAGACGACAAGCCAAATCATCATGCGCACTTTAGATGCTGCCACCCCTCCTCCCCCTGTGAAGCATGGAGCCCAGCCCTGCCCACCTGGCTTCAGCTGCAAGCGGAACATTATCATTTTATTTTTTGTATTCAGCTTGCAGTTGAAGCAGTGAGGCGATACTCCTCCGCCGTAGCGGAGGAGCCGCCACTTCAGGTAGGTAGGAATCATAATCCTTGGATCGTGTTGGCCGTGGCTGCTCACTATTAGCGTGAAAAGGAACTTGCGAAAATGGGCAAAGTGGAAGGAAAACTCTGAAGCGTTGGTGAACTTCGAGGAGAGTGAAAAATTGAACATATAAAAAACTTTGCTGGTATTTTGCTGACCCTTAGCCCTGTTTTACAGTCCGAACGAGTCTCTTAGCAACATATTCAGAACAGGACAACGCTACAGAATGAAATGGTGCAGATAGTAGTAATAGTGAATATCTGTTATACAACGCACCCCGTGAAATAAGTCACTTCTGCGGGCGAGGGATTTAGTGATGATGCAAGATGATGAATTGTGTAACTGCTTCTCCCCTTTTGCTTGAAGGCTCACAAATGGTTGTGTCCTCTGGCTGTAGTAGGCAGGACATAACATGGGGTCTGACATCAATTTAATGATCGGGTCTGCATAGGTCAGCCTCTGTGGTGTGCTTGGATGTTCAAGGCAGCCTGCCAGAGGATTACCAATGAGTGAGACTTTCATACATCAAGACACAGATTACAAAATGTCTCATTGAAATGCACGGCTAAGCAATTTCTTGCCAGCTCTACATGCACAGCAGATTGGCTTCAAATAAGTGCTTGTCACTCGGGGTGACCTTGTGCAATTTCGTTTCTCTGCAAGGCACAAAAGTAATGGAGCCTATAAAGTGTGATATTCTGTGATAACTCTATCATTCATATATTTATGTTTAATTTATGCAGCACTGTTAGGAACTGATAAAGCCAGTGCCCTGTACAGCATGAAAGGATACAAAAAAACAAACTTGATTATGTGCTTTTTTAATCGGCTAGTGCAGTTATTGAGGTTTTGCGTTCCAAATCAGGATCAGAGGTGAGATGCCACTGACCACACTTCTTTTTGGCAATGCTTTCCACATGTTCCTTCGCCCCTTCTTTAACAAAACTCTGGGGCATATTATCAAGGACCGGTATTAAAATTATCGCCGTACTATCGGCAGGAAACTGCCGATAAAACGGCGATAATGGGCTTGATAATACGCCCTTGTTAATTCCCATAGAAGCCAATGTTCTGATGTTCACATGGGCTTCTATGGGAATTAACAAGGGCGTATTATCAAGCCCATTCTCGACATTTTATCGTCCTTGATAATATGCCCCTCTGTTTTCTGTGGGTTGAATTCTTGCTCATGTAACCTAAAGAAGTAGGGTTTAAGTTCCCCAGGTTTTTCACGGAGGAACCCCTGTTAATTATAACACAGTCTTCAACACACTCCTTCAGTTGTGTGATTTTGTGTTTTTCTATCTCAGGTTTGAGCGGGTGAAGATTACACTTCACCCGTGAATTTAGGCGGGTGCATCCTTCATGAAGGTGGGCGACATTTTACAGCTTTGCCCGTACTGACGAGTCAGCTCCATGTCCTGCTAGAAGTGGTGATTTCATTCTGCTTCATGCCCCTCCTTCTTATCAGCCACCAACAGGTAGAAGGTGTCATGGGAAGTTGGTGCGACAAGGACGAACTGCTACAAAGCGGCAGCAGTCTGTCTCCCCCGTTCCCTGCAGCTCTGAGGAGCCAGTGGGGCTGGCTTACTATCATAAAGGGCCACTAAGCTTGCAAGGTCCATATTTTGAAACGCATGTAACTTAAACAAGCATTGGCAATGTCAATATGTGTGGCTTATAAATGAAAGTGACTTTTCAGTCATTGATAGGTTGAGGCACTTAAAATCTGTCATATACATGCTCTGACCCCGATTCTAGCACTCATCCATCCATTCATCCAGCCACTGACTCATTCTTACATTCACCCACTTGAACAACTAAAATACAGCAGACAATCTTAACAACATGCGCAAAATACATAAAAAAGAAAAATAGGAACATGAAAACATGCTGATGTTTAAACATAGCGGGCAGATACTTGCATTAACAAATGTAATTAAAGTTGTAGCATGGCCACCACCTTTAGAACTAACATCTTGGAGGGGTAAATCAATTATTCCGTTTGGTCAATCCCATTTCATGACGGTCTCCTTGTTTTCAGGCACTGCACGTGAAATGAGTGACAAGCATACAGCATGTAAGGACTGCATGGGGAACTGTAATGTCCTCCAAAATTTGAAATGCAAAGAAGAGAAGGAAATATATGAAATGGGACCTATAAAAGAAGAAATGGGAAACGTAAGGAACTGGCCCACCAGCCTGGCACTGAAGCACACACATTGTCAGGCAGATGTGCACATGTGGTCAGACAAATTCTGTCACTTTCAGGCCAAGAGAGCCAATGGCAGAAGATGGATGACCCATTATCCCACGTTGTATGCGGTCATGGATGGAAACCGAGTTTAACTGACACTCATACAGAACAATGGCAGAAGATGGGTCACCCATAGCCAGTGTGTGTGTGTCTATATATATGATGAAAAAGCGCTTTGACGCCTCATCAGGGGTAGTAAGTGCTATTTAAATGCAACTACAATACAATACTATATATATATATTTATATATATAGTTCAATTATTATTCAAATGTATATATTCCGGTGACCGCCTGGATTCGCACAGCACCATTGGGGAGACTTTGGTAATTTACCTCTTTGGGAGCCCAGACCGCATTGACTGCCCCTGCCCAGCGGATTGACTGTGTGTTATTGCGGGCTGTAGCAGTGCAAGGGGACCAAGGGAAACGGCCGTGGACAGTCTCCGGTTCCATGACTGCGTGCCTACCACCACCTACCTGTTTCCAGCACGAACCTACCGTTTGACTCACTCCCCCACGCCACCCAGCCGGACTGAGCCGCTACAGTGCATTCTGGGACTTGTGGTTCTTCATGTCACACGAACTACAAAGGGTGTGTCGTCTACATCAGGGGGAGGAGATCCAGGTGCTGGGAGGTATTTTACGCAGGAAGGAGTCATTTGGGGGAGGACATGCCACAGTGATTGGGCGCTGAGGAAGGCCTTTTGAGCCGAAATGCATTCGCCGCCACTGGAAACCCATGATTAAAGCGAGCTGTTTGCCCTGAACTCCCATTGGCCTCCGAGTTCTTCTTTCGAGAAAACGTCTCTGTGATATATATATATATGTATATATATATATATATATATATATATATATATATATATATATATATATATATATATATATATATATATATATATATATATATCTCACGAGCAAGTTGTGAACATTAAACCTTGTGTTTTCTAAAAGAAGCTTCCATGTGGTCCACTTTACTGTTGGGAATCTGGAATATTGATTGATGTTAGAGGCTGTCCAGGTCGCGAAGAGGACCCCCGCATTCATCGGCGGACCAGCAGCTCCACTCGGGGCTTTACTTATGGAGGGAAGCTGTGTGAATGCTATTCCAGTAAGCGCTCACACAAACACAGTTTGCAACTACAAAGTTGCGTGCTAGAGGAGCTGGAGGCCCCCTCAACCCACTGGGGCATTATTGTGTTTACCGACAATAGAACTTGCTTACCCACTTGGGAAATACAGAATGGACTACAACACCCAGCACGCCGTTGTTACGGTCACGCCCCCGCCCAGGGGTGTGCGTTATTCTTAAGACACAGCGAGATCGCTTGCTTTTACTCAGCGCCACCGAAGAAGGGAGATGGTGATCCCGAAACGCGTTTGGCCATGAACATTTATAGAGGCTGCAACCATGTTTCATGTCACGAGCAAGTTGTGAACATTAAACCTTGTGTTTTCTAAAAGAAGCTTCCATGTGGTCCACTTCACTGTTGGGAATCTGGAATATTGTTTGATATATACACATATATATATATATATACACATATATATATATATATATATATATATATATATATATATATATATATATATATATATATATATATATATATATATATATATATATATATATATATATATAAATATATATATCCTGCAAACTCAAACCACTTCCTGATTCCACACATGGCGTCAGGCGAGGAAAGAGACACAGACCTCCGTAGTTTTCTTTGGGCAAAAATGTTATTTATCAAGAGAGACCCAACATAACGTGTTTCAAGCACGTAAGCCCTTGTTCACGTGTCAAAGTGGAAAAAACAATACATATGAATAATAATTGAACTTTTTTGAACACAAGATCTCGGCAGATAGTTAAGCCTGCAAAAAACTGTTGAATGCACTCCAGTTCTTCAAAGTTTAGTAGCTGTTCAAAGGCAAGTATGTAGGGCGTGTTGCCCTGAATCGAGCTCCATCCTTGCCTAATGCCCTTTGCGAATCCCAGAAGTCTTAAAGTTCAACTTTTGGTATTTACAAACGACATTTACGAGTAGTAAATGCCCTTTGTGAATACCAAAAGTCATAGAGTTAGACTTTCCTCGAGTTTACCTCCGTGAATTGAGCCCAATGTGTGCTACCAGGTTGATACCCACTCGAAATCAAGCAAATTCCGTGCCTAAAACATTTCCCAAATAAGTTCTCCAAACTCATAAACCCCATGATTTGTGCATACAAAAGCTGTGAGTGAGTCTAATGGAGCAAAAGCAAAAACGCTTGAATGTGCCCAGGTTTAACTGTGCGTTACCTGTAAAAGTAGAACACACCACAACTTTCCGTTCTCGGTTCAGTGCTCAAATAAAACATCCTAGTATAAAACAGGCGCGTTGGATTTAAACCCGGTGACGCATGCATAGCACGTGATCTGAAACACCATGAAAATAAACAAAATACCATGCCGACTCAACTGTTCAAGATGTGTAAACCAAGTCCCACATTAAACCCTACAATATCTAAAAATTACATGTACACAGAAATAATAAACAAAAGATAATAAACAATGATTATCTTATTAATAAAACTCTAAAGCATACATCAAACAACACATTACATGCTAAACGTGGTTGTTAAAAGGCAGTTCTCTTGAATATACACAATGTTAAAAAAAAGCAGTGCTGAAGGATTTTTTTTTTGCTGTCCATATCCTGAATATATAGACTGTTTGACCTTTCAAAAAGATTCTAGCATGAATTAATATAGTACAAATCTTCAACCCTTAGGGTATGTCAAAGGGGATAGCCTGCACCAAAATCCTTCCCTACAAAGGTAATGTGTGAGATTTCGGGTAACAAGATATGTCAGCAGGCTTCAATATAGTATAGTAACAATCCACCCTTAAATGCCTACTGACTTTAACATATGCATTTCATAATATATCAGGGCTACTGCCTTCATCATAACTATGCATAATAAACAGATTAGACCTATGGCAGCGACGGCTCGTGGAGGGAGTTACGGTGGGGCAGGAGGGCGGGGAGGGGGAGGGGCAGGGCGGAGGTTGCTAAAAACCGGCATATGGATAATTGCAGGTAAGTAAACAATTTAATTAATAAAACGAATTTCGTAGCTCGCACTGCATTGCATTTTGCGATGCAAGGCGCACTACGAAATTCGTTTTATTAATTAAATTGTTTACTTACCTGCAATTATCCATATGCCGGTTTTTAGCAACCTCCGCCCTGCCCCTCCCCCTCCCCGCCCTCCTGCCCCACCGTAACTCCCTCCACGAGCCGTCGCTGACCTATGGCATTCTCCCAAAGAACCAATGATGACTATTGCCTTTATCAATGGCTTGTTGTCATTAGGGGTAGGCGGAACTCACAGAGTATCACTCTGGGGAATTCTATATGCTTACATAAAAACTGCGACATTCCACAGAGTGCCGCAAGCAGGTGGAATTCGCACATCACACTGCTCATGCTGCTTTTTAGCGCTGGGAACTTGTTCCACAATGTAAATTCAGCACGAATGGCGCCACGCAGTGTTCCGGAGGGGCACTGATTCTTGCTGCAAACAGTCGCAACCTGCCGTGACTTCCTATATTGAGTAATCTTACCGGGAGGCGTTCTAGCACTTGAAACTCTCACACAGATTCTTGTTCGCGCTCGCCAACTTAACATTGGCGAGCCACACATGAGAAACTCCACCACGCAGTGGTTGGTGGAGTTTTTCTGTTACAAGCAAAACACGGAGTTGGCAAAACTCCACAAACTCTGGCAGCGGCAAAGAGTTTTGGCTCATCCCTAGTTGCCTTAACCATGTTAGACCTCCCTGTATTGAGCATAAGCTCTCCCATAAAGCAACCACCAGGAATGCCATATTAAAATTGCAAATATGTACACAATTACAGTTTTCAAACATTATAAAATCACTCCTAAGGGATCCTAATAAGGATTTTCATAGTGCACATTGCCTATGTTCATGGCTTGTTGGCGTAGGTCACCATCAGCGAAACCCTTGCCTGTTACAGTAATCTGTGAAATGTCATCTAACAAAATACCTGCCTACTGGCTTTAGCATAGTGTAATAACAATCCACTCTAAAAGCCTATCTGCCTATCTGCGTTAGCACATGCTTTTCACAATAACTATGCCCGACTGCTGCTTTCTTTATACCCTTTCATAGTAAGCAGATCAAACCTATGAAATCTGGCATACCTGCTCTCAACGACGATCCACTGAGGCCTATTGCCTTTAACGTTTACTTGATAGTGTGACCAAGACAGGCTTTGTGATGTGTGCATAAACTGGCAACTATCATTCTTATACTTATAAAGTTGCAAATATGAACAAATTTACAGTTGGCAAAATAATGCACAACCTCTTTCAAAAGGGCCTAACAATCAGTAGCACAGTGAAAACGTCTACCCCCAGGGCTTGTCAAAGGGGGTGACCAACACCAGCCCATTGCCTCCTAAGGTAGGCTCTAATATTTTCTCTAACAAACTACCTGTCTGTAGTCTGTAATATAGTGTGATCACAATTCACCGTTAATTGCCTATTTGTTATTTTCACTGTACAATTTCCAAGTCTACTGCCCTTGACATAATTTTCCTAATAAAAAGATGACACCCACGGCATCGGACATAACCTTTGGCGGAGAACCAATCAGGCCTATTTCCTATATCCAGTGGCGGTTTCTACATGGGGGCGTTTGGGCGCCGCCCCCCCTGCTTTCTCGCCGTGCGAGAAGAAGGCAGAAACAAATGGTAGTTATTTATTTATAACTACCATTTGTTTCTGCCTGCCCTTCTCGCACGGCGAGAAAGCAGTCAGCAGATTAAAACTGCTTCCTGGTTACTCGAGTCGAGCCTCAGGGCAGGGGGGAGTGGCTTGGGGGAGTGGCTTGCCCACTGTTGTGAATACGGACTGTTTGGACAGCCGGAGAGGCTGTCCAAACAGACAGTATTAGCAACAGTGGGCAAGCCGCTCCCCAAGCCTCCTCCCACTCTCCGTTCTGCAGGATGCAGACTAGGAAGAATGACGCAGTTAGGGCAGCCGGCCGAACCCATCAGCGCCGGCTGCCATGGAGGGGAGGGAGGCAGCCTTCAGTGACGAAAGAGGCGGCATTCAAAATCCAGGACGGCGGGAGCAGTCTCGGGACTCGAGTCGGGAAGCCAAGGTAAGTTTTTTATGTTTAAATTAATTTTAAAATTAACCTTGTCTTCAATCATTTACTATAAGCTTAGCTATTGGGGTATGTTTTTGCCTGCAGCGGGTTTATGGGCATGCTCGTTTAAACACGCTGCAATTAAATATATAATTGGGAAGCCCTGCAAATTTTTGTGCAGTTTGCAGCGTTGCGCTTGACTTTGCAAAAAAAAATGTGATAGCCCACTAGTAAATTTATGGCGCAGCATTGCGTAGTTTGAATGCCACCGTGAGGGTGTTGCATGACTGGGCGTGGCGGTCCCAGGAATCACACGAATGTAGACATATTGTAGCATCATGGCAGTCCTAGGTAATTATGATAGATATAATGTCTGGCAATGTGCTTAACTAAGCTTTGATAGTGTGAGCTTCTACGAAATCCAATCTACACGGACAGCACGCCTGGGCTACTTCTGCCACGTCAGAGCACAGATGCAAAACGTCAGCACGGCCTTTACTTTTAGCTCAGAGACCGATTGAACATTTTTGTTTCTGTATCAAAAAATACCAATCAGATAGGATGTGTTTCACTGTTTCTGTCATGCTTCAATTCATTCGGAGCTTAATAGGGCTCACTACATCGTTTTCCTCATTTCCACGGCCCGCATAGCCATGTTTTATGTTGTCACGGTGTTACAGTGTTTAAAATAAACGTGTAATTGGGAACAGCAACCAGTGTGAGCAATCCAGCATTGATATACCCGCTCCTTCTTAAACACACGAACGCCATCTTTTTTGTTATAATTCCTTTTCACATTTTTACTCACTTAAACTTTAGGTTTTCCTACCGTCTTTAGGAAAAGGAAAGACCTGTTTAGTTTTAGATATATGATTCAAAATACTCTGCTGTTACAGAGCAGCTCCATCATTAACATATTACATGTCATAACAAAACTGTATTAAGAAAATGTCAGACGGGTTCTTATAAAGCCAATGTAAATTAATATATATGTACTAGTGGCATTGTTAAGGGCAACATGTTTAAATAGTTTGAGTCCTCACTATCACGGTGCTTCATAAATCTTACTTTCTCAAATTTGCTTTAAAATGCACTATTTGCTAACTATTTTTTCAAAATTCTTCAGGGGCAGAACCCTCGAACCCTCCTTATGATGGTCGGGCTTTTTTCGAGCCTTGCGCGCTCTTCTGTGCAACTTTCATCCCCAACTTTTACGCCCTGCCACTTTCAAATGTCACCAGCCGCCACTGCCTATATAATAGTCTTATCACCATAATTAACTCAGTTGACTATAGTGAGAGCAAACTTTGCAGAAGACAACCATCAGGCATACAGATATAAAATTACAAATGTATCCAACATTACAGCTGGTAAAGCAAAATGCTATCTCTCCTAAAATGGCCTAACATGGATTATCTCAGCCCTAGTTCTCTAACCCACGGTTTGTCAGTAGGGGTAACCACTACCAAAACCCCTTGCTTACTACAGTAATGTGTTAAGCTCCATATAACTATATACCTCTTTGCAGGCTTTTGTATAGAGAAATAATAATCCACCCATATACGCTTTAAGTATTATTTTCAGGATTAATATACGAGGCTTACCGCCAGCATTGTAACTTCATAATAAACAGATCAGATCTATTGCCTTGAGCATATCTAACTCAGTTCTACTGTAATGGCCATAACGCTTCCCACAATGCAATACAAGCACTCTTTTTCAGTTGAAACACGCAACTTCTTCCCAATCAAATGCTATGCTCAAGGGAACCAACAAGTCGTTGCAAGATCTTTTTCAGATGATCTCTTATGGTCTTCTAACAACTGCGCTGTCAAGCAGACCTAAAAAATATTATGTAATGCTGCAATCAGATCATTTTCAACTCTGCACTCCAGTTATCTAGGCCAAACTTCCAAATTTTCATCACATATCATCATGGATTTTTTTTGTTAAGAGGGGCGAGATTCTCATGTCAATTGACTTAACTAATTCTTCTCTTGCTGCTCTACGTATCAGCAGCTCTTCACTTGTTGGAAGACAGAGCATCTATGGCTTCTCCCCCGCAGTCTGATATGTAACTCTGTCCATATTAGCTCGGGTAATTTTATCCTCAATGGACTCTGGCCCCGGGACAGTAGTGCTTTTGCTAGCCTCCTTGCCTTCCTTCTGATTTTCACTTTGCATATGTTGCTGCACCGGTATGGTGGATGTAGCATTTTCTAGTGATTCCTGTGACAAAATTAGGTGTGCCTTTAGCTAGCTTGCCTTGTCTCACAGCGTCAGTGACTAGACTGTTAGTCTTGCTGTCCTTGTTTGCTTTTATGACTGATCGTGTCCACTCTCAGTTTGCACTTGTGTGTCTCCTGGTCATCATCTCATTGGCTATCAGGGCTCAATTACAATAAGATCCCCCGGGGTGCGACGAGTTTGTGCCCTCTGTACTTTGGGATGGCAGAAGGAGGCACAGACAGTGCCACGCATACAGCGTTGTGAGGGAGAATTCTCTCATTTGCATGGGGGATTGGGCCCATACAAATGAGGACGTACATTGCGTTTACGTTTGCACCATATTATAGGTGCAAGCAAAGAGCTGAGGTTCCGTGATTCTGAACCCGTTCAATAAAGGTCGTCCTATCAAGACGATTTTGGTATCAGCGGACCGCAAATAACGAGTGCGGTATGTACGAGTGTTTTCGTCATGATCGATTGATGGATACACTGCGTATTAAGGGATTTTGTCTGAACCTTCGGGTTCCATTTTGTGTACGGCAGCCATTTTGTGGTTGCCCTCACATAGGCTGATGACTGTGGTCAAACGAGTCTTTGGGACACGTACACCTTAGCTCGAGTTTGTGCTGACTTCTGTTTGACCTGAGTGAACTGACCCTGTTGCCTGAGGCTAAATTTGCTGAGCCAGTTCCTTGTTAGGCAGCTGGTCAGATAGAGATCAAAGAGCAGGACATTGCTGAGTTTACGATACACGCACACACCCCTCTATATTACTTCTCATCTGTTTCTGTTCCTTCTTTATGGCCTATTTTATGACATGGGTTGAGGTCCTTTATTATGGGTTTGTTTGGCCTGTCCGAGCAAGAATGTTGGTTTTTGCCTTGTCATTTCTGGTGGGCTGGACGACTGAAAGTGGGTTTGTCGTTATGTGATACCTTTGAAATGTCATTACGTGATTGGTCAGTTTGTAAGTAATTGATGCTAGCCAGGAATGAGATTTTTGGCATAAAAGACGATGTCTCGCTTTATGAATTTGAGCAGTCTCCTGAGAACATACACCGTGTTGTACTTCTAGGACCTCTGTTACTGGCTGCAGCTAATAAATTTGATCTTTGACGTCACCAAGAAGTATTCAGTGTCTCTGTATGCCAAGACAGGAGAACTCGAAGACATCGGGCATTTCCCCTGGCGCCGCTGGGTTTAAATCCTGGTTTTTCAGTTGGCGCTTCCAACGTGGGGCGACTTCAGCGGTACCGGTCCAAGCCTGAAGATCGTGAGGAGCTTCGTGTGAAAATTCTGGGGGAAGGCCTACCACTTCATCGACCCCTGTATGTCGTCGTGGTCCGAAAGTCTTTGCTGCGAGGTTCCCCGCTTTCCAACGGCTACGAAGGACTGCTGCCCTGACTGTCGCCCTGTCTTGGAGCCCTTTGATGATTTGTAAAGCGAGACGATAGACGGGTCTTCTGGCGACGTCATCGATACTTCAGTTAAGTATGAGTGGAGCGTCTCCCAGTCCTTACTTTTGTTTTGGGTATCCCCTTGGGATATTTGATTTGGCACTTGCAAGCTCCAAAGCAGAGGGACTCATGCATTCACGAGACTATCGTGTTCGGTATTCCCTTGAAGTTTGAAGCTAGACTAGTGAACAAAGATGCCTGGTCTAGGCAGACTTGGAAAGATATTTTGTTGTGGTTGTAATAGGGATTCCCGATTGGAGGACTGGTGTCCGGTGCCTCCGATTGGAACTCCAACCTATGAGCTCTATTTAAAACATGGCATGGGCCCCATCACGTATAATGAAGTATGGATAAGGTATACCAGGAAAGACGGTGTCCTACAGTGGCCCCGATATGGTAGTTTTGAAACTGAGATTTTAGACAACCTCGAGGTTAAACTGTTGACGAAGAAAGCCCGCCCGACAATTTTTGACTCTTTCCGCCTTTGGCGAAAGGAATCCAAACAGAAAGAAATTAAATTAGCGAAAAGAAATAAACGAGAACGAGGTATGTCAATGGTGCAAGCTGCTATACAGTTTAATTACAACAAGGGGTGGCCGAAGAGGCTGAAATGCCAGAAACCGGTCCCCGGTAGCTTGTCTCCTTTCTGGTAAAGAATTGGCTTGGTAGTTTAGTCTGCCCTGTTCCCATGATGCACTGGGCCAGGGACAGACTGATTTGCATATAGCCAGGTTCTGAGCTGGGATGGGGCAGTGAGATAAATAACGGTGATGGATCAAGCCCTGATCTTTGGACTGGGTAAGAGTGGTCTGCTCAATTCAGACACTCTGTTCATCACCACCCCCTTTTGCTATACAGTTTAGGTACAACGAAGAAGAACAAGAGAATGAACAGTTGCTTAGGCAACATAAAATGGTGATAGATAAGTGCTATCCAGCTTTGCCACCTCAGCAGCAAGATGAAAAGAAAGATCTTGAGAAAGATCCTTTAATGTCGCATCAGTTGAGTTTGCCACCCCCTTATGTGCAGAGTGCTACAGCACCTCCGCCACCTTTAGTTGCGCAGCCCCCGTTGCTTTGCCTCCTGTGGTTCCTCAACAGCCAGCTCCTCTTCCGTTGGCTCCTACTCTTTTGGCGCAGCCTTTTCAAGGGCCGCCGACTTTACTACTTCCTTCGTCTGCTACTCCTAAGTCTGTATTGTCTACTCCTTCTGCTACTGCTTCTATGCATGCTTCTGCTCATTCTGTTTTTCCTCCTGTTCTTTCGTCGACTTCTCCTTCTGTTCGACAGAGAATGACTGATACTGTTGCTAGTTTCTTTTCCCCTCTTCTTGGGTCATTGGGTATGTCTCCTGTTGCAGAGCGTAAACAATTGCGTAGTCAATTGCCTGGTCGTGTTGAACGTTCAGTGTTGGATCATTTAGCGCGTAAATGGGTTACTTACCCTTTGCACTATAGTCTTGAGTCTGTCATGGATGTTTTCCGTCAATGGGAACCACCGGCACACAGATATGTTTTTGGGACAATGTGTGCTTTCCTTCGTGAAGAATGGGAAGATGGTGAGTTAGGACGAGCTCCGCCTGAGTTGTTCCATATACAGTCTGAGTTTGCGAAGGGAACTATAGTGGGTTTTGATATTGAGAAAGCAGTTGCGACATTGTTGTCGTTTAGGAGTGAGTCTCCTTCTAGGTCGTTGTTTGAGCCTGATTCTTCAGTCAGGAGAAAGGCGCGACAATATCCGATGAGAGAGGTACCCCCGGTTTAGAGACCGGGTGATGTAAATGCTAATCCACCTGTTCAGCCACATTTTCAGCGTGTTTGGGTACATGTTCCATGGAAGCGAGTTGAAGTTTTGGCTCTTAAGCAGTCTTTGCTTGATCCACGTAAAAATCCTGCAGGGTACTATAAGGAATTAGCACAAACTGCGGGTTCGTGTATTATGAATCTGGCCGACATAGACTTGTTTTTTTGGAATATTGTTCCACAGCCTATATGGGGAATGATTCGTCATACGGATCATGCGCAAGAGTTAGGTGACACATGGAATAATATTAGAGCCGCAGATGCTAGACAAGTAGGTGGTGCTAAACCAGAGGATTTAGTTGCAGACCTCCCTGGTAGGATTGTTGATTACATGAAGACTTTAATGCCCGCCGTGAGTGATAATTGGGACAAGTTGCCTGCGTGTAAGCAGAAGAAAGACGAAAGCGTGTCCGACTTTTTCACTAGGTTCGAAGAGACGTTTGTCGACCATAGTGGTCAAGATATGAGTACAGAAGGTGGTCAATGGTTGTTCGTTGACAAGTTTGTGCATAATTTGCTTCCCGAGTTGTGCAATAAGTTGAAGGATTCTGAGAGTGCTTGGGCTGTTTCTTCGTCAGCACAGATTTTAGCTACTGCCCAGTACTACGAGAATAGGGATAAGGATGAGAAAGAGAAAGCGGACAAAAAGACTAAAGAATTAAAGACTAAGGTTCTTTTACAGCAGGCGTATCCGCCTCGTAATAATCAGCGTGATTATCAGCAACCTCAGCAATATCAGAGAAACTCACAAAGATTCGAGTCTTCTCCACAGCGTTTTCCTGTACACCCTTATCAGTGTGCGTATTGCAAAGAAGAGGGTCATTTCAAGAATAGTTGTCTGGTTCTGTTACAGCGCACAAATGGTGCTTCTGGTGTGAGAGGTCGAGGTGTTCAGCAAGCTCCGCAAGGTAGAGGACGTGGTGTGTCTCAGAATGCGCGTCCCTTGCCTCCACAGAATTCGATGAATAGTTTTGATCAGCAGAATGGTGTGTTCGGTAGGACGGCTCAGTACTATTGCGGATGATTATTACGTTGAAGGTGAGAATATGGATGGTAATGATTGCTAGGACAGCCACAGACAAAGAGAGGGAGTTGTTTCAGTTCCAGTAGATCAGAGTGGACCTTATGTTGAAGTGATTGCATCAGGTGCATCAGAGCCTTTTCTGTTGGATACTGGTGCTGCGAAGAGTTCTATCATGCACTCTAAACTCCCTGGCACACCTTTGTCTGGCTTAACGAATATTTCAGTAGGTTTTTCTGGCGCCCCGGTTAGTAATCCGATTTCTAGTCCTTTGTCTATTTCTGTCGGACCTTGTGAATTCGAAGCACCCCTTATTTTGACGACAGGTTGTGGTGAGAACTTGTTGGGATTGGATTTGTTGAAAAGATTGTATGCGACGCTACATTGTTCTCCTTCAGGAGTACAGCTTACATTAGGTAAGAGAGTAAACTCTCCGATGTACTTGTCTAAAGACTTGTCGTCTAAAGATCGACTTCCAGCTGAATTGTCTTCTCTCCCTGATTCTCTTTGGGCTACTGGTCCTAATGATGTGGGTCTTTTGGAGATCCCGCCATATGTTGTGACGCTGAAAGCGAATGTTAGATTGCCTCGTGTTCCCCAATATCGGATTTCCAGCGATGGTGAAAGAGCACTTTTGGCGATCATCTATGATCTGATTGAGAAAGGTGTGATTGAAGAAACGAGAGGTAATGTGTGCAATAGTCCTGTTTTGCCTGTTCTGAAACGTACTGATTCCTCACAGCCGCCTGTATATAGGTTTGTGATTGATCTCCGTGAGGTGAATAAGATAGTAGTTCCGCAATTCCCTGTTGTACCTTATATCACCGCTTTACTGACTTTGATCCCGGCTACAGCTACTTGGTTTTCGGTGATTGACTTGAAGAATGCTTTCTTCAGCATCCTGATTGCCGAGGAGAGTAGGGATATTTTTGGCTTCTCTTTAGGAGGCCGAAGTTTCAGGTTTAAGAGCGCTCCTCAAGGCTATTGTGAGAGGCCATCCATCTATAGTCAGGCTTTGAAAACACAACTTGATACGATTGTTTTACCTGATGGTGCTGCTCTTATTCAGTATGTTGACGATTTGTTGGTTGCGGCAGATGGTGAAGAGATCTGTAAAGAGGCCACTTTGTCGTTGTTACGTCATTTGTCTGATTTCCATCATAAGGTTTCTCTTTCGAAGTTGCAATATTTTCGACAAGAAGTTACCTACTTAGGTCACCTCTTATCGAAGGAGGGAAGGAGATTGACCCCAGAAAGAATCCAAGCAATTGCGAAAATGAGTGTGCCTACGACATAGAGAGAAGTACGTGCTTTCCTGGGTATTACATCGTACTGTAAACAGTGGATCCCTAATTTTTCGTTGCTTGCGAAACCTTTGATAGCTCTTACTGTTAAGGATACTCCGAATCCTATTCCTTGGACTGACGAATGTCAGAAGAGCTTTTCAGAATTACGTGATGCGTTGTGTTCGGCTCCTGTGTTGTGTACTCCCAACTACAGTAAGGCTTTTACACTCTATGTCCACGAGAGAGAGGGATGTGCATTGTCAGTTTTGACTCAACAGTTTGGCGATAAGCAACGTCCATGTCTGTATTTCTCGTCGACTTTGGATCCGGTAGCTAGAGCGTTGCCGAGTTGTTTGAGAGCTACAGCGGCAGCGGCTGTCTCTATTCGACAGTCTGCTGGTTTGGTAATGGACAATACGTTGATTGTAATGGTTCCACATGCAGTGGATACCTTATTGAATCGAACAAAGACACAGCACTTAACTAGTGCTCGGTTGTCAGGTTACGAATTGACACTTTTAGCGAGTCATGTGCATATAAAGAGATGCAACACGTTGAATCCAGCTACGTTGTTGCCGATTTCAGTTGAATGCATGATTGCTTCCTTAGGACAGAGGAAGAAACGAAAGGGAGGATAGACCTTAGGGACACTCCTCTTGCAGAATGTGATGGTACTTTATGGGTTGATGGTTCGTACTTCAAGCTTCCGAATGGTGATACGACTGCGGCATATGCTGTTACGACTTTGCATACGATTGTTGAAGCTGCACGTATCCCACATAATTCAACGCATGCAGGAGAGTTGATTGCATTGACAAGAGCGTGTGTGTTGTCGAAAGGGAAACGAGTGACTGTGTATACCGATAGCCAGTATGCGTTTGGTGTGGCTCATAGTTTTGGATGATTGTGGAAAGAGCGTGGGTTCCTGACTTCGCATGGGACTAAGATTCAGCATGGTCAGTTGGTGAATGAACTCCTTGAGTCGCTTACTTTGCCGTTGCAAGTTGCGATTGTGAAATGCAGTATGCTTAAGAAAGTTACTGATGATGTTGGTCGTGGTAATGCGTTTGCAGATGAAGTTGCGAAAGAAACTGCGAGAGATGTGATGAGTCGAATGTATGTTGCATGTCCGGCGAGATGGGTTCCGGATAGAAGCATGTGTGAAGATACGATAGAGAGTGTGAAGTTAATTCAAGCTGAAGCTACAGAGAAAGAGTTGAGTGAATGGAGAGAAAGTAAGGGTAAATTGGATTCGAATGGTTGTTGGGTTGAGTTGTCAGAGCATCAACGATGGTTGTTACCCGATGCGTATGTACTTCCAGTGGTTACGATGGCGCATGGAATGGCTCATATCAGTGTGAAAGGGATTTGTAAGTTGTTGGCTCCAGTATGGCAAAATGCTGGAATTCCTAAGTGTGCAGAGAATTTGGTTAAGAACTGTATGGTTGGTCTGATGTACAATCCTGGTAAGGGAACTCCGACTCCAGCTGGTCATTTTGCGCCTCCGACGTATCCGTTTGAGGTTTTGCAGCTAGATTTCATTCACATAGAGAGGTGCAACAACTTGAAGTACGTGCTCGTGGTTGTTTGTGCCTTTTCAAGATGGATAGAAGCATATCCCCTGAAAGATAACACTGCCTTGTCCACAGCTAAAGCCCTTATTAAGGAATTCTTCCCTAGGTTTGGTTTGCCGAGAATGGTGTGGAGTGACAATGGGAGTGAATTTGTGGGTCAAGTGATGAAGAGAGTGTGTGATGGTTTAGGAATAAGGCAGAAATTTCACGCTGCAAATCACCCCCATTCAGCTGGCTTGGTTGAGTGCTATAATGGCACCCTTAAGCTAAAGTTAGCCAAGATCCAGGCGAGCTCTGGTCTACAATGGCCTGATGCCTTGCCGTTAGCCCTTCTGTCCACAAGAATTACTGTGCATTCGCGAATGGGACTTAGTCCGTATGAGGTCATGTTTGGTCGCCCGGCAAATATTTGGGGAGTGCCGCGGCCGACAAAATTTAGCGAGATAGAACACCCTGTCTTGCTTGATTACCTTTATGAATTGACGGCTAAATTGCGTGTTTTGCATCAACAGGTTCATTTTACACTGCCACAAGCATCTGAAGATCCAGGACATGCTATCGAACCTGGCACATGGGTCTTGGTGAAGAATTTCCAGCGGACCAAGAACGAGCAGCCCCGCTGGATTGGTCCCTACTTGGTGCTTTTATCTACACGTTCAGCAGTGCGAGTGCGCGGTAAAAAGAACTGGATCCACGGCGTACATTGTAAGAGGGCCCCTTTGCCTCTGCCGTACGACCGGTGGGTCCAGAACGGACTTCCTGACTCTGAGACTGAAACCGTGCCCCGTTTTCTGCCTTCTAGCGATGCACGTTTGATTGGAACGAACATCGAACGAGAAAGCGACGATCTTCTGCAAGAAGCTGTGCCTCCGTCAGTTCGCTTGGACACTTCTGAACCTGAGCTCTTGTTCCGTGAACAGACATTGCCTGGCAAAGAGCGTTATAATTTGCGACCAAGAGTCGCTGGACTAATAAAATAAATTCTTTCTTTGCTGACTTTTAAGGTTAAGCTCTCCTCAAAGGAACTATTTTGATTTTTGTTTTTCGAACCGCCATCCGGGTTCAGCTGTAGGGTCGCGGTGCCAAGTCTTTGGAGTGCAAGCCGAAGACGTTAGGTCGACGGTTCTGGTTGGTCTAAGGGCGTTCCCTGGACTGACAGACGCATCCCCTAGCACGGAACACCCTACCGCCGCGAGCAGCACGAATATAGGATGGAGTTTTTCGAGATGGAGAGACCTGTTGAAAGAATGAGCTTCAGGAGCAAAATATGTACAGTGATGAACAGAAAACATTTTTTAATATTATGTTTGTTGATGTTATTTAGTTTAATGATGTTTTTGATGGGACATATAATACTCTCTTTCAAAGTGATGTTTGCACCCACTACACAACCTATGCCTCCTCCTACTGTTTCCTCGTATTCTTTTCACCCTCTGCCTGAACATGAATCTGTCAGGAGAATGGAATTTGCTAATAACTCCTTTGTTCAGTTTCTGCACCAACACCAGCTAGTAGTGAACACAACTAATTGTTGGGTGTGTGGCCTTATGCCCCATACTACTGATAAAGGTATTCCTTACCTGGTCCTGCCATTCAGCTACAATGGTTCTGTGTGGGCATACAGAACGATGTTCATCTATGCTCGTGAAGTCTACCCCCTATGTTCTGTGAAAGATAATCCAAAGAATAGTGCTCTTGTTAAGGGAATAGTAGATATGGTTATATGAATAGATTCCTATGAGACTATCCCGAGAGATGAGACACTAGCGTATATTGGATGGAACGTTACTGGATATGGAGTAAGTCTGAGTGGGAACCAGCGAGGGAAAAGATCCTCTCCGATTTGGATTGTACCCCATCAGGGTCATTACTGTCTGCAAGGTAATGGCAAGAATCCGAGAGCTCAGTTAGGGAAGAGTGTCTGTACTGAGACGTATGTTTTTGCGTCCCAGACTTCCCCATCGTTTCTAGCAGCTAGGGGTACCTACTTCATTTGCTATGACAGAGCGTATACATGGTTGCCCCCTGATTTCTCGGGCACATGTTTTGTCTCGTTCCTGTTGCCTCCTACGTATACAGCTGTGGCAGATTACCACAAGATGAGAGTTGTTAGAGGTGTCTTCAGTAAGGAAGATACTGCAGGACAAGAATTGGGAGATTTTCTGAAGGGTTTTCTGCCGTTTTGGGGACCTATCGTTAACAGCAGGAACATACGACAATTGACGAGAGTGGTTGAGTCCACCATAGTTGAAACTGCCGGTGCCCTTAGTAATTTGACTGCTGAGCTCCAGTCGGATCGTCTTATGACTCTTCAGAACAGAGTTGCGTTAGATGTCATATTTGCAGATAGAGGAGGGGTTTGTAAATTGATTCAATCGAGCTGCTGCGTTTTCATTCCAGACAACGCTCCAACAGTGTACCAAGCCATTTCCAAGCTACATAAGATCTCCGAGTCTGTGCATGTGAACGAAGGAGATTGGTCGTTAATGGGATGGTTTTGGGGATTGTTATCCACCTGGGGATGGAAGATTCTGATAATCATTGGGATGATCTTAGCTATCCTTTTTCTGTTCTGTCTTTGCATACAGTGTGCTCCTGTTATATGTGGCCTTTGTGCTACTTTGTGTTCGAGGAGACCTGTCCAGAGAGAGTTACTAAGTACTAGGATGATGTTACAGCAACATCTTGATGATCTGATGAATATAGACCTGGATTCAGATTGACGTGAGTTTAGGTTATTGCCTATGTAAGGGCAAAAGGGGGGTCTGAGGTTCCATGATTCTGAACCGGTTCAATAAAGGTCGTCGTATCAAGACGATTTTGGTATCAGCGGACCACAAATAACGGGTGCGGTATGTATGAGTGTTTTCGTCATGATCGATTGATGGATACACTGCGTATTAAGGGATTTCGTCTGAACCTTCGGGTTCCATTTTGTGTACGGCAGCCATTTTGTGGTTGCCCTCACATAGGCTGATGACTGTGGTCAAACGAGTCTTTGGGACACGTACACCTTAGCTCGAGTTTGTGCTGACTTCTGTTTGACCTGAGTGAATTGACCCTGTTGCCCGAGGCTAAATTTGCTGAGCCAGTTCCTTGTTAGGCAGCTGGTCAGATAGAGATCAAAGAGCAGGACATTGCTGAGTTTATGGTACACGCACACACCCCTCTATCTTACTTCTCATCTGTTTCTGTTCCTTCTTTATGGCCTATTTTATGACAAGGGTTGAGGTCCTTTATTATGGGTTCGTTTGGCCTGTCCGAGCAAGAATGTTGGTTTTTGCCTTGTCATTTCTGGTGGGCTGGACGACTGAAAGTGGGTTTGTCGTTATGTGATACCTTTGAAATGTCATTACGTGATTGGTTAGTTTGTAAGTAATTGATGCTAGCCAGGAATGTGATTTTTGGCATAAAAGACGATGTCTCGCTTTATGAATTTGAGCAGTCTCCTGAGAACATACACCGTGTTGTACTTCTAGGACCTCTGTTACTGGCTGCAGCTAATAAATTTGATCTTTGACATCACCAAGACGTATCCCGTGTCTCTGTATGCCAAGACAGGAGAACTCGAAGACATCGGGCGTTTCCCCTGGCGCCGCTGGGTTTAAATCCCGGTTCTTCAGAGCCAAAGAGACCATCAGAAGGTGCACAGGCTGTATGCCAAATATAGATGGCACAGGCAATCCTCCAACTGACGACAGCCATTGGAAGAGGCGAAAGGTAAATCTAAGTACGCCACCAGACATCTGCCTGCTGACAGATGCTGCATCCTCCTGCAGGGGGTTCTCTGCTTCCCTTTCACATGCAGACAGGATTGCCACCTTTACAGTGAGACGCAAACCAGTGACTATAATAAGCCTGTCTACCTTTCAGTAATGCACTGCCCCAGTGCAGATGTAAGTTTGTCACTCTGCTGGGGACATCACATTCATTGTGATAGGGCGCATTCCTCAGGTCTGTGCTCCGTGCATCCAGTTAAAGACGCACCGGGTTTTAATTATGTCCATGCCATGAAGAAGTTAAATGACTGTTTCTTGAAAAGCGAAAAGCAGTTCTTCTGTTATGCCTTTAGCTCAACAGGCATATCTTATGATAAAGAATAGAACTGCTTTTGGTCTGCTAACACTCAGCAGGTATTTAAGAGACATATGTTTGTGTTTTTATAATTATCAGCAGGATGTACATGAATTGATTACATGCCTGTGACTACATACTTTGAAATATTCCACATTCAGTGCCCTTTGCTGACTGTTGGACCTATGAAACAGCAAGTGTTATGAACACAAAACTTGATCATGGATTGCTCGAGCTGTTCTGTGTGATGTGCTTTACTTCTAGTGATTCTAGTCGAATTAGCACTTGTATCTATAATCACCCATTAACTTCCTTCCTCACTAAAAGCTCCCTGTTAGCCTTCGCTCTTGCCCAGATTTCCCCTCCTTTAAGAAGGGGCTTAAGACTTAGTTGTTTTAGATTCCCTCCATTTCTCTTCCGCTGCAACGGGAAAAGGAAAGGAGTGTGGCAGATTCCAGTCAGTGAAAGAAATAGGGATTCTCAATTCGTCAAGATTGCAAGTGGTAATGAAAAAGGTTGACTAAGACGCTAATCTTTTTTTTTCTATGTATATGTTTTATTTTACTTGTAAATGTGAACAACAAAGCTCATTGGACATAGCATGTCAGTACAGAAGAGAAACATCTACATATCCCTCTGCTATACATATATAGCAAAATTAGCATCCAAAAATAATGAAATCGTCCATAGTAATGCCACCACTTTCCGCAAATGTTGGCATGTTTCCAAGGACGTTTTGGCTGTTCCTGCTTCACACACAAGTCTATTCCTGCATGCCGTTCGCCCCGGGGGGGGGGGGGGGGGGGGGGGGTCGGGGGGGGGGGGGGACCAGTGAAGTTTCAGTGTTTGGCAGTGTCTTTCTTAGCCCCATACAGGGCGATCGTATCCTCCATCACCTTCCCCCAATTGAAACCCCAGACCTGGGCATCACATCACACTCACACTGCCAATGGCTCTATGGCCAGAGCGAAAAGAAGGGGGGAGAGGGGACTACCCTGTCCGGTCCTTTTACAAATCAGAAACCGTGGCGAAAGGATGCCATTCACTAATACTTGAGCTTGTGGGTATAGTTTATGTACATGAAACATGAACTGTGGGCCAAAGCCCAGCTTACAAATGCCTCTTATGGGTATTCCCAGTCCAGCTAATTAAATGGTTTTTACAAAAACAATGAGCATTAACGCATTAGAGTATTATAGTGATTGGGCACGTGCAAGGGCTAAGTAAACCCTATATATGCAATTTCTCGTACTATGGTGTAGGATAAAGCTGCAATGATCCAGGTGGAACAGGCGCATAAAACACCGGAGGACCCATTTGGCCAGAACCATAGCGTAGAGTTTTATCTCCCTGTTTATGAAGGATATCAGGTGATATGAGGCACAGTGATGCGGTGGCCAACCCAGTTTGGTCAAAACAACAATAGTCACCAAGTCCAGCTCAGGTGGAAAGAAACCCTTGCCAACCGTTTCAAGATACTTTGCCAAAAGGGGTGGAAGTATCGCTGGACAGAGAATTGTATGACCAAACCCCCCTGTCTGTGAGCATTCTATGACCAACATGCTTTATATTAAAGGTGTGGACATGTAAGTGCAAGCTTATATGCCCTAGTCCCTATAGTGGCCTTTACCATTGAAGGCTACTGTAAGTGATAAACGGTCCATAGTAAACATAGGCTGCCACCCGGGCAAACCTGAGGCTGGCAGCTCTATTATGGTACCGCCTAAATATGTCATATTTGGTATCAAACAAGGTGCCTCTTACCCATGACATGAACCTCATATCTAGAATGATATGGCATGCACCTAGGTGGATACCTAGAGGCTGTCCGACTGGTTTCCCCAGCCTTTCCTATGCTCTGGCAGCCAGCCAAAAGCTGCTGTCATCTGCCAGGAGATGTGAACTCTCCCAGGAGTCAGAAACAATGGCCTGGAAGGGAATGAGGTCACAGTGAACTGTCACATGAAGGTGGAGAGCTTCAAAGCTTTCAGCTCCTCAGATATGCATTCAGGCTGCCTCCCAAAGGAAGGAGCAGCCATCCCCCTGCCACCAGGCACATTGGCACCCGGGCAGGTGGGAAAAGTATGTAGTCAAGAGTTGTACCACCCCCAGAAGACTAGCCACACCTCTAGGGTGGGCTACCTGGTCCGTAAAGCTGAGGAAGACTTCTGCCACTTCTACAAGTGGTTGAGTAGAGGATCTGGGTTGAAAAGGTGCCTACCCCACCTTGATGTGGTCACTTCAGGGGCATATTAGCTTCTAATAACCCAATGGCCACTTGCACTGACACCCCTAACACCCCTAAATCCAGGATTGTAACGGCCAACCTAGCCCTAGAACCTCAGTTCAGATCTAACTTGCAAGAGGACAAAGAAGAGAGCAGTGTCTGCAACAACAGAATCTCCACAAAGCAAAAGCATGGCACTGCACATATGGCAACCTTCCTGGAACTGCATGACAGCGACTTGTCCCTGACCAAAGCTTGGTTCCCTCAGACAGAGGGACTCCTTTGAGAGCCAAAGGCATCACCAGACTCCCCTGGATTAGTGTCACTAGTCCCCTGCACACTGCAGGTAAAAACAATGTACCAGAACCAAAGAATCGTTGGCCATTAGGCCCTCCGAAGGATCACTCAGAAGTAGATTGTCCAATTCATTGTTGAAAACGTAGTCCTGACCTTGACCTCCACGAAGGTTCAAGCAGCTACTATGTTCCCCAGTACCCCTGGACATCAAATTAACTTTCTGAAGTACTTATCGCTGCCAAGGCTTAGTGATGGCCAGTCCGGCAACCACCCCTTTTACTCAATGCTGCACCTCGAGAGAACTTCACGAAACCTTCAGCGAACGTAATCAGTGACTTCAGTGTCACCATTTTGCACCCTGTACACCACCAGCATCATGTAAGTGGTAAAACCGATTCCCCCACGGCTCCCGCTTCAGCACCACAGACAGCCAGGAGAACTCTGCACCCAGGCTTCTTGAGCCAGGTAGAATGGACTGTGACTTGGTTGGGACCTGCATCACCTTAACCCTCCTTGGGTTCCACTCCACTCGACTGATTGCCGTTAGTGTTTTTTGCCATTGGCCACAATAATAATGTGTTGCTGTACTATTTTGCTCTGACTTCATTGTGCTTCTAAAATCAATAGCTCCAGTTATACTTATCCGATTGATTTTGTTTTATTGTCTAAGGGGCATATTATCAATGCTGGCGATATGCTATTTTCGCCGTTTTCGGCCGCTAAGCGGCGGTAATACTATCGCCCAATTAGCAAGCTGTCGCTAACTGATATTAGCGACAGTTCTGAGGCGATAGCGAGCGGTTTGGGGCCCGCTTTGCATGTTAGTGATAATTATCGCTAATGACATGCAAAGTGGGCATTCCCAACCGGTTAGCGACTGAAAGCAGTCGCTAACGTCGCTAACGCCTATTAGCAAGGCAGGCTTAGCGATGGCAATATTCGCGCTAAGCGCAAATATCACCAAAAACTAACACCTGCCCAGACCAGTTCTTAGCCATGTTATCCAATGGGAGGTGTATAACATGGCTAAGAGCATTTAGTCGCTAATGCATGAATATCACTGTATTCTCAGCGATATTCACGCTATCGCCGGAAAAATTATCGCTTTGGAGATAAACGTAGCTAATAGCACGTTATCTCAGCGATAATTTCCGGCGATGCTTAGCGATGAAAAAATCGTTGCTAAGCCTAGTTAGCGATAAATATCGCTAATCGTTGGTAATATGTCCCTAAATTTCTAGAAAAATCAGTTTTATTTTTATAAATTGGTGTCAGGCTTCTTTCAAGTCATGTCAATTACTTTTCGTCCATGTTAGTACTCTGAAATGCTGAACACATGTTCCTCTAGTAAAGCATCACTTCTCTTTCCAACTGTACCAGGACTGAACTAAAGATTTGTGATTGTGAATCCAAGGACCAATGGGGTATTGTGAGAGCGCTGCATGGTGAAGCCTCATCAGCATCACCACATAATGCTCCACCTTCCTACAAGAGGGCATTGTAAGAAAAATTACATTTGCCCTGCAACACCCAAAACGTGGAAAGAATTAAACAAGTAAGCAAGAAGATAAACCACAGTTTTCCAAAATCTTCTCTCCCTAAACTACCCCACCACTCCAGGAAGTAGCATCCATTTTCCTAGACCACAAATCTAGAAAAGAACCAAACTATGTGGTAAATATGTCCCCTCCTCGGTGCCCCTCCCCATGCAAAGGTAATACTTGTAGGATACAGTGGTGCTGTTGTGACTCCAAAGGACTCCGGTCCTCTATTGTTACGTGATCTTTCTTGGTCGCCCTCGGAATTCGACGAGACTCTTATCTCACAAGGACCATGGTGCCTTTTACGAGCTTTCCTGTGGCTTCTTGGACTGGCAGGTTTCTCACCCCATGCCTCTAAGGTCTATCTGTGAAGGGCGTGGACAACCTAAGGGTCTGGTTTAGCTGAAGTGGTCACTGCTCCGCAAGCCAATCTCAAGCTGCCTCAGTTGTTTCAAAGATGTGTAATTTGGACTAATGTATCGCATTGAGTTTCACTGGGAATAGAAGCATATATTGGAGTTGCATGGCACAGAGTTTCTGCTTGACATAGTTATAAGATTTTTGCTGTTGTTGCACCTTGATCGTGTACTCTGGAAAAATCATGATGCAGCTGTATTTCAATGAGAGCAACCCAGAATTCACTCTTCTTGCAGAACTCTTGGTCACCGTGGTTTGTGCTAGAGGAAGATACAGCTGGACTCATGGTTCATTGGTGGCAATCAGAGGGTGGGGCAGGAAGCCTGGTGGGTACTACCTCTCTGCTAGCGCTCTTTGCACCCCTTCACCTGTGAAGAATGATTATAGTCAGTCTGTGTCCATCCATGATGAAATCCAGTGCCCCAGGGTGGCCTCAGGTGTCGAATACCCACCCCCTCAGGAAAACCAATAAACTGGAGGTCATTTCTGAAGCCCCAATTATCCGCATCCTCCGCCCAGTCCATGAGGGGCTTGGTTGTTGCTACCAGGTGGAAAACTAGGGTTTGGAATTCTTGCATGGTGTACTCTATCTCCGAGATTCGTCTTTACGACTATGACACACTGTCAACCGCATTGCATAGGTCCTGTCACATGAGAACTCACACTTCTCTAATCTTATATTCCAGTGCTGACTTCGAATGTTGGATGGCTTGAAGTATTACCGTAGTGCCCTTGCCCTCAGATGGCCACTGCGGCAGGGCTCCCCACCTAAAAACCCTTAAGTCCAGATGCGGGAGCCGTGAACCTGTCCATGTCAGTTTGTGTCTGTGAAGGCGGACTTGTAGCACCCCATGACCCAGTGGTCGCCGGACGAGGTCCTCCACTCTGATCCAGAGAAAACCCAGGAGGAGGCAGCTGGTCTTGAGTGACACCAAAAAGCTCCACATGTTCCCAGAAGTACGGGAGGACACCCACAATAGGGGCTGCCCAGTAAAGTCAAGCCCGACCCGCTTGTTCCATGGGGTCCATGAATTGGTGAGCAGCATGAGCAGTTGGGCTATCCACCAGTCCAGGTCCCTCCAATATATGGAGCACACTGCTCGGGGTGCTCCTCTGCTCGAGCCCCTCTCCATGGGAGCTAGATCATCTGAGGAAGGGGACAATCTGCCAGGCCCTTGAATGACTCGGGCCCCCCACTCAGGCTCCCGACTGTCACCGGGTCACCCTGCTGCCCACAGCTCCAGCTCCATCCACCACAGCAAGCCGACCATCCAGCCCCTACAAACCCTGCCAAAGCAACTGTGGATACACCCAGGGAAAGTGCAAGTTATGGCATGATCCCGTCCTACAGCACTTCAGAGCTTCAGGGTGCCAGGGTTGATCTCGCCAGCCCATCGGGGCCAAAAGTCCCGGCAAACAGCCCTGGGGCTAATGCCATCACCAGCACCAAGCAGCGGAAAGGGTCCCCGCACTTCAGGCACTTCCTAGATGGCATGGTCAATTGTTCCCCTCCACAGGTCCCAGGCCGCAGAGCCAGAATCCTGCTGCAGTCCCAGAGGAGCATGGGCCTCCATTGCAGTTTGTGGGCCTGCAGGAACAGGGAGGAAAAGGGAGGCCTCGTCCCCTTTCAGCGCTCCCCCAGCAGGTTGCATGATGGCACCTGCGCACTTTCACTGGTCACTCACTGTCCAAAGCTAGGCTGAAATCTCATCAATCCCAGCCCTAACCCCTCACAGCATCCAGGGCTCGGCCTTTCCAGCCAGGTGCTGTAAAAACACGGGTTGACCCAATAAGTCGCTGGGACCTGGGTGAATAATTGATACAAACAAGGTGGTCCCAGATACTAAAACGAATAAACCATAACTAAACAGCTTGAATAAATTCAAAGAAAATATAACAACATTGTTTTCATTCACAACATGTACCATAAAAAATTATTAATAAAATACATCCGTAATTGATCACATTTGATGCCCCTAAAGAGATGGATAGGGAAGGGTAGTGTTTGGATGGTGAAGGTACTGGATGAGTAATAGAACAGTGGTCACTATGACCTCAATAAACCAGAAATAATAATTAATTGACAAACTGAAAATCACAATTCATAAATTGATTAAAACAAACTCATGCCTCAGAAGAACAAAATCACAAATGATAAATCAGGAAAGAGGCTGAAGATATTTTCTTTGAATTTATTCAAGCTGTTTGGTTATGGTTTATTCGTTTTAGTATCTGGGACCAACTTGTTTCCAGCCAGGTGGCATATAGTTGATCTTAGGACTCATCTTGAGCAACTGGACATTGTTAGGCAGTGGCCTGTGGTGGTGGCTCTACACAGGGACCGGTTCAGAGGGGTTACTCATGCCCTCATAGGAGCATGGGTCAAGCAGAGGCAGCCAGTCTGGCACGCCAGCACCTAAGAAGGTAGGGTAATGCAGGAGCCAATTAAGCGCTCAAATCTGAGCGTCCGCCATTTTAGCTGTCCAGACCCCAAATAAAATGCAAATCTTTTTATCACATATTTTTTACTTCAAAACTTAGCAAGTTGTACAGCTTTTATGAAGGTTGTGAAGTTTAACAAAATCCAGCAAAATCTACTTTTGCTAAATTATATCTCATGCAATTCTGCAAAATCCTATTCTTAGTTAGAGAATTATGTTGCAAAAATGTTTTTGCAAATTATTTTCCCAAAGTGAAATATACTACAAAGCTGACAAAAATGGGCAGCCTTCATCAGGTGCAGTGTAAACTCTCATCCCAAGTAATGACTATGACACAGTTTGCTATGCGATATCTGAAGTTTGTGATCATTGGCTAAAACTAACAAGCATTAGCAAAGCCAATTGTTTTTCGCATTTGCGAATACTATTGGTTTTGTCAATGTTTTGTCAGACATGTTACACAGTGGCATGGGTTTAAGTTTAAAAATAAGCACTATGATGAGGCAACGCTAGCCACAACATAGTGGATTTTTTCAAGCTGTAAGCCATGTTGTACACCAGCTATGGCTGCTCTGCAACATGTTTTTTTTAAAAAGTGTCTGTGTGTAATGTAAAAGAATTTCATGAAAAGCACTCCACTGCCTTCGGGATCGAGTTTGAACTATATAGCGTGGCAGAAGACAAACACATGCACTCATATGGAGTGCTCGTTCGGAAATATTTTAAAACGTACCTGCAGAGTGAATAGCCAGTGTAGGACATTGGCCAGTAGCCAGTGACCGGAAGCTGTACTTGGTCCAAGCTCCACTCCAGGCTAGGATAACAAAGCAAGAGCGAAGTGAAAGCAGGCGATGTGCAGATGTCTTGCTGGACAATTTAGATTCTCCACGTATGTGAAGAGAGAATCTGGATTTCATTAAAGACACCTAATGAAATCCAAATTCTCTCGTCATACTTGGAGAATCTAAATTTCATGTGAAGACAGGAGGCTGGCGGTAAACATGTTTAAAGCTGGGCCAACACCACACGAGACACATGTTCCAAAGGTTTTGAGTAAAACCTTGCAAATACGTCTGCATTAGACCAGTGAGCTACCTTCAAAATCTCTTCCAAGCGACCACCTAACAAAAACACTTTGCTTGCCATAGCTCCTCTCACCAAGTGTGCACCAAACCTTTGCAAATCAAGCAAGCAGTAACACACCCAACAAGCTATTGTTGCAGAACTCACCGGGTTATAAGGCCTAACAAGAAATCAACAGTCAACTTACCCCATCTCTTCTGAATTCCTCCATTTTCTTTCATACTCCTTCAACCATCTTAACACACAAAGTTTCAGAAGTTATCAAATTGTGGATAAATACAGGTGCAAGAAAATAGGTTTTTGAGGGGTCTTCTGGCCTTTGGGATAGTGCATTCCAGCCAAAATCATCCACGAAGAATTCGCTATGAATTTTATCACTGATTTTATTCACCTTTGCCCGCTTTTGCTCTTGTGCTCAGCCTGGTTCAAGGAGGAGTTATATCTAAACTAAGAGTGGGCGTAGTTGGCATAGTACCACTATGAGGAATTGAATGGCCTCAAAGTACAAGTTTCAAATCGGACAAGGACATAAATACGCTTCTCTTTAGAATTATGCGGTTAGACTCACCCAAAGAAGTGTAGCATCTAGTATTTTGCACTAGAAAGGAAACCGAGGCAACATGATAATGACTCTGCTTCATGATGTGTTTTAGATAAAAAGCTATAAAATCCAGTACTTAAGTCTATAGATAATAGTGGTGTATACACATTTTGCCAGTATATTGTACAACCAAAACAGGTGATGGACCGAATGTGGATCAATGTCACAGATTGACCCCAGTACAAAGATCTGGGCCCAAATCCATCGTTTTTTTGCACTCCACACCACCCTGGGTTAGACAATGGCGATATGCAAATCAGCTCTGACCCAGTGCCCCATGGGAACAGTACAGTCCGACCTACAAAAGCCATGTCCTTCCCAGAACGGAATCAAGCATCCGAGGACCGGACCGGTTTCGAGGTAACACCTCTCATCAGCCCGGCTAGCTTGACTCGAGTGGTGTGGAGTGCCTGGGACCCACGTCTGAGCATCCCCAGCGCACTTATGGCGAATTTGTAAACAAAACAGGTGATGGACCGAATGTGGATCAATGTCACACATTCACCCCAGTCCAAAGATCTGGGCCCAAATCCATCGTTTTTTTGCACTCCACACCACCCTGGGTTAGACAATGGCAATATGCAAATCATTATATCAAACAACAAGAGAGTGTTAATACAAACATTCAACACAGTGGGCTAGTGAAGGAATTAAATCAGCACTACTGGACTATTAGAAGAGAATGTTAATATCAATGAGAGAAGACAGAGTGCACGTGCTCAAAGTCCTGGCTAAAAAGAACCCTCAGGCCCCAGTGAACCACTGGTAGCCGGTTGTCTTCATTGGGTTCTCATGATTAGCTAGGGAAAGTGAAAGTGAGTTAAAAAGAGTATGGACTACTCCTCAAAATTATTTTAATAGGAGGGTAGCTCTAACTCTGTTAAAACCAGTGTATAGAAAATATGATAATTTTCGGACTATTGAGAGGTTGTGTAAGTTTGAACCAATCAGTCCCTTAGTAAAGTGAAAAGAACAGAACTAAAAAGTGGTCAACATGTTTCTGCTTTATGAGCCCTACTCCGCTCAGCATTCATCAGGACCAGGTATAATACCGCTCACTGATCTGGGCACTCTAAAGTGCTCTGACCCAGTGGTGGTTACATGGAACAATACGACCTGAAAGTGTCGATGCTCCTATAGGAAAGTCTTCCCCACTAAGAATTTCAATCCTTGTTGTAGGAGAACCAGTGGAAATCTGTACAAGTGAAAAAAAGAAGACATCCGAATTGTGGACCCTTACAAACATGCATTGCATTGATGCGCTCTTGACATGTGCACACAACTATATTAGACAATATTTATGCGCAAACTTTAGCAATTGTCTTTTCCCTTTAAATACCAAAATTAGGAAAAGGGTACATTGATCATGAATACAAGTGTAGTTATATAATATGACACACGTCATGTTTTTGCGTGTGATACTTCACATATTTATCAGCAGTGAAAAGTTGCTTAAAAACAGTGCTCGGATTGCCAAATGAATAATTGGAAATTGGATGTATTTACTCCTTTAAAAAAAAAACCTATGCAAGAAGCATATGGGGCGCAGTTGACTACTAGGAAGGAAGAATCAGCCCAAACTTACTTAATAACATGAGGTCAAGTGCCCCATGGGCATGACGGCAGGAGGAAATCTTCACGTTTGGGATTTCTTAACGTTAGGAAACAAAAAAGGCGTTTCAATATGCAGTTCGCCATGTCGTTATAAAAGTATTGTTAGGCTCTAGATAACATCAAGATTGGACTTACATGGCTCCAAACGGCTCCCTGCTCGTTAACCTACAAGCGGCCACTTCCGCCGCCCGTTGTAACCGAAGCGGAATGAAACCGCGAGTGATATAAACAAAGGGGCAGGAAGCGTATGACGCGCTGCGCGTGGTCACGTGTCTGAAATGATCGTGTTCTTAAAGGGGCCCGTCTATTTACAGACGCAATCGGGCATTGAAGCGACGAACAGTTAGACTAAAAGTACCACAAGGGACCCAATGAATAGGGGGCAAGTGTAAATGTACACGATGACAGAAAAAACGCCTTCGGGTGGAGAGAGAGTGCCTCGAGGAACCCAGGAAGGACAAGTCAAATGTAAATATACACGGTGATAAAAACACGTAAAAGGGTAGAATATGTAAGTGAAATTCTTAACCATAGAGGACAGTGTATCAGAATACTGGTCACTTAGTAGTCAGTATAGACCATGATGTGGGGAGGGAATCTCCATTCTTTGTCTCAGTACACTCCAGATAGATGATCATGGACTGTTTTGTGGCCAATTAATCGACAAGGATGGTTAAATGTCTATCTGCGCATAACTGATCCCCATGGGATATCATCATTCAGGCCATATTTATGGGTAGAGAGGCGATATACCCACCGCTGTTCCTTCTCGTATAAAGTACCTTCATTATTAGAGCTTAACTGTTCAATTATGACCCATTTAACATCATTGGGACAGTGACCCTGCTCGAGGAAATGGGTAGTCATTTTAGTAGTATTCCTGCCACATCGGATATTGCTACGATGTTCTCCTATTCTCGTCTTGATTTTTCTGGTGGTCATCCCTACATATCTGAGACCACACGGACATGTAATCAAGTAGATGACGTTACTTGAATTACAGTTCGTGTGGCCTCGTAGGTGCCATGTTTTGCCTTCTTCTAATTGTAGTGTTTTCGTGGTAGATGTAAGATGACATACACTACATCCCCCACAGGGGAAATGGCCTGTAACCGAAGGCCAACCCCAAGCATTCAAAACAGAAGCGTCCTGTGTGGGTTGGCTAGTTCTTGGACGAGTATGTACTAAGGCATCATGCAGGCTCCTGTCTCTTTTATATGAAAAGAGTGGTTTTTGCCAATTTCTTCCATTACTGGTCAGGATCTGCCAGTGTTTACCGATGCAACGACTTACCAAATTTGAAATGTTGTTATAAGTGGTTACACAGGTCAAGGGGACCTCAGATTCACTTTCCTTCTCATTGTCTTCTAACAGAGCTTCCCTATTGTTATTTCTCGCTCTCTTACGGCTCTTTTGAAGGATTTTTCTAGGGTACCCTCTATGTTCTAATTTATTTGTGAGGTCATCCGCTTGTTTGTTAAAATCCTGGGTGTTACTACAATTTCTACGAACTCGTAGATATTGGCCGAATGGGAGGTTTTCGCGTAATGAACGCGGGTGAAAACTGGATCACCAGTATAGTGATACAGGATGCCACGGCTTACGATGCTGAATGCAAGCGGCTCCTAGGGGATACCACTAGCTACACCATACTTCAACAGGACCCCTCACCTTTTCTGAAGGATGAGATTCTGGAACTAGTTTCAACCGCAGAAAGAGACGGATACATCACTAAGCAAGAAGCTGATTTCCTCACCAATTCTGAAGAGAAAGTCCCCTACTTTTACACTCTTCCCAAAACCCATAAAAATCGGACTCCACCTCCGGGAAGACCGATAGTGTCAGGGATTGGGTCCCAGTTGGAACCACTCTCTAAGTATTGTGATTTTTTCTTCAAACCCTTAATCCAGTCAACCAGTACCTACATCAAGGATACAAAAAGTCTTCTTTCAATGTTATTAAATGTGCAACTTCCTGAGGAACCATGTTACCTAGTGTCCTTAGACATTGAAAGCTTATATACATGTATCCCGCAAGACGCCACTTTGAAGGTTTTGGCAGATATTCTCGACCAAACTACATGGTCGTATAATACCTCCAAGACCTTTGTGATGGATTGCGCTGCTTTGGCATTAAAACGGAATTTCTTCCAATACCAAGATACCTTTTTCCTACAGAAGACTGGCACCTCGATGGGCAGTACATTTGCCCCCAGCATAGCGGGGTTGTATGTTTACAACTTCGAAAAAACCCACATCCTAGCCAATTCCAACCCTTATGCTCTCAATGTTATCCTGTGGCAGAGGTACATTGATGATGTGCTTTTAATATGGAAAGGGTCGGAGGAAAGTCTTCTTTCCTTTTTCGACTGGGTCAATACTTGTGACCCCCATTTAAGATTCACACACCAATATGATCCCAACTCTATAGTCTTCCTAGACGTTACCCTCACAAAAACTGGTAATCGACTAACGAGCAAAACCTACTATAAACCCACCAGTAGGAATAACCTCCTTCATTTCTCCAGTTTTCACCCGCGTTCATTACGCGAAAACCTCCCATTCGGCCAATATCTACGAGTTCGTAGAAATTGTAGTAACACCCGGGATTTTAACAAACAAGCGGATGACCTCACAAATAAATTAGAACATAGAGGGTACCCTAGAAAAATCCTTCAAAAGAGCCGTAAGAGAGCGAGAAATAACAATAGGGAAGCTCTGTTAGAAGACAATGAGAAGGAAAGTGAATCTGAGGTCCCCTTGACCTGTGTAACCACTTATAACAACATTTCAAATTTGGTAAGTCGTTGCATCTGTAAACACTGGCAGATCCTGACCAGTAATGGAAGAAATTGGCAAAAACCACTCTTTTCATATAAAAGAGACAGGAGCCCGCATGATGCCTTAGTACATACTCGTCCAAGAACTAGCCAACCCACACAGGACGCTTCTGTTTTGAATGCTTGGGGTTTGCCTTCGGTGACAGGCCATTTCCCCTGTGGGGGATGTAGTGTATGTCATCTTACATCTACCACGAAAACACTACAATTAGAAGAAGGCAAAACATGGCACCTACGAGGCCACACGAACTGTAATTCAAGTAACGTCATCTACTTGATTACATGTCCGTGTGGTCTCAGATATGTAGGGATGACCACCAGAAAAATCAAGACGAGAATAGGAGAACATCGTAGCAATATCCGATGTGGCAGGAATACTACTAAAATGACTACCCATTTCCTCGAGCAGGGTCACTGTCCCAATGATGTTAAATGGGTCATAATTGAACAGTTAAGCTCTAATAATGAAGGTACTTTATACGAGAAGGAACAGCGGTGGGTATATCGCCTCTCTACCCATAAATATGGCCTGAATGATGATATCCCATGGGGATCAGTTATGCGTAGATAGACATTTAACCATCCTTGTCGATTAATTGGCCACAAAACAGTCCATGATCATCTATCTGGAGTGTACTGAGACAAAGAATGGAGATTCCCTCCCCACATCATGGTCTATACTGACTACTAAGTGACCAGTATTCTGATACACTGTCCTCTATGGTTAAGAATTTCACTTACATATTCTACCCTTTTACGTGTTTTTATCACCGTGTATATTTACATTTGACTTGTCCTTCCTGGGTTCCTCGAGGCACTCTCTCTCCACCCGAAGGCGTTTTTTCTGTCATCGTGTACATTTACACTTGCCCCCTATTCATTGGGTCCCTTGTGGTACTTTTAGTCTAACTGTTCGTCGCTTCAATGCCCGATTGCGTCTGTAAATAGACGGGCCCCTTTAAGAACACGATCATTTCAGACACGTGACCACGCGCAGCGCGTCATACGCTTCCTGCCCCTTTGTTTATATCACTCGCGGTTTCATTCCGCTTCGGTTACAACGGGCGGCGGAAGTGGCCGCTTGTAGGTTAACGAGCAGGGAGCCGTTTGGAGCCATGTAAGTCCAATCTTGATGTTATCTAGAGCCTAACAATACTTTTATAACGACATGGCGAACTGCATATTGAAACGCCTTTTTTGTTTCCTAACGTTAAGAAATCCCAAACGTGAAGATTTCCTCCTGCCGTCATGCCCATGGGGCACTTGACCTCATGTTATTAAGTAAGTTTGGGCTGATTCTTCCTTCCTAGTAGTCAACTGCGCCCCATATGCTTCTTGCATAGGTTTTTTTTTAAAGGAGTAAATACATCCAATTTCCAATTATTCATTTGGCAATCCGAGCACTGTTTTTAAGCAACTTTTCACTGCTGATAAATATGTGAAGTATCACACGCAAAAACATGACGTGTGTCATATTATATAACTACACTTGTATTCATGATCAATGTACCCTTTTCCTAATTTTGGTATTTAAAGGGAAAAGACAATTGCTAAAGTTTGCGCATAAATATTGTCTAATATAGTTGTGTGCACATGTCAAGAGCGCATCAATGCAATGCATGTTTGTAAGGGTCCACAATTCGGATGTCTTCTTTTTTTCACTTGTACAGATTTCCACTGGTTCTCCTACAACAAGGATTGAAATTCTTAGTGGGGAAGACTTTCCTATAGGAGCATCGACACTTTCAGGTCGTATTGTTCCATGTAACCACCACTGGGTCAGAGCACTTTAGAGTGCCCAGATCAGTGAGCGGTATTATACCTGGTCCTGATGAATGCTGAGCGGAGTAGGGCTCATAAAGCAGAAACATGTTGACCACTTTTTAGTTCTGTTCTTTTCACTTTACTAAGGGACTGATATGTTCAAACTTACACAACCTCTCAATAGTCCGAAAATTATCATATTTTCTATACACTGGTTTTAACAGAGTTAGAGCTACCCTCCTATTAAAATAATTTTGAGGAGTAGTCCATACTCTTTTTAACTCACTTTCACTTTCCCTAGCTAATCATGAGAACCCAATGAAGACAACCGGCTACCAGTGGTTCACTGGGGCCTGAGGGTTCTTTTTAGCCAGGACTTTGAGCACGTGCACTCTGTCTTCTCTCATTGATATTAACATTCTCTTCTAATAGTCCAGTAGTGCTGATTTAATTCCTTCACTAGCCTACTGTGTTGAATGTTTGTATTAACACTCTCTTGTTGTTTGATATAATGATTTAGCGAGGGGCATGGGAGTGTGCATTCCGACCCTTACTCTCTTGTTGTTTGAATTATTAATATGCAAATCAGCTCTGACCCTGTGCCCCATGGGAACAGTCCAGTCCGAACTACAAAAGCACACCACCCTGGGTTAGACAATGGCGATATGCAAATCAGCTCTGACCCTGTGCCCCATGGGAACAGTCCAGTCCGAACTACAAAAGCCATGTCCTTCCCAGAACGGAATCAAGCATCCGAGGACCGGACCGGTTTCGAGGTAACACCTCTCATCAGCCCGGCTAGCTTGACTCCAGTGGTGTGGAGTGCCTGGGACCCACGTCTGAGCATCCCCAGCGCACTTATGGCGAATTTGCAAACAAAACAGGTGATGGACCGAATGTGGATCAATGTCACACATTCACCTCAGTCCAAAGATCTGGGCCCAAATCCATCGTTTTTTTGCACTCCACACCACCCTGGGTTAGACAATGGCGATATGCAAATCAGCTCTGACCCTGTGCCCCATGGGAACAGTCCAGTCCGAACTACAAAAGCCATGTCCTTCCCAGAACGGAATCAAGCATCCGAGGACCAGACCGGTTTCGAGGTAACACCTCTCATCAGCCCGGCTAGCTTGACTCCAGTGGTGTGGAGTGCCTGGGACCAGCGACGGCTCGTGGAGGGAGTTACGGTGGGGCAGGAGGGCGGGGAGGGGGAGGGGCAGGGCGGAGGTTGCTAAAAACCGGCATATGGATAATTGCAGGTAAGTAAACAATTTAATTAATAAAACGAATTTCGTAGCTCGCACTGCATTGCATTTTGCGATGCAAGGCGCACTACGAAATTCGTTTTATTAATTAAATTGTTTACTTACCTGCAATTATCCATATGCCGGTTTTTAGCAACCTCCGCCCTGCCCCTCCCCCTCCCCGCCCTCCTGCCCCACCGTAACTCCCTCCACGAGCCGTCGCTGCCTGGGACCCACGTCTGAGCATCTCCAGCGCACTTCTGGCAAATTTGCAAACAAAACAGGTGATGGACCGAATGTGGATCAATGTCACACATTCACCCCAGTCCAAAGATCTGGGCCCAAATCCATCGTTTTTTTGCACTCCACACCACCCTGGGTTAGACAATGGCGATATGCAAATCAGCTCTGACCCTGTGCCCCATGGGAACAGTCCAGTCCGAACTACAAAAGCCATGTCCTTCCCAGAACAACAGTATAACTCTAATGAATAGATTTGCTATGGTCAGCATAGTAGGTACTATAGCATTATGGGTAAAGTTCAGAAATGTTAGGGTTCCAGCACTGAATCTTACATGCACAAAAACATTTACGTGCCTGTAGGTGAAATTAGAAATTCTCCAATTATGCCTAACAAAACGAAAGCTGGCATTTCTATAAGCAAATTGTATTTCTCCTGAGGGCAGTATGCCATCTTTGCAGGTTGGTCATTGGGGTAAATCTCTGACGAGGCAATTTTGGCACCTACCCAACAAAATGTTGCTGAATACCTACAAGCATTGGCAAACCCAATAGGTCTCGCCTTAGGGACCTATTGGTTCTGCCTATTTGTTTTCTTCATTTTGTGCAGCATCACAGCAGATGCTGAAGAGCATAAAGGAAAGATGTGTTTGTTTTTTTAAGGAAATAACAATATAAGCGTGTTGGTGCGGCCGCTGGGACACGCTGTGTAGTAAGTACTTGTGTGCTTTAAACTTGCCTGCACACCTACAAAATGACACAGTCTCCGATAGCAATGTGTAGAAGGGGAGGCGCATGAAGGAAAGCCGTAGGGCATAGAAGCACGAATATTGGAACAATGAACAGTAACACGGGACACAGAAGCACACAGGTGAGAGAGGGCAACATGAACTTGGTGGTGGGGGGGCGTTTTAAATGTTATTAGGGTCCGACAGCGGGTTGGAGAGGGCAGCAAAGGGGAATGGGGGGAGCAACGTGGAGGAGAGTTAGGGGCACAGAAGCATGCATGGATGAATGAGAGCAGTACGGGCATAGAGCATGACAAAAGAACACAGCGAGAGAGGGCAACATGAGCACACAGGTGGGAGAGCAACAGAGGGGCGGGCAGCAGCTCAGAAGTGAGAGTAAGGGTGGGGCACAAAAGCTCATTGGTATCGGAGAGCGACATGGAGTGAGGGGGGAGATGAAGCGAATGAGGGAGACGGCTTGCAAGCTTGCAAACACATGCACTCGTATGGAGTGCTTCAACAAAAGGAAAACGTAGCTCCCAAAATGTGTGGAGTGGAAGGACACAAGCACTTGGGCCATGCACCACACTCAGGAAGAGGAAGTAAAGCCTCAATGGACTGATAAACGAGAAGTAACCAAATTAGACTGACGACGAAGACAACCAATGGTAAGCAATGGGTGGGTTCGAAGCCCACTGTAAGATAAACAAAAGTCTTGCAAGCATTAGTGCGTGAATGGTCTCAGGTCAGACCTAAAAATTGATGTTTGCAAATGTTTTGCAGATCTTTTTACTCCCTGGAGAGTTAATCCTATGAAGATGCGGAGAAAAGTCCTTTCAAAGGTAGAAATGGCTATCCACCCTTATTTCACGGTAACATGTTTTTGGTTGAAAAATATTTCACCCTACAAGAATAATTTTTTTGTATGTCCATCACACGGACTCCAGCAGGACGTCTAGCAGGCAGAGAGCAGGTGCCATTTGGAGACTAAGGGGCTTATTTATGAGCCCCTTGCAACACTCTTGCGCCGCCGCTGTGGGGTGTGTCACTTTTCGTGATGCAGCGGCGGTGTAAATAATGCACCAAGCTGGGTTATATTTACAAAGGGACGCATCTAGGCAGATGCGTCACTTTGTACACCCCTGCGCCACAGTATACCTACATCGGGTATAATGTGTGCAGGGTGGGCGTCCCCCCGCAAAAAAAGCCTCATAGAAGTGGCGCAGTGAAATCTATCGGATTTCACTACACCACTTTTAGGACGCCGTTGCGTCAAAACCTTATGCCTGCCTCATAGCAGGAGAAAGGGTGACGCAATTCAATAGGTATAGGCCTCCCCCATGCATTGCTTGAGTTGCGTCATGCTTACAACACAACTCTAGCAATGCATGAATTTTGCCCCAACAGATACATCAGGATTCCTGACGCATCTATCAATCCTTGCAACATGCAAGGCCGTAACTAAATGCGGCGCATCCATGGCATAGTATAGAGGCCACAGCGAAAAGAATTGCATCGCTGTTTTATAGCTGTGATGCAACACTTTTCATACATGAGGCCCTAAGAATATATTTTCTTCTGCTAGCTTTTACAGGTTGTAGTTTCTGCCTTTACTGTTGTAGCAGTAGAAAGCTTTTCTAATTCCAGTTGATCAGTTGTTGAGGCTTGGGCAAGATATGAGCTTCAATGAGAGATGATCATTGATTCTGCTTTCTTCAAAGTTGATTTATCCTTCCACCCTTCATGTAGATAAAAGGAGTTCTACATGTGTGTTTCATAGCAACAGTGCATGGGTTAAGCAAAGTGATGTCCTTTGCGGTCATAAAACGTTACCCAATCATATTTCTATATGATTGCAGTATTAGTAAAGCTTTGCTAAAACAGCTCTTAGCTCAAGAGGAGGTTTGGTTCCTAACCTAAATGACCTTCTGAACTTTGAAGCCACAGGACAATTCTGAATACAGATTCATTCCTTTACTCCTTATCTTCTGTCTCTGTCTCAAAAGATTGTTTATGTGTAGGAAGAGAGACCTTCCTGCACAGAAACAATCTTCCCCTCAACACAAACACCTTAGCACTATGATGCAAGCGTGGCTGTGTTGGCGCTAGGCTGCTAATTTTGGCGCCAGAAAGGGGGAACACATGGCTGTACCATATTGTTTTAAATGTGGTGCAGCCCTGCGTTTCTGAGGTGGCAGAGCGCTGCATTAAGGCAAGGAGGCTCCTCCACTCCGTTGTAAATATGCCCCAAAGTGCTTCTTGACCCAGACCACCTCCGTTCAAGACTGTCCCAGCTGCTCTCCCTATTCTGGTATTTGAAGGTGTGTGCGCTGTCTTGCCCGCTGTAGGAGAGTAGGGTCTGCAATCCTATGATCACCCAGATTTTTTGCTTTTGTTTCACTGGTTTACGACTTTCTCTGGCTGTGGGCCTGCTAATCAGACCCACAGCCTGGCTGTTCTCTTTCTAAATTACGATATGTACCCTAGGTGCATTTACCAATTGGTACTGGGCCACCTTATCAGACCCCGTAACGCAGGGCATAGGTGTACCCAGGGCCGCCAGGAGCTGCAGCATGTATTATGCCACCCCTGGCTGGCCTCTCAAATTTGACACAACTGGCTGCACGACAGCTGGGGCGAAGACGTGTAACCACCCTTCGCTTTAGGTATAGTAGCCCTATATCTAACCATACACTGGACACCCGAGTCCCTATCAGTCACTCCTATGGCAGGCCTTATCAATCCTGAAGGCAGAGTGCGTGGGCTCGTGTGAGTTAGGTTCAGGCCCGAGCCGAGCCCGGCTGCAGCTTGCGGGATCAAGGCCCAATAGCTGTTCCATGATAACGCGTACCATATCGGTAACTCCGGTATCGCGTTATCAAGGCATGTCGAGTAAGGTGTCATACGAATCGGGATGCTGCCCTCTCACCAACCCTGGCGACGAGGTTAGCATTCCGAACTTCTAGAGGGACACGACATGTACGTAACTGTGAACCCCGGTTAAAGTTAACTAAAAGCCTCAGCTCCACAAAATGGATGCTGCCACCACAGACACAAGTCTGACCTCCTGCTGCTGGGAGTCCTTCCAGCGAGGAGCACTTGGACAAAGGGTTTCCTGTCGAGGGCGCTGTTCGCACCGTCCCAGACAGGGTTTGTGTATTCTGGGTAGGTAGGGCTTTGGCGAGAAGGTGACTGCGGAGTGGCACCCCGGTGCTCACTACGCATCTGCCGGTTAGAACCAGTTCCAGGGGCGACAGCCCTGGCCTGGGGAAAGCCCGGCAGGGGAGAGGGGCGTAACTACCCCCCTTCCTGGTCCCGCCCTTAGGGCAGGACCTAGTCATGTACCCACCCCTTTCTTTAGGATAAAGACCGGAGCGGGGACCCTTCCAAATTAGATCATCTTTGAATCAAGAATACTTTCTACGAAAGGACTTCAAGACTCTTCTCAAGATTTCTCCCTTGTGACTAAGGAGTAGTCACCCTGCATCAGCGGGCACCAACTAAGAACTCTGCGGTTTGCTGCAAGTCCTTCCTCAAGGATCCGACGGCCCAGCTCGACGAGAACCGGCTTCCCTGGCACCTCTGACCTCTACCCACGTCATCAGCTCAGCTGTGATCTGTGGGTGCGACGAGACCTCGAGGGACCGGCCATCATCAGAACCTGCACGCTCTTAAAACCAGCACGACCATCGAAGCAATTCCCTGGTGAGTGCTCTGGGGTCCGAGAAGCCCCGACCCTGAGCCGCTCCAGCACCGAAGTGCAGTCTCCCAGCATCTCCACGATCTGCGTGGGGCCCTTCTGCTCGCTGCTCAGCACGTTGTCTGGTCACTTGCCGCTGGCTTGTGCCCTTCTGTGACGACATCCGAGAATCATCACTGCTGGTCTGGTTGCTCCAGACTGGCCCTTGCTTCCATCCTTGCGAGAAGCACCCCGGACCCTCCTGGTCCACTCAAGACGCCATCTTAGGCCCGTCCCGTGGCCCGAGATTTGCCAAGGCTTGTTGCCCCATCCTGGGCCCAGCGACGCCGACAGCATCATCCTTCGTGGGACAGCTCGCACCTCCACCGTGGTCGCCGACAACGCCTCCTGGTCCGTGAGACTGCAGAGCCTAGCGTCGCCCACTCACCTGGTCGAGGTGACGGCCAACCGGTGCCTTCCTGGTACCCTCTGACTACTGGCTAGTAGTACGAACTTGGTCCCCTCTGCTTTCAGGTTTCATCAATCTCCGATCCAGGCTTGGATCTCTACGAACTATTCAGCACTGGTCGCCGGCCAGCAACTCCTTTCTTCCGGCCCCTGGCTCGTCAGCGAAGACCCCGACGCCTGTAAGACTTGTGCAGCCGCAGCCCGCGTGGCTAGGTAACTCGGCATTTCGGTGCCTGCATAGCCTCCTTACTCTAGGGTCCCGAGTCCCTCGCTTCCGACTTGCCTTATCGGGTCCGCCCGAGACCTTAAACTTTCCGTGTCCTCGGACACTTGTTTTAATTGTGCACTTGAAGTATTCTCCTAAGAGATTTGGTTTGTGCTTAGTACCCTGTCCTCATAAAGAGTACAGGGCTGTTGTGATTCTTAATAAATATCCTGTTTATTTTCATAACACTTGTGTGGTGTCCTTTCACTTGGTGTTCGAGGGGTACATGTGTGGTAAACAGCTGGCTTAACGCGCCCTCTCGAGTCTTTAGCCTTAGACTGCTCGTATCCACGCTACTAGGATAGCTGGTCTATAGGTTGACTTACAACCAAACACCATAAGGGTCGTTGGAACGATACATAGCGGTCGCTAGAATAGCGAACGTTGCATATCTGGCCAACTTCTCACATTGGTGAGCAGCGGTTGGGATTTGAGCTTGCTGTTGTTTTACCACACGTATCCTAAGAATATCTTGTTGAAAGATCGCATAAGTACTGTTAGTACATATAACTAAAGCTTAGAATACTCTGAGTTCTACTGAACCAGCTGTTGTAGCTCCTCAAGGCTTAGCACACCTTGGCTGCAACTCTTAGCAAGGGAACAGTAGGGAAACACATAGTGTAGGTAGGTGCATCACTTACACCACACTAGAAACAGTATGTCGGACAAAGGAGGAAACTCTGAGTCTCCCCTTGTGTCAGTTGACCCTCCACAGGTCATCCCTTCAAGATATACTGCGCTTAACTTCCATGAGTTACGACAAGTATGTACCTCTAGGAAGATTAAGCAAGGGGCTAACCCCACCACCTCCTTTCTGATTGGTCTCCTCGAGACTTATGATGCCAGAAAGGCTGAGAAGCTTCTTAGCCATTCTAATCCAGAAGGAGACATGCCTCCCCTCGAGGGAACCCGAGACGATCCTGACCTCATCCACCTCGCCACTGAGAACGAAGATGGGGAGGAAGATGAGGATGAGGATCTCTCTGGGGATGAGGCAGATAAGGGACAGGTAGAAGTCGTCAGACTAAGCAGGTCCAACTTAAGCAAACATGATAGCGGTACTGGGGGACCCCTGGGGCCACTATCAGGTCAGCTTAACATTGGGAATGGACGAGCCAGATCTCTGTCGAGAGGCTCTGGCAGATCCCTTCAAACCAATGGCTCTCACAACTCGTCTCAGAGAGGGATGACGTCCCCTCAGAGGAGAGTATACGAAGCTAAGGAAAGGGCAGCTAATCTAAGGATCGAAAGGGAAGAACTTGCCCTGGCCAAAGAGAGGCTTGCCTTTGCAAGAGAGCAACAGTTAAGTGGGGTAGTCCCCACTGGTGGCAGCAATGTACCTAGCAATAGGGAAAGGAGTTTTGATACGAAACACCTTGGGAAGATAGTGCCCCCCTTTAAACAAGGGGACGACATCCACAAATGGATTACTGCTTTGGAGAGGGCCTGCACTGTGCAGGGTGTTCCCCAGAGTCAGTGGGCAGCTATCTTGTGGCTCTCCTTTGAAGGAAAAGGAAGAGACAAGCTCCTCACCACAAGGGTAGAGGATGCGAACGATTACCAAGTCTTGAAAAATACACTCGTTGAAGGGTTCGGCCTAACCACTGAGCAGTACAGGGTGCTGTTCAGGGATACCCAGAAAACGCAGTCTCAAGATTGGTCTGATTTTGTCGATTGTGCCACTAAGGCTTTTGAGGGCTGGTTACTGGGCAGTAAGGTTACTGATTACGAAGGATTGTATAATTTGATGATGAGAGAACAAATTTTAAACAATTGTCAGAACCAGTTGCTGCATCAGCATCTTGTCGACTCGGATCTGACCTCTCCCCAAGAATTGGGAAAGAAGGCAGACAGATGGGTTCGTACGAGAGTTAAACAGAACCAGGGCCAGAATCAAGGTGGTCAGAAGAAAGCAGACCAGAAGGGTAAAGATTCTAAGGGGGAACAAAATGACCAGAAGTCTTCGACAGGTCCCCAACAACCCAAAGAGGGTGGGGGTCAGGCTCCCCAAAAGAAGAAAGAAGGCCAATCCAAAAGATGGTGCCAGTACTGTAAAAGTAAATCTCACTGGTTTAGTGAGTGCACCAAGAAAGGAGGAGGGCAGACTCCTGCCACTGCAGCCCCTAAGGCACCTGTGCCCCCTAGTACAGTCAGCAGTGGTAGTGCGCCTCCCAAGGGTTTAGTAGGGTTAACCCTGGGTTCTGAGGGGCGTGACAACCTAGTTGGCACACTCACTCAGGCTGTCCTTGTCAGTACAGGGGACGTGGACGTATCCCCTGACGTAAGCCCCAATTCTTTGGGCAAATACCGACAGACGCCTTTCATAAATGGAAAGACGGCTCAGGCCTATAGGGACACTTGTGCCAGCGTCACCATGGTGACGCCTAACTTTGTGGACCCTGGACAGATCATGCCAGGTACAGAATTCCTGGTGACCAATGCAAGCAATGTCACTACCAATCACAGTATGGCAATTGTAGCTTTCTCCTGGGGAGGGGTAACTGGCCAAAAGAAGGTTGTAGTTAGTCCAGACCTCCCAGTGGATTGTTTGTTGGGCAATGATTTTGAGTCGTCACAATGGTCAGAAGTGGAGCACCGGACTCACATGGAAATGTTAGGCTTGCCAGCACATGTGTTCGCTGTGACCAGGTCACAGGTCAGGAAATGCCCCACTGAACAGGTGCTGGATCCTGGAACAACGGACCAGACACCTCCCAAGAAAAAGAGCAGTAGGGTTAAGGCTGCGCCTTCCCCCTTGCCCCAGGTCGAGGATCAAGTCTCAGAGGAGGCTGACCTACAGGAATTGCGGGAAACTGAGCCTAGGGAATTCGAACTTGATCAAGTTGAATTCTTGGGTTCAGGGGGACCCTCAAGGGAAGACCTGGGGAAGGACCAGTTAGACTGCCCTTCTCTTGAACCCCTCAGACAGCAGGCTGCTGCTGAGGCTGCTGGGAACGCCACAGGTACCCACAAGGTATACTGGGAAGATGGACTCCTGTACACTGAGTCAAGAGACCCCAAGCCTGGCATGACCAGGAGGCTGGTTGTACCCTTGTCTCAGCGGGGTTTCCTACTTACCTTGGCCCACGAGATTCCCTTAGCAGGTCACTTGGGCCAGACGAAAACGTGGGACAGGCTTGTCTCGCACTTTCACTGGCCACACATGAACGAAGATACCAAGGAGTTTTGCCGCTCCTGTGTCACTTGCCAAGCCAGTGGTAAGTCAGGTGGCACGACGAAGGCCCCCCTTATACCACTGCCTGTGGTGGGGGTACCCTTTGAACGGGTGGGGATCGACATCGTCGGTCCCATGGAACCACCTACAGCATCAGGGCACAAGTTTATACTGGTGGTAGTGGATCATGCCACCAGGTATCCTGAAGCTATTCCCCTTAGGACCACTACAGCACCTGTTGTGGCAAGAGCCCTAGTTGGAGTATTCTCCAGAGTGGGCTTCCCTAAGGAGGTCGTCTCCGACAGAGGTGCAAACTTTATGTCGAGCTACTTAACTGCTATGTGGAAGGAATGTGGTGTCAACTACAAGTTCACTACACCCTATCATCCACAATAGAATGGGCTTGTTGAGAGATTCAACAGGACCCTTAAAGGGATGATTCATGGACTACCTGAAAAGCTTCGGCGTAGATGGGACGTCCTGATCCCCTGCCTCTTGTTCGCCTACAGAGAAGTCCCACAGAAGGGGGTTGGCTACAGCCCTTTTGAACTTTTGTACGGGCATCCTGTAAGAGGACCCCTGTGTTTGGTGAAGGAAGGATGGGAGAGACCTCTCAAAAAGCCTGCAACCAACATAGTGGACTATGTGCTCGGCCTCCGCTCGCGGATGGCTGAGTACATGGAAAAGGCATCTGAAAACCTTAAGGCCAGCCAAGAACTCCAAAAAGCTTGGCATGACCAAAAGGCTGTCTTGACTGTTTACCAGCCCGGACAGAAGGTGTGGGTGTTGGAGCCAGTGGCCCCAGCAGCACTCAAGGACAAATGGTCCGGGCCCTACACCATCCTGGAGAAAAAGGGAGAGGTCACCTACCTGGTCGACCTGGGAACTCCCCGGAGCCCCCACAGGGTGCTTCATGTCAACAGGCTCAAGGCATATGTCGACAGGAAGGACATGAGTTTGCTCATGGCCCTAGATGAGGGACAGGAGGAGGAGAGTGACCCTCTCCCCGACCTGCTCACTCAGAATCCTGACGATGGATCGGTAGATGGTGTTGTCTTTTGTGGCAGCCTCTCCGAACATCAACAGAGAGACTGTAAACAGGTTCTTCAGTCTTTCAGACATATGTTTTCTCTAACACCCAGTCAGACCGATTGGTGTACCCATGAGGTTGACACTGGGGACAGTTTGCCCGTGAAGAGTAAAATCTACCGGCAGCCTGATCACGTTAGAGACTGCATCAAGAGGGAAGTGCAGAAAATGTTGGAGCTGGGAGTCATTGAGCCCTCGGATAGCCCTTGGGCTAGTCCCGTAGTTCTAGTGCCGAAACCTCACACCCAGGGTGGTAAGAGAGAGATGAGGTTTTGCGTAGACTACAGGGGTCTCAATGCAGTCACTAAGACTGACGCCCACCCAATACCAAGGGCAGACGAGCTTATCGATAGATTGGCTTCGGCCAACTACCTAAGTACGTTTGACCTGACAGCTGGGTATTGGCAAATCAGGTTAGCTGAGGACGCCAAGCCTAAAACCGCATTTTCAACCCCTGGTGGGCATTATCAGTTCGTGGTGATGCCCTTTGGTCTGAAAAATGCACCTGCCACCTTCCAACGGTTGGTGAATCAAGTCCTTACTGGGCTGGATGACTTCTGCGCGGCGTATCTTGACGATATCGCTGTCTTTAGCTCCACCTGGGAGGATCACCTGGTCCACCTGCGGAAGACGTTAGAGGCACTGCAAGCCGCAGGTCTCACTATCAAGGCCACCAAGTGCCAGATAGGGCAGACACAGGTTGTATACCTGGGCCACCTTGTAGGTGGAGGCCAGGTTCAGCCACTGGAGAGCAAGATACAGTCAATCAGGGACTGGGCTCCTCCAACCACCCAGACTCAGGTTCGAGCTTTCTTGGGCCTGACTGGATACTACCGGAAGTTTGTCAGGAACTATGGTTCCATCGTGACACCATTAAACGAACTGACAAGCAAGAAAATGCCAAAAAAGGTTCAGTGGACAGCGAGCTGTCAAAAAGCATTCGATGACCTAAAGCAGGCCATGTGCACGGCGCCTATCCTCAAGAGTCCGGACTACTCCAAACCATTCATTGTCCAAACAGATGCTTCTGAGTTGGGTGTGGGAGCTGTTCTTTCTCAACTGAATTTTGATGGTCAAGACCAGCCCATTGCTTTTATAAGTAGAAGGCTGACCCCTAGAGAGAAGAATTGGTCAGCTATTGAGAGGGAGGCCTTTGCTGTGGTTTGGGCCCTGAAGAAGCTGAGGCCAAACTTGTTTGGCACTCACTTCAAGATTCAGACCGACCATAAGCCCCTCTTGTGGCTAAATCAGATGAAGGGTGAAAACCCCAAACTGCTAAGGTGGTCCATTTCCCTACAGGGGATGGACTTTACAGTGGAACATAGACCTGGTACTGATCATGGCAATGCCGATGGGCTCTCCAGATATTTCCACTTAGAACAAGAAGACTCACCTGGTCAAGGTTAGCTTATTGTTCCGACGTTTGGGGGGGGGGTCATGTAGGAGAGTAGGGTCTGCAATCCTATGATCACCCAGATTTTTTGCTTTTGTTTCACTGGTTTACGACTTTCTCTGGCTGTGGGCCTGCTAATCAGACCCACAGCCTGGCTGTTCTCTTTCTAAATTACGATATGTACCCTAGGTGCATTTACCAATTGGTACTGGGCCACCTTATCAGACCCCGTAACGCAGGGCATAGGTGTACCCAGGGCCGCCAGGAGCTGCAGCATGTATTATGCCACCCCTGGCTGGCCTCTCAAATTTGACACAACTGGCTGCACGACAGCTGGGGCGAAGACGTGTAACCACCCTTCGCTTTAGGTATAGTAGCCCTATATCTAACCATACACTGGACACCCGAGTCCCTATCAGTCACTCCTATGGCAGGCCTTATCAATCCTGAAGGCAGAGTGCGTGGGCTCGTGTGAGTTAGGTTCAGGCCCGAGCCGAGCCCGGCTGCAGCTTGCGGGATCAAGGCCCAATAGCTGTTCCATGATAACGCGTACCATATCGGTAACTCCGGTATCGCGTTATCAAGGCATGTCGAGTAAGGTGTCATACGAATCGGGATGCTGCCCTCTCACCAACCCTGGCGACGAGGTTAGCATTCCGAACTTCTAGAGGGACACGACATGTACGTAACTGTGAACCCCGGTTAAAGTTAACTAAAAGCCTCAGCTCCACAAAATGGATGCTGCCACCACAGACACAAGTCTGACCTCCTGCTGCTGGGAGTCCTTCCAGCGAGGAGCACTTGGACAAAGGGTTTCCTGTCGAGGGCGCTGTTCGCACCGTCCCAGACAGGGTTTGTGTATTCTGGGTAGGTAGGGCTTTGGCGAGAAGGTGACTGCGGAGTGGCACCCCGGTGCTCACTACGCATCTGCCGGTTAGAACCAGTTCCAGGGGCGACAGCCCTGGCCTGGGGAAAGCCCGGCAGGGGAGAGGGGCGTAACTACCCCCCTTCCTGGTCCCGCCCTTAGGGCAGGACCTAGTCATGTACCCACCCCTTTCTTTAGGATAAAGACCGGAGCGGGGACCCTTCCAAATTAGATCATCTTTGAATCAAGAATACTTTCTACGAAAGGACTTCAAGACTCTTCTCAAGATTTCTCCCTTGTGACTAAGGAGTAGTCACCCTGCATCAGCGGGCACCAACTAAGAACTCTGCGGTTTGCTGCAAGTCCTTCCTCAAGGATCCGACGGCCCAGCTCGACGAGAACCGGCTTCCCTGGCACCTCTGACCTCTATCCACGTCATCAGCTCAGCTGTGATCTGTGGGTGCGACGAGACCTCGAGGGACCGGCCATCATCAGAACCTGCACGCTCTTAAAACCAGCACGACCATCGAAGCAATTCCCTGGTGAGTGCTCTGGGGTCCGAGAAGCCCCGACCCTGAGCCGCTCCAGCACCGAAGTGCAGTCTCCCAGCATCTCCACGATCTGCGTGGGGCCCTTCTGCTCGCTGCTCAGCACGTTGTCTGGTCACTTGCCGCTGGCTTGTGCCCTTCTGTGACGACATCCGAGAATCATCACTGCTGGTCTGGTTGCTCCAGACTGGCCCTTGCTTCCATCCTTGCGAGAAGCACCCCGGACCCTCCTGGTCCACTCAAGACGCCATCTTAGGCCCGTCCCGTGGCCCGAGATTTGCCAAGGCTTGTTGCCCCATCCTGGGCCCAGCGACGCCGACAGCATCATCCTTCGTGGGACAGCTCGCACCTCCACCGTGGTCGCCGACAACGCCTCCTGGTCCGTGAGACTGCAGAGCCTAGTGTCGCCCACTCACCTGGTCGAGGTGACGGCCAACCGGTGCCTTCCTGGTACCCTCTGACTACTGGCTAGTAGTACGAACTTGGTCCCCTCTGCTTTCAGGTTTCATCAATCTCCGATCCAGGCTTGGATCTCTACGAACTATTCAGCACTGGTCGCCGGCCAGCAACTCCTTTCTTCCGGCCCCTGGCTCGTCAGCGAAGACCCCGACGCCTGTAAGACTTGTGCAGCCGCAGCCCGCGTGGCTAGGTAACTCGGCATTTCGGTGCCTGCATAGCCTCCTTACTCTAGGGTCCCGAGTCCCTCGCTTCCGACTTGCCTTATCGGGTCCGCCCGAGACCTTAAACTTTCCGTGTCCTCGGACACTTGTTTTAATTGTGCACTTGAAGTATTCTCCTAAGAGATTTGGTTTGTGCTTAGTACCCTGTCCTCATAAAGAGTACAGGGCTGTTGTGATTCTTAATAAATATCCTGTTTATTTTCATAACACTTGTGTGGTGTCCTTTCACTTGGTGTTCGAGGGGTACATGTGTGGTAAACAGCTGGCTTAACGCGCCCTCTCGAGTCTTTAGCCTTAGACTGCTCGTATCCACGCTACTAGGATAGCTGGTCTATAGGTTGACTTACAACCAAACACCATAAGGGTCGTTGGAACGATACATAGCGGTCGCTAGAATAGCGAACGTTGCATATCGGGCCAACTTCTCACACCCGCCATCTCATGATGTCCTACCCATGGAGTTCGAGGAGAAGGAAAGGTGGGGGTTGTTAAAACTGCACCCTCCCATCAACACCAATTGGTGACATGGAGGGCAGCTGGGACTTTTTAAATAAGCATTGCTTACTTGTAGGAAAAAAGGAAATCCCTCCTATCACCTATAGACCAGAATTTTCTGATTGTACACAACTGTGCGAGATAAATTAAAAATAAATCTCTCTTTTTATCTAGCGTACACGTGTTTCATTTTTTGAACTCCACCTTATGGGGCTACTGACACTCTATTTAATGTAGATTTCAAGGCTGTTTTTATCCTTCTTTAGATCAGGCCTTCAAAAATTATCCAATAGGGTACTTCATTAATTTAGCATTCATTTTTAATTTTATCTCGGAACTAACAGTCCTGTTTGAGAACACTGAAAGGGTTATTGGCATCAAAGTGGCACATACCTAACCACACAGGGCCTTATCAAAAGCTTTCAGTAGCAATGTGGTCAACTATACTGCCACGTGCTGGCGACAATGTAAGACTCCTGGTCATGACAGACATAGCTCTCTAACTGTTTATATCCAGCTCAAATTAAACAAGTATGTGCAAAGCTAATTGGTCTGGTCTTGGCAAGCTAGTGCGATGGTTACATTTGTAATTTGTTTTATTATTGCAAGCATGTGCCAGAAAAGAAAGAAAAAATATATAACACATGCCAGTTAAACATGGCCACCAGAGGCTTGAAATGAAATTTTAAAACATAAACGATATATCACTGTTTTATCGGAATTTCTTTTCTTTTTTGGTGAACCATGGATTTCATTGTTAATGTTTACGAAAGAGAGAAGCATAAATCAATACATAACCAGGCATTCAAATCAGAGGCAGCTACAATGTTTCTTTGTCACGTAAACACCTGTAACAGCACCTCTAAAATGGAGATAAAAAATAAATCACCATCGACATGGGCATCCAAAGTGTACACAAAATAAATAGCTGTTAGTCAAATTGAACTCCCAAAAATAATAAAAAGCATACGTTGAACCTGCTATGTCACTATAGAGAAAGGAACTAGCCAAATGTAAAAGAAAGTACAGACAGCAAAACCACTCTAGTCTGCTGGCCCAAAAACTCCTTGGGCCTTATTTATGAAGGCCTTGCGTCAGCTTTGCGCCGCCGGTGCGTCACTTTTTGTGACGCACCAGCGGTGTAAAAAATGCGCCTCGTTGCGCCATATTTAAAAAGTGACGCATCTAGGTAGATGCGTCACTTTATACCTGCGTCAGGTATAATGTATGCAGAGCTGGTGTTCCCCCGCGAAAAGCCTCGTAGAAGTGACGCAGTGAAATCTATGAGATTTCACTGCGTCACTTTTAGGACGCTGTTGCGTCAAAATCATGCGCCTGCCTCACAGCAGGCGTAAGACTGACGCAAGCCCTTTCACATGGGGCTTTCCCCATGTGAAAGGACGCATTGCTGGAGTTGCGTCACTTTTGTGACACACTCCAGCAATGCGTCACTTTTGCGCTTACAGATACGTCAGAAATACTGACGTATCTGTAACTCCTTGCGACATGATGCGTCATACATTAAATATGATGCATCAGAAATGTCGTAAGGAGTGCGCACTCAAAAGTGACGCATCGCTGTTTTCACGTAGCGATGCGTCACTTTTCAGAAATGAGGCCCCTTGTACCACAGTGTTTGGACACACACCCGCAAATAGATTCTGTGGTTCTTCGCTGACATCCAAGCGCAGTTTGACGCAAGGAGGCCCTGTATGGTTTAATTTATTATTCGGGTGGGTTCCTGTGCATTGGGTCAATCAATAAAATATTATCTGGGGATTGTGCCTGAGAGATTAATCTTTTGGCCGGAATAACTCCACTCCGGCAATACATTTGCCTTCTTATGTAAATGTGATTTTCTATTATTCATTAAAACCTCTGCCAAGCAGGGAGCTTATTTGAATTTTGGAATACGCATGCTCGATTTCCAGGAAAACTCAGCAGGCTTGCGTTCAGTTATCCGCAGGGGAACATAATGTAGTCATTAAGGAAAACATTCGGCCCTTCACAACATTTCTTCCATTTTACCGACTGCTGTGTATCACCAGAGTAACAGAGACTTTGCAAATGTGGGGGTGTTTGGAATGCGGTCAGGGGCGCTCAGCAAAACTTGAAAATACCCCAGCTGGACTTGTCAGGTGGCGCTTTCCACCCACAGGATCTAGTTCTGGTCATAAAGGCAGAGTTCAGGACGAGTGTTCTAAAAACACATTAAACTGTTCTTGCCTGAAGCTTTTTTTTCATTGCTTGGAGGATGTTGGAAGCTTTCAAATGATTACAGCACATTATATTTAGTTGACTTATATTTGCTGTGTGCAACAGCTGCAAAGACTGCCCGGAAGAGTAAATGATCTCGTGTGCATTACTGTACAAACGTATTTCAATTTTTATGGCAAGTAAACCTGTTAAAAAGTTGCTTGATAGAAAACATATTTTCTTAATGACACCACCAGCACCGCTCTATCAAAAACCTGAAGTTTGTAATCTGAATTCTGCAACAGAGTAGGATGCTGGAGAAGAATGTGGTGTACACATTCACAGAGAAGTAGAGCCTGCTGTTATCAGTAATGCTAACATTTATACAGACAGAACCCCTCATTGGATATGCAGACACTATCAGCTATTGTTGCTTCCCAACTCAATGGTACCTGTTACATTAGATTGAGCTGATGTTTGTCCTCCCTGGATTTGAAACTGTGACTGCTTATACATAGAGTAGTGACTTGGCTGTCTGTGAATTCCTGAGCTTTGTCCATGCTCCACAGAAAGGAACGAAAGTGACACTTAGGGGCACATTAGGATGGCGGGTGGACTTTTTCAGCACCGCCCGCCATAATGCCAGGAAGGCATGCTGTGCACTTCAATGCACAACATAGCAGGCACCGCGCGTTGCCTGCCATGTTGTGCATGGAACTGTTGGAGGGTACCATAGGTACCCCCCATGTGCACCCCCACCCCCCAGAATCCCTGGGGGCCCGCTACAGGCCCCCAATGTTGAAAAACGCCTGCCTTTCCGCCACGGAAAGGCACATCCCTGCCTTCATAGTAATCACCATATCTACTGCTTTTCTGCCCGTTAGGCAATCAGGCAGATTGCCTACCGGCGGAAACCCGGCAGACGGTCTTCCGGTCCGCCAGGTTTCCACCCCACGCCATGGTAATGTGGCGGGGGGAAATTAAAGGCGGCCGGTGGTTTTTGGCGGGCGGATCGCCACCGACATACGGACGGTGGCGATCTGCCCGTTATCATAATGGGCCCCGTAGTCTGCATTGGCATACCAGGGGGGCACCAAAGAAGAGTTACAAAGAAGCCAATGATTGGTAAACAATGGGTAGGTTGCAATCCCCTGGTCACAGGCTCGACTTAAAAATGAAAAAGATACAGATAAAAAGTGGCACAGGAAGTTGAGGGTTGGTAGCAAAGGATGGAAAAGCATGCACACCCGCTGCAGTATGCAACTACCGAGAGCTTGCACTAGCAAAATGAAAAAGAAAAGAAAACCTCTCTATACATTATTTCTTGTAATTCACAGGGTTGAATTCACTGGCAGGATATTTAGCTTCTCTAAACAAACAAAAAAGTTAAATAGATGGTTTTACACAGTATTTCTTCGTTTAGTGCTGGTGAAAAAATAAACGCAGTGTGGCTCCTGGAGTATTCATCAGCACACCTGAGAAGCTCACCCTTACAGACCCATCCTTGATGCGAACATCTACCAATGAATTCTCCCACGTGTGTAATAACAAATGCAGAACTGTGTCAGAGAATATTAAATAGACTGTCCACACTACAATATATCTTTCCATTTCAATCTTGATAATTCTACTCTGTAGTGTCAATGTGCTACAAAAGAAAAGCACATTTTTGAAGACATGCTTTTACTTCCTTATGCTGCTGCAGTGCATTTAAAATGTAACTTATCATAATATGCCTTCTTGCATAAAAGTATATTTTAAATAGAAGCACATTGCGTCCACAAAACACACATTTCTTAAACATTGACAGACATATATGCAGTCTCAGGTAAATAACAAATACTAAACAAGATGATAATCACGTGCTTACAATTCTGGTGGTTGTGTATGTGTGTACCTATCATATTTTTCATGTTGACATCTGATTGGATGTTTTGCTGTATTATTGTTGCTGTACAGACCTATGAAAGTGGCTGTGTTGGCCTATGATAATGTGTTTGTTGATGTATCTCAGTTTGTTAATTGGCGTATGACAGTGAGTGTATTGGAGTCTTATGGTTAGTATGTATTTTGAATCGTGTGGTGGACATATAATCGTTAGTGTGTTGACATATGATATTGGTTTTGTGGATGTATGGTGTGGGTGTTGTGGTAGGTCTGTGGAAAATGAGGTGGGTGAGTGGAGAATGGTTGATGTGTTGGTGTAGATTTGTTGTTCGATGTTGGTAGTGTGAACATATGATTTGGATGTTTTGGCATATGAAGTTGGTTGTATGGATGTTTTGACTTTAGGAGTGCCTCCAACTTCTTGCAGTGTCTCTGTGTGCCACTCTGCCCCATTCCTGCAGCTCCCGTATTTGGCCTATGCCTCTTTATTATCTCTGTATATCCTTCGCTTCGCCTACATCCTCTTTCAGTGCCCCTTCACACATCTTCAGCCCGTCTGTGAGCAGCCACCTACTAAAGGCCACCTGTGTGATGCCCAGCTTCGTCCCTGAAGCCCTTTTGGAAGTCCTCCTATGCACCACCGCTCTCTACCCCACTCTCCTGCAACCGCTCAGTTTGCCCATTGCCTACCACAACCCCAGCATGCTGCCCTGAGCATCCCTGGCTCCCCTGTGTCTGCTCCACTGCAGCCTCTCTCTGTAACACCTTACCTCACAACTGAAGCTTTTCTATGTACCCCTTAACCTCATGCAATGAATATTTGTGGCCTTTGCCTCCACAATATCACGACCCTGTGACCAGTTCTCCTGCAGTTCCTCTGTGCTGTCTTGCCATTCTACAAGCTCATTGTACTGCTCACACCACTCCAGGAACACCTCATGGAGTCCCATTGAATGCCGACAGGCTCTCTTCTTACCACCCTGCCTTGCCACAACAGCTCATCTATAAGTACCTACGTCGTCTCCCACCCCTCAATGAAGTTCCACATCTCCTATATTCCCCACTCCACTCTTATTAAGCCCCTGTGTGCTGCCTTGCACTGTCCTCGCAGTCTCTATGCTTCCAGCTTGAAGAATTATCACAATCAATCTGTCTGACTTCCTAAGTACAAAATGTACGCCAAAGCTAATGGCCTTGCCATACCTTTTTAAAAAAAAATCGTTTGTGATATTCGCAAATATTGGGATACATTTCCGTGAACATTTTGTAGAGTAGTTTCTTAATACTTCCCTAACCCCTGAGCCTAATATATAAATATATTATTTTTTTATCTCTGTTGTGATGTTTGTGAAAATTAGGAGAGATTTAATAACAAACATTGTGTGGTGTGTTACCATAAACACCCACTAAAAGAGCCTCATTGTAGGCCTGTACCCCTCTGCCTTGCCTTTGGGAGAGCGGGTTGATTAATAAATGCTACCTCCACCTTGCCCGGAGTTGGAGACATTGTGTTCCCCCAGCCTTCATCGGGGTGACTTGAAAATTAAGTACATTCACCTTGCCCTAGGGTGGGAAAGTGTGTATTCCCTTGCCTTCGCCCCACCTTGTCTAAGAAAGGTGGCTCAATAAAATTAAAATGTTAAATCAGGAAGCTGCTGATTTGCTAATCAGTGGACTGCAGAATATTGTGGGACTCAGAGTAGGCTCCAACTGTTTCACCCTGTTCGCATCTTTAGAAAGTTTTACATGGGATGTGTTAAAGATAGCCGTTGAATATATTTATGAGTTTTGGTAAGATTATATGATGTTGAGAAAACAGTGTTGGAAGTACACTGATTATGTAATATTGGTTTGTGTATGTTTTGTATTGTGCTGGTCTTTGATGGAGGTCATGTGTGTGTGTATATGATAGAGACTAGGTGGGCATTTAATGGGGGGAGTGATCCATGGATATTGCTGTGTTTGAATATGCTGATTACGTTGTTAGTATAGTACTGCATGGATTTGCTAGCAATTGAATACTTTCAAGTTTGTCTTTTCCCCAAATATGACTCTATAACTACTTCCAAACACCACAGAACATATTCAACTAAAACATGTTTGTAAGAGGTACAGAAATATTGTGAATGTTGCATTCTAATAAATGACTATAGTAGAAATGTGAAAGAAACATTTGGGTTCCAGATTTCTTTTCACTATTATGATGCCTGGCAGGGGTGGACCATGATAGTCTACTTTTGAAGTTGTTCAGTGTATGTTTCTCCAATGGTTTACTACCTGTATTCACAGGAGTACCTTTATTTTTCTTTTTTGTTTCACAGCGATAGTTCGTTAAAAAGTACTTTAATTTTTACTTTTAAGAGGTAAAGATTTTTGTTTTTTTAGTAGCAGGGGTATGTATGTTTCATATTCCAGACTTGTCTTGATTTGTAGGTTAGAAAATTGTTATTTAACTCTTACCACAATGTATCTCTCATGACACTTGCAGTATAATGCCCAGAAGCAGAGTTTTCCGTCACAATCATTTAGGAATTAATGTTTTATTTAGAACTGAAAATAGATAACTCGTTCGATGTTTCATATGCTCTACACAAACATATTTGCTATCTATTGCATGTTTCTTTTCCAGCTGTAGTTTGCATTAATGAATCTGTTATCAAATATGTGCTCTTGTTCCAAACACCGGAATAAAACAATAAAAAGTTATTGTACACCTTCTTTGTGTTTTTTCTAAATTTACATTTTTGAAAGCCCACCTGCTTACTTTTCAGTGACGGAGATGCAATTGTTGTTTTAAAATCTCTTTAGTATGTCTGAGCTCCACAAAGTACTTTATTTTTATTGCTTCTCCCACATCAACAATTTCGAATATTAGTGTTAAAGGACAATTTCAACAGAATTTAGGGTGTTGTTTTGTACATGTATGCTATTTTCTATGCATTTCATTGGTTACTGTTTTACCTTATTTGGGCGATCCAAACGAGGTTATACTGGTGTATGAAACTATCAATAAAGAGCAAAAAGAAAGGCAACTGTTTACCCATGTTACAATCAAAATATAGTTATTGCAGTACTGGGATATTGTAGCGCTGGTCAACATGATGTGGATCCCGGAAAATATTATTAATTCCTTGGTTCCTTTCTCAATTACTATCTATACAATCATTAGGAATTACTTGGGAACATTCACCAAGATACAGGTAATATGATGGCAGGCTTCTGATTGTTTGCATTCAAAAGTTGTTCACCTGCAAAACATGTATCTCAAGTTGTCTCCTCACTCAGACGTAAAAGTGACCCCAGGTGAACAGGTTCATATCTAGATGGACGGATATTGGGATTAGAGAAATTACACGTAGAATCTTTTCTGTTGCCAGCACCCAGTCTCCAGCTAGCACACACAATTTGCACAGTTATTTGTAATCTTAAAGTGAATAACTCTAATGACTTGTGCACCAGAGATGACTTTGATCACCTCTCAACTGGTACATTTTACAAATATTTGGTTCTTTCACAGGTATACACTATTTGGGAATACTGGCACTCATTTAAAGAAAGAAATATAAAGGTGTCTGTAAAGATCACTGATATCCAGTTGTGGGTAAATCCAAAGAATATTTATTTCGGAAGATCCTTTACACCTCAGCCTGCCAACTCAGCTGTAGTCCATCCAACTGCTTTCCCTTGAATACTGAAGGACTGGGTTCTGCTAAGACCCAGCGGTGCCAGGGATAACACCTAAAACCTTCGTGGGTAACCTGTTCCGGCGTACAAATGACAGAGACACGGGACACTTCCTTCGGCGTCAAAGATTCGAGGTTTATTACTGCAGGGAACACAGAAGTCACAAGAAGTACAACATGTGTAGGTTCGAGGAGTCTGATTCAAATTGTATCTGTGGATCGCTCTTCTTATACAGTTTTCCAGCATAGGATAACATGGTGCACAAAGGTTTACAACTTGGTTCCCATCGTAAAAGTCATAAGGGGTCGCTTTCATGTATTCAAGGCCCGGAACATAATCACAGTAACATTTGGCAGTTCCCAACTGTAAAAGCACATCTTCCCGCCATAAGTACATTCCAATCAGTAGTAAACGAATCGAGGAAGAGACAAAAACAGGTGCAGAGGAAGATGAGAACAGTGAGCAGATCGAAAAGGGTGTAAAAGGGGTGGTACCAGGAAACACGAGTTGCAGGCATCAAAGGGGACGTGCTTAATGAATCTACAACTAAGACAATAGAGCGGCACGGCAAGATGAGCCTCGAGCGGGGCCATCTGCCTTACAGTGCCATCCCCCTCATCATAAAGACACCTCCAAAGGAAACGTGTCTTCCGCAAGAGCTTGGGAATCCCAGGGTCGCGAAGCGGACAGCGTCCGTTCGCTGGCTACTTGAGGGCAAGAAACAAAATGGATGCCGTATCTAAGATGGAACCCGTGGGTTCAGATGAAGAAACCGACGAAACAAACGAACGGTTCAGGTTAGCACAGCGTAAACGCGTACACCCACTAAACTCGTCATTTGCGGTTCATAGATACCAGACTCGACCATATTCGTGCGAGTCAAAAACACCACTTACAATTGTCACGGAACCTCAGACGCTCCTTTTGCCCTCATGTAGGCAAGCACTATTCGGAATCATAATCGATCTCGACATTCATCAGACCATCCAGATGCTGCTGTAGCATAATTCTATCCATCAATGCTTCCTTGGTAACAGGCGGCTGCCTTATACACGTCGTAGCACAGAGGCCACATAAAGCAGGACCACACTGCACACAAAGACAACACGTGAACAGGAATGCTACAACAACCCCGATGATCATCAGAATCTTCCAACCCCAAGTCGACATCAGGCCCCAAAACCACCCGAGTAGCGTCCAATCCCCTACGTCCACGTGTATGGACTCGGAGATCTTATGCAACTTCGAGATGGCTTGATAGACAGTCAGAGCGTTGTCTGGAATGAATACACAACAACTCGAATGGATCACTCTACATACTCCACCTCGATCTGCTAAGACAACGTCTAAAACCATACGATTTTGTAACGTCATCAACCTTTCCGCCTGAAGCTCTGCTGTAATGTTGCCAAGGGCACTGGCAGTGATATTAGCTGTCGATTCCACCACTCGAGTCAATTGTCTCAGGTTCCTACTATTGATCATAGGACCCCAAAACAGAAAGAAACCCTTGAAAAAGTCTCCTGCCTCTTGACCGGCAGTGTCCTCTTCGCTAATCACGCCCCTCACAACTCTGGTCTTGTGGTAATCGGAGGCGACTGTAAAAGTCGGTGGCAACAAGTTTGCAATATAACAGGTGCCCGCAAAGTCAAGGGGCAACCACGTATATGCACGGTCATAACAGACAAAATACGTACCCTTGGCAGTCAGGAGAACAGGGGAAGAGAGCATTGGTAAGACATACATCTCAGAGCAAACACTCTCTCCAAGGTGAGCCCTCTGATTTCGACCACGGCCTTTTAGACAGAAATTACCAAGGTGGGGTACGACCCATATTGGAGACGAGCTCCTAAGCTGTCTCTCGCCCACGAGCGCACTATACTCAGCCTCACTAAGATCCCTATAGGCTCGCACCTCTTCCTCTGGGATAAGCGACGGCTCATAGATATCCCTATCTAAATCTGCAATCGCTATTGCCAAAGACTTATGGTACGGACCAGGACCAAAGTGTGGAGGACGTGGCTCTCGATTGGGGTAAGAATCTAGTGCACTTCGAAACATTGTTTGCAATGCTCGAGCGGAACCCTGGGAACTATAAGAGAGGACCAAGTAAGGAATTCCCTTATCGGTGGTATGTGGCATTAACCCGCACACCCAACAATTGGTAGTGTTCACCACTAACTGATGCTGATGAAGGAGCTGAATGAAAGAATTGTTCATGAATTCCGCACGTCTAACCTGCTCGTGTTGGGGTAAGATGTGGAAGGAATGGGGAGAAACAGTTGTAGTAAATTTAGGTTCAGGAGGAGGGGTAGGTGAGGCAGAAGGCAACAATGACTGTATCATGTAATACACCCCACCCACCAATAACGAAGAAACAGTTAAGAATAGAAGGAACACCTGAAACATGAAGCATTTTGTATGTGCGATTCTACGCAACTCGAATCTTCTAGTCTGAGCCTTTTCCATGTCCATCAGCTTCGAGAAAGCCATCCTCTAAAACCGTCCGCTACGTTTTTGACGCACTTCGTTCTGTGTAGCAATAGTCAATCCCCAGGAGTTCCTAGGAATCGACGGTCTCTGACCTAGTGTCAAGACCTACTAACCAGAAGGAAGTACCCGCGCGGCCTTACGGTCCACCCGGATGTAAGGTATCTTTAATCAACAATATGTACAAAATCTGCTAGCTGTGGAAGCAAAACACATATGTGGAAAAGACTCAGATTTACAAAAATCACAATTATATATAGGTGTGTTCAACTGGTCAGTGATAATGGGGTAACGTAGATGTCCAGGGGAGAGAGCAAATATTCAAATTTTATTAGTCTTTAGGGTTGGAGCGGAGAAAATATCGGCTTCTCCCAGGACGTGTCTGCTCGTCAAACAATTGGTCCAATGATAAGACAGAGTTCTGTTGATCAGTCAATTGTTCAGATCTTGAGTTTTGTGATGACAAATGTTCAACAGTATCGTTCTGCTGCACTGAGGTGTCTCCGACAGGCTGAGCGTCGCTAAAAGGGACAAAGTTCAGAGCAGCTTCGGTCTCAGACGATGCAATGCCCTTCTTCACCCACGAGTCTGCTGGTAAAGGTATAGGTACCTTTTTAGTATGGGTGGCATGCACCCAGTTTTTGCGTCCTTCCAAACGAACAGCAGTCCTCGTGGCAAGAAGAACTTGGTGGGGTCCAGTAAACCGAGGCTCAAGGTTGTGCTTCCGGCTGAAGTTTCTCGTCACCACCCAGTCTCCAGGCTGGAGCTGGTGGCCTGGACCCTCCGTCTGCGTCGGCAGTGCTTCAAAGACCTGTTGGTGAATTAACCTCAGTTTAGCAGTCAGATCATGAAGATAATCGATCAACATTGGGTACTCAAGATCAGAAAACACACCGGGTCTAGGGACCCCCCAAACATTTGCAGGGCGGCCGAACACAATCTCATAGGGGCTGAGCCCTACTCGGGAGTGTACAGTCGCCCTAGTTGACAGAAGAGCTAAGGGCAAAGCGTCAGGCCACGAAAGACCAGTCGTAGCCTGAACCTTCGCTAACTTCAGTTTGAGGGTGCCATTGTACCCTTCAGCCAAACCTGCTGACTGAGGATGATTGACGCTATGGAATTTTTGTGTAATTCCAAGGCCCTTACACACATTCTTCATCACACTCCCCACAAACTCACTTCCGTTATCAGACCATACAATTCGTGGCATTCCATACCGAGGAAAGTATTCCTTCAGTAGGATTTTTGCAGTGGACAGAGCAGTGTTGTCTTTGAGAGGGTAGGCTTCGATCCATCGGGAGAATGCGCAAACCACCACTAAAACGTACTTCAGGTTATTGCATCGCTCCATATGGATGAAGTCTAGCTGAATCACCTCAAAGGGACATGAAGGGGGAGCAAAATGGCCAGGGGGTATAGGAGTTCCCTTACCAGGATTGTACAGCATGCATATCATACAATTCTTAACCAATCTCTCAGCACACTTAGTAATACCATCATTCTTTCACACAGGGGACAACAACTTGCAGATACCTTTCGCACTAATATGTGCCAAGCCGTGTGCCATCGTCACAACAGCCAGCACATACGCATCCGGCAACATCCACCTCTTATGTTCCGACAAATCAATCCTGCAGCCATTCGCATCCAACTTTCCCGTACTCTCTTTCCACTTCGTCTTTTCAGTCTCAGTGGCCTCATTCTGAATCGCTTTCACACTCTCGATAGTGTCCTCACACATACCAGTTTCTGCAGGCCACCTTACCGAACTCGTCACATACATTTTAGTGCTAAGGTTCCGGGCAGTCTCCTTAGCAATCTCATCCGCAAACGCATTGCCACGACCAACATCATCCGTCACCTTACGATGTGCACTACATTTAATAATCGCCACCTGCTTAGGCAATGTAAGTGCATCCAAAAGATCATTCTCGAGCTGTCCGTGCTGAATCTTCGTACCATGCGATGTCATGAAGCCTCTCTCTCGCCACAATCGTCCAAAGCTATGTGCAACACCAAACGCGTATTGACTATCAGTAAACACATTCACCCGCTTCCCTTTCGACAACACGCACGCTCTAGTCAAGGCAATCAGCTCTGCCGCTTGTGCAGAATTCTGATTCAATCTCGCAGTCTCCACAACCGTACTCAACGTTACCACAGCATACGCAGTCGTCACATCACCATTCGACAACTTAAAACACGACCCATCCACATACAGAGTCCCATCGGGATCTTCCAGTGGAGTATTTTTCAAATCAACACGACCTTTTGTTTCCTCCTCAGTACGTAAGTAGCAGTCGTGAGGCGCTACTTCGTCTGACTCCATACTGATCGGCAACAACGTTGCCGGGTTCAGGACATTACAGCGCTTTATCTGAATGTGACTTGCCAAAAGCGTCAACTCGTACCCAGACAACCTTGCACTCGTCAGATGTTGGGTTTTCGTACGATTCAAGAGAGTGTCAACTGCATGCGGAACCATCACCGTAAGCATATTATCCATGACCAATCCTGCAGATTGTCGGATGGACACCGCAGCTGCCGCTGTTGCTCTCAAACAACTCGGCAATGCTCTAGCTACTGGGTCCAAGGTCGAGGAAAAATATGCACATGGACGTTGCTTACCACCGAATTGTTGCGTCAAAACACTCAACGCACAACCTTCCCTCTCGTGAACGTATAGTGTAAACGGCTTACTGTAGTCAGGGGTACCTAACACAGGGGCCGAACACAACGCGTCACGCAGTTCAGAAAAACTTTTCTGACATTCTTCCGTCCATGGTAAAGGAGTTGGAACATCCTTGCACGTAAGAGCTACCAATGGTTTCGCTAGCAATGAAAAATTTGGAATCCATTGCCTGCAGTATGACGTGATACCTAAAAAGGCACGCACATCTCTCTGAGTTGTTGGCACAGTCATTCGAGCAATCGCTGCAATTCTCTCTGGGGTCAACCTTCTTCCCTCCTTTGACAATAAGTGGCCTAGGTAGGTTACTTCTTGACAACAATATTGCAGTTTAGAAGGTGACACCTTGTGATGTAAGTCACAAAGATGCTGCAACAACGACACCGTAGCAATTCTGCAAATGTCCTGAGTATCCGCAGCCACCAATAAGTCATCGACATATTGGATCAAGGCCGCACCGGCCGGCAACACAAACGCATTAAGTTTACTCTTCAAGGCTTGACTGTATATTGATGGACTCTCACAGTAGCCCTGAGGAGCACGTTTGAACCTAAAGCTGCGACCACCAAGAGAGAAACCGAAAAGGTCTCTACTCTCCTCAGCAATCAGAATGCTGAAGAACGCATTCTTCAGATCGATCACTGAGAACCACGATGCAGATGCTGGAATCAGAGTCAGTAGAGCCGTAATGTCAGGCACCACAGGGAACTGAGGAATCACAATTTTATTCACCTCCCGTAAATCAATAACAAAACGATAAACAGGAGGCTTAGATGGATCAGTGCGCTTCAGAATGGGTAGCACAGGACTATTGCACACGTTTCCCCGAGTCTCCTCAATAACGTCTTTCTCGATCAAATCGTAGATGATTGCTAACAGCGCTCGTTCACCATCAAGGGAGATACGATACTGGGGAATACGTGGCAAACGCACATTAGATTTCAAGTGAACAACATAAGGGGAGATATCAAGCAGGCCCACGTCATTGGGACCTGTCGCCCACAAAGATGCAGGAAGAGAACTCAATTCCGGTGGAAGCTTGTCGAGGGACAAGTACATAGGAGAGATAACTTTCTCACCCAATGTAAGCTTTACCCCCGCAGGAGAGCAATACAAAGTTGCATACAGACGTTTCAGCAAATCCAGGCCTAAAAGATTCTCACCACAACCAGTAGTCAAAATCAAGGGAGCTTTCAGCTCACGAGGCCCAATTGTAAGGGGCAAAGGGCACGAAACCGGATTGCTAACAGGGGCGCCAGAGAATCCAACGGAAACATTTGTTAAGCCAGACAAAGGTGCGCCAGGGAGTTTTGAATGCATGATGGAACTTTTCGCTGCACCAGTGTCCAACAGAAAAGGCTCAACGACGCCCGAGGTGGCAACTGCGACGTAAGGCCCTCTCTGATCGACCGGAACTGATACTACTCCCTCTCTTTGTCTATGGCTGTCCTAGTAATTACCGTCGTCAGTGTTGTGATCGACGTAATAATCGTCTACATTGTACTGAGCAGATCTGTTTTGCGATGACCCACGCTGATCAAAACAATTGTTAGAATCAGAAGAATTATTGGAACGATCAGTTTGAACACCACGACCTCTACCACGTGATGCTTGTTGGGGGCCGCTACGACCTCCTCTAGATGAATTACCACTGTTTCGATCACGCAAGACTGGACAATCGAATTTCAGATGACCCTCGTTCCTACAATAGGCACACTGATTGTACCCCAATGAAGATCTCTCCGAAGAGGAGTCATTTCGTGATTGCGACCTATTCGACTGAGACTGCGATCGATTCCGTTGTTGCGAATCATTTTGATTCGAACGTGGAGGATACGCTTGCTGCAACAACACTTTCGTTTTGAGCTCTTTCGTCTTCTTATCGGCACGATCATTTTCCTCTTTCTCTCTATTCTCATAATATTGGGCCGTAGCCAATATTTGAGCAGAAGTAGAAACAGCCCACGCACTCTCAGAATTTCTTAATTTGTTGCTTAAGTCCGGCAACAAATTAGACACAAATTTGTCCACGAACAACCTCTGACCTCCCTCAGTGCCCATATCCTGACCACTATGATCGATGAATGCCTCCTCAAATCTCGTAAAGAAATCAGAGACACTCTCGTCCTTCTTCTGTTTGCAAGCCGACAACTTGTCCCAATTCACCTTCATAGCTGGCATAAGCGTCTTCATGAGGGTAATAATTCTCTGAGGAAGATCCGTAATTAACTGTTCGGGCTTAGCCCCACCAATTTGTCGTGTATCCGTCGCTATAAGAGCAGGCCAATCACCACCCAACTCTGCTACATGATTTTCTTGACGAATTTTCGCCCAAACCGGTTGCGGAACTACGTTACCAAACAACATATCGATGTCAGCAAGATTCATTACCGTAGCATCCACAAGCTGTGACAATTCTTTATAGTACCCTGCAGGATTTTTGCGAGGGTCAGGCAAAGATTGCTTTACCTGCAAAACTTCTGATCGCTTCCACAGGAGATGTATCCACACTCTCTGGAAGAATGGTAAGATCGGAGGGTTAGCACCAGGGTTACCCGGCATCCACACTGGTGGAACCTCACGCATGGGATACTGACCAGGCGCTGCTGGCGGTCCCTCAATATCTTCTACAAACAATGCTCGAGGCATTATAGAAGGGCGGAAAGATAGCAACTGCTCGACAGCACGTCGAACATTGCTACCCACTATCATTCCGCTTGCAAACTGAAGCTGAAGATTAGTTAGAGCAGTCAATGCATCGTCAGACGCATCAACCGATATTTGGTCACGCAAAACCTTGCACATCTCCTCAAACACGAACCTCTGTGTTGGTATATTGAACTGAGAGAACGTGTCAACCACCACACGTGGAGGATTCCTAAGGGGATATTTCATCCAAGCCATCGCCATATTGTATAGACAGTCACGTTCCCGACTACCGGGAAGCTGACTTCGTCTTTGGGGACCGTCGGAACCAGCAGACTCAAGAATTGGTCCAAGAGAATTGAAGAAGTTGGCAGCAACAGAAGGGACACGACGTCCGGTAGACGGGGTATTAGGGTAACACAACGGGGTAACAAGAGAAGTATCAGAAACAGAGGGAACAGCAGGAGAAACCAGAACAGTAGAGGCAGCGGGAGCAGGAGTATGAGGAAGTACAAGCGGAGGAGCAGTAGGGACAGAAGCAGGCAGAGGAGCAGGAACAGTAGGAGGTACAGGAACAGGAGCAGGTTGAGGAACAGGAACAGGGGGAACCACAGGAACTGTGGTACCCTGTACATACGGAGGTGGTGACTTCATAAGATAGGACATTAAGGGGTCCCCTGTAACTTCCTCCTTCTTATTCGTATCCGTCGGTAAAGCGGGGTAGCATTTATCTATAGACATGCGCTGCAATCTATCGAAAACTTCCTTTTCCTTTTCCTCCTTATCTCGCTGGAACTGCTCTGCGTTTCTTACCGTAGTAACAATACCTTCTCTCTTATTACGTTTGATCTGTTTGATTTCTCTCTGCTTGGCTTCTTTGCGCCACAACCGAAAGGAATCAAACATGGCCGGCCTTGCTTTTCTTTGGAACAATTTAGCTTCAAGATTATCTAAAATCGGAGTATCAAAACTACCATGAGGTGGCCAACTAAGGACACCGCCTTTCTTAGTGTATCGAACCCAACACTCATTGAAGGTAATCGGACCTAAGCCGTGTCGGCTGTACAACTCATAAGTTGGAGTTCCAATCGGAGGTATCGGGCACGAGTCCTCCAATCGGGAATCCGCCCTACAACTTCTAAAGCAACTGAACAAAGTACTACGGCCAGGCATCGTGCACACTAACCGAGTTTCACAAACGTCAAGGGTTATAGGATCACAATATCCCTACAAAGAGCAAAACCCTCGGTTTTTGGCGACTGCAGACGTCAAATATCACAACAAAGAACAAAGTACCAAGAACCACAAATGCAATGGAACCATGCAACAACTAAGCACCCACAACAAAGGACTCTGGGAGCGACCCACAAATACTTAACTCAAAGATCAATGGCGTCACCAGGAAGGCCCGTCTATCGTCTCGCTGTACCAAGGTCTACGCCAGGCGCCAAAACAGGTCTACAGTCAGGGCAGCAGTCCGTCGCAGCCGTCAGGAGGCAGGGATCTTCGCGGGAAAAGTCGTCGGGCCACTTGTTTCGACAACAGGATCGATGAAGCGGGGTGCACCTTCCCTCGGAGATTTCACACGAAGTTCCTCACGACCGGTACCACTGATGCAGCCCAACGTTGGGCGCCAACTGAAGGACTGGGTTCTGCTAAGACCCAGCGGTGCCAGGGATAACACCTAAAACCTTCGTGGGTAACCTGTTCCGGCGTACAAATGACAGAGACACGGGACACTTCCTTCGGCGTCAAAGATTCGAGGTTTATTACTGCAGGGAACACAGAAGTCACAAGAAGTACAACATGTGTAGGTTCGAGGAGTCTGATTCAAATTGTATCTGTGGATCGCTCTTCTTATACAGTTTTCCAGCATAGGATAACATGGTGCACAAAGGTTTACAACTTGGTTCCCATCGTAAAAGTCATAAGGGGTCGCTTTCATGTATTCAAGGCCCGGAACATAATCACAGTAACATTTGGCAGTTCCCAACTGTAAAAGCACATCTTCCCACCATAAGTACATTCCAATCAGTAGTAAACGAATCGAGGAAGAGACAAAAACAGGTGCAGAGGAAGATGAGAACAGTGAGCAGATCGAAAAGGGTGTAAAAGGGGTGGTACCAGGAAACACGAGTTGCAGGCATCAAAGGGGACGTGCTTAATGAATGTACAACTAAGACAATAGAGCAGCACGGCAAGATGAGCCTCAAGCGGGGCCATCTGCCTTACAGTGCCATCCCCCTCATCATAAAGACACCTCCAAAGGAAACATGTCTTCCGCAAGAGCTTGGGAATCCCAGGGTCGCGAAGCGGACAGCGTCCGTTCGCTGGCTACTTGAGGGCAAGAAACAAAATGGATGCCGTATCTAAGATGGAACCCGTGGGTTCAGATGAAGAAACCCACGAAACAAACGAACGGTTCAGGTTAGCACAGCGTAAACGCGTACACCCACTAAACTCGTCATTTGCGGTTCATAGATACCAGACTCGACCATATTCGTGCGAGTCAAAAACACCACTTACAATTGTCACGGAACCTCAATACAAACATTCTCAAGAAGCAGTCTTCAGAACAACACTATGTCACTTAGAAAATTATAAGTGCAGCATTCCACATGAATACTTACAATGGCTTACAAGTACAAAATACAGCATTTGCACCTGTGGGGGGCTTGAACCCCCCCAAATGCCCCTAGGACCGCCACCTCCCCAGAACTCTAAATATGTAAATTGGGGGGTCTGTGACGGACCGACCAGCCCCAGGGACCACCACCCCCCTGGAGCTTTGAAGAAGGTGGGAGGGGGGCCACGCTGCCCCCCTCCTGGAGCCCTTGAGGGCCCTGGGGACCGCCACCCCCCAGGGCCGGCTCCTGCAGTGTCCCAGGGTACCCACCCCCGGGACACTGCTGTTTGTAATGACAGGGCAGGAGCCTAGCAGCTCCCACCCTGTCATTGAAAACTGCTTTACTATATGGAAGAGAGAGCAGGAAACCTGCTCTCTCTTCTAATTAGCAAAGCAGATTGCTTTTCCACAGGGGGCGCACCATGTTAGCTGTTCCCCATGTGGAAAAGCAATGCCGGCTCCCGCAGGACGCGGGGAGCAAGCGGGACTGTGGAGGGATTGGGGACCCCCTCACGGTCCCCAATGGAGAGGGCCAGCCCCGGGGGATGGGGTCCCCGGGGCTACAAGTGGCCTGGGAGGGGGGCCAGGCGCCCCCCTGCCCATACTAATTTTTTCAAAAAAAGTAAAAATAAAAAAAGGCCAGTCCCTGTGGGATGGCGTCCCCGGGGCCATAAGTGGCCCGGGAGGCGGGGCCACAAGGCCCTCCTCCCCAATAGCTGTTAACAAAATAAAATAAAAAGGCCATGCCCCGGGAGATGGGTCCCCGGGGTGATTAAGGCCTCGGGAGGGGGGCCATGCGGATGGGGTCCCCAGGGCCCAAAAAGTTGAAAAAGAAGGGGGGCTACACAGCCCCCCTTCTTAAAAAAATAACATTAAAAAAAGACCAGCATCGCGCAGAAGGCCACGCCCCCTCCTTTCATCACTCTGCAACGCGCGTTTGTAGAGCGTGAACGAATTACCCTTGAACACTGGGGGTCCCTGGGGGCCAACTAGCCCACCAGGAACCTCCAGGATGCACCAGGGGGCTGCGTTGCAGAGAGGTGTTCTGAGGCCACGCCCCTTTTTACACCTCTCTGCAACGCAGCTCTGTGGCGCTTACTGGAGGTAGCTGGTGGGTTAGTTGCACCCCAGGGACCCTCAGTACTCAAGGGGAGTTAGTTACCCAACTTAAAACGTGCCATGGGGCACGTTTGCACAGTAGTGAAGGAAGGGGGCGGGGCCTGAGATCACATGTGTGCAAACACACCCTGTGGTGCGGTTTAAGATGCTGGAATTGATTCCTTGTCAATCCTGAGGGTCCCTGTGGGCCAAGTAGCCCACCAGGTACCTCCAGTAAGCGTCACGGAGCTGCATTGTAGAGTGTTTTAAAAAGGGGCGTGGCCTCTGAACACCTGTCTGCAACGCAGCTCTCTGGCGCATACTGGAGGTGCCTGGTGGACAAGTTGGCCCCCAGGGACCCACAGGATTGAGGAAGAATTAGTTCTCTAACTTAAAACGCACCACAGGGCATGTTTGCAGACATGTCACCTCAGACCACACCCCTTTCCTTCACCACTGTGCAAACACACCCGTGGCGCGTTGTAAGTTGGGGAATTAATTCTCTTTCAATACTGAGGGTCCCTGAGGGCCAAATAGCCCAACAGGTATCTCCAGTAAGCATTAGGGAGCTGTGATGCAGACAGGTGTTCAGAGGCCATGCCCCTTTTTACACCCCTCTGCAACGCAGCTCTGTGGCGCTTATTGGAGGTACCTAGTGGGCTAGTTTGACCTTGGGGACCCTTAGGATTGAAGGGGACTTAATCTCCCAACTTAGAACGACCACAGGGCATGTTTACACAGTGGTGAAGGGAGAGGATGGGGCATGACGTGATGTCTGAAAACACGCCCTGTGGCGCATTTTAAGTTGGGGAAAAAATTCCACTTCAAACCTGAGGACCCTGTGGGCTAAGTAGCCCACCAGCTGCTTCAAGGAAGCGCCACTGCGCTGCATTGCAGAGAGGTGGTGCAGGCGCTTACTGGATGTACTATGAATTCTGATTTGCTCACCTGTTATCAGGAGAGACCTCAGTGCTGCATCTTTGAGCCCAGTACTGTTCCTGAAAAGTAATTCTAACCATATTTACCAGTAACTTGAATTTCCTTCCATAGGCTAACGTTGACTGGTTTCACTTGGAAATTCTTCTAAGTGTGGAGTTTTGGAACTTTAAAATATTCACCTAAAACCATCGGAACAACAAATTCCGATTTACTCACCTGTTATCAGTAGAGAACCCAGTGCTGCATCTTTTAGCCCAGCACTGATCCTGAAAAGTAATTCTAACCGTACTTACCAGTAACTTGTATTTACTTCCATAGAAATCCATTGTCTGGTTTTCACCAGAAAAGTTCTAAGTGTCTATTTTCACAAACTACAAATATTCCTTAAAAATCGCCTGTATGACTTAAATGCATTCTTTCAACTGTTTACAGGAGATGCACCAGTGCTGGATCCAGGATCCACCACTGAGTAAGCAAAAGTAATGATAACACTATTTACCTGCTAAGTGAATTTACTTCCATAAGGTAACATTGACTGGTTTCACTTGGAAATTAAAGTGTGGAGTTTTGGAACTTTAAAATATTCCTAAAAAATCAGCAGAACTACGAATTCCGATTTACTCACCTGTTATCAGGAGAGAACTCAGTGCTGCATCTTTGAGCCCAATACTAATCCTAAAAAGTAATTCTAACCATACTTACCAGTAACTTGAATTTCCTTCCATAGGATATCATTTCCTGCTTTTTGCTGAAAAAGTTTCAAAGTGTTGATTTTTGAAACTTATAAATATTCCTCTGAAATCAGCCGAACTACAAATTCCGATTTACTCACCTGTTATCAGGAGAGACCTCAGTGCTGCTTCTTTGAGCCGAATACTGATCCTGAAAAGTAATTCTAACCATACTTACCAGTAACTTGAATTTCCTTCTATAGGCTAACATTGACTGGTTTCACTTGGAAAGTGTGGAGTTTTGGAACTTTAAAATAATCACCCAAAATCATTCGAACAACGAATTCCGATTTACTCACCTGTTATCAGGAGAGAAACCAGTGCTGTATCTTTTAGCCCAGCACTGACCCTGAAAAGTAATTCTAACGGTACTTACCAATAACTTGTATTTCCTTCCGTAGGAATCCATTGTCTGGTTTTCCCCAGACAAGTTTCTGTCTATTTTCATAAACTACAAATATTCCTTAAAAATCGCTTGTATGACTTAAACGCATTCTTTCAACTGTTTACAGGAGAAGCACCAGTGCTGGATCCAGGATCCACCACTGAGTAAGAAAAAGTAACGATAACACTACTTACCTGCTAAGCGAATTTCCTCCCATAGGATTAAATTGGTCATTCTATGTGAAAACATTTCAAAGTGTCAACTTTTAAAATACAATAATATTTCTTAAAAATCACTACTGTAGCCAAAACGCTTTTACTCAATTGTTTACAGGAGATGTCCCCAGACTGAATCTAGGATCCAGTCCTGTGGTTAGAAAAGTAATCCATAAAGTAACTAATTACATTGAACTAGAAATTCACATTGAGCTCAATGTTGCATTGTGTTTGAAATTGTGTTGCCCATTGCAACAACTGTAACTACTGTACTTAAAAGTCTATTGACCTATTTGTAAAGTATTTAGACTAAAGTAATTCATTCTGAGAAAGTATATTTTATTGTAATGTAATGTATAATGTAATTAAAAAAATATCTAAAAATAAATAATTTAAAAAATGTAGGAAATCAGTATCAAAAAATAAATATAACAATTAGTACATTTAAACATTGTCATTTACAAAACCTTTGAAATTCACAGAAAAAAAACCATAGGTTTCAGGGGTGTTATAGTTAGGAATTAGCATTTAAAAAAAATTAGAAATTCACTGAAAAAAAACATAGGTTTCAGGGGTGTTATAGTTAACTGGGCATTTCACTCGTACAAAACCATTGATATTCCTCTGTTATAGTTAGTTCTACTAACTATAAACTTGCTCGCCTGCAATCCACTGCTGATGATGTCACATATTACATCATTCATGATATGGTCAGTGACATCACTGATGACATCTCAAATGACATCACTGATGACATCACTGATGACATCATCCACGTGACAATCTAATACACCTCATCATACACTAGTATAACCTTTCAACACTCATTATAAAATATGGAGTACCATATTTGAAACCATTGACACATTAAGACAAGTTTCTACAAACCCATTCAGTGATTCCTACATCTAAACACACATCTAAACACTTACCTATAGATTCACTCATACATGCTAACAAAGATCAATAGAACATTATTAAATATACTTATACACCTACATAGACATTACACACCAGCACACGTCCTATTCACTTATGCAGTCATCCTATTCACTTGTGCAATTGATCATACATTTACTAAGCTACACACTTATGCAAACACCACTTTATTTATTCATATAGATAGTAACTCATACTTAGTGTGTTATAAAATCACTATTAAAAGTATACAGTTTTCGATACAGTCACTCATACAATCACTGAGTCTTAAGTATACTTATTTATAAACAACAACTGTCACCAACACCGACTTTTATATTTCTACTTTGTTGGACATGTATCATTGAGAAATATATATTTACTCATCACCACACTCATAATGAGATTCACTCACCCAAACAAGTGTTTCCACGTGCAGTCTTAACCTCATATACCTACTAAATCAACTATTTACACATCTTTGGACATTCACACACCTCCCACCCAACCAAACACACATTCACTATCCTATACAAATACTCACTTAACTAATTATTACTAATATAAACTTTCACATAGCTAGTAACCAGCTTATGTAGTAGTTTACACAACAAGAGATACAGTGAAACAGATATTCACACAGTTTAATCACTATTCCATATATTTAGTGAGACACTTTAAATTAGTTACTTAGACAGTCAATCACAGTGCTACTAAATCCTCCATCCAGACACTTATACATCCACTCATTCTTCAATGCAGATTGCTATATACATAATACATATAAATATCGAACCAAACCACATTCACTGGGTTATGTCATCAGTGATGTCATTTGAGATGTCATCAGTGATGTCACTGCCCATGTCGTGAATGATGTAATATGTGACATCATCAGCAGTGGATTGCGGGCGCGTGAGTTATAGTTAGTAGAACTAACTATAACAGAGGAATTTCAATGGTTTCGTACGAGTGAAATGTCCAGCTAACTATAACACCCCTGAAACCTATGTTTTTTCAGTGAATTCCTAAGGTTTTTTAAGTGCTAATTCCTAACGAAACCTAAGGTTTTTTCAGTGGATATACAGATAGATAGATAGAAAGATAGATAGATAGATAGATAGATAGATAGATAGATAGATAGATAGATAGATAGATAGATAGATAGATAGATAGATAGAAAGATAGATAATATTACACTCTGGTATAGTGGCATAGTTAGGTCAGAGTTTTCATAGAAAGACTATTTACTGTTTTGCTAATATGATAATATCTTTAGCACCATGACTATGCAAGAAAGTTTCCCCCAAAAAATTAGTGCACCACAGCTTCTTCTTGCTCTCTGAGACAGTGAAACAGCCAAAGAGAATTAAACCAGATTTGGCAGAAAGTTAGAACTTTACTCATAAAGCATGATTTTCATTATTTAGTGTAAATCTATTGCTATATTTTTGAGAAATGTGTATGCTTGGGTCTTGAAATAGCTAAAAAATCAGGTATATCTAAGTGGTTGGTCCCATGGTCCACTAGGAGTCCTTTGGTACCACAAATTAAAAGAATTATGGCCCTTTGTTTGGCCAAGAGAGCTTTTAATCTTGTTGGCTTTTTTTGTACCACAGGACCGGTACCAGTTTTGGGGTACCAAACAATCTGATTGGCTGGCTGCAACCCAGGGAAATATCCCTGTGAAGGGACCCCATGATGGAGGGTAAATTGTAAAACAAAAAATTGTCCTGTAGTTACCACAGTTTTCATGTGGGATCCAGTGCGGCGCTCCTGGAAGATGCTGTGGGTGCCACCACACAAGCTTTACCACATGCTGCTGAAGTACCACAGGGGTGTACCCTATACTCCAGTTGCTTGGGAAATTGGTGTTTATTGTCAGCTGTGCACCACACACTACAGGAAAGAGGAAAATATCAGAGAGACAGAATTAAGATTTGTTACCATCTACTATGCAAGAGAGGCAGATTAAACAATTGATGAGAAAGAACTGGAAAATATGACTGGTGGGCTTGTAAGGAAGGGGATCAGACAGGTCTTTAATATCATATTTGTTCAGGGATGGATGCTTATCCATAATCCATATTTAGGTATTTTCCCGTCAGAGGTAAGGGCAACCTTCTCCGGAAGCCATGATGTCAGCACATACTGGAATATGTGATAGACAATGGCCCTTGAGAAGCTGCCATCTTCTCAGTAGGATCAGCCAAAAGTGTAAAAAAAACCACCTTGCTGATGAAGTCTAAGAAGGTTTGGAGAAGACAAAGAGTTCAGAATCGAGGCAAGGAAGTCCCAAGAGTGAAGAGTCAGGATCAGCAAAGAATGCAGCTTTGTTGCCAGACTGAGGATTTTAAATAGGAAATTGCATCAAACACCACATGACAAAAAACATAATGGATTGGTAACGTCAGGAAAATCCAGTGGAGGAACATCACAAGGGGAAAGTAAAGTAAAGGGAAAAGAAAAGAAAATTGAAGGAAAACCAGAAGTGGACTAGCTGTAAAGTTGGCTTAGAAGACAACTACTAACCCTCAGTCAGGTGATTGCTATTTTGGAGCTGAAAAGAGGCGTAGTAGCAGAAAGGAGCCCAGGAGTATTAGAATAAGCAAACCCGGTGAGATACTCTCCCAGCTTACAGCTGTGGGCATCGTATGGTGTCTTCTGCACCCTGGGATGAATATGTGATGTTACAATGCGATCAAAATGATCGTGGTATGTAACATCGCAGTTTTACAATGCAAGTCGTTACAACGACTTGTGCTGGAGGGCGCTGGACTTAGGAGTAGTAAGATTTACTATTCCATCACCATTCTACGATCAGTGAGGAAGGTGTTGTAATAGTAAATCTTACTATTCCTTAGGTAATAGCGCCATCCAGCACAAGTCAATGTAAAGCTTGCATTGTAATGGCTGCATTTTAAATGCATTGCGGTGTACTCACCGCAATGTAAAGGATGTTTCCCCCCTGGGAACTGCAGCACCTCACAAAGTGCCATGGTTCTTGGGTGCCCAGGCAAGTGAGAAGCTACTGAGGCTACAATAAGTGCCCGCCACAAGGTCTCAGGTATCAGAGGAAAGGCTAGAACTAAATTGACGACCCAGTCATGGGGCATGGACTGAAGAGGCAGGAACCAAAGAAGGCTAGCAGACTAGCCTTTCCAGTGAGCAAAGATCGGCAAACGACCACTGAAAATGTAAAAGTCTCAAATCTCGCTGACCTTGCATGCGGTACGCCATCTACCATGAAAGTAGGAGGAGAGCTATCCAATAAAAAGTATTACGTAGAAAAGGCTTTAACTGAGAGACATGAAAGGCAGGGTGAATCTTTCAATAGTTAGGAAGAAGGGCGCTAAAGCTAACTAGATGAACTTGTTTGGTTATAACATAGGGCTCAAAGAATTGAAGACGAAACCAGACTGGAAAATTTCTCTCCCACTTTAAATTTTGGAACCCGTCTTCTTAACTTGCCGGTCCTATCCTTCATTGTCGTCTCAGAATCCTGAAGATTATGATCAATTGCTCTCCTTTCACAGTCAAGTTTCTCTAGAAAATCAGTGGCAGCAGGTACAAGGAGTAGACCTCAGAGAAGAGGGAAAGGATTGAGGATGGAAGCCCTGGGTGTAATAGAATGTGGAGCCTTCAGTAGTAGAGTGAACAGAGTTATTATACAAGAACTTTGCCATAGGATATGTATTCTGCCCAGTTGATTTGAGTGGCATGATAGAAACACTTCAGGTATTGCTGACAATAGAGTTTGATGGATACCCAAGGTACAACAGATTGAGCCCCACAATTTACAATAGTTTTCAGAACCTCAGTCAGAGATTATGGTGCCCATACAGGTGAAACATATCATTCAGGTATTTCCTAGCCATCATGCTGGCATCCAAAAGAGTTCCAAATACCGAAAAGTGACCCATCCTGGAAAAATGGTTTACAGTGACTATGATCAGCCCGTTTCTACCTGACGGGACCACAATAAAGTTGATGGAAATAGTGTGCCAAGGATGAGGAGGAACTGGCAAAGGCTGAAGAAAACAAAGGGTTTATCATGCACTGCGGTCAGATAGAACAGGACTTGACATAGAGCTCTACATCCTGATAAACAGCAGGACACCAGAAGGAGTGTAAGGCAATTTCTAAGGTTGATTGACCTTCATGATAGCTTGCTCCTGCTGAGCCATGACACATTTACAGAACCTCAGTAATCTTAGTTAGAATTAGGAAGGAATACAGGAAATAATATAGACCCTGGCAGGAGGCCATGGTCACTTGATTCAGCAGAACATCAAGGTGTTCCTGAGAGAACTCAGCAAAGCATCCATTACACTGTAAGAAGAACCTTGCCAGACAAAATACCTTTTTCATGGAGCAAGACGAATGGCCTCTCATAATCCGGAACAACAAGGAACCATGTAGACAAGGCATCAGCCAGAATGTTCTGAGTGGTGAGAATGTGAGTTGTAAAAAAGTCATATTGTGAAAAGAATTTGCACGAAGAAGCTTGTCTGCTATTTCCACACTACATTCTTTGCAAACACTGGAGATTATGATGGTCTGTCCAAACCACAAAAGGTTCAACTGCTCCCATTAAAAGATGGTGCCACTCCATACAGGCATGTTTAAGGGCCAAGAGCGTGCGCTCCATTCCGAAATACCTTTGTTCACAAGGGTGGAAGACATGGGAGAGATAACACATGGGATGCTCCAGATTGTCCCACTCCTGGAGCTGAAGCAGAACTGCTCCTACAGCAAAATTAGAGGCATTGGTTACTACCATACGTTCTTTGGACAGATCTTGTTGCCTGAGAACAAGGGATTGTGTGAACAAATTCTGTGGCTTGATAAAGGCCTCCTGAGCTTTGGAGTCCAAGAAAAACCTTTAGTTAGATTCTCCTTCTTCAGAGTTGCAGATAAATTGCTGGTCATTTCCGCAAAGTTTCTACTAAATGGTCTATAAATGTAAGCCAGTTCTAAAGATCTTTGGAACTTCTTGAGAGACTTGGGATTTGGTCAAAATGACAGAAATCTCAAGAGAGTCCATAGACAATCCTCCCTCTAAGAGACAATACCCAAGATACTTCACTTCTGTTTTCTGAAATTCAAACTTATTCGCCTTACGATTTCCCTCAGACGAAAAAGGACTCAATGAACATGGACTCAATGTTCCACAAGGGACGCAGAGGAGATCAGAATATCGTTCAGGTATACCACAAGAAAATGGTGCAGGATGTCGGAGAATTTGCTATTGATGAACTTCTAAAAACTGCTGGAGCATTAATAAGACCAAAGGGCATGTCTAAATATATGTAGTGTCTGGAGGGTGTCCCAAAGGCATCATTCACTCATCACCTTCTTTAATCCGGACCAAATAGTAAGCACTGCAGAGATCTAGCTTTACAAAACATTTGGCACCATGAAAGGACTCAAGTGTATCTTTGATGAGTGGAAGTCAGGTAAGGGTCATTAATCGTGATCTTATTTAACCCACAATAGTCGATTCAAGGTCTCGACACTTTGGTCTTGTAAGGCATGAAAAAAAGACCATCAAAACATTCGGAAGATTCTTAACCAAATATTCCTACAGAACCTAGGGCCAGATGTAGGTGGCCGTTTCATGCCATTTACCGACCGGTAACGGACGATTTTGGCTGTTACCGATCGGTAAATGGGTGACAGGTATGTAGGGGGCATTTTTTTACCGATTCGGTAAAATTACCGATTCAGTAATTTTACCGAATTGGTAAAAAAAAAAAAAATTCTGTAAATTTACCGAATCTGAGGCACCCAGATGTAGGTGGGACTCTTCTGAGTCCCAGAAGCCTTACCGAATCGGTATTTTACCATCAAATCCAATTTGATGGTAAAATACCGATTCCGGTGAGCATGCACATGTGTGCATGCACACCTATGCCATGTGACAGGCAGACCTGCCCTTAGGGCATGTATGCCTGCCACATGGCACCCGAGCCTGTTTTGGGAGTGCCTGAGGGTGTCAAAGTGACACCCCCTGCACCCTTGTGAAAATCGGTATTTACCGATTCGGTAAATACCGAATCGGTAATGCCCATTCATTCCTATGGGCTTCAAAGCCCATTGGAATGAATGGGCATTACCGATTCGGTATTTACCGAATCGGTAAATACCGAATTTTTCCGATTCGTTATTCCAGCACATCTGGAATACCTACATATCCACCCCTCAGATTTACCGATTCTTAATTACCGAATCGGTGAAATTCGGTAATTTTCGGTAATTAAGAATCTGTAAATCTATTTTACCTACATCTGGCCCTAGTTCTTATACTGGGACAGAGTACATTCTACCATAGGGAATTATGGTTGTGGGTATGGTTAGGATGGCACAATCCAAGTATCCATTAGGAGAGAGAGAAACAGAGCAAGGCTTGTGAAAGACACATTCCTGGTTAGCAATAGGAATGGACAAAGCCTGACCAATTGTATCTTAAGACTGAGCTTCAGAAAGTTCTTGTAGCACAAAAAATTCTAAACAAACAATAGTTATCTCTGCAGAACTGTCATAATAGAGAGAGCAATTCAGGTCTCTGAATTGACATAGGGATTGTGTCATTCTAACCTGGGTATCCAAAGCACTATGGCATAGTTAGGAACTTAGGAGACGAGATTAGATCAAAAACATCAATGTACTTATGACTGCCTAAAGACAATAAGGGTATCATTACGATGTCGGGCGGATTGCCTCCGCCAGGCTGGCGGTAGCCACCACCGGCCTGGTGGAGGCAATCCGCCCGACACTGTTTCCCAAATTCCCCCCGCCATATTAGTATGGCGGGGGGACAGCGGTGGACGGAAAGACCATCCGCCGCTTTTCCGCCCCGGTCGCCTTGCGACCGCGGCGGAAAGGGCATAATATGGTGGTGGTGTCCAATAGACACCGCCAGCCATATTATGATGCATGCAAATAGGTGCCTTTCCGCGGCGGCGATGCCGCCACGGAAAGGCAGGTGGTCTTTGCTTTGGGGGGCCCCTGCGGGCCCCCCTGGTGAAGGCCGAGGTGGGGGTGCACAGGGGGGTACCTATGGTACCCCCCTTCATTTGCATGTACAAAGCAGCAGGCACCACCCGGTGCCTGCAGCTTTGTATATGCAAATGCGTAAATGCATTTTTAGCATTGTGGCGGGCGGTGCAGAGTGCACCGCCCGCCACAATGCTAAAAATTAAGGATGTGCCCGCCACTGTGGCGGGCACATCCTAATTCCCCCAAAGGGACACCCGCCCTTATGGCGGGCAGTCCCGAATACCGATAGGGTGGCGGGCGGACAAAGTCCGCCCGTCATCCTAATGAGGCCTCTTAGAGTGGAACTGTCATGGAGGTTACCAGGCCTGCAGTCAAAGGAGATCCATTGATTGTTTGCACACTATCTGGAGATGATTTCTTCCTGATTGGCGTTAGAATCTAACAGTGCAAGAACAGAGACAGTCTGGCCAGGATGCACTTGAAGGATCAATTGTAACATAAACAAGTGTGAATTGCATCCACCAGAAGAACCAAAAACTTTAAGGAGAATCGAATCACCCACCTCTTTCTCTCTTATGTATGATGGGACTTGGCATTTCCCTGGATGATTTGAACGGCACAACTCCACAGCAGATGATGAGGACATCTATAATAGAGATAAAGCCTCTCTTAAGACTTCATTGCCATTTAGCGTTGGACTAAGAACTTCTAGTCGGTCTGAGCTACATTTGGTTAAAAGGCAGCTGAGAAGAAAAAATAACTGGTTTTGGGTGCCTAAAACTTTGGGAAGAAGGAGTAGAAGTGAATCTCTGGCTTCTCCGTTTTTTCCATTCTCCTTTCCTTAAGTCAGTGTTCAAACAGTAGGGGGCACATGCATCAAGCGATTTTGGAATCGCAAACGGTGCGAATCGCAAAATTCGGCCGTTTGCGATTCCAAAATTACTTTTTGGAATGCATCATTTATTTTACATTTATCGCAATTTAAGAAATCGCAATTTTTTGCGATTTCTCAAATTGCGATAGCATTTAAGAAATCGCAAATTTTGCGATTTCTTAAATGCTATGCATGATTAATTTTAATTTGCGAATTCGCAATTAGGAAGGGGAAAATTACCATGAAGTGAACCTTCATGGTAATTTGCGAAAAGTTTCAAAAATGCAAAAAAATGCATTTTTGAAACTTACATTTTACACACACACATGCCCTTGGGACATGTGTGTGAGTAAAATGTACTTACATGACATTCCAGGGGTGCAGACGGGGGTCCTTTGGACCCCCCCCTGCACCCTTGAAATTGCATTCTCATTTTGCGATTCCTTAATTGCGAATTCGCAAAATGAGAATGCCTTCCCATTGATTCCTATGGGCCTCTAGGCCCATAGGAATCAATATAAAGCGATTCCTTATTGGCGATTCGCAATTAAGGAATTGCAAATAAGGAAAATTAGGAAATCGCAACAACTTTTGCGATTTTTTGATGCACCGGAATTTGTGATTCCTTAATTTTCGCAATTTAGGAATCGCAAATTCCTACAACGATGCATGTGGCTGTAGAACCTGATCCAGAAATTCAGAAAATGAATAAGCATGCAAGCTCTTTCCAGCTCATCCTTCCATCCTTCTTTAACCCTCTCCATATTGAAGTCACCTATGTTCATTCCATCCCGTTGGTTTCAGCAGCAAGCTTGCGAAACTCAGAGTACTAGGAGAGCACTTAGGAATTTCCTTGAGAGATCTTACAGAGAGAATCCTCAGCAGAAATTTCATGGTATGTTCTATCAAACATTTTCTTGAACTTTGCCAAAAAAATTGACATAATTATTCAGGCATAGATCTTCAGCAACAACTAGAGAGGTTGCCCAGGCCAGGGGTAGACCTGTCTAGGAATCAATCAAATATGACACTTTGGATGGGTCAGGGGAAAATAGTCCAGGTCAAAATAACAAAATAAACCACCAGGCCAGGCAAAAACTCTTTCAACCCGTATGATCTCCAATGTTGATGTTGAGGGGCTAGAGTCTATAGCTTGACCAAGGGAAGCACTTCCAGTCCTCAACTGATCCTATTCCAGTGTTTGGTGTTGGAGGGCAGTGTCCAGGGCAACACCAGGATCCATGCCAGAAACAGTTAGATGAAGCCCGCACTCTCCTATACAGGAAAAGTCAGTGTCCCAGGAGATGGGTTCCCCGGGGTTGTTCATCCGCTCGTGACTTCAGGAAAGGGGACTGCAATCCCTTAAACCCACCCATTTTGTATTAGTCTTCCCCTTTTTTTCAGTGCCTCCCCTTTTAGCTTTCACATTTACTACTTTATCCTATAAATTACGTGTGCTGAGATCTCAACTACAGGAGCAGCGATCGCCATACAGAAGAGATTAAAGGTAAAAATCTCTGGCTGTAGATTTCTAAATTGCGTTTTGTAGTAGTAAAGTAGTACTACTGCTGTACTAAATGATGTACTCTAAGATGCCTTTTATGGGTGCGGCCTAATAAATCTAAATGGAAATTAATTAGGAGGGCAGCGATTATAATGAATGAATTGGCCATTCTTCACGCTGCTGATTTAAAATGTGCATGTTTCACTCCTTGTACGCCACATGTCTGGCCTTTGTTGTGGCTGCCCTGTGGATGTGAGAGCACAACTCCCACGTTCCCTCTTCATATTATAAATGGAAATAAAGTGACTGAGATCATCATTAGGGCCTGCAAAACCATTTTTGTCTCTGAAAAGATCGGTTATTGTCGAGCATTAAAGACTTTTGGAAGATCTAATGATGAACTATTATAGACCTAATTTCGGATTTGGCTGAAAACGCTTGATTTTGCCTCTGCTCACCAGCTGGCTCAGATCCGACAACAGCTTGAAGGATTAACGTTCTATTTCTGTACTCTGGTAGACAGCATTGCCCTTCATGCATAAGAGTGCGAATATGATGCGGATTGCAGGAGGGAAATAAACCAAATTCCTCATATTTTCCCTTCTCTGGATCATTTTGAACATTTTGAGACAGGACCAGGACAGTTGCCAGTAATACTCGTAATGCACCATAATTTACAAAAAGAACCTCCCTGCATGACATAGTAGCGGTATTTCTGTTTCCCTTGAAATCGGGTGAGAGGCATGGAAATGTTGTCAGTCCTCAAACGTTTGAATTCACAAAGGAATCAGTAAATCTGTACTTGTAGAATTACACCAATGTGTGAGTGTAGATTTAAAAATCTCTGGGATTCGCAAACATTCCCAGAAATCCACATTGAAAGGTGCGCTTGGCGCAGGTTTCCAACTTTCCATGGGGGCTCCTGGGAAGTTCATGTTTTTTTTTTCTTTTGGATTTATAAAGCGCATGGCTGCCCGTAAGCGTCCCAGCGCTACCATGCGAAATTAAGAGGCTCTGAGGAGGGGCAGGAGAATTTTAAGAGGCTTTGGGAAAAAGAAAGAATTTAAGACATTTGCGGAATTTGCTAATGGAAGGTTCAGTGCGAATGTGTCTAGGGAGGGCGTTCCAGGTCTTTGCTGCATTTACCGAGAAGCGACGGCCTCCCGAGCGAGCTTTTCTGACTCTGGGGACTATGACCAGGTTTTCAAGGTCCGATCTCAAGGCTCGTGAGGGTCTGTATGGGCGTATCAGACTGCTTAGGGCTTGGGGACCTTTACCTTGAAGAGCTTTGTGGACGATACATGATGATTTGAAAGAGATGCGTTCACGCACTGGGAGCCAGTGCAAGGTTTTCAGTAATGGTTTTGCTGATGCTCTTCTTGGGGCACCCAAGAGCATCCTGGCAGCAGCGTTTTGTACTCGTTGTAGCGTGTTGATAGTGGCTTCCGGGGCTGCCAGGAGCGAAGCATTACTATAGTCCAGTCTGGACAAGATCAGTCCCTGAATTAATAGTTTTCTGGATTGGAAGGGTAGTAGTGGCAGGACTTTCCGCACAGTTCGGAGCAAGCCGAAACATGTGCCTGCCACTTTCTGGGCATGTGCCCTGAAGGTTAGTTCGGGCTCAAACCATACCCCCAGGCTCTTGATTTTTTCTTTTGGTGAGGGCACCTCTCCCATACACGGGGGCCAAGATGTGGTGGGTAGAGAGGAGAGTTGGTGACCCAGCATTAAAATCTCGGTTTTTGCTCCGTTTAATTTGAGCTTGGAGTTGGTCATCCAGGAGAAAATTTCCGAGAGGCAGGCTGAGAGGTTGTCTGAGCATCCCGAATTTTGCGTCAGCGAAACGACTAGTTGGGTGTCATCAGCGTAGGTGACGCATTTAATCCCGAACGGGGCTACTACCTCCTCCAGTGGGGCCATATAAACATTGAATAGGGTAGGGCTCAAGGATGAGCCCTGGGGACTCCACACTGGAGGGGAGTAGATTTGGACATAATGCCATTTTCCCAGATCTTAAATGTTCGTTCATCCAAAAAGGATTCCAACCATTTCAGGGCCAATCCCGTGATCCCGAGTCTTGCAAGGCGGTGGACTAGTATTTTATGGTCCACCGTATCAAATGCAGCGCTTAGATCCAGGAGGATCAGAACTCCAGACCCCCCTGAATCCAAGATGCATCTTGCCTCCCCAGTTACTACTATGAGGGCTGTGTCAGTGCCCTGGCCCGGGCGAAAGCCAGTTTGCGAGCCACTCAACAGGTCATTGGTTTCTAAAAACCCAGAGAGCTGTTTATTTACAATTCTTTCAGCAATTTTTCCTAGACCAGGCAGCAGCGAGATAGGGCGATAGTTGGCCAAGTCGGCCATGTCTAGGCCTGGTTTTTTCAAAAGGGTCTTAATTCTTGCTTGCTTCCAGCTGGGTGGAACCACCCCTTTAGCAAAGGAAGCGTTCAGTAAGTCTGTTGCAAGGGGGGTGATGGTGTCAGCTACTTTTTTGAGAATATACATGGGAGTAGGGTCAGAAGGAGACCCGCTCTTCACTGCGGTGAGCGTATTGCGGAAGTCATCCATGGTGATGGTTCCAAGACTGTCCAGCCGGGGTGAATGGATCGGGGCAGAGGGGACTTTATCGCCAGCAGCGGGGACAATCTGTGGGAGGGAGTCAAGTATTCTTTGGACTTTGGTGTCGAAGTACTCTGCAAGCAGGTCACATCTAGCTTCTGTGCACTCCTGGTTGGTAGTTGGAGTGGGGGATTTAAGCAGTTGCTTAACAATTTTGAAGGTCTCCCTAGAGGAGTTGGCGGATGTGTTAATTTTTTCCTCAAAAAAGGCTGCTTGGGTTTTCTGCCGTGCAGTTTTATACAATCTTAAAGCCGCCTGGTAGGAGAGCTTACTGTTGGCTGCCCAATCCTTCCTCCAGGTGCGTTCCAGCTTTTTGCAGTTTTTCTTAAGATCCCTCAGTTCAGTGGTGTACCATGGTGATTTGAAGGTGCCACTTTTCTTTGTGATCTTTTTCAGGGGCAGTACTGCGTTAAGGGAATTGGTAAGCCAATTCTGAAAGTTTAGGTCCGCTAAGAGAGGGTCCGTTTCTGCCATAGGGGCCGTTTGTTCTAGGACCTGGGACCATTCCTCCACTGATAGCTTCGCCCAAGCTCTCTGTAGAGTGCGTGGTCGGGAAGCGTTTTTTCCTTCTAATGGAGTTTTCCAGGAGAAGGGGACCATAAAGTGGTCCGACCATGGGAGTGGTAGTGGGGGCTTAACCGTGATGAGACTGTTATTCGAGAAAATAGGGTCCAACAAATGTCCCTTAGTGTGTGTACTCTCTGTGTTTAGAAGTGTTATACCCAGTGCTTTGAGGTCCGTACTGAGGTCAGAGGCCGCCCTGTCGGTGGGATCATCAAAGTGCAAGTTCAGGTCACCCAGGACTAAAAAATTGGGCGACTGTGCTGCTGTCCCCAATATAATTTCTAGTAGGGATCCTGTAAACTGTTTTAGTTGACCTGGTGGGCGATAAATTAGGAGTCCTACCACTGATTTGGTGGGGGAAGTTTGAATATGAAATTGGGCACTTTCAGAATCTGAGATACCACCCTCCTCGATTCTACAAGAATAAGTGTCTTTATAAATTATTGCCAGGCCCCCGCCTTTCCCTTGTACCCTATGCTGACACTGGATGAGAAAACCATTGGGCAGGGCGGTGTTGATATCATAGTCTGAGTTCGAATGCAACCACGTCTTGGTGAGGAAGAGTAAGTCCAGTTTGTTGTCTTCAATAAGAAGACTAATCTCCACTGCGTGTTTAGGTAGGGACCTGCAGTTTAATAGTGCCATCCCAATATCTCTGCAAGGTTCCCTGTCATTATTTATGTCGGGACAGTATTTACAACGAGAGAGATGTTCATCGAGGTAGTCCATCTGGGAGCACCACATTCCATTCTTGTCCTGTAGTAGCATGAGTTCTTCCCTGGAGTAGCTGAATGTGACATTCCCAGTGGTATCCCATTCCCAGAGCCGGACTGGGTACCACAACCGGCCCTGGCAAAGTGCTCGCCCCCCCGCCCCCTGCTCCCCGGGGGGTTGTGGGTGCCGCCGAGCTCTTTGTCAGGGGCAGTTTTCGGCTGATTTTGGTACAGGGCCGATTTTGCAAAAAGGGCCCTGTAACAAAAACGGCCCCCAGGAGCCCAAAACCGGCCCCCACCCATGCGGCGCACCGTGGGAGTGCCCAGTCCCACTATGGCCAGTCCGGGTATGCCCATTCCTGCTGTGTGGAGTTCATAGCAAAGAACTCCACACAACAGGAACAGCATCGGCCGGCAGTGGGAGTACCTGCAGGGCGGTGACGTGGTGAGGGAGAGTGGCAGGGTGGAGGGTAGTAATGTATGGATTACGGAGCTTCCCAGGTAAGTAAACATTTAAATAAATAAAACGAATTTTGTTGAGTGCACTGCATCCCCAAATGCGATGCAGAGCGCACAATTAAAGTCGTCCCCCACGTCACCGCCCTGCAGGTATTCCCACTGCCGGCCGTGGCTGAACAGGAATAGGATTCCCTGTGCAAGCGAACATTTTTCTCTCTACAATATTTTTCCCAGTGGAGAAACTCCTCTACCACACTCCTGCCACCCTTCCACATGCACAGTTCCTCAGACCCATCCATCACAAGCACACATACTTACATCCACCATTCACAAGCACATACCTGCACACAATGCACACACCTAGCCACATATGCGCAAATGCACATACATAACATACATACACACACACACCCAAACATTCAAAAAGCACTTACTTGGCTGGGCGGTGACAGCATGATCCGCAGGTGGCGGTAGGAGGAAACACGCAGGCACCGGAAGGAGCTGGAGGCTTCAGGAAGGAAGAGAAATATAGAAGGTCCTACAGCCTCCTCTCATTGGCTTACCTTGCCATTAGTTAGCCAATGAGAGGAGGACCTTCCCTATCTCCTGACAGAATGAGGTGGGGTCAGTGATCCTTGCTGACCCCACCCCACTCTGTGATAAGGTTTTATTGATAGACAGTCAGCCCTGAGCACTGCCGGGCTTAAACCTGAAGCGCCCATGGCCGACTCTGTTGGTGAGGTTCCCTCTTGTTATGTGTGGAAGGACCTCACAGCACTTTGCGGGCTGATGAGGTCACTGCCCACAGGGCTGTGAAATCTTCCGCCCGGCAAAACTTGGCTCAGATTGTCTAACTCTGATATTCTGCATATCTGTCAGGCTCACCTTTGCTTAGTCTGAAATACTATCATCGTGCATTGGAAAATGGAGGGGGACAGAGCACCTGCACCCACATTCATGGGCTGCCCTTGATGGAAAAACTGGCAGCTTCAATAAGATGCAGTGTTGGCGGCTGTGATATAAAAGTGGTGGAGCAGCGCAGGGGAAAGTGGGGGGACACGCAGGGGGGTTAAAAAATAAATAAATTAAAAGGCATTTATTTGCCGACTGCTGACTCCGTGTTCTCCTGCACCTTTTCTCTTGACTCCCGGCAGTTCATGCAAGGCTCCCAGTCTCCTATTCAAATCATGGCGCTGCTCTCATGCTTTCGAAGCATGAGAGCAATGCAGTGATTGGTCTGAGACGGCTGATTCAACACTCAGTTAGGGCCTGGTAGCCTCTGCTTGTTCTCCACCCAGCTGGCCAGCCCCATCTTGGGTTGGAGAGATCTAAGTGCACATGACTGTTTGGCCATCATAAGATGGCCAGCCAAACTGTCATGAGCCCTTGCAGCATTGCCCACTACTCCTCCCCCTGTTTCAGATGCTGCCTATCAGCATAGCTCAGCCCGGCGCTGTCCTTGACTTGGCTCAGCATGTAAAAATAAAATGATAATAACCAGCCGCGGTTCGTGCAGGTAACAGCGGTGTGGTGGTGGGGCTGGGTGGGCAGGGATGATCCAGAGGGAAAAATAATTCTTTATTTAATTTTCCATCGGCATTGTCCCTAGAAATTCCCACCACCTCCCCTCCCACCCGGCCCCATCGCTCCACCGATGTTACCTGATAATAACTTGTGCTATTACATTTTCTTTTTCATTTTTTCACTGCTGAGAGAGCAGTGGGGCGATGCTCCTCTGCCTTAACGTAGGAGCCGCTACTGATAGGATGAACAGCTGCAGCTTTTTAAGTCAGTTGACTTTTTCAGCAATAACCAAGGTTTGTAACTGAATACTTGGCTGTTAGAAACGTTGATACAAGACCAGCAATGTCAACCGTATTATCCAGGGTCATCTGAAAAGGGTCCATAGTCACTAAGTCTGCATTTCAGGTGTAGGAACAGTAAGTTGATCTTGCTAGGCTACAATGCAAGGTTAGGTTTACCGAACTAGCAAATGTTTTCCAAGATTAATGATAATGCAGCTCCCTTGTTATGGCTGAATAGACAGTCCCTATGGGATGGACATGGAGGACAATAATATTTAGATCAGAGTAAATTAGCATTGAATGAATGATTGAATAGTGTACTTATAGAGCGCAAAACTTTGCCCAAGTGCATCAAGGCGCTATTGCGGAACTGAAAGTGCAGAAAAAATGGCATGCTCAAACTGAAATCTGTGAGAAAAGCCAGGTTTTCAAGGCTTTACGGAAGAGAGGATGAGACACCTGACTATAGAGCTCTTCCGGGAGGGAGTTGCACAGCTTAGCAGCAGCAGTGGAGAAGGCTCTGCCTCCCCATTTTGCCTTTTTAAACCTTGGTACTGTTAACAAATTTGTCTTTGAGGACCGGAGCTGTCTGGTGGGAACATACCGACGGAGAATTGCCTTAATACCATCTGGGCCAGAGCCATCGTAGGCATCAATAGTCAGGCACAGAGTTTTGAAAAGGATACTTCGTTCCAAGGGGAGCCAGTGAAGCGTCCTAATCGAGGCTGTGACTGAATGGTGTTTCGGTAGGTTCATCACCAGCCTGGCCGCAGCATTCTGAACCAACTGCAGATGTCACACAAGGCCTTTATTAATGTCAAAATAAAGGGCATTACAACAGTCCAATCTGGACGTTACCAAGGCAATAACAGCCTGCTTGCGAGAGTCATAAGAGAGGAAATGGGAAATTTTTCTGAGGATCCTGATAATCCCAAAAAATGTGGATGACCTGAAAACTAAGGGAGAGTGAATTGTCTATTGTGACCCCTAGGTTTTTCCATGGGATACCGGGCAGGGAAAGTCGCCAAGCGTGTCCGGCCACCAGTCACTGGACCAAATCTCCAGTTTGCTGACGAAAATCAGGACCTCAGTCTTCTTCCCATTCAATTTCATGAAATTCTCCACCATTCAGGAGGAGACTGCCTAGATACAATTCCTAAAATTAAGGGCGGAATCCCTAATACTGTGAGAGATGGATACCATTATTTGGGTGTCGTCCACACAGGACAACATCAAACCCAAAGGATCTCACAACCTTAAACAGTGGGGCAACATGGATATAAAAATGTGTTGGGCTCAGGGAGAAGGCCTGAGAAACACCACACATTAGGGGTTTGGAGGCCGAGTAGAATTGGCCAAATGTTATTGTCTGTGCACTATCACTAAGAAAGGAGGCAAGAATCCCCAAGGCCGAGCCCCCCAATCCCTATCTCTCTGAGGCGTTCAACCAGCCTCAGAGGGGAAAGGGTATTAAAGGCTGCGGTGAGGTCAAGCAGAACTAGCAAAGTGGTGTGCCCTGCATCCACTTGCGTACGGATACTGTTAAATAGAGTAGTCAGTGCTGTTTCCGTACTATGGTGGCTTCTGAACCCATGTTGTGAGCCATCGAGTAATTGGTGATCCTTTAGGTAGGCACTGAGATGAGAATTTAAGTAAGCTTCCAGAATCTCAGCTGGGACAGGTAGTAATGAGATATGCAGATAATTTTTCAATTCTGTAGGATCCAAAGAAGGCTTCTTCAAAAGTGGCTTAACCACTGCCGTCTTCCACAAGGTGGGATACTGTCCCTTTTATCCAGGTTAGGTAACAGTGGACAATAATGCACTTCTCCGAGGGTAAGATAAGTTAAGAAAACAAGTGGTGTGGACATGTTTTGCCTGATAAGGGAGAGAGTTCTGATTGACTAGCATGCCGGTGCTGAGATGATATATGATGACGAATGGAAAGTCAAGTGTGGAGACTAAAGCCAGTGGTGAATGAGCAAAGACCAGTTGAGGGAAGATTTACAAGTTTCTATGTTTTTGTTTTTATTAATTTATGAAGTACCGCAGTACTGCCTCGCAGTACATAAACTGTTAATCTTAAATAATTCAAAATACACTGTACTACACTATATTATATGGATATAGTGTAGTACAGTGTATTTTTAATTATTTTCAAACCTAAATCTTCACAAAAAAGTCTATGGAGCACCGCAGTAATGCCTACAAATTACCACCCTACTTATTTAACAAGCACAGTTCTCCTGAAACTGCCTGAAAAATATTTAGAAATGTATAAATATATTTCTCTACCTATTACCACTTTTATAAAGTGGTAATAGATAGGGAACAAATATAAAACCTAATACTTACCTATATTTAGGGCTCTAACCCAGAAGACAGCGACTGTGTGCTGAAAACTACAATGCTGCCTTTCACATTTTGTAAAGACAACCATTAGCCAATCAGATGCTACCTTCTTATTGGCATGTACCGCGGTATACCACAAAGTTACCTAAGTATTCCGAGCCACAATATATTGCTAAGTAGTTTAACTCATTAACAATACATACACTTTCACACGTGATCCAAAAACTTTGCATTTCCACCTCATAATCTATGTTCTTGGCACATTACATCTACATCCATTCAACCCCTTTTATGCTATGTGTATTTGAAGTATTACACTCCACTATACACCACTCCACTCTATGAAACTCCACTCTATGCCACTCTACCCTACACTATTACACTGTAAGCCACTCCACTCTACATCATTAGACTATACACCACTGCACTCTACGCTAATCCACTATATGCCAAAGCCCTGAACCACATTCCACTTCACATCACAATTCTCTCAACCACTCCACTCTATGCAATTCCACTCTATCTCCACTTTACGGTATTACAGTCTAAACTACTCCATTATATGCCACTCCAATCTATTCCACTCCAATGTACAACACTTCATGGTACACTACAGCAGTCTATGCTATTTCACTGTACAACACTCTACTCTATGCTATTCCACTCCACTGTACTTCAATACAATCAATGTTATTCTACTCTGCGCAGCTCCACTGTACACTACTCCACTGAATGCCAATAAACTCTACAGCACTTCGCTCTACGCTACTACAGTCCACATTATTCCACTCTACGACACTCCACTCTATGTAACTACATTCTACAACATTCCACTTTATGTCACTCCAGTGTACGAGCCTCCACTGTATTCTGCTTCATTCTACTCTATTCCACTGTATGCTAATGCTCTCTACGACACTACACTCTACGGTACGCTATCTACAGTATGCTATTCCATTCAGACACTCCATTCTACGCCTTTACACTCTATACCACTCTAATATGCAATTTCTCTCCACAACACTACACTGTACCTCACGCCACTCTATGCCACTCCATTCTATTTATATTTTTTATTGCAAGAATACAGCTACCATGTCTAGGTGGCCATCGGTTTTCATATTTTTATGGAATTTCCTTGCAAAATGATTACATCAATAACCATTACTCCAGCTTGCAAGGTCATTGGAAACGTTTCAGCTATAGGGATTTTGGTATAATTTACAAACTACATTAACCAGGGACAGCTATGCTTGATACGGCACTGCAGGTCTATTACACAAGCTATTTTAACCCCTGCAGTGCAGGGAGGCCCCTGGATTTTAGGGGACCCCAACCCTTCAAGGACTCTGTCTTCATCCCAGGGCCAATGAATATCTGTGAGATATGGGAGACTCAGGGGCCCTCATCACATTCTGCAGTGGGGGGGGGGCGTAGAGCGAGCTGCATCGCATTTTGCGATGCATCACATTTTGCGATGCAGCGCGCGCTACGAAATTCATTTTATTTATTTAATTGCTTACTTACTCCAATTATCCATATTCCGGTATTTAGTACCCCCCACCCTGCCTTTGCCCGCCCTGCCTTTTCGCCCCACAGAACTCCCTCCACGGGCCGCGGCTGGGCCCTGCACACTCAAGGTATGGCTACACACACCAGCTGCAGTGAAGTGTGCTCTGTCTAAAGACAAAGGGGCAGATTTACGTTGCCTGACGCATCTCTGCAAATCGGCAGAGATGCGCCAGGAAAGATACGTCACGCAAATCCATCCTTGCGCCACCCATGATGCGCCACACTTACAATGCAGTTCACCATGGTGCAAGGAAGGGCAGATGCGTGACGCATCTTTTGGCTTACGGGCGGCGCATTGCTGGAGTCGCGTCGTAAGCGCGACACAACTCCTGCAATGCACAGGGGCCACCCATACATTACATGGTGCGTCACTCCTTACGCCTGCTTCAAGCAGGCGTAAGGAATTGACGTAGCAGCTTTGGGAAAGTGACTCAGTGAAATCTTGTAGATTTCACTGAGTCACTTTCCAGGGGCGTTCCTGCGACGTGAAACCTGACGCAGGTTTCATGTGGCGCAGGGCCTTACACCGTGACGCATCTCCATAGATGCGTCACGTTGTAAATGCCTCGTAGGGATGCGCCACGTTTACGCCGCCTTGCGTGACGCAACAGCGGCGTAAACGTGGCGCAAGGGGCCCGTAAATCTGCCCCAAAGAGCTCAAACCAGAGTTCGACTTTCAACCTCCAGATAAATGAATACAATGAAGTTGGGTAAGTAATGCATAACGCTTGAACCCACAGTGCTGGAGGACTAGGACTATATAGTGATACACTGCCATTCAGTCATCACAGTGACCATAAACCGTGGGTGGGTAACGTAAGGAACTAAGACAAATAAGGTGATGCACTTTTGCAGAAAAACAATTCAGAGTGTGATTCATTTGGTTTTGCCCTATTTTTTAAAAGTATCCACACTGCCCCCTACTGGCTACAAACATCATCGAGCACTCCATCTGATATGGACACCCACAGCTTTTCATTTTAATTAAATGTGATTTAGTACAATGATAATATCTAATCTGCACCCTGGCCGAGAGAGTGAAATTAATTACAAGCACACGGTCTATAATGATACAGGCCTTACACACGCTGATGACTTTCGGTGCTGAAGGCGTTGTCTTTGCCATGTAGTAAAAAAAAAGGTCACCCAGTTGCTTTCATGAAAGTTTCTATTCATACATGTGGACAGATTTACGGGGCGCCTCCTTCCAAGTTCAGCGGCCCCGTGCGTAAAGTTCATTTTGAGAAATATAAATCCAGATAATTACTGTAATCCGAGCGCCTCAGCAGGAACAATGAATGACCAGGCTTGGCAAGGTATGACACTGACACTCCTCTGAATCATCTTCGGAGGAGAAAACAGAAAATGCTGTCGTCAGCTATTAAAATGCCAGTGCGATCATTGAAGCAGGAGGGGGGGGGACGGGCGGGGGGGGGGGGGGGGTTATCACCAAGGACACAGGTGACTAGTAGTCATACATTTCATAGCTCTACTTAGTAAAGCCAAACTTGTATCTTAGTTCACTTATTTTAAGTATTTAGGGCCATATTATCAAGAAAGGGCGGTACATTATCGCCACTTTTATCGGCAGAAAACTGCTGATAAAGCGGCGATAATGGGCTTGATAATATGCCCTTGTGAATTCCCATAGCAGCTCAGGTTCTGGAGTTAACCTGGGCTGCTATGGGAATTCACAAGGGCATATTATCAAGCCCAGTATTGCCGCTTTATCTGCAGTTTCCTGCCGATAAAAGCAGCGATAATCTATCGCCCTTTCTTGATAATATGGCCCTAGTTTTGACATTATAGGAAAGAAGGACTACAAGTTTTGCAGGCAAGCTGCATTTATTTAAATTCAGTTCACTAATGTTTAGGTCTCACCTAGACATCTTTTATTTATTTATTTAAAAAGGTTTTATATAGCGCTACTGGACCCAAGAGTTTCAGAGCGCTTTACAGGATACTTTACACATCATGAAAAATAAAATCAATTAACGGCAAATTGTTAACAAAAGCTAAGCCGTAAAGTCATTCTAGTGTAGAAGGGAAAGAAAGAGTAAATTCAGAGATCAGGTAAAGAAGAGGGCTGTTGAAAAAGTAAATAGGGGGGGTTAAATAGTTAGAGGGAGAAAGAAGGAGAGCGAGAGTAGGAAAGGTAGTGGAAGGAGAGAGTAGAGGACAGCAAAGAGTAAATGGACAGATAGTTCAATTGAATTAAGGACCCCAATATTTGTTGAAAAGCAGCAGCTAGAGGTTTTCCTTGAAAAGGGGGTAGCAAGGGTTGCAGCGAAGGTCTTTGGGAAGAGAATTCCAAATAGATGGGGCATTACCTGAGAATGAACATGATTGAGTCTTTTTCTTTTTGGTGTGAGGGGGGATTAGGACCAGGGTGTTAGTGCTCCTCAAAGATCTAGTACATCCTGCTTTTTGGAGTTTGTCAGAAAGGTACGAGGGGGTGATTTGGTGAAGGGCTTTGTGATTGATACACGCAATCTTGTAGGTGGATCTGCCTTCGATTGGGAGCCATTTGAGATTTTTGAGGACCAGGGAGCTGTGATCATAACGCTTACAGTCAGAGATAAGCCTGGCCGCCAGGTTGAGAACAGATTTAATCGGGGCAAGATGGACTTTGGGGGTGCCAGCAAAGGTGGCGTTGCCAAAGTCAATTCTGGAAAGGACAAGTGATTGTACAATGGTTATAAAGTCGTCGATCGGAATAAAGGGTTTGATTTTTTGAAGGTGATGTAGAGTGAAAAGGGCACATTTAGCCGCGTTTTTAATATGGGGGATAAGATTTAGATTCTGATCGACCCTAATGCCAAGTGATTTGACAGAGTTGGAAGTGATGAGAGGGCAATTAAGTGCTTTGATATCAGCAATCCAGTGTTGGATAGGCAGAGGGTTGTTTTTGGGAGCAAAAAGGATGATTTAATTTTTTAGGGGATTTAGTTTGAGGTGGTTAAAATGGAACCATGTTTGAATTTTGGTCAAGGCATCATTGAGATGTAAGATGTCGTTGTGTGATTTGATCTTGTAATATAGTTATGTGTCATCGGCATAAAGGTGGTAACTGATTTTAGCTTGTTTGAGAATAGTTGTGAGGGGTTTCATGAAGAGGTTAAAAAGAGTAGGAGAGAGGATAGAGCCTTGTGGGACACCCAGTGAGACATGTTGTTGTATGGAGAGGCAACCATTCAGTATAATTTGTTGGGTTCTATTATGGAGATAAGAGGTGAACCATTTGAGGACATTGCCATTTAATCAGAAGCGGTCTTTGAGAGTTTTCAGAAGGGTGAAATGATTAACAGTATCAAAGGCCGCGGATAGTTCAAGAAGGATGAGGAGGGAGGATTCGCCTCTATCCAGAGAGCGGTGAATGTCATCAGTAATGTTGAGCCTCGCAGTTTCCGTGCTGCATCCCTTTCTAAAACTTGATTGGAAAGCATCAAGGAGATTGAATTTGTCGATGTGATTATCCAATTGTGACAGGACACATTTTTCAAGGGCTGTGGAAAGGAAGGGAAGGTTTGAGATCGGGCGTAAATTGTTTAAGTCATTAGGGTCCGCTGCTGTGTTTTTGAGGATAGGGGTGATTTGACCTAGTTGGAGGGAAGCAGGAACACTGCCAGTAACTAGGGAGGAGTTGATAATGTTGGTCCATAGAGGGGCAATGATGTGTTTAAGTCCCTGTACCAAGTGAGCGAGAAGAGGATCTTTGGTATGTGAGGAAGGTTTGAGTTTGGAGATGATGTTGAAAACATCATATTCAGAAATTGGGCAAAGTTCGCTCCAAGAAGCATTGTTTTTTGGCAGGAGATCAATGGAATTGATGTCATACTGGGGGAGAGAGAGAGGGAGGTTTGAGGGGGGTTAGGCGAGGGGAGGGAAGTGGGCAGAGGTACCGTTGGAGTGCTAGGGGGGTGTGTTGGCTATGGGGAGGTTGACTTAGTTAAAGAAGCTAGCAATTTCTTTACATCTCTAGACAGTAGCTAATAGTTTTGGAGGGCCATAGGAGGTTTGTGTTTTTTACAATGGTAAACAGTTCTCTGGGACGGTTTCTAGTCTTGTCAAGTTGAGAAGGAAGGAAGGATGCTTTTTCACTGAAGATGTGCTTTTTGTAGTTGGCTTTGGCATTTCTGTGGAGTATCAAGTTAGAAGAGGAAGGTTGATTTCTCAGGATTTCTCTGAGGGCACGTCTTTCGTTATTTAGGTCAGAGTTGAACCAAGATTTGGGTGGAATATTTTTTAGTGGTTTAAGTTTAGTTGGGGCAATTTATTTCAAGGGCTTTGAGGATGGAATTGTTGTAATGATCAGTTAGGTCAGTGGTGCTAGGGGAGAGAGGGGGGAGTGACAGTCGAGATTTAATTATAGAATCCAGCTCGCCAGGAGGAGTGAGGTGAAGATTTCGGGTTTGTTTCAGCTTGGGGTTGGACGAGTAATAGAGCTGTTCATGTTGAAGAGGATAAGGTGGTGGTCAGAGCAGTCAACGGGAATGATCTTGGAGAGGGAGGCCAGATCTTTGCTAGAGCTAATGGCATCAAGGGGGGCACCCTTGGAGTGAATAGGAGATTGGCAGAGTTGAGTCAAGTCACTAATGTCCATGGTCTCTTTAAAGAGGTTAACAGCAGGGTCTTCAGTATTATTCCAGTGAATATTATAGTCCCCAAGGAAGAGATTCCTGGAGTTGGAGAGCGACGCTAGGATGATGAGGTCAGATAGCTCCTCGGCAAAGGGGATAGGATTACCGGGGATTTGGGGGGGTAGATGGTATGTAGGCGGATTGTAGGGGAACCAGGAGTGGTAAGATCGGCACAGAGGTATTCGAAGGAGGCTGGGTCTTGGAGATGAACCTGCGCAAGTTTTAGTTCGTCTTTAAAGATTATGGCAAGCCCTCCTCCAACTTGATCAATTCTATCTTTCTTAAGGATGGAATATCCAGGAGGGGTGGGCATATCAAGGATAGAGGTGGAGTGGGGGTTGAGCCATGTTTCCGTTTAGAAAGCAATGTCAATACTTTCGCTGAGAATGGTTTCAGCTATTTCCGTAGCGTGGCATGAGGCAGATCTGCAGTTAATCAGCATGCAGCTGACGGGTAAGATGTCTGTGTTTAAAGTGGCGGGACATAGGGGGATAGGCGTTAGTTGTTGTGGGGGCCTAGGTGACGGAGGGAATAGGGGGTATCTGCTTGTTCCCAGAAGAACTGGAATGGCAGAGTGAGGGGGTGTGGGGATCACAAGCGAGGTAGGAGGTGGGGGGGTATTAAGGTGATCAGAGGGGTCATGGGGTCACGTGGGGATGGATAGGGAAGGGTGGAGGGCCGAGTGGGCTGAGATCATTAATCAAGGGAGATACAGAGGAGGTCATGGTCATGTTAATTCCCAAGGTCACTGGGCAGGACGTATGATGAGAGGGGGAGGTTGACCTAGCAGTGTATGGGGGGAAGACATTGGTACGTTCTAGGGAGTCTGGTGAGGGCTGGTTGTTCTGATGGAGGGTTGGGCTAGGCGGAATATTAGTGTTAGGAACTTTAGAAGGAGAGGTGATTGAGGGGGAAATGAGAGGCGCTATGAAATCTGGCGCATTGAAATTATGTGAGGGGGCAGTGGGGTGGGTGAGATCCAGAGAGTAGTTCCTGGAGAGGAGAGAGACATCATTTTTGAGGGAGGTGAGTTCTAAGATAAGGGTCGAGAGGTGTAGTTCATTAAAGAGTGATTGAGTAAGAAGTCAGGAATGTAGGTGGTCAATTGGGTTCAAGAGGCGTGAGGTGTCAAATTATTTTGGGAGAGGGTGACTGACAAACGGGAGGGGGGAAACCTGGGGGGGGGGAGAGGGGAGTTAGAGAGTGGGGGGGTAATCTGAGAGGGGGTGAGAGAAGTTGGGATCCTCAGGTTTTTGGTAGTGTTGGTTGGGGCATGGGGAAGAGGGATTGTGTAGGACGGTATAATGGGGATGAAGGGAGTGATAGGGGGAGTGTGTGATGGTGTTGGCTGGGGAGGCAAATGGGAGGTAGGGCGAGCCGTAAGGGGAGTGAGTGTGGGAGTTGCAAGAGAAGGTAGTGGATTTTGTGCAGCTGGGGGCATTTTAGTGCAGAAACAAGGAGGGGAAAGGGGTAGGGTAGCTCATCGATCGTTAGAAGGGGATAATAGGGGAGGTTACGTTTGGGAGGATTGTGGAGTTAAGGAAGAGTCATAACAGGTAGGAGATGGAGGAGAAGAGTTCAGGGGTGGATCACAGGGAGAGGGGCAAACAATAGTGCCTGTAGATTTGTGGGTTAGTGGGGATGCCAGAGTATGGGGGCGAGGGACATGCACTTCAAGAAGGCTAGAAGAGTCAGGGGGAAGGGGTACATGGGTCCGGGGGTGAGGGGGCAAGGGAGAAGAGGGCAGTGGGGGGGTTGCAGAGCAAGAGTTGAAGACAGGGGGAGGGTATGGGAGGCATAGGGGGAAGTGAGAGAGTCTGAAGAGGGTGCGGATGGAAGGGAGGTAGTCACTGTTTGGGATTGAGGGTTGGGTTGTCATTATTAATTATCGTATTGAGAGCACGCATAGTCGATTGGGGTTGGGTATAAACAGGAGGGTTAGTGAAAGAGGTGGGTGTATCAGTGAGAGGAGAGAGGGGGACTTGGGAGTGCAGGGGTAGCAAGGCATCTAGGTGTTGGGGGTGCGGGAGGTAAGGGTTCAGGGTAAGAGTGAGATTCTGGGATAGTGTGCTGAAGTGGTGTTCAAAAATATAGAGGTGTTTTTCTGATGCTTGAATAAGTATGTTTCCTGATTTGAATATTGAAATGTCTATTTCACCAGGAAAGGAGGAAGAGGGGGTGGTGGAGAGTTTCATACCATACGGAATATTGCGGGAGTTAGTGATAGGAAGGTGTCGGAGAAATAAGCTTTTCCATTTGGATGGGCGTTTAGTGAAGACGATGTAGTTGGTAATAGTGGAGGAGGTGTGGCTATTATGACTGTTGGCAAATACATTTTCTTGATGAAGAACAAGAAGTTTATGTTTGAAGTTTTTTTTACTATGTTTGGAGAGATGGGGGGGGGGGGGTAAAGGATGAACCAAGAGTTAGGGCCAATTTTAGAGATAGGAGATTCAACAATCGTGGGCGAAGGTGTGAGGGGGGGCATGATGAGAGGAATAGTGAATTAGAATAGAAACAGATAGGTATAGCCCACATAAACAGTAGAAAACCAGGGTATAAAGTGCGGACTAAAGAAAGGGGGAGAAAAGTTAGGGTAGGCTAAAGCAATAAACATTTTACCATTAGAGGTGGAACATTCAAAGGTGCATCATAAAATGATAAGAGTCACATAAAAAGTGTGAGGGGAGGTAAGAAGAGAGGAATAGTGAATGGGAATAGAAACAAATCGATTAAACCACATATACAGTGAAAAAAAAGTGTAAAGAGCATGGGTCAACCGTGTAAACATACATATATAACCAGTAGGACTAGATAATGAATAAATAAATAAATTCACAGGTTATTAACAGTAAAATTAGAAGTAAAATAGAAAAAAGTGCAAGAAGAGAGGAATAGTGAATGGGAATAGAAACAAATTGATTAAACCGATTATACAGTGAAAACAAAGTGTAAAGAACATGGGTCAAACCGTGTAAACATACATTTACAAGCAGTAGAACTAGACAATTAATACATAAATAAATTCACTGGTTATTAATGGTAAAATTAGAAGTAAAATAGAAGGAAGTGCAATTAACAATAAAGAGTAATAATAGTGGTAGGCCAGGCTGGTCAATAGACTCAGAGAGCGAATTAAGAGTGGGGAGGGGAGAATGTCTTCATAAGATGGCCACCAGTGTGGGGCAGAGTGGAGAGTCCTATTTTTATTTTCATGTCATATGGAGCTACAACAACAACAATATCAGGGGGACAGCATGGAGACAAAATGGAGACACGGCTAAACCCAGAGTGAGCTCAATGTAACAAAATGGGTGACCGGGAGAAATGGAAAATGGACGACAAGGAAACAACTCCATCTCCCTCACTCTCAAGGCTAGGCAAAGGTGCAGAAAAACAATGCAGAAAAAAATAAGGAACTGTTACTGGTTGGGACAGTGCACAGACCAGTCCTGACGGAGACAGGCAAGTCTTGCATAGAGTCAGTCAAAATTCGGGCCCATGGGTCCCCTCTCAATGGCACTTCCACCATGGCAGCCAGAATACAATGCCAGCTGCGTACAAGCCCCTGAGAAAAAGACAGGCACCAAGCTCATCGGCAACCACCAGACAAAAATAGTCAATCGGTACTCAAAGAGTTAACCGCTTCATAAGCCATAACAAAGTCTCAACAATTCAGCCAAGCACCGCCATGTGGCAGCATATCAATAGCCTGTCCCAATAGGACTGGTGGACACAGTTGGCGTGGGGCGCAGAGTGAAGATCAGCCAGTCAGCTCTGACTCGGCTAGGATCTCCACCGTGAGTACGCCAGCTACCATCGACACTGGGAGACCTAGGATGCCAACCCCAAGCGACAACCAGGTCCACCTGGGCCCAACAGCTCGGCCCTCCAGAGGATGAGGGGGTCAGAACACCCGGAGGCCCAGGCCTGTCGACTCACCTCTCGATGCTCCCCGGGAGACAAAGGAGGCAGGGTAGGACATCTGGGACCAAAGATTCGTGAAGGCAGGGCGCCAGTATCCGGCTCCTTTGCCGCCAGGGAGGTTGCTTGGACTGTCTATCTCAAGGGAGCAGACACTGGACGGACGGAGGGGAGAGCGCTCCCAACACTCCGCCAGGTAACGAGAGCGCCACAGGCAGCACCGCCATGCTCGGCAAAGTCAATGTCACCACAGAAACAGAGGATGGGGCACCACCGAGGGCAGGCAGGATTTCAATCACCTCCCAGGCCCTGGACATGAGGCATGAACGATCCCGGGGTCCTCAGAAAATCGAAAAGGCAGCATCAGCGAAGAAAGCAGCACTTTCAGCACCCCTTTGCACGTCGGCAGAGGATCGCAGTGACGCGGGCTCCGACAACAGCAGAGCAGCAGCGTCCAGGCGACCAGCAGGCGCCAGGTAAGAGGCTATGGATCACTCCCTCAAGTTTTCGTGGTTGCAATGGGGTTTAGCCAAAGTCCGTTGGTATCTCTTGAGAGGGGGCTGAATCCCATTGGAATGGCGCCGATCCGTGGACTGGGTGGGGGGGCTTAGGTAGGGATTTTCACTAAATAGTGATCACGAACCCCGGAGCCTCTTTGTAGAGCACCTGTGCTTAGGTGCTACTGTTTTTTGTGTGTTTAACCAGTTTACCAGAGTGCGTCTTTTTTAACCAGTTCCTTCATGTCCTTCTCCCCATCACCGTGTCCCTTCCTCCCTTGATTGTTTTGCTTGTCCCCATCCTCCTTCTGTGTGTTATTGCTTCCCCCAGTCCTCCTTCTGTTGTTGCTTACCCCTTCCCATCCTCCCTCCTTCTGTTGTTGCTTTCCCCCTCCTGCCCTCGCTCCTTCCATTGTTGTCCGCATTGATTTTCACCCCCAAATACCCTCCCTCCTTCCATTGTTGACTGAGTTATTGCATTTCCCAATTTACCCGACTTTCTTCTGTTGTTCCCATGTTTTTGCTTGCTCCAACCCTTCCGTTCTTGGCTGTGATGTTGCTTGCCCCCGCCTGACCTACCTCCTTCCGTTATTGCTGTGATGTTGCTTGCCACCGCCTAACCTCCCTGCTACTGTTGTTGTCAGTGTTGCTGTAGTGTGCCTCATCCACCCCTTTATCATTTCACTATTGCCCATGTTATTTTTTGCCTTCACCCATCTTCCCTCCTCCCGTTGCTGCCCATGTTGTTGCTTGCCCCCAACCATCCTCCCTCATTCCTTTGTTGGCTGTGATGTTGCTTGCCCCGCCTAACCTCCCTCCTTCCGTTGTTATCCTTGTTGCTGTTGTTTGCCCCATTCACTCTCTCTCCTTTTGCTGTTCCCCATGTTAATTTTGCCCTCACCCATGCTCTCTCCTTCTGTTGTTGCCCTTATTGTTGACTTTGTTGTTCCTTGCCCATCCATACCCTCCCTCCTTCTGTTGTTGGCCGTGAAGTTGTTTGCTCCACCCAAACTCCCTTCCACCTTTGTTGCTCTTGTTGTTATTTGCCCCCACTCAACCACCCTCCTTCTATTGTTCCACAGGGAGAAGTGTGGCTCAATGATTAGAGCGGCAGACCCTGATGCAGACCAGGGTTCAATTCCCCGCCTCGGCGGGTCTTGGGCTCAAAATTCCACGGACCTGATAATTCTCGCCTCGTGCCTATTCCAAGGATGGAGTCCCACTCTGCACTCTGAGCAATAGCTTGCTTAATCTCCTCAACGCTAAGGATGCCTGGCCTCCACCTTGGGGGTGCCCAGGAGTGGACGCCTCACAGGGAAAGCCAGGATGGGTTCCACAGCGGTATTCGTACAAGCGCCTTGAGACCCTTGCGGGTGAGTAGTGCGCTATACAAGTATCAATTTTTACATTTACGGGGTGATGTCTGACTAGACCCACCAACCCATCCTCCATCCGTTGTTGCCTATGTTGTTGCTCGTATTGCTGTCAGAGCTCGCCGCGTCATAGAACTTTTTCCCAGTGCCTCCATTATCTGTGTTGCTCCCCCACTCATCCTCCCTCCCTTCGTATTGTCCACTCCCTTCCTCACACCTCACAAACAATATTTTAAAAAGTGCAATGACGCAAAGAGCACTGGTTACGTCATAGCGCTTTCTTTTTTTACTTTCAGCCATACTCCACATCAGTCACGCTGCTGTACAACATGACTTAAATCATTGGCATTACCAATAGCTCTCTAGTAGGCAAGACCTACTCGCTTTGTTAATGGTTGTTCTTTGTTGAAAACAGGTGAGTTCAGGCATATCACTAGCCCCCCACTGCTTCATTAACATTCTGTAAATGTTACTTACTTTTGTGAGCCGAAGTCATTTTGATTACTAATGTTAGAAGCAATTTTTGAACAATATTATTTGGTACAACAACTCTTTCTCCTGGTGGTCTTTTACATGTTGCTCTTCTTTTGGCTTCACAATTAATTAACACATATAGGTCTTTATTACAAGTAGGACGGAGTAAAGGTAGGGTAATAAGTTCCATTACCCCAGGGTGAGGTATTTATGACTTGTAGTAAGTACCTTCTATTCCGAGATGTGAACTGTAAAATGAGGAATAACATGCAGACACAGCATTTAGCACATCAAAATCTGCATGTTTTGTCTGTTCACACATCGTTTCCTCCTGACAAATTTCGGCAGATTTGACATACTGCTATTTATGAGGGAGAAAACTGTGAACGTGTAAGAATTATCTCACAATTCCTAGGTTCGATCCCTGCACAAACGTAGTCTTGTAAAAGGATCTGAATCTTTCCCTTAACATTTAATGTCGGCCTTTCCCTTTTGATAAACCGAGCTAAAAAACACAAAAGTTAGATAATTTGTCTGGTGAGACAAGCGCGTTATAATGAGTTGACTCCATGGCGGAGATCTCGCTGGCGGATACATCTTCGTCCTCGCTTTCTGTGTCTCCGAAGTGGAGTGAGTACATGCTCCTCTTGAATGGTAACTGAGAACACCTACAATCTTGGGTGACTAATCTTCAACCCAGTTTGGTGGAGTCAACCCTCTGAAAGACTTTTCTGGAAAGTGTGGCAGACCAAAAAGCTAAATAGTGTCTCCCTGATATTCTAGGCATTCCCTAGCAAATTAATTCAAACCATACATGGGCACTGACCATGTACCCAGTTGTAGGAGTAGATTTCATCTGGCCACCCGGATAGCGGACTTTCCTCCATACAACATGGACGGTGGTCGATTTTTTACCAGATGTTTTACCTCACAGTGACCTTCACCGCCATGGCTCTCCACTGTCAGAGATTGGTGGATATACCTGTTGCTGCTAAATCCACCTATTTGGCTTTCTGTATGGATTTGTTAATGTCAATGTTTTGTTTGTATTTTATTTTCCTTACTGGACTCCTTTTCAAAAAGTATTTTTGTGTCTATTCAACCTCTACTGTGAGTCATTGAATTTCCGAAAATGCTGAGTTTAAATCTCTACCCTTTTTGCCTTTTGTGAACAGTAAAGTGTTTTATATTTCACCTTGATTCTTTGTATTTGTTTGAGCTGCACACTGGTTTCCAGCATTTACCTTGGCTCTTTCTGTGTAGGCTCACATTGTCTAACTCAGAAACTGAAATCTGAACTTAAAAGCTAAAGATATGTGGGGGAAGCTCTTGAGGTTTTTATTTCATCTACAAAATCAAACCTTTCCTTTCGTAATAAAATTAATTTGCTCACAGTGAATTGAGGCACAGAACACAGATAGAGCCTTTATTCCTGTGAACTCGAATGGCACGGACTCCCAGTAATGCACAAAGATTGACAGCTGATATATTGCGAGTGACAGTTTCTTGCCCTGAAATCTGATGAAAATGTAAATTGAATCTATTAAATAAAGCTGTTGCTAGCAATGCTTGCCTTTTCCTCTGCCTTAATATGGTTTGACATTGTTCTTCGCGCTACTGAAACACAGATCACGTGTTGCTTGCCCTTCAAATAAGCACTGGCAAAGCCAATAGGCCTAGCCTTTTGGCTACTATTGGCTGTGCCAATGGTTTTTAGTACTGCTAAAAAAAACATTGGTTTAATTAATGTGCATCATCAATACAGGAGAATTTAAAAAGCCTGTCACACGTCCACCAACGTCATTTTGTAAACGCAGTCCCAGTTAGGTTAGAAAATAAAAAGGATAAAAAATAAAAAAGCATTTTTTGTACCGGGGACGGCAGCAAAGGGAGAGAATTACACGGGCAAGAGAAAACATGGTGGGGAGAAGAGAAGCACACCAATGATACAGCAGAAAAACACATGCACTCTTAATTAGTGCTTAACACAAAAGAAAAAAGTAGTTCCCATAAAAGTGAGCAGTGGAAGGACATAAGCAAATATAAAATGTGTTATGATATAAAATCCAGTACACCAAAGTATATCTTCAAGTAGGTTTATTCTCAGAGAAAGATCCTAAACATCTTCATGCCAGACACAGCTGGACCAACTGCTCACTGATGCCACAGGCATGACATCATCTTAGAACCACCTAAGGCATCATAAAGATGCAACATTCTAATGAGTGAAACATGTGAGAACTGATAAAGTGATGAACCACGTGACATATAAATATAACAAAATGGTCCACGTGATGAATAGACACAAGGTGGAATAAGATGCAGGCAAATAAGATTGACAGTAGAGTCAAGCAACAGGAGGGTTGGAAGCCCTTCTATGTTCTTGGTAAGCCCACAAACTCTCTTTTGCTTTTTTGTCTTTCATGCAAACTTTGAATGTGCTTTACATTTTTTTACAGATTCATATCATTTGTGTGCTATAAGTGTGCTTGTGATTTATTTTGAAGGCAGAAGGATTATATTGAATGACCCAAACTAACACATATTAACCCCATGGCTGCTAAGGCAATTCCCCTCCTGTGCTGGCGATTTTATTTTTACATTGTTTTATGACGAGCTGGGCTCGTCATCAGTGTACGAGGAGGCTACACCATGACGAGCCCAGCTCGTCATCAGCTTGGAAGGGGTTAAACAGTGTAGATTTCACTGCGTCACTTTTATGGGGCTTCCTTGAGATGGAACGCCCACCCTTCATACATTATACCTGACGCAGGTATAATGTAGCGCAGGGCTTTACAATGTGACAAATCTAACTAGATGCATCACGTTGTAAATATGTCACATAGTGGCGCATTGTTTACGCTTCTGCTGCGTCACAAAAATGACACAACGGCGGCGTAAAAGTGTTGCAAGATGCTTATAAATCTGCCCCATTAGCTTTATCCATTGCAATTGATGGTTCGGGTTCTTATCTTTCCACAACTGATCACACAATTCCTGGATCTACTCAGAACCCAGCACAACACGATTGGACACAATATTGAATTCCCAGATCTTCTTTGCATGTCTCAAATTTGCAGTTATCTACTCCCATGAGATTTCACACACACTTTGTTTCCTCTTGTCGTACAATATATTTATTGCACACCTGGAATTCTTAAATTTATATATATATCCTAACGTGATGCTATTGGCAGTTTTGGTGTATCCACCCAGCAGCTTAGACGTTCTTCCTTTGAAATGCATGGTGGACTATTGTACATTCTTACCTGGAGGCTGGACAATGACAGATCCGGAAACAGCCTGTGTGTTACGAGAAACAGGTTTGGTAATGAGTATGCATAGATTTAACACATTCATGGCATATCCTGTGGTCATTTGTCTTTTCGGCACACTGTGGATCTGTCACTGTAGTGATGCTTATGAGTTTCAGTTCATAAATCACATACTCTGAGCTTGGGCTTCCTCAGGGTTAACTCTTATCTTGTGCTTTAATAGCGTCCCACTACCCGTAATCCAGAGGAATTGTGATCCGCCTCCTGGCGTCTCACTCCCCGTACTTCTTTAAATCCTGATGAGCTCTAGCGCCTTCCACCTAGAAAGAAGAAGGACCTATTAGAAGGAACGGGGTTGCCCTGTAGACAGCGTCCCTCCTCATATTTCCTTGTACTTGCATGGAAAGAAGAAGGACCTATGGTAAGAAAGGGTACTGCTTCCTAAGCAGACTTCATCTCTACTGATAGAAACCTGCCTTTTATAATCCCAGGCCCGTCCCTTCCTTTCTTTGTTCCTCACCTTCTGTTCTCTTTGATGGAGGAGCACTCAAGCATTTGTTTGGCCCTCCTTCTTCCTCCACTATTGATTCTCCTCTCATGTGGCTCTGCTCACAACAAACCACCAGGCCATGCCCCCTTCTCCTCATCTACAGTCCATAGGTTTCTTGCCCTCTGATGTTTCTCTACTATAGGCATTATTCCTGCTCCCTGACGCCTCCCAGTTGTGCTTGCCTGATGAGTTTGCTCTCCCCCTTCTGGAACAGGTATTCTAGTGAAATGTAAACATAGCTATTCTGTTTTGGTATTCTACAATTTAGGGTCCGATTACAAATCGTCAATTTCACTTCCGACCACCTAATTACAATCTAGGCGGTCAGAGTTGAAACCAGTAAGTCATTCTGGCTGGATTCCAATGAGCTCAAGGAGCCTGTTGGCCACTCGGAGACCGGCCCACAATCCTAATGGATGGCATTTTCGCTGTTGGGATTTTGATGCTCGGTTTCAAACAGGCTTCCCATGCTGGGATTTCTGGCATGGAAAGCCCGTCAGAAAGCAAGTTTGAGGGCTTCTATTGGGGCCCCCTTCTCAGTGGGGCATCTGGTTGGGGGCTAGGGGGACAACTATGGTGCTGCCCTATTGATCCCTGCACCCAGTGGCAGGCACCTTGAGGAGGAATTGAGAGTGGTACTACTTAGGTGATCTCACGGGGAACCACCCCACATGCACGGGTGCGACCACGGGGTACCCCCAACCCTCGCCTCCCATGGGGCTAATTGCTCCCACCTAATGGGTCATTGGACCTCTAGAGTGGACTAGGACTACAGGTCATATCCACAGAGTGGCACTACCTATACAGTAGGGTAAGATTGGAGCCCCCTTTTCGGTCCTGATGAAAGCCATGTACCCCAGGGACATTATGTCTGAAACATGTTGACCTCTTGTTTTTTTAAAAATTCACATGGCGGTGATTGAATGATTGCCTTCTTACTCACCGCACCTCTGGTTTTAAACCCCACATGGTTCCCTTACTAAATAACATTTCATTGGGGAACTCTTGATGGCTTTTTAACTCACTATTCCCTTAGGACCCTCACTCACTTCAGAAAGTGCATCCCTGTCATCAGGTGCATGCCCGTCCTCCACCAAACGGGGTTTCTGGAGGGCGAGGACTGGCAGATGATGAAGCATGACACCTGGTGGTGTGTGATGCCAGTCCATCACTTTTTGTGAGATGCCCTAAGTACTGCTTGGCAATCCACATTCACTTGGTTATCTTCTAGAAGTGGTCTATATTTGTGATATATGATTTAACTGGAGGCTGACCGACTTCTAGAGCCCTATTGCCTCTTGTTCCCCTCTCTGGTCATCACCTGAGTTCTTGTGGTTTTCTACCTTGAGGTGGCTGCCACCCGGTGCAGGGAAGAACACAATCTCCCATTTCTGTATGGGATGTTGTGCTACAGCTGGTTTACGGCTGTAGCACAAACTTCCATTGAGAAATGGGAGTATGCAACCACACCATGTGCAGTCGCTTTGTAATTGCGGTGTCGGGACTGCCGTCTGGAGGTTCGTCGGTCCCTAAACCGCGATGGTGTCTGTCAGAGGCAATTCTGACTGACATCGTAATAAGGCCCATAGAGTTCTCTCTTGTTGATGGTGAGCAAGCCTCCTACTATGGGTCACCCTCCCAACTTCAGAGGTCTCTTTCTCAGACACTTCAGCCTTTGGAGCTTGGTCTAGGAGTATCCTATTTTCATTTTTTCCCGTGCATCTAAAAATTGAACTCTATGATCACGCTGTTTATCAAATTACATTTTTTACTTCTATGGGCATGCGCTACAGAAAACAATAAGTTTCACTATTTTTGTATGCATTGGTAAAGCCAATGCGTATTCAACAGCACTTTTGAATGCTATCATTACATACTTTAATATAGTAAAGTCAGATCAATGGTTTATTTTAAAGTGCATGCTTTTTATTGTTGTCTATCCATCATGGAATTTTGTCACAGAAAAAACAATTGCCATATAACCTTCTTCTCAGCCATAAATTGTAAAATTATTTAAGTCGTGGTACAAGACTTAATCACATACCATCGCACTTCAGTTCAGGAATTTTTACAAAGTGGGCCACATTGAGCTTCTTATCTTACCCTAAGATTAAAAAACATTGTAGGGTGAAAACCCAAATTCGCTCCAGGGAAGAAAGCCATGCACCCCCCCCCCAATATAATTTTCTTTTTAAGCCAGACCCCACCTCCCCATTTCAAAAAGGCCTAGCCCTGGAGGATGGTGTCCCCAGGGCCACAATCGGCCTAGGGAAGGGGGGGGGGGGTGGGGGGTACCTAGCCCCATTCCCCTAATAAATAAATTAAAATTAAAAAGCCGTCCCAGCAAGTCGCCAGATGCCCCAGCCCCTTTCACCACCACTCTGCAAGCATGCCTCCTTGCGCACTTCTAGTTGGAGGATGAAGAGCCAATGAAGCCTGAGAACCCTTGGGGGCAACCTACCCCTACTGTTACCTCCAGTAAGTCCCACACAGTGGGATTGCTGAGAGGTTATCAGCAGCTCTGCCCCCTTTTTCCACCACTCTGCAAATGCGCCTCCTGGTGCAATACTCACTGGGGGGTGAAGTCACCTTGGATGCTTTGGGGGCCTTACCTCCAGTAAGTCTCACTCAGCAGGATTGCTGAGAGGTCTTCGGAGGCCCTGTCACCTTTTTCCACCACTCTGAAAGCATGCATCATGGCACACTATTGTTTGGGGGATGAAGTCCCCTTGGATGTTGAGGGTCCTTGGGGGCAAAAAACCTCTCCTGTTACCTCCAGAAAGTCCCACACAGCGCGATTGCTGAGAGCTGGTTGGAGGTCCCGTCCCCTTTCTCCATTACTCTGCAAATGTGACTAATAGTAAAAAAACATAGAAATTCACTTAAAAAACATTAGGTTACAGGGACGTTATACTTAGAACATAGATTTTGAAAAACCTTAGAAATTCACTTAAAAAACCAAAGTTTACAGGGACGTCATAATTAGGCTCAGATTTCGCTCGTACAAAGCCAGTGAATTTCAGCAGTGATATTTACCTAAGCTAACTATAACTTTCGCCCCTGCAATCGTGGCATGATCAGTGACATCACTGTTGACACCATCCACAGAACCATTCACACACCCACCCATACCCACGTACAACCTCTTGACACCCACTCACACAGTCACACAACCAATCACATATTCATTCATAGACCCATATCAGAACTCACACACCCACTCACTCTTCCATATAGCCACTCATATACCCACTCACTCACTAGTAGAGCCACTCACGCAACCATGCACTCACCCATCCAGCCACTCATACTACCAGTTACTCACCCGTACAGCCAGTCACATAGTCGCACACTCACCTATACAGCTACTCACACACCGACTTATTTACCTACACAGTCACTCACACACCCAGTCACTCACTCATATAGCCTCTCAACAGAGCCCCTCACTCACCCAAACAAGCACTCATGCACTCACTCCAACTCCCACACAACTACTTACATATCCATTCTGCATTCATACATGCACTCACACATCCCCTCACTCACACAGCCATTAACACAGATATTTACACTCCAATACAGCCACTTGCACACCAACTTTCCTAACCAAACACACACTCAAACAGCCACTGACTCACCCATACATATATATAGTTGACAAATAGGCTTGGTTGAGGATTAAGGGAATCTGTTGCGTGTTGTAGGAAGATTGATGTGAAAATTAGAAGATACATTTGTACAAGAGGTAAATGAATACAGAAGGAAGCTAAAACCTTCGCAGACATTACCACGGGGGGACTCAGGGTACTTCTCATACAGGTTTCCCACAGACCACCTACAAACTATGGCAGTGCAAAGATTCTTGTGCTGGGATAGATACACTAAATTTGCAATGTTTACACTTATTGAAGTTTGTAAAATTATCTGGTGAAAAGTTTACTTTACCTAGTAGACCCTTTCTGTCTATCGCCAGATGATTTTCATTGTATTGTGAAATTATGTTTACACTAGTCAAAGCTAGCTCAGAAGGAAAAAGTATGGAGGCTTTTTTTTACATGTTTACCTTTTGCAATGGCAAAAGTATCCAGGTATCCAGAAGTTATGTCTGTTACGGACTCTCATGCATCATATACTTTATAATTAAAGTAAAGGAAACTGATATTTGAAACAATCTGCTGAAGAAGTATTGAAGGTCATCACTGCATGACTCCCTGCAGAACAGAACTGGTTCTATCAGGGGGCCCCCTGAAAAGTTGGGGCACTGAGCCAGAGCCCACTTTGCCCATGACTTAAAACGTCTCTGGTCCTAGGCTGAAAAAGGAATACATGCAACAGAAGACTTTACAACCACCAGCAAACCGGACTGGTCTCTACGTGCATCTTTGACAAAATAGGACAATTACATGGAAACAATCTGCAGAATGTATTGAGAGATGATATGACCTCTTTGCTTGAGACTAGCCGTCTATGGCAGAGGAAGGGGGAGGTTTAGTAGCAATTGTTCCTTCTGTCAGACTGCTTGAAAATGGCAAAGGCAGCTCTGTATATGCAAATATCAATCAATCAATTAAACATTTTTAAAGCGCACTACATACTCGCAAGGGTCTCAAGGCGCTGTGGGGGTGGGTGCTACTGATTGAATAGCCAGGTCTTGAGTATCCTCCTGAAGGTCAGAAGGTCTTGGGTCTGTTGTAGGCTCAGTGGGAGGGTGTTCCATGTCATGGCAGCGAGGTGGGAGAAGGATCTCCCACCGGTCGTTGTTCTTCGGACGTGCAGGACGGTGGCGGAGCGTAGCTGGCGGTTGGGGATGTAGAAGGAGAGCCGTCTGTTGAGGTAGGCTGGGCCGGTCTTGTGGAGTGCCTTGTGTGCGTGGGTGAGGAGCTTGAAGGATATCCTCTTGTTGATGGGGAGCCAGTGCAGGTTTCTCAGGTGGGGGTTGATGTGGCCGTGACGTGGTACGTCAAGGATCAGTCGTGACGAGGCATTTTGGATGCGTTGTATTCGTTTGATGAGCTTGGTCGGGGCTCCCGCGTAGAGAGCGTTTCCATAGTCGAGTCTGCTGCTGACGAGGGCCTGGGTGACTGTCTTTCTTGTAGCTGTCGAGATCCATCTGTAGATGTTGAGGAGAATGCGGAGGGTGTTGAAGCAGGAGGAGGAGACGGCGTTGACTTGATTGGTCGTTGAGAGCGTTGAGTCGAGGATGATTCCCAGGTTGCGTGTGTGGTCGGTGGCTGTCGGGGCTGCCCCCAGTGCCGTCGGCCACCAGGAGTCATTCCAGGCTGAAGGGTTAGAGCCGAGGATGAGGACCTCCATCTTGTCCGAGTTCAGCTTTAGACGGCATCATCTTCATCCAGTCGGCGACTGCCTTCATTCCTTTGTAGAGGTTGGCTTTGCGGTGATGGGGTCCTTGGTGAAGGAGAGGATCAGCTGAGTGTCGTCAGTGTAGGAGATTATGTTGAGTTCGTGCTGTCGAGCTACATATGCGAGCGGGGTCATCTAAATGTTGAACAACGTCGGGCTGAGGGAGGATCTCTGGGGTACGCCGCAGATGATCTCGGAAGCTTTGGAACGGAATGGGGGGAGGCGGACACTCTGAGTTCTGCCAGAGAGTAAGGAGGTGGTCCAATCCAGAGCCTTGTCTCGGATCCCTACGGCATGTAGGCGTGTGCATAGTGTGCGGTGGCAGACGGTGTCAAAGGCGGCAGAAAGGTCTAGGAGGATGAGTGCTACGGTCTCGCCATTGTCCAGCAGGGTTCTGATGTCGTCGGTGGCGGCGCAGAGGGCAGTCTCGGTGCTGTGGTTGCTGCGGAACCCTGACTGGGAAGGGTCCAGGATTCTGTATTCTTCGCGGTATCGGGTTAGTTGTCTGTTGACGGTTTTCTCGATGACCTTGTCCGGGAAGGGGAGCAGAGAGATGGGCAGGAAGTTCCTGAGGTCTGTTGGTCTGCCTTAGGTTTTTTGAGTAGGGTGTTGATCTCAGCGTGTTTCCAGATCTCTGGGAAGGTCGTGGTCTCGAGGGAGAGATTGATGACGTTGCACAGGTGGGGTGCAATGGAGCTGCTTGCTCTGTTGACGAAGTGGTGCGGGAATGGGTCTGACGGACAGCCGGAGTGGATTGTGCACATGATCTTGATGGTGTCATCGTAGCTCACACTGGCCCAGGCTAGCAGGGGGTCGTGGTCGATGGTGTGCAGAGGGTCTGTTGTGTTGCTGTCTGTTGGGGCTGTCTGGGTGTTGAAGCTGTTGTGGATGTCTGCTATCTTGCGGTGGAAGAAGGTGGTGAGGGAGTTGTACAGGACTTGCGACGGCGGGATGTCGTTGGTGTTGGAGCTGGGGTTGCAGAGTTCCTTCACGATGTTGAAGAGCTCCTTGCTATTGTGTGCGTTGTTGTTGAGGCGGTCTTTGAAGGAGGTCCTCTTGGCCGCCTTGATGAGGTGGTGGTGGTTGCGGATGGCGTCCTTGTGTGCTGCATGGCTGTCCGGATTTTGTTCACTGTCCCATTTCTTCTCTAGTTTCCTGAAGGCTTGCTTGGAGGCTATGAGTTCTGGGGTGAACCAGCTGGCCCTCTTGCTGGTGTCTCTGTGGGGGGATTTCTTCAGTGGGGCGAGAGTGTTGGCGCAGTCCTCAATCCAGCGTCTGAGCCTGTGGGCAGCGTCGTCGGTGTTGGAGGGTTCGGTGGGTGGGCTGAGTTCGAACTTTGCATGTAGTTGGTCTTTGGTGATTTTGCTCCAGCAACGGCGGGGGATCTGTTGGGTGTGGTGGTGTGTGGTGGGTTTCTGGAAGGCGAAGTGGATGCAGCGGTGGTCGGTCCAGAGGAGTTCGGTGGTGTGGCTGACGGAGACGTGCGGGCTTGGGGAGAAGACGGGGTCGAGCGTGTGGCCGGCGTTGTGGGTGGGCGCTGTGACGAGTTGCTTCAGTCCGAGGTTGGCGAGGTTATCGCTTCAGTGTAGCGGCTGGAACCATCATCTCCTTAAATCATTAAAGGGACAATGGGACTGACGTGGTCCCTAGACTCGGTGAGTGAATCCGTGCACTCAAGAGGCTGAATGGGCCTATATTTATCTCGCTGCCTGAGGTCGTCTGGAGCCAATTTAGTTACTGTTCCTCGAATAAAACTCAAAACAAAAGGCCATAAGACCTTCTCATTTCTGGCCTCTAAGGCATGGAATTGTCTCCCCCCCAACCTTAGGCATGCCCCCTCAGAAAGCCTTTTTAGGAAGCTTCTGAAGACCTGGATTTTCCCTCAGTCTGACTCATCAGTCCTCGCAGCCATCTGATTCTTGCTCTCCATTGCTGGTTCTCTGTTTGCTCAGCGCCAAGATGCTCCTTCCGGAGCGATAGTCGCGCTATACAAATTCCAATAAATATCAAATATCAAATAAATATCAAATATTTAGCATACCCATCTGTCTCAGTCAATACAGTCAATTCAGTCGTTTTTTTAAACACAAGAAATGCGGATGTGGCCTTGATTACCATACCCTTTTGTTTTATTAGAATCTACCCTCGAGAGAGCCAGACTCCCTACCACCTAATACAACACGTGATTATCTCACCAGTCAAGCCTGGGTCCTACTCATAAGAGGTCCCTTAGGTGAGTTGAGAACCAATCGCTGCAAGTCACCTTGCTAATTTTAAAAGAGTTTCACGCAAATCCCCACCTGACGGTATATTAATTCAACCAACAGGCGGCACATCCCCCTCTTCCTGACCCACAGTCATGATGAAGACCCGCATTGACCCAAGAATTGTGCTCTCATATGGTAGAAACGTCGACGGTTTAAAATCCATTGTACCAGCTGAGAGTATTCCACAACACAAGCCAACAGAAGTGGCATACTGGAATAACTGCAATTTAGTGCCAAACTGGCCAAACAATCCCCTCCCCTTTCTCTTCGCTCACCTGTACATAGAGTCACCATTTTTAAGTCACAATTGCACAACATGTCACTGCGCACTTCAGATCACGTTCACATTATTTGATGCTCAGTTCTGCAAATGTAATTGATTCTTCATTGATTTTTCATGAATTGATAAAGAGTACTTATGAATGCAAAAAAATCATTAAAAAATTCTACTTTTACCCTATCTGGTTTGGATTTGCAATATTGTTTTGTGTAACGTTGTGATTGAAGTAATCAACGACTGATGAAAATATTGTATGAATAGTTCTTATTATTATTATTTTTTGAGGCAATCAGGTTGCAAACTCGACAAAACCATTGTTTATGACTCCAGGGATGAGGCGCAGGTGGTAGCCTGCAGGTGGTGGAGGGCCTCGAAGTTCCTCAGCAGCGGCAGCTGGGGCAGGGAGGCCCAGGCGGTGCTGTGCGGTGGGGGAGCGACCTACCTGGTTGGGTCAAGGGTCGCTTCGCCACCAGAGAGATGTAAATAAATTGAAGAGCCTGTAAAACCTAAGAAGAGCTAAGCAGAAGCTTGGTTACTGCAACATAGTGCATAACTTGTGTGGGGCAGAAGATTGCCTAAATACAATGTTTACTGTGTAAGAATTCAGGATTCAGCTAACGTAGGATAACGTAGGCCTGTCTTTCATCATTCTTGTGACGCTATACTCTAACACATGATTCGAGCTGCTGTTTATCAGTGCTATAATAAAGAATTAATAGGTTTCACTAGCTGATACAATAATTCCATGTAGCTGTGTAAGAAAGGTGTACTTTCCCAAGGATGGAGCGACTATCCCAGACTGAGCAACATACTATCTAACATGTCATACACTGAGGGACGGATGTCGCGAGCACCAGAACTCCATGTATTGGAACAAGTGAGAAAATCTTCAAATGTATTCTGTTGCAACTATTGCTTCTGTGCTTTGTTTCTATTGGTTAGGAGCATGTGAAACATGTAATAGCATAGTAAATGTATGAAGCTTTTGTCTAAAATGAACGGTTGAATGAACAAAAGCAGTCCCTTATATGCAACTTCTCCATGTTAGGACCCTTTCCCCATTCCTTGGAGGCAAGCCTATGCTGGATTTTGACTAGAACTTAACAAAGTTCTCTACATTATTCTTACTTGCTTTGTTTGCTTATTTAACTGTATCAAGGTATGGCCCAGGTTTGCATTTCTGTACTTCAGTGCATTGAGTATATCTTAAAACGAAGACCCTTGCTTGTCACTCCAAAACAGAAATGCTTTATTCTTGCCCTATGTTGCCCTCTTTAAATTTAAGAGGAAGAGATGGGTCCAGCAGGGAGCACCAGTGTTTAATAGGGATTACACTATCTTATCACCCTATTGTACCTGGGCCACAGGTAAGAAATAAGATTCCACTGGCAATCGAAAATTCTCAAACACACCAATCCTAGAAATTCTAAATGATGTCTCAAATGTCAAAATGTTGGCTAATCTCTGGAGAAGATTGGTGGTGACTGCAGTTATTGTAGCAAAATAGTGCATCTTGCAGAAATGAAGAAGCAGAGATACCTAAAGTATGAGGAGTGGCTTGAGGAACTGAAACCTTTATCATCCCATCAGACAGTGGTTTGTTGCCTCAGCATCAGCTCAACACTTTCTATTCAATCTGGGGCCTGGTGTTGGCAGTAGAATGACACCGGTCCAGAGGTCGTGGTACCCTGATGAGTGAATCTAATGCAACCTCTGAGCTGCAAAAAGCAAGGACTAATGACAGGAGGCTATTGAGTAAGGCCCACTTCATACCCAGGACTCTCCCACCTCTTCCCCAAGGACTCCAAATCATGACATGCGAGCTCGAGGTAGAGCGACCAGAACTCCACCTCTGAAGTCTGAGCCCTCGAAACCATCTTCTGCTATTGTAACTTCGCTGATTATACCATGTGATGGAGTTTTTTGAAATCCTGGAAGGGGTCGGTGGGTTCTTGGAATATTGTTTCCTAGAATTTTGAAATGCCCTCTTTAAATGTTAGATGAGGTCTAAAAGCTCACTTGTCCAAGATGTAAGAGTCCTTAAAAAAATATGCAACGCCAGAAAACCTAGGCAAATACAGTTGTGCGTTTTCCCTTCAGGGCCCACTGATTTTCCGTTATGTTAGCTTGGGTGCAAGTAACTAGCTGCTTTTCGTTTGCACACGTTACAAATGTTATTTCTTCACTGTGATGTTATTTCAGAAATAAAGGGGGCATGCTTTTTTTTCATCTTGTTCAGCTTCATGAGACTCAGTCTCCACAAATCGTACAAGGTCAAACAAACACCACGCTTAGCTACATGGCTCGCCTGATAGACACAGCACTTAGAATACAGATGCTGTGTTTCTCAGAGCACCTTTAAATCACATACACAGGAGTTTCTCTTTGAATGAAAGAGGAGGATTTCTTGCAGAGCATGTAGGTCGTGCTTGCAGATCACTTAACCATTATAAGGTAATTTCAGAGATCTTTTAAACTAATAACTAAGCATGGGCGGAAAATCCGCTACGCTCGCGGATTTTGCGGATTTTCGGTAAATTCGCAATCCGCGAGATTCGCGAATTTCCCGCAAAATCCGCAAATTCGTACGCAGCGGATTTTTTTTCTTTGCGGTGTAAGTCCGCAATTGCGAACATGTAGGTGCGGCGGGCAGCAACAATCTCGCACTCGCGAAATTACAAAAATTGCAATTCCGCACAAGAAATCTACTAGCAAGCAGCATAGACCTTCTGAAAATGATTATTTTTATCAGAATAACTCCTCAGGTTGACATTTGCCTGCACTTTTTTTAGATTTGAGGCCTTTTGATTTTCTTTGGAAAACTTTTGGATTAGAAATCAACTTTCTCATATAAGCTTGGTGGGGCATTAAAGTTGCTGTAATGCTGCTCTGCAGAAAAACGAGTTTTGCAAAAGTGAAAGCAGGTTCAAAAGTTCAAACTCATCATTAGTAACCGTTCCGTGTAGTGCTTCCTGACAAGGACCCCTCCAAAGTTCAGTTGCTAGTTGCAACAATTGTTCAGTTGCTAGTTGCAACAATTGTATGACCCTGCTCTGACCCTCACAGCAGGCTCATAGAATAGCTACAAGGTCCTGGAAAAAAAAATTGCACTGCAACAGAAAGCAAATTACAGATAAGGATGCAGGTGCCAGACTGGAATTTTAAAACAGTGACACATTAATAAATCAACCCCAAATTAATTCATGTCAGTTGAAGCAGGCAGGTGTGCTTGCTTTTTCCCCCCATAATCTACAGTGATGATGAACCAGAGGGTGGCATAAGGCATTGATGTACCAGAGGGTGGCATGGGTAAAACAGAGGGGGGCAGGGGTGAAACAGAGGGTGCTGGTAACCTATGATGATGAACCAGACGTAGAAACAACATAATCGTGACCGTTGCGAGCCGACATGTAAGTTCGCGATTGCGAACTGTTACAAAACCCTTGCGAACTGTCAGAAATCCTTGCGAACTGGCAGAAATCCTTGCGAACACAAAAAAAAATCTGCAAATTCGCGAGAATTCGCGGATTTTGCAGATTGCGAGTTCGCAAATCCGCAAAATTCGCGAACGCGAGATTCGCAAAATTCGCCCATGCTTACTAATAACTGAGCTCGCCTATTATTCACGCAGAGGGAGATTAGAGTAGCAAAGTATGGGCCAGATGTAGGTGGCCAAATAGCAAGTGCTAACGCTTTGCGATCGCTATTTGGCAGCGAGCAATGTAGGTAAGTTGAAACCTACTAGCAAAATAAGGAATCGCAAAATCGCAAATCAGGAGTGTGCCTCACTGATTAGAGCGGCAGACCCTGATGCAGAGGTCTGGCCCGGGACCAGGGTTCAATTCCCAACGCGGCAGGGTCCTGAGCCCAAAAATGTCCACAGACTCGATAATTCTCGCCTCGGTGCCTACTCTAATCATGGGGTCCCACGCTGCAACTCTGGGCAATAGCTTGCTTAATCTCCACTACGGCGACCCACCCGCTGCGGGATGCCTGGCTTTCACCTTGGGGATGCCCAGTAGGGGCTATCTCACAGGGAAAAAGCCAGGACGGGTTCCCAAGGCAAGCGCCTTGATGCCTTCGGGTGATACATGCGCTATATAAGTCGCAATACATTTACATTTACATTTACAATATAAATAGCCCAAAAGAAAGTACACTTTAGTCTTAAGGAATCGCTGCTTACCACCAACTTCGAGTTGGTGGTAATTAGCTATTTCCTTTAAAAAAGCACTTTTTTGCATTTTTTTAAGTGCCATGTGGCACACATTCATGCCATTAGGGCATGTATGTGTGCCACATGTGCCCACATGCACATTTCAGTGGTGCAACGGGGTGTCCTTTTGGAACCCTGGCACCCTTCAAATTGCGTCCGCAATTTGCGAGTGCCTTTTGGTGACTCGCAAATTGCGGGAGCAATTCCTATTCATTCCTTTGGGTCTCTTGGCCCATAGGAATGAATGGGAAGGTATTCCTTAATTGCAAATCACAATTTGCAATTCACAATTAGGGAATATTAAGGAATCACAAAAAATATTGCGATTCCTACCTACATGGCATTTTGCGTTTCCTTATTAGCGATTCCCTAAAAATCGCTATTAAGGAATCGCAAACATGCATTTACCTACATCTGGCCCTATATCTTTTATCCTGGTAGGGTTTTTCATTCTGTTCGGCCTGTTGGCCCTGTTCAGTTTTCTGTTGATTTATATATGTCTTATAATTGCAGCACACTAGCTTCATAGCAGAGCTTGATAGAGTTAATAAATCTTTTAAACTTTCCTCCTGTCTCTCTTTGTTTTATTGTGGATGATGCATGAGTGAGAAACGTGAAAGGGACTGCTCTGTTTTCCCGCGGTCCACTGAAGACTGGAATTGTGTTCAGGGATGCCAATTCACTTGTCTCCCTGGAAAGATTAGGAGGTACTATGAGTTAGTCTAGATTTGGGCTCACGGGTGTTAATGTGGTGTTTTGACATAGTCCTCCCATTCCGAAGTCCTGTGGTCCAGGCATAATTCTGTTTCTCAGGAGAATCCCTGCAACAATACTAGCCATTATAAAACCTTTCCCAAAAAATGCAATTTGGCACCATATCGAGGAAATGACTGATGAGTGTTGGACCCGGCCCTTTGGCAGGTTCACCCCGAGACTTTTTGCTTTTTACTAGCCTGTTTCTGGAACCTGGTGGTGGTGATTTTAGGCCTCTGCACACTTTTTCACTGTGGTACAGTGTAAAGTGCTTGAGCTCTCTGTGTATGTGTGGTGAGTGACTTGCCCTCCCATAGGAATGAATAGGGAATATGTATGCCCTTGGTAGTTCCTGATGTGTGGGGAGTGCAGGGGTGAGTTTGATATGTGCGAACTCGTGAGATTGAATGCTGCGTAATGGTATATGCGGCATGACTGTGTCTAGTCTAGAAGTGCCACTTTTAGAAGTTGGTATATTTGTGTAATTTGTGTCTGCCGTGTGATTGGCTGGTGAGCCTGGTCCAGGAGTGCCTGGGCCTGCTTGTGGATTGACTGTCTGGTTTGAGGATGACAGGGGCTGGGGAGCCCCAGGAGGTTGTCTGAGTCAGCCCTTGGATGAAAGGCTGCATCTGCTGCCAGGGAAGTGGGAGGAGATGGCACCTGGGAGTGTCTAGGGCTGTCCCTGCCTGACCACAACGCTGGCTCCACCTCCCGCTGGGCGACTGTCACCTCTGTCCCTGACACTGAAGAGAGTTCCCTATAACCAGTTCTAGCTGGTTCTCACACTGCCTGCACAAAGACTTCAAAGACTTTTTTCTGTATAAGAAGGGGCTGTGTCCCCTTCCAATTTGTTCTTGTTTCTGACTTGAATCTACCAGGGGCGGGCGCTGCCCAGCCCCTGGATGTCTGGAGGACTTCTGGGGGACCCCTCTGCCTTACCTGGGCTGATGGGGGGACTTTTCTTTGCACTGGGATCCTTTGGACCTTCTTCCTATCCCCCCAGGACTTTGCTGGACTTTTCCTGATTCCCCCTAGCGCCTGGGAGCGCTTTATTTTGTATTCTAAGCGCCTGGGAGCGCTTTATATTGCTCTAGCGCCTGGGAGTGCTGTCTTTCACTTACTGGGCAGAGCACTGTCATTTTCCCTTAGAGGGAAGAGCTCCTGCCCCTTGATGTTCATTTGCATATATTTTTCTTGATGGGTGCCACCCCGTTTATTTAATTAATTATCGGGTGCTCACCCCGTTTCTCCTATCATTTTATCAACCGAGGGTGCCCACCCCTCGTTTTGCCTCCGTTTGGTCACCGCCGTGGCCGGGCCACAGAGAGGAAGTCAGGCAATTGTGGACGGGACGTGGGCGGAGCCTGCGCTCGAGCCGGAAGTCCCGCCCGCCGGCCAGAGAGGGAAGCCTTGGTTCTTCGTTGTCTCCCATGCAATGGAGGGTGACCGGATATGTGCCCGGGGTATTGCTGCCTGAAGCAGGGCTCCCCTGTGCTGAGGGAGCCCCGGAGAAGTGAAGAGGAGCCGGCAGCCTGAGCGGGAGAGGAGACACGCCGCGACTCACGGAAGAGCCGGTGAGAGCCTGCGAGATGCGGGGGGGCTGTCGGGGCACATTGCCGGTCCCCGCCCCCCCCAGGTGGTGCAAGCATCCTTGTGGAGGGGCGCTGAGAGGCCCCGGCGAAGCCTCAGTGTTTGGAGCTCGGGGGCATAGTTGGTGCAAGAAGGGCGGCCCCGGTTGGCAGCGGGTCGCCCCAACGTTGAGTAGAGCCCACGAGAGGGCTCGGGGGGGCCTTCTTTAGTGTAGAGCCCCGAGGCTCCCTGCCCCCAGTGTTGTAGTTCGAGCCCAGAGAGGCTTGTTGCCGCATGTCTATGGTTAGAGCCCTGAGAGGCTCAGAGGGGGCATTTGATTGTTTTAAGAGCCCCAGCATTTGGCCACAGTACTTGTCGTAGAGCCCTGAGAAGGGCTCCAGAGGTACATTCAGAGCCTCGAGGGCTCCAGGGGGCATATTTCTTTTAGAGCCTGTGTGGCTCCAACGTTTGGGGCATGTGTGATGTCCAGAGCCTGTGTCGCTCCCACGTGCGCAGTTCAGAGCCTGTGTGGCTTCAGCAGTGGGTGCAGTTTGCGCCTAAGGGTCAGTGAGGACCCTGTCGCAGTTTGAAGTTCCCAGCTGCCCAGCAATTAGTGGGCAGCTGCACCGTTTAGGTCTTGGGATGTTCTCAGGTGCCCAGGAAGTAGTGGGCACCTGCCACGTTTAGATTTTGCGCCAGTGGCGCATCCCTGACTGGTGCTGCTCGGCAGCGCGCCCTGACATTTGGACACAGGGCGTCTTAGCCCCAACAAGGCCAGTTGGCCTAGGGACTGCCACAGGTGGTGGCTTATATAAGTTATGCGCAATTGTATGGTTATTGCACCTCTGAATGTGTTTTCTTGCATCATGTGTTATTCCTGCACCTCTGAATGTTTTTAGGCATCATGTGATTTTTGCGCTATTGTATTGTTCTGGCACCTCTGAATGTTTTTAGGCATCATGTTTCTTCCTTTTACTTGCACTGCACCTCTGAATGTTTTAGGCATCATGTGTCTTCTTGCGCTGCACCTCTGAATGTATTTTATTGCATCATGTGCTTGTTCTTAACACCGCTGAATGTGTAGGTTTAAGCATCATGTGTTTCTCTTTACTACTCCTCTGAATGTATATTTATGCATCATGAGTAATGTGTTTTTCCTTTACTCCTCTGAATGTGTTTCATGCATCATGGGTAATGTGTTCTTGTTTATACCCCTAAATGTATTTTTCTTAGGTGGTTGTTCTTTTTAGTACAGGTGGTCCTAGTGCGGTCCTGGTTCCTGTTACCAGTGGTTACTGGTTGTGTGCCATAGTTGTTAATTTGTGCTACTATAATTTTTATTCTTTATTATTCTTTATTCTAAAAGTGCTATTTCTGATTCTGACAGTGGCCCATGTTGCCCTGTCCTGTACATATTCCCTTGTGAATATTGCCCGTGCCAGTTGGCACCATGTATTTTGTGTGATAACTATCTGATGTGTTTTTACAATACAAAAGTTATCTTATAATAACCTTGTGTGGAGTTCCTTTTGTGGTGTGCTTAGTATGTTGTTGCTGTTGTGTGCTGGCGCAAATGCTTTACACATTGCCTCCGAGTTTAGCCTTACTGCTCGTGCCAAGCTACCAGGGGGTGAGCAGGGGTTATCTTGGCTGTGTGACTCCCCTGCCCTGACTTAGGAGTGGTGGTCTCTGACTGACTTTGGCGCAAGTCCTGGCCAGCCAGGGATCCCATTTCTAACAATGGGGAAATACTGGCACCGTCCCAGGAGCAAATGAATGAAACTCACCAGACATAGCAGGTTTGCTCAGAAACAGAGTGAAATTTATTTTATTGGTACCAAAACCATGCATCATTGCTAATTAGCAAGGAAGAGGTCAGATCTTCCACCATAGGGGCTCTCAGACCGCTTCTTCCCAGAGTGACGAGGAACTGAACTAGAATAAGGCACCAAGCCAAATATGGCTGACATGGATGTGCACCATGCAAAACAGCAGATATGGGAAGACCAGAAAGGCAGGCTCTGCACTGTGTAAGCAACTTGCACAACCAGAATAAGAAATATCATGTAGTCAGGGCAAGCACGGTGACCTGTAAGGGGGTACAGAATAGCTTGTTGAAGGTTGTCCAGTCAAGGTCAGATAGGAAGCCCGTTTGAGCTCCAGGCCTCATGTTAATGTGATCTTATCTAAGCATGATATCTTTTGAAGTGCATACACATGAATTTATATGGATAGTCATATATATTTTACAACAATGACCCACTCATTTACAGAGACCAAACGCCGAGCTGTGAGTTTTGCGCGCCTTTGCCCGCTGGGAATTGAGGCATGAACATAGCTAAAAATTGTGCTTTCATTTTTGGCAACTTTCCTGGTGGTAGCTTTGCTACGAATGAATGGATGAATTAACAAAAACTGTTCCTTATATGTACAATTATGCAGAATATTGCCTGACTGATGGATCACGTCTCCCATCATTGTGTTCTCAGGGCACAAGCTGGTTTATCATAGCATCAATCTTCACCTTTATTAATCAATGAACTGAAACTGCCCTCATTGCTCTTACTTCAATTTCCCCATAATTCAGTTGTCCAATCCCAATTACCCTCCACCCCCACAGTCACAGGATCGGGATAGCTCCCTTCTCCTGTCCCGTTCCCACCAGAACAATCACTTACCCACCCATCACCTTGCTACACGCCCTTAAGGAACTGTTGTTTGAATTCACAGTGACTTGTCTCATTGGTATATTGCCATATCCCATACTTTGTAGGCCTGCTAAAATACAATCTGCTCAATTGTAAACCCTTCGTTGGCCTTCTTCCCTGGGTGCCCCTCCCACCCCTTCTTTTTCGGTTAAAACTTTAGGGATTAAACTTAATGCGCACCTTTCACTGCACTCTCAGATTAGTTCAGTTGTTTCTTCATGCTTTCTCACTCTTCGCACTATCCGCAAGGTGTCCCGCTTTTTTTCTTTTTGTGCCCTCAAACTCATTCTGTCTGCGATGGTGATCTCCCGCTTGGACAATGGCAATGCCTTGTATATAGGTGTCCCCCGCCTACCATCTTCGGAGACTCCAACTAGTGCAGAATCAGGCAGCCCGACTTGTTTATAATCTGTCCAAGTCCCATCATGTTACCCCGCTACTCAAAGTTCTGCACTGGTTGCCTATCCGGGAGCGTGCCTTGTTTAAGATGGGTTGTATCACCTTCCAGGCAAGGGCAGGCACAGCCCCTCACTTTATCTCTTCTGAGATCTAGGCATACTGTCCTAGCAGAGAGTTGCGTTCCTCTTCACAATCTCTTTTGGTTGCCCCTCGTTTCAAGAAGAAGAGGTCAGGTGGCGCAAAATTCTCTACGCTTGCGCCTACCTTTTGGAATGCCCTTCCTCCCTCCCTTAGATTTTCCACCCATTACTCAGGATTCCGTAAATCCTTAAAAACATTTTTGTTTACTCAAGCTTTCCCACGTTAGTCGGCCGATTCTTCACTCCCCCTGGGTTTTGTGTCCTAGCGCCAAGAAACCGCGTGGTGTATGTGCGCTTTATAAATATTTTAATTTCAATTTCAATTTCTTGCCCAGTCCTGACCTATCTGGTCCGATACGCTCTCATACACTTTCAATATCAAACTCTTCAACTTATAAGGTCTGGAGTTATTCAAGAGCTTTATAATTTACTAAAATTATAAATATACTATTCTTTCATATATGGTTTTCCATCCAACCCTTTTCATTCATTGGTCTGTTGATGTGTCATTCACATTTTGTTTCTGCGCACTGCAGCATACGGCATAGGACAGCCCACTTTAGCCATTGGATAACTTCACTGTGAGTGACAGCATTGTGCCATGTCTCAAGGAGCGCATCCACACATAGCATTTACCTTCAGTTTCACAGGAATACTATGGTAAGGATGCTTTTTTAGGCAAAAAAAATATATTTTCTCTCTTAGCCAATTATTATTTTTTTACATTTGCGAGTGCCAGGCAGCTTCCCAACAATAAGTTTCACAAAAACCTTGGTAAAACACAAAAAACATTAACAAAGCCAAAAGGGATGGCAGCAAATGCCAGACCTACTGGCTTTGTAAATGATTGTTGACTCTTGTGCCATAAATGTGAGGCTGTTTGAATTAACTTCATTTGTCCATGATAAAAAATAGTTCACTAAATAATAGAAGATAAATACAATTGTGCTTGCTACAAAAAATGTACCTATTTCCTGATTTATTTTGCATCAACTCTTCTGTCCCTCCCCCCACCCATCCTACGTTGTGACAGGAGAACGGGTGATTCACTTTCACATCAGTAGCTACATTACAATATTATAGCGCGTGTTCCTTGTTTGCACCAGGGCAAGTGCCAGGTGCAAACCGGGCCCATGAGCCATATTGCAAAAATAAGAAACATTGCCCCAAGTGCAGTCGTGAACTAGCACCTGCATTGGGGAAGCGAAGAACGGAAAGGTTGGCCCCCGCGATCAATGCAATGGGACCCGCGTGCTTTTACAGAAGGAGCAGAGTTCTCCTTGCAGGTGAATACTACGTGTAACCACAGGCAATGTGTGACTACAGCTGCCTGCGTTAGGATGGCTGAGAGATCCCTGGCATTCCCAAGCCTGCATCATAAGTAGTGTTGTAACCAATTGTGTAGTCCTTAGGCTGAACAACAATTAAGGTGCCTCACAGTGGCCTATTTGTTGCCTACTCCCAAGAGTAGCGTGACAAAACTTGAGGGAGCCCCACAGCAAGCTACATGGAGGGCCCCCCCCACACGCCGGACCCAGTCAAGAGCTCTCAGACCAAGGGCCCCCCCCCATGCACAGTGCAGAGTCTAATGTTACACGGCTGACTCCCACATATGTAGTATTGTAATTGTAAGTGCATTTATAGAGCACTTACTACCCCTGATGAGGTATCGAAGCGCTTTTTGGAGAGTTGCACGCTAGTCCAGAACCCAAAAAGGATTAGTGGTTGTTGGGCAGGCCTAGTAGCATGCCCGACACATCCCCGCATGGCAGGTCTCGCACTACTGCTACCCCTGTTCCCCGGACAAGAACCACACCTGCAGCCCTCCGGGTCAACCCCCAGCTCTTCCCTGACGGAACCCAGACTCGTAACCACAACATTCTCGGTTGGCCCGGGCCCCTTCCCAAACCACCGTCCCCGGCCCAGCTGCCATCTTGGACCCGCCACGACCTGGCCTCGTGGCCTCGGGTCGACCTCAGCCTCAGGCCCAGCCAAGCCTCGACATCGAGGCACCACCATCCACCCAGGGGGTAAAGAGACCACTTGGCGAGTCAATGGAAGAAGGAGTGTCGATGGCTCCCCTCCGCCTGGTTTCAATCGCCCCCAGCCTCCCTGGGCGTTGGCTCCACCCCCCTGCTGGGTGTCTGGACTCCCTCATCCCGGACCCCCCGACCTCCAAGTGCGAGGGTCCGGACATCAAAGGGCGCCAGACCTATAACTGGGGTAGCTCCAGAGCAGGAAGGCAGTTGTATCCTGGAGTCGAGAGACACCGAGTCAAACTCATCCTTGGAGGCCTGCTGGCGCTGCCGCGGCTCCTCTTCGTGAACCATCTTTGAAGGCCTGCTGTCGCTGCCGCGGCTCATCCTCGTGAACTATCTTTGAAGGCCTGCTGGCGCTGCCGCAGCTCATCCTCGTGAACTATCTTTGAAGGCCTGCTGGCGCTGCCGCGGCTCCTCCTCGTGAACCATCTTTGAAAGCCTACTGGCGCTGCCGCGGCTCATCTTCGTAAACCATCCTTGAAGGCCGCTGGCGCCACCGCGGCCCCTCCTTGCGAACCTTCCAGCTCGAGGATTGAGAGCTATACACCGGCTACCCCTGTACCAGACCGGTACTGAGACTGTCCCGCTACCCCCTTTCCACCAGAGACTAGAATTGAAGGGATCATCGTATCTTGGTCCTGCTGTATCGTCAAGTTTAACCTGCCTAAGAATACCGATAAAAGTGTACAGAACTTATCTTTGTGTGGCGTCCATCTGTGGGGCGTGGGGGGTAGGTGCTCGTCCGTACGATCTAAGGAGAGCGTCCTCGCCAGGAGGCCTCTCCCCCGTGCTCGGCCGACCCTCCGGGTCCCCGTCTAACATTTGTGGCCAGCGGCGCGATCCGAGCCGACGCATAATCGTACGGAGAGTAACTCGCCCCACGACGCACAGCAACCATGTCAACGAAAGAGACCGGAACAACCGCAAAATTCCAGATGGAACGGCTGGAAGAATACAGCCACAAGAAATTGAAACAATTCGGCATAGACTTGGGCATCGCTACCACGGGGCTGAGCACCAAAGACGACCTCAAGCACGCCTTGGAGGCTTGGGTGGAGACGGGAGCATCCCCACCCCAAAACGAAAGCATCGAGACCACGGAAACAATTGCAACACCCGAAGAAGAGAGAAGAGCGGGCCTCTCTTCCGAGGAGGAGCAGGAACGGGAGAGTAGCCGGCTCCACGAGTTGGAACTGGCTCGACTCCGCTTAGATGGGGAACTAAAACTAACGGAAAAAAAGATAGCCCTCGACACTTACGGCTACGGGAAGAACAAGAAGAAAAAAAAAGCCAGAGGGAGCTGGAAGAGAAGAAACTAGCGTACGAACACGAGCGCGGGTTGAAAGAACTAGAAATAAGAAAGCAAAATAGGGACCTCGGCGTCCCCGAGAACCAGAGCTCCGCTCCCCCTAGGGACACCAAGGTCCACATTCCCAAAGACGTCGTCCGAGAGTACTACCGGAATGACGATATCCAGCAATGGTTCAAGGCCTACGAGGTAGCCATGATCTCCCACCGTATTCCGCGAAAAGACTGGGGAGCCGGGTTGTGGCGGAGATTCGTCAACGAAGAAAGAGATGCCCTGCTACAACTCCCCGACGCGGAGATGACCTCCTACGAGCACATGAAAGCCGCCCTTCTCACTCGCTATGGGCTCACCCCTGAGATGTACCGGCAGCGATTCCGAGACTGTAAAAGAATCCCCGGTACCACCTGGGTGGAATATGTTACCTTTTTTAGCCGAGCCTTAGAGGGGTGGATCAAAGGCAGCCAGGTCACCACCTACGAACAATTATTCGATCTCATCGTGTGGGAGCACCTATCCAATAATTGTTTCATTGAACTAAGGCAGCATCTCCTCGACAGCAAGCTGACCGAACCCCGGAAACTCGCCATCGAAGCGGATCGATGGGAGAGCACCCGGGTCCCCCGGAATTGGCCGGGCGAACAAAACAGAGCCTCCCAGGGGTCCCACCGTCCGCGAGGGGGAGGAGGAGGCCAGGGTTGGGGCAGGGACACCGCCACGGTGCCCCCCACTAGCAACCCCCTGTCTCCGGCCGGAAGAGGAAGCCCTCCGACACGACCGGGATTCCGCTCCAACATTGTCTGCCACAAATGCCAGCGGCCCGGCCATTACGCCAATGATCCCAACTGTCCGAGAAACCAGTCAGTCCAGGGCCCGGGTCCAATGAACCGCCAGATCACCGCCGTCGCCCTCGGAGAAGAGCAAGGCGAAGAAGAAGCCGAAGAGTGCGAACAATACCAGACAGAGTGGGAACCTGCAGCCATGTCCCTGATATGTCTAGGAGAAAGGGACATGGTCCCGCGGGCCCCCATCCCAGCCAACACGCAGAAATACAGCCAATGGGTCACCATTAATGGACACCGGGCCGAAGCCCTCCGCGACACGGGGGCCAGTGTGACCGCAGTCCGTTGCCATCTGGTGACCCCCGATCAAATTTTGCCCAACGTACTTTGTCCAGTACGGTCTGCGGACAACTCTGAAAGCCTGTGCCAGATGGCCCGCGTCCCCTTCGAGTGGGGGGGAGTGTCGGGCATGCTGAAAGTGACCGTCCGAGACGATGCCCCCGTGGACTGCCTCCTGGGAAACAATCTCGAGAGCTCCCCCTGGGCAGCCGTTGAACAAAGAGAGCACCTGGGGATGCTTGGTCTTCCTGAATGGTCTGTGCGACGACCCGATCGATGGCCGCCCGCGCCATCCCATCCACTGAAGAACCCGAGTGGCCCGAACCTCCACCGCCTGTCATCAAGGAAGAGACCACCTCCAAACCTGGTCCACCGGGGCCCGACAACGAAGAACCTGACCCACTCCGAGACCTCCCGGAGCTGGCCCAGTGGCGCCAAGAAGGTGGCCCCACTCAGGAACAGTTCCGCCAGGAACAAAGAGCGTGTCCCTCCCTCGAGGGGCTCCGACAGCAAGCCATAGCCCAGAGAGCAGGGGATGCCTCGGGGGCCCACTGGATCTATTGGGACAATGAGCTCCTCTACAGTGAGCAAAAGATTGCCGAACTGGGGGCCAGCTGGGTGCTGGTGGTCCCCCTCCGATTCAGAGACTTCCTCTTGAACCTGGCACACGATGTGCCTCTCGCCGGGCACCTGGGGCAGGACAAGACTTACAGCCGCCTGGTGACCCATTTCTACTGGCCTAAGATGCGGAACAATGTGATAAACCACTGCCGGGCCTGCCCCACCTGCCAGGCCAGCGGGAAGAGCGGCCGGAAACTAAAAGTCCCCCTGCAACCCTTTCCCATCGTCACCACTCCCTTTGAGCGGGTGGGGATCGACATTGTGGGGCCCCTGGAGCCCCGGACAGCGCAAGGTCACCGGTTCATACTCGTCCTGGTGGCCCATGCCACCCGCTATCCCGAGGCCATACCTCTCCGGACCGTGACAGCGCCCGTGGTGGGCCGAGCCCTGATGGGGATCTTCTCGCGGGTGGGCTTCCCCCGAGAGGTCGTCAGTGATCGGGGCACGAACTTCATCTCCAGATACATGAAGTCCCTATGGCAACAGTGTGGGGTCACCTACAAATTTACGACCCCCTACCACCCGCAAGGAAACGGACTAGTGGAACGATTCAATCGCAGCCTCAAGGGTATGATCATGGGCCTGGAAGAGCCCCTACGCCGCCAATGGGACGTGCTGCTACCCTGCCTCCTGTTTGCCTACCGGGAGGTCCCAAGGAAGTCCCTGGGATTCAGCCCCTTCGAGCTCCTGTATGGGCACCCCGTCCGGGGTCCCCTCAGCCTGGTCAAGGAAGGGTGGGAGGTGACCCCCCAAAAGGCTCCCCCCGATGTGTACAGGTACCTCTTGACCCTCCGGAATCAGACCCAAAGGTTCCGGGAGCTCGCCAAGGCCAACCTCGAAGCCAGCCAAGAGGACATGAAACGCTGGTATGATCAAAACGCCTCGTCCATTGAGTTCGAGCCGGGACAACAGGTCTGGGTCATGTCCCCGGTCGAACCTTGCGCCCTCCAGGACAAATGGACCGGACCCTTCAAGGTGGTGGAACGCAAGGGCCCGTCACCTACCTGGTGGACCTGGAGTCCCCCAGGAACCCCCTCCGGGTCCTCCATGCCAACAGACTTAAGCCGCACTTTGTGCGATCAGAACTTAGCCTCCTGATGGCTACCGACAGTGGGGCTGAAGAGGACTCCGAGCCCCTCCCAGACCTCCTGAAAACTCTAGCCCAAGACGGCTCCGTGGAAGGGGTCAACCTCTCTTCTACCCTGAACCCAGCACAACGCCAAAGATGCCAAGACTTGTTGCAACAATTTGCCGATCTATTCTCCCTCACGCCCGGGGTTACCCCCTGGTGCCTCCACGATGTCTACACCGGGGATAGTCCCCCTATCCAGCACAGGGCCTACCGAGTTCCCGATCGGGTACGCGCCTGCATCCAATCAGAGGTCTCCAAGATGCTGGCCTTAGGAGTAATCGAACCCTCCGACAGTCCCTGGGCCAGTCCGGTCGTGCTGGTCCCCATGGCCGCTGCCCCTGGCGTCGCCCCAGAACTCAGATTTTGTGTGGACTACCGGGGCTTGAACGCCGTCACCCGAACAGACGCTCACCCCATTCCCCAAGCTGATGAGTTGATCGACCGTCTGGGGGCCGCCCGCTACCTGAGCATCTTTGACTTGACCGCGGGCTATTGGCAGATCGGCCTCACCCCAGGCGCCCAGGAGCGATCCGCCTTCTCCACCCCGGATGGCCACTACCACTTCAAAGTGATGCCCTTCGGAATGAGAAACTCCCCCGCCACCTTCCAGAGACTCGTGAACAAAGTATTGGCGGGGCTGGAGGAGTTCAGCGCCGCCTATCTGGACGATATTGCCGTGTACAGTCTCCACTGGGCAGAACACCTCCAACACCTCCGGGAGGTCCTGACCGCCCTCCGGCGGGCAGGACTAACAATCAAGGCCAGCAAGTGCCAAATCGGCCAAGGATCAGTGACCTACCTGGGGCACCAGGTAGGAAGTGGCCAGGTGGCCCCTCTCCAACTCAAGATCGCAGCCATTCGGGCTTGGGAGACTCCGGTCACCCAAACAGAGGTCCGAGCCTTCCTGGGGCTCACCGGATACTACCGGCGCTTCGTGAAGGACTATGGCAGCATTGTGGGGCCCCTCACAGAACTCACGTCCAAGAAGAACCCCCCGAAAGTACACTGGACTCCTGAGTGTCAGGCCGCCTTTGAGAACCTCAAGTCCGCAATGTGCACAGCCCCAGTGCTCCAAGCCCCCGACTACAGCCGGGAATTTATAGTACAGACAGATGCCTCCGATCACGGCGTTGGGGCCGTCCTCTCCCAAATCAACACAGAGGGAGTTGACCAGCCAGTGGCCTTCATCAGCCGACGCCTGCTGGCCCGAGAACAGCGCTGGAGCACCATAGAGCGAGAGGCCTTCGCCGTGGTGTGGGCCCTCAAGAAGCTCCGGCCCTATCTCTTCGGTACCCACTTCCGGGTGCAAACAGACCACCGACCTCTGCAATGGCTGATGCAGATGCGGGGAGAGAATCCGAAGCTGTTGCGTTGGTCCATCTCCCTGCAAGGGATGGACTTCACTGTGGAGCATCGCCCAGGCCAAGACCACGCCAACGCAGACGGCCTGTCCCGCTTCTTCCGCCTCGGCGAGGAGATTACCCAAGAGGATGGGTGACTCTCCCTGCCTTCAGCTGGGTGGGACGCATGTTGGACAGGCCTCGTAGCATGCCCGACACCTCCCCGCATGGCAGGTCTCGAACTACTGCTACCCCTGTTCCCCGGACAAGAACCACACCTGCAGCTCTCCGGGTCAACCCCCAGCTCTTCCCCGACGGAACCCAGACTCGTAACCACAACATTCTCGGCTGCCTCGGCTCCTCTTCGTGAACCATCTTTGAAGGCCTGCTGGCGCTGCCGCGGCTCATCCTCGTGAACTATCTTTGAAGGCCTGCTGGCGCTGCCGCGGCTCATCCTCGTGAACTATCTTTGAAGGCCTGCTGGCGCTGCCGCGGCTCATCCTCGTGAACCATCTTTGAAGGCCTGCTGGCGCTGCCGCTGCTCCTCCTCGTGAACCATCTTTGAAAGCCTGCTGGCGCTGCCGCGGCTCATCCTCGTGAACCATCTTCGACGGCCTGCTGGCGCTGCCGCGGCTCATCTTCATAAACCATCCTTGAAGGGCCGCTGGCGCCGCCGCGGCCCCTCCTTGCGAACCCTCCAGCTCGAGGATTGAGAGCTATACACCAGCTACCCCTGTACCAGACCGGTACTGAGACTGTCCCGCTACCCCCTTTCCACCAGAGACTAGAATTGAAGGGATCATCGTATCTTGGTCCTGCTGTATCGTCAAGTTTAACCTGCCTAAGAATACCGATAAAAGTGTACAGAACGTATCTTTGTGTGTCGTCCATCTGTGGGGGGTAGGTGCTCGTCCGTACGATCTAAGGAGAGGGCACTCGCCAGGAGACCTCTCCCCCGTGCTCGGCCGACCCTCCGGGTCCCCGTCTAACAGTGGTGAATTAGTATAAGGAAATAGGAAATAAATGTGATCAGCATACATGCAAGTCTGTATTTGGATTGAAAAAGAATAGGGAAGGGAATGAAGAGGAAAGGGTTTGCATTTATATAGCACTTGGTACCCCTGATGACGCATCAGAGCACTGTTCGGTGAGTAGCTCACTACTCCGGAACCCAAAATAGCATCTATCTCCCTCCAAAACACAAGCATACAGACCTAGATACTACAGAAGAGAGTTCCTTATGTTAAACAGCTTATAACATTTTACTACAAAAATGGGGCGAGGGAAGAGACCATTTCATCGTCTAATCTCCATTCTTAAAGTGGGAACAGAAATAATTCGAAGGAAAATGACTGCAGAAGGGAAGGAGCTATTAGCAGGGGTGCAGAACTATGAGTGTGAGAAAAGCTACAGTAAAAACATAAGCACATGTGATGCATTAAAATTGCTTTTTTGGAGTGGATTGAAGGGAGGAGTGTCAGTGAAATTTGTTGCATGTGTACACAGAATCCAGTCTCGAGATTAAGGTATCCCAGCAAGCCAAACCAAAACACACACGCCCCAATCTTATTTAATTAAACTTTATTATTAGGTCTTGTCTATTGGGGGTGGGGCTCCCATTCTGCATTAATAAAAAGCTCACAGACCATTGCGATTCTATTTCTGGGTGCTATAAGTTTCACTCTCCGTTCTTCAGTTCACCTGAGAGAAAGGGTAATTTGGCACCAGATTCCTTAAAGGGGCCCTTGAGATATAAGGTCTGCTGGAAACGTTGATTAACCTCTTCGAGGCTATTGACGGAACCGTTCCGTCACGGCTCGCGGGTGAGCTGTGCTCATGACGGAACGGTTCCGTCACGGCCCGGCCGCCACGCCTGTGCGGCGCTGATTTTGCGCCTGCGCGGCGCGTTTAATTGAGCGGGCGGGGCCGTGATGGAACCGTTCAGTCATGAGCACAGCTCACCCGCGAGCCGTGACGGAACGGTTCTGTCACCTGCGCAGCTCACCCGCACGCCCCCGCGACTGTTAGCGCTGTGGCGGAATAGCCGCCGCAGCGAAAGGGTTAAGTATCATCTGGGCACAGGGACATGTCTGTAATGGGAAGTGGTCTAAATGCTCTTACCCTCCCCCACTCAGATGTAAAGGTCGCTTTTAGGGAAGGAGTGAGTGATGCCACATAGGAGGGAAGACCATAGGAAGTGGCAGGGCCCATGTTGTGAGGGGCCCTCTGACCCAAAGCATGGCTGTGTGTTGCTACTAAACATGGCTGGAGGACCTAATTCCCCTGCATGAATGAGGGGCCGTGGTAACCATGCCACACCGCTGCCATGGGGACCCCAGAGGGCGCATTGTTTCTATTCTTGGACACCAATTACCCCTTCCCCATATCCCAACTCCTCTTGCCCCTTAATCATGACCCTGCCTATGGTGGTCCTAGAACCTTCTTACCCCAAATGTCCTGTATAATCTCACCCAGTGCTTTAATTGGGCTGGGTCTGAGCACCAGCAGTTTTTTAAGGTGGCCTCAAAACGGGTCTCTATCGGGCTCTGTTTTGTGCCCTGGCACAGGAGGTCCGTTTTTTTTCTCCGGACTGCAGTGACAACAATCACATTGATGTGCGCATGGTGAGTGTTGGAAGGGAAATCCTTTAAAGAGAGTCATTTTCTCTCTGGATTTCCCTTCTCTTTTTGAAACTCAGGAGCAGCAACTTTGTTGTGGTGTCACCAGGTCTATAAGTGGAAGTGTTTTCAATATTATATACAAGCCATAGTTGCTGCTTATTTATCTTATGCAACTAGCAACCATTGACAAAGCCAATAGTCCTGACTTGTAGGTATGATGTGACTTGTATCATATATCTGGACGCAATGACAGGAACAGCAAAATACAAGTCGGCGGCACACTGTACTAAACACAGATTTTTAGCTTATGTGTTTTTAAGCCACACCCTTAATTACATTGACCATGCCCCTTTGAGAGACCTCCCAGTTTTTTTCATCCCACTTAAAGCCCTGAGCTCACCTTATCCCCTTCTTTTTCCTTCCTGGTGCCACAGTAGTGCGGTGCTCTCTGTGGCACTGCCCAGCGGTGTTCCCTGGTCCCAAGTGAGCAGTTGGCGCTGCCTGGGCCATAATATACGGTGATGTTTGACTTCCTCTTCTTGTGCTTCGAAAACCCCATCCAGTGCTCCCTGTGGCTTTTGCTATTGCACTCTGCGCTTACTGACCCCCACCGCAGAACTCTATTTATGGTGCTCATTTCCAACCCGAACCCCACTGGCGGCTTCTGTGTTCCGTTTCCTATACTTCTCCGCATGATGCTTCTGTGTTCTCTCAGTGTCACATCCGATACTCACTGGTCTTCCCGAACCCCTGCCTGATGCCCCCGAGCCCCCTTCAGGCACAGTTCTCAGTGAAGTGTAACACTCACATACCACTGTGTTAAATATATGGGGGCATATTTACAACAACTGGCGCATCCCTGCAAATCAGCAGGGATGCGCCAGTTATTGTGCGCTACAGCTCCGCTATCATGGATGCACCGCATTTACAATGCGGCGCACCATGGGGCAAAAACGGCACAGATGCGCGACACATCTGTGCCGTAAAAGTGGCGCATTGCTGGAGTTGCGTCACAAGTGCGACGCAGCTCCAGCAATGCTCTGGGGGCCCTATCTAGTTAATGCTGCGTCAATCCTTACGCCTGCTTCAGGCAGGCGCAGGGTTTTGACGCAGCATGGGCCCCAAAGTGACTGAGTGAGATCTTGTAAATTTTACTTAGCCACTTTTAGGAGGCGCACCTGCCCCGGAACGCCCCCTCCCTGCGCAGGAACACCTACATGTGGCACAGGGCTTTACAACGTGACGGATCTCCCAGATGCATCACGTTGTAAGTACCCCGCACCATGGCGCAGGATTTGCACCGCCACTGCTTCACAAAAGTGACGCAACGGCGGCGTAAATGAGGCGCAAGGGCTTGTATATCTGCCCCATAATCTTTATTGCTTGATTAATTAAAATCATTGCAATCACAACCACTGTGTTCTCTTTTGAGGTCCACCCTTTAACACACATTGCTCCCGACCCCCGCCCCCACCTACTATCTCATCAAGAACCCATAACCCTCCCTGGAGTTTCGGCGGTTGCTTTTAGTGCTCACAATACGGAGTGGATACAGTGGCAAAGGCGTTCCCTCACTTGCATCGACTCACGCCACAGAAAAAAGAGAGACTGCACCATTTGTGAATGTGTGAAATGTATGCCTGCATGCAGTGGCGGTGCGTCCATTGGGGGCGTTGGGGCGTTGCCCCACTAGCCATGGACGACCGCGCACTGCCAACATGAATTAAAAAAGGATTTTTAAATAAATCTGAGCGCGCACTGACAGGCACCCGCACTACGCGTTATCGGCCCCTGGACAAGCCCGACAGAATCGGGCACCGCATAGGGATGTGGGCCGTGGGGGGCGGGGCACTGCGGCAGAGAGTGACAGGCAGTTTACAGGCAGCCAGAGCAGAATAGCGAGGGTGACAGCGCGCATGCAAAATCCAGGAGTAGTCAATATTTTGACTGGCCCGCGCATGCGTACTGTAGACCTTCCCTCCCCCTCCTCCCCTATAGTACTTAGAGACACAGGCAGGGACCCGGGGCCCCGGGTCTCATTATGGGCAGATAGTGTCCTGCTCGTGAGCCAATCCTGGCGCAGTGGCGCTGTTAACGCTGCGCCAGGATTGGCTGCTGCAGCAGGATGGTGCCGTGCGTGGGGATCGTCTGGCTGTCTGCTCTTCTGCTGAGGGCCGCACTATGTGGCCAATCACCTATGGCTATATCCAGCCATGTCAAGGTGATTGGCCATTTCCCCTACGCTGTCGGGACGTCAACGCGGCACCATGGTGGGAGTCGGGACGGGACCCATCCAGAAGCTGGCGCAGGGGGGTAAGTTTTATTTGATTTTTTTTTCATTAAACCCCTCCCGCCTCCCCCCGCAACGAGCCGATTACCCCATTTCCACCCCCACCCACCCGAGACAGAGAGAACATGACCCCGATTCTGCAATGGCAAAACTACATAGCACGAGCTTAGGTAGCGAGGGACCCATGACGTATAGCTAAATTAGTTATTAGAAACTGCTAAAACCCAGAATGAAGCCGTGGTCAGGGTCTTAAGGGCATGTAAGGACCAAAAACCACCGTATAATTGTGGCGAACTTTGCGTGCCCTGGTGCAGCTTTGTACCCGTGACACAGTCACTGCGAGCAACTCAGCAATATCATCTTCATAAAGATGCTAAGGATGGGACCCCCTAACCCTCGAGTTCCCTTTGACGTACTTACCGTGACCTCCGACTCAGAATGAAACCACTGTGTAATCCTTCATTTCGGTGGACACCAAAATTTATATTTTATAACGTAGCTCTGCCTCGTACTTTATTTTAGATCACGCCTTTGAAGTTACAGCCAAGAATCACAATTTATAGCTGATGCGCACAGACAGGCGTGTAGTGGGACTACAGTGCCTAACTGCCACCATTGCCTACGTAACGTTTGTTCTTGTGTTGGAGTGTCTGTCTGCCATTTATACCTCTACTTGTACTTTGTACGCTTTTGTAACCTGCACAGTGCACACATGTCACTTTTTCCTCCTGTAATGTACCGTTAGCGCCTCTTGTATTTTGTTTGCTAACGATTGTCACTTTTGCCTCATGTAATGTAACTTTTGCAATGTTCACTTGTAATGTTCTCTTGTATCAGTTCTGTTCCTATTGTGAAGCGCTCTGACACCTTCGGGTAAAGTCCGCGCGAGAGAAAAAACCCATAAATAAATACAGTAATGAGGGACATCAAAGGTCTGAGCTGAGGAGAAACTTGCAAAAGGTTAGGCAGCAGAGGAAACGTGGGATGACCCGAGTGATGACTGTATGCAATTCGTACTTGCAGAAACCCAAATGAACAGGAAAGTGTCTAAAACTGACATAACTCAAAGAAAAACAAACGCGCCAGAAACATGTGACAAACGAACTGAGAACATAAAGAGGCCAGTGTGTATATAAGACGTTTCCCTCAATACTTAATACAGATTGAGCGGTCGCTGTTGAATTTATCTTTTTCCGAAGGCTTATATGATTGAAAAATGTGAATATTATGGCTACTGTGAGAAAGACGGGTTAGAGACTCTTTGGAATTCAGAAGTTATAGGGCCTCAATTCTAACAACTGGGAATGTGTTCTCTTACGTGGCTGTGACCCGGTTATTATTATGGTGAGCAAGACTCTGGGGATGTTGTTTGATTGAGGTAAAGTCACAAAGGGGTGGGGGCGAGCCCGATTCCATGATAGTCGGGGCATTGTGTGACTGTCACATCCTTGTTTCTGGGGCAGTGTTTTAGAGATGTGGGTCCTGTGTTTCTGCCGTGCCTGCTCTATCCTTATTATTGGGGCAGGGGGTGTGCGGTGCGATGTACAAGTCATTCTAGTTTGTGTGCCTGCTCTATCCTTAATACAAGCACCACCTCTTTAAGGTTGTAATGCCCAGGGGCAGTATATATTCAGTGCCCATTTTGCCCTTGTTGATGGATGGAGCGGTATTTGTGAGGTTGTGATGTCCTGGGTTTTTGTTCCTTCAGTGCCCACTCTGCCCATGTTATGGCGCAGTGTGCAGTTGTGAAAATGCGATGCTCAGGCCCTTCTTCCTCCAGTGCCCGCTGTGCCTTTGTTATTGGGGTAGTGTTTCTAAGGTTGTGATGCCCAGAGCTTGTCTTCCTCCAGTGCCCGCTGTGCCTTTGTTATTGAGGCAGTGTTTCTAAGGTTGTGATGCCCAGAGCTTGTCTTCCTCCAATGCCCGCTGTGCCTTTGTTATTTGGACAGTGTTTGACCCACAGTCTACGTGCCTGATACACTCTCTATTCCTACAAACATTGTACCTCCTATTCCTACAAACATTGTACCTCCATCACCCATCTGTTTCTTCCTATTCTAATGAATGACACGAGATCTGTACATCACTTACCTACCTGCCTGGTCACATTGTCGGTCCATCACCCCTGCGCCTGCCTGTGTTCATCACACTGTTTCTTCAGTCCCTATTTGTTGATCTCTGACCTGACACATTACCTGTCCATCACTTGCAGGACTCACCCTGATCTCTTCTCCTTATCTCATTTTTGTTTCCGTTATTTTATCACCAATTCAGTTTGTTCTTCTCATTATTGCTTGAAAATTCACCCTTTTCCCACTCTTTTTTCTAAATTTTCTCAGAGGGAACCCCACCAAACCCCCCATAGGTAGTTCAGACTTGCAAGCTACCCTCGCTCGCCACAGTTAACTACGACAAATGTTTTACGCCTCACCACTTTCAAATGTCACCAGCCGCCACTGCCTGCATGTTCATTACAACTTTCTTTAATACCAAAGTGCCACTGGGGAAAAAACACAAGTGTAAATGCCCCTTGCACCCACTGGAGCAGTTGTTATAAAATGACCCATGTGTAATGAGTACAAACAGTTTTAGAAGAAGCACCCTTGCTCTTAGGAGCCTGTCGTGCTTTGCAGCACGGGTGCAGGGCCGCTAGCGCTGCACGAATTACATAGGCTCAGACACGCTGTTGCTGTCCGCGTGGTCCGAACTAACTTCGGGCCTGATTCTTGTCTTCTCCTGTCAGATACCTTCTGACAGTGGTGAGTTTTTGGATACCGAGGCAATAGCCTCATTACTCCATATTAGTTTGGAATTTTGTAGTCGCTGTTTAGGTTGTCTTATTGGTGTGTGACGCTTTGTCACAGTTGAGGTTGCATCACATGGTCAGCTCAGTGATGGGCCGCGGGTAGCGGTCAGTAGTGTTTGCAGAATTGTCAGCATGTTTCCTTCGAGAGTCTCGTCTTTGTCCGTGTAGATCCTTCTGTTAGTGTTGAGGTTTGGGTGCCTGCTGCGGCTATTATGCCATCGGGCAGTGAGCGGGTTTTAGGTGCTTGCAGAGGCTATTATGCCATCAGTGAGTTTTGCGTATCTGCCGGCGTTTGCCTTCAGGCAGTAATGAGTTTTTTGGATGCTGCGTTGCTGTTTCAGGTTCGCAGGGTTAGCGCTTCAATGGGACGCGGGTAGCGGTCAAATGGGTTTGTAGAGATATCTGCAAGTTTCCTGATCAGGGCTACGCCTCCTTTCTAATATATAATGTACGTGGTGTGACGTCACACACCGCGTAGGCGCACGTCTACGTGCTCAAGCAACTAGACTGCAGAGCTGCAGCCTACGGACATTACAGAGCCGACAGAACAGCACTGCCCAGGCAGGTCTCCTCAGTAAGTGCTCGAAGTGACAGCCACGTGCAGCTGCTGTCGAGTCTTAAAAACAGCTTTCGGGGCCCTTGCCAGCATTCAATAAGGAGGCATATGGCTAGTGTAGAGGAAGTGTAGGTGGTAAGAGCGAGGAGCTAAAGATAGAATGCGCTACTACCCCGTCATGCGGGGCCCTGGCGGATGTTTGCTCCTGAACAAAGCTTCTCTCTACCCACCTCCAAGAATGAGAAAAAAGTGAAAACACTGCCACTCTCCCAGCCCTCGCCAGCATCGCAAAGCCTCGCCTCACCTGGCACTACCCGGAGTTTATTAAGTAACGTTTTTGAAATTATTACAGCAGGTCGGTTTCTGAAATCTGCAATTCAATGTGGACCTGAGACCTACTTTGCAGGGTTCTGGTTTAAGAAATAAATCTAAAGCAGGCTATGTGTTTTTTTGCACGTGTCCTGCAATGTGACATGATTTTTATTTTGTATTCGTTCACTATTTATCTGGCCTCTATGCACTTCTTGTTGCAGATTACATGTTAGAGGTATGGGTTTTTCCATATAGGGCAACTTCTTGGGGTTAGGAAGCTGATGTAGCGTGTGAGTTGATGTAAGAATGTGGTTTGAAGGTGCCCCCTCATGGTTGCACTTTATTGAGAGGGGATAGTGTTGTGACCGCCTTGGCAACCCGAGGCAGAAGAGACGTAAGTTACTAATGTCCCTGTGGAGTGTATCCTAGCTGGACCCTGCTCTTACAAACAGAACCCAAACCTTTTAAGAGGGACACACTTGTGCTGTACTATATAAAAGCCGATTGCTACTTTTCTGGAAGAAATCCCTTAAATATATGCGGATGAAGGTGCAGGGCCTGTGAGTGAGTCATAGAACTCGGACAAGACCCTAGGCATGCCCCAGGGGTGTGCAAGTTTTTTTGTTTCTTTTAATATTAGCTTTCTCAACAAAAAAACAACAGAGATCTTTTCTTCAAGAGACCCCCTTCCCCAACAATCAGTCACAAACGCTGTGCAAAAACTGCCCTGTATGGGACCCAGACTTCAACACATCAGACCCCATATCTTGCAGGTGGCGAACCCCCAGCGAAATTGCTTCCGCAATAGGATAGTAAAGTATGATTAATTCCTAAAGAGTATTCTTCATGGCAGAGAATTCACCTGCACAGGGTTTACCATGTTCTCCAGAAACTGGAGGATTTTTTCTTAGCACCCAACGCTAAACCAGGCTCTTTATTCCTGATCATTGCATCCATGCAAACAACAGTTTCAGGAGCCTAAACACCCCTATTTCCTTGCCTTCGGATCGTGTACCACAGTTAGTCATTGCCCTTTGTAGTTCCAAGCTGCAGCTAATCCTTTCCTTCAAGGTCACAGGAAAAACAAGCCTGTGTGTGTCACATCCAGGTGACTAACTTCAGACTAGATGGTTTGAAAAGTAATTGGCACTTTTAAAATTACAGTTTAACTCAGGCCAGCCACACTGCTTTCATCTGAAGGGCCATGTCTAAGACTCATTCTTTTTTTAAGCTACAACAAAGGCCTCTCTCTTTCACTGGCTTCTCCCCCCCAAACCTTACAACAACAAGGTGTCTTAGTCACAGGCTCTGCCCAGGGTGGCTTGTCAGGTCATGCCAGAAACCTTGATCCGGAACCAGATTGACTGCACAGGCGACTCTTTTATATCAGAGGTATCGGTCAATGCTGTTGGTACTTTGATCACATTCTGTCAGTAGCTAGAGTGCTTGTCCCTCTGTCTGACTCATAACCTACAGCGATGCGAACTAGAGGCCTCGGCGCCACGAGGTCGAGGAATAAGCTTGCGCTAAGAATGCTGGGACTTCTAGGCCTATTGTTATTTAGAAAGCCGGGTCTGGTGACTTAGTGGACTAATGCATCAACTGTAGGGGTCTGTAATTGACCTCACAGTCGGTTCAAATCCCGGCAGGTCCAATCAGCCTTTCATCCTTCTGTGGTCGATAAAATGAGTACCAATGAGTTGGGTAACAATAAACATCTGTTATTCAGCACCAAGATACCCTTCTGGGTGAACGTGCGCTTTATGAACAAAACATTAATCTAGAGTCGCCCTCATGACCAAAGGTTAGTCGGCCATCATGCTTAAATAAGGAATCCTGCTGTACGCCCTTCCATACTGTTTGACTGCCATTCTATCGTAATCATCCATATGTTCCCCGACTTCCACTAAGGTCTCAATCCTATTTGCTGGCAAATCTTGATTCGAATGCAAACTCCTGTTTGAATGAAGTGCTAACAGTGCCCCCTGCTGGAAAGAGGCCCATCTTCTCCTGCTAAAGCCTAAGGCAACGGAGCTAGCAGAATTTGACAGCCTGCTATAGTTTGCAATCCAGTGGGAATTTGTGATTAGGGGTGCGCATAACTGACGCAGTTCTCTTTAGCATAATTAGTGCAAAATCAGAAACATCTTAAGGATTTTGGGGGCCCTGGGCCAAACGTATTTTGGGGCTCCTGATAGGAACAGCTTTGAATTAATGATCCAGTTTCAGCTCTTTCATGCCCTCATTGGCCAAATCAGGGATAGTGCACACTCACACTCTTCAAAATTCTTATTGCGTTTACGTCTAATATTCAGGGATAGTGACGCGTTTTCAATATAGAAACAGAGTAGCACCTCACTAATATTACTGCAAATAATCTCTGTGACCCCCTCCATTTCTCATATGTATTATCCTTATTTCATCTAAAATAAACTTTTTTATGGCTGTTGCGTGAAGCACAAACAACATTTCTTTGTAAAATCTCTGCAAAACACTCTCACAAATTAACTAAAGAGAAATGGTATTTATAACACCCAGTTTAAGAATTATTCAAGATAATTAGGGCAAGAATCTGCAGAACAGAGCTGGCTCTATCAGGGGGCCCCTGAAATGCTGGGGCCCTGGGCCAAAGTCCACTTTGCCCATGCCTTAAAACATCTCTTTGCAGAATTACTCGTAATTATGCATATGAGAACACATTTGGCGCTATTTTCTTAGTGCAAAATGCACCCTTGTTGTCCAAAATGGGCCTGAAATTTTATTTTGCTAAATCCTACAAGATATGAGCTGCAGTTGCCAGCAGCCGCTCACTCTCTCTTAGATGTCCTGCACTTCTAACCTGGGCTTCTATTGGAATTCTATAATGCATATTAGCAAGCCCATTATCGCCCTTTTAGCGGCAGTTTCCTGCCGTAAAAACAGCAATACTTTTAACGAGGTTCTTGCTAATATGCCCCTGTGTTCATTGTTACTGTGCTCATGTGGTAGTATTTTTTCTCTAAATTTCTCTTAATTACTCAAGCTGGCGTAATCACTCAATTTAGGTAATTTCATATCACAAGAGTAATGTGTAATTACTGAAATCACTCTGATTACTCTGGCATAATTACAATTTTAATATGTAGAAAACAGGGACCCCCTGATGAGGATATAGTTCCTGGGTCAGGGCAAACAATATATGGCAAATAAACAACCCAGGCAACCTACAAGTGCTGGCAAAGTTCAAGAAACAAGACAATAATAAATAATGATAAGGCACTAAAATAACATAGAGAATTCAATTTAATAAATTTGATAAAATTATCATGAAAAAATTCATTGATATAATGGATTAAAAACACACAATAAAAATATTTCTTTCAACAGATATATCATTAGTATATGAGTATATATTGATAATGTTTCCAATGATACAGAAAGGAGATGGTTTCCATCTAAAAAAATATAATTACAATTTTACCCAGGCCTTCCTGGTACCTTAAATGTATGCCTGCATCGTCAATATATTATCAATCAATTTAACTTTATTTCGGTTTGTTTAAGAACCATAAAAGTACATCAAAAGTAGAAAAATACATTTACAATGATAAACTAATACACAATTATATATATTATATGCACACTTATCACACAGACGAATACTTACTAAATGGTAATATCAGTTGATCGGGAAGAGCTATGTGCAGATCAATCTCTCCTTCTCCGATGAGTAGCATTACAGAGCCCAAAGCGATAATGCTGTTCAGACTGCTGTATTTTTTCATGTTGCTGCTAATTATTATACATCACAGATTGTTTAGAGACCAGTACACCCTCTTACCTGTTCTAATCTGGAGTACAGTCATAAAAGTGTATCTGAAGCTAAAGAACAATTACTGATAATCAAAGGTGACGTAGGAGCAACCAATATGAAAAATATTATCTGGCAGCCCAGATGCAGTGGCCTGCATGATGGTTCAACAGTGATTGGAATGTATAGGGTCATGACCTCGGAGCCGGATTCAATGCAATCTAACGGCATGAGGCAATATCGTCTGGCCCTGAGCTCATGCGCGACAACCCAAAATTGATACGGTTTGCCACGCACTGCAAGCAGAGATGCATCCAACACATGGACAGAGAGTTGGCATGATTGTGAGACATCCCTTTACATTGTCGAACACACTTCCTAGAAGCATGCAACAAGAGTGGACCACGGAAAGGTTGGTAAGTAGAGGTAGGTGAGCCGCTGGAAGCTTGATACAGGCTTGAGCCAGCCCTCGAAGACCCTCGAGCCCAAAACTAGCCGAGCTTTGATGTGTCTTTTACCTGCCAACCCTACTCTAACCGAATGTGTCATCAATTACAGAGCTTTAACAGGAGAGAAGGAGACGCCCATTAAGTGGCTGAACTGAAAAACATGAAACCAGAAAATGTGGGATCAATCCTGGCTTCCCTGATTTGCCAATATCTGTTATTCTATGAAAATATTCTATTTCATTGTGTCTCCTTTTCTCATTATCAGACACGAGAGCACCTTGGAATTTGTGCATTCAGGATGTGTCTGCTACTAAACCCTTCAGTGTTTTATTTGTGGTGGAGTGGTGTGGCTCACTGGTTAGAGGTGGCAGACCTGGAAGCAGAGAACGGCCTGGGACCAGGGTTCAATTCCCGACGCGGCAGGGTCGTGGACCAGGGTCAGCGGACTCGATAATTCTCACCTCGGTGCCTACTCTAACCAGGGATCACACTCGGCAACTCTGGGCATTAGCTTGCCTCATCTCTACAACGGCCCCCCACATTTGCCTGGGATGCCTAGGAGATACCCAGTAGGGATCATCTCACAGGGATAGCCAGGATGGGTTCCCCAGCGGTCTACAACGCCACAACGCCTCAGGGCAGCAGTGCGCTTTACAAGACAAATACATTTACCTTTACATTTACATTTGATAGACTATAATGTTGCTTCATGTATAATAAGAATCTAGGCCACATAGAGTGGTGCGCATGACAACTGACTGGACTGTTAGCTCGCTAATTACATTGTCGACAGAGGGAGAGGTGGGAATGTGTCTACATTCACGTTTGAAAACATGTAAATACATTTCTCTTAGGGCAGTGATATAATCCGTGTACTAAGATTAAATGCTTTTGCACAAATTACATATCAGACATGTTCATGTGTCAGCTCATGTATCAAAACAGACCCGTAGCTCTGTTCTGGCTTGGCTATTACTGTTTATTAGCTACCTTGCCCACCTTGATATAGATAGGAGACACATGACAATGGTAGTTTTTGCATGTTTGAAGAAATAAGGAAGACATATGGCAGTGGGTAGGGTAATGACATTTAATGCACTAATGAGAGAGTCACACCTGACAGAAGTAGATGAGGCACATGAATGAAAGTTAGCCAAGCTGGTGCGATTCTTACTGACACAAGCAGAGAGCAGAAAGGTGATATCAATGCACTATGGAGTTTTTGATCAATCTGTCCTCAACCCAACATCACAGGACTGAGGGCATACTGGAACATGAAAGCAGGCAGGGAACTAAATGATGCAGAATGAATGAAAACACTGGACTATCCTAAGAAAATGACAAGAACCCAGGTTTACACAATTTTACTATCTGCACCAAACCTATCTGTCTCTCAAAAGTATTTGTGTGATATATGCTGGAGTGGGATATACCTGCCTTAGGTGTCAGACTCTCAGTCTGGACTTTTACCACATGAAGGAGGAGTGTCCACTGATTATTGAATATTGGGATGGGGTAACGACCAATGTAGCTGAAATAAGAGGTCCCTTATGAACCGAGAGACATCTCTTTTGTGACAATGACCAAGAAATAAGGAATTAAAAAAAACATCAATAAAGTCACAGGCCTAGCATATATTCTAGCCGGGAGGAAAATCGTCATGGTGTGGGAGGCTCCTCCCAGGTCACTATGATTCTGGACTCTCGGTAAATGGGCGACAGCTAAGAATATAGGGCCCGATGTAGATAAATCAGATTTACCGCTTCATAAATACCGAATTTTACCGAATCAGATGTAGGTATTCATTCGGTAAAAAATACCGAATCGGTATGATTCGGTATTTACCGATTCTGTAATTACAGAATCGGTATTTGCCATTGATTCCTATGGGCCTTGAAGCCCATAGGAATGAATGGCAAATACTGATTCGGTAATTACAGAATCGGTAAAAATACCGAATTGCCAAGGGGACAGGGTGTCACTTTGACACCCTGTAGCACCCCAGTTTTTGGCTTGTGTGCAATGTGACACACATGCATGCCCTTAGGGCATGTATGTGTGCCACAATGCACAGGTGTACATGCACAGATGTGCATGCACACAGAAATTCGTAATATACCATGCAACAGTATTACATGGTAAATAACTAATTTGTAAGGGCCTGTGGCACTGTAAACTGTGCCACCTACATTTGGAATTACAGAATCGGTATATTTACCGATTCAGTAATTTTACCGAATCGGTAAATATACAGATTCTGTCATTTTCAGCCCCCTACATAGCAAAACCCAAATACCGGTCGGTAACGGCCGAAATCGGCCGTTACCGACTGGTATTTGGGCTCCTACATCTGGCCCGAAGTACTTTTTAGAGCTAGTTGAAGGCACTACATAGGACAAGACAATTTTGTTGTCAGTTGTTCTCGCCTTTTGGCTGCCAATGAAGACCTATTGTCTTTGCCAGGGCTCTCTTTTTTAGTGGATGATGCTCATCATCAGCAAAAAAAAAAGAAACTCAATGACATGAACTTGCACATATGGTATGATGCAGCTGTAATTTTTTATATACCATTCAAAGAGGGCAATCAACTGTCTTTCAGTGGTAACTAAACTAAAAAGCGCTTTGAAGCGTAGGTTAGGGTAATGGCAGACTGGTAACAAACAGCAGTTGCTGCGCCCTCGAAAAAAAAGTAAAAGAAAAAACACAGAGTGGTGGGCTGGGGAAGTGAGCGTGGAGTGGGTGGAGGGACATGGAAACATGGTGAGCTGTGAGAATAAGTTGTGGGAGCAATGGAGGAGCTGGGTGGCTGGGGGAGGAGGTTGGATAAAAACAGAGGCTGGGTAGAGAGGTGCAAGCAATAGATCAGCTTCTCTGGAATGGTGGGGGTTAATATTAAAAAAGACAGACTGGTAGAGGTGGCAGAAGCAGCGATAGAGGTTTGCGGGAAGGAGAGCAACACAGAGATTTCATGGGGTGGAAATTTGAAGGTGGGCGCAGAAGACGAGGAAGAAAGCAAGAAAATTATGCACTCCTGTGGAGTTCTAAAAGCAAAAGTAAAAACTTGTTCTATGAAAGTGAGCTGTGGAAAGATGCAGGTTTTCCATCCAAAGAATATGACACTTTACAACGCACACGTTACAATGCATGTCATTACAACACCTTTTTTACATCGCAAAATCCGCGTGTTCTTACAACGCATGTCGTTACAACGCATAATATATTACAACGCAATTACTATTCTTACTCCACTGGGGCGTTACTTTGGGGAATGGATTCACGTTGTAAAACATTCATTGTGATGACATGCGTTGTAACACGTGCGTTGTAAACGATGTTTCCCATCCAAAACATGGTAAAGGAGCTATGGCCCAGATGTAGGTAAAATAGATTTACCGATTTTTAATTACCGAATTTTACCGATTAGGTAATTAAAAATCGGTAAATCTAAGGGGTGGATATGTAGGTATTCCAGATGTGCTGGAATACCGAATTAGGAAGAATTCGGTATTTACCGATTCGGTAAATACCAAATCGGTAATGCCCATTCATTCCTATGGGCTTTGAAGCCCATAGGAATGAATGGGCATTACTGAATCGGTAAATACTGATTTTCACAAGGGTGCAGGGGGTGTCAATTTGACACCCTCTGGCACCCCTAATACAGGCTCGGGTGCCATGTGGCAGGCATACATGCCCTAAGGGCAGGTCTGCCTGTCACATGGCATAGGTGTGCATGCACTCATGTGCATGCACACCGGAATCGGTATTTTACCATCAAATTGTATTTGATGGTAAAATACCGATTCGGTAAGGCCTCTGGGACTCTGAAGAGTCCCACCTACATCTGGGTGCCTCAGAATCGGTAAAATAACCGAATCGGTAATTTTACCGATTCGGTAAAATAATGCCCCCTACATACCTGTCACCCATTTACCGATCGGTAACGGCCAAAATCGGCCACCTACATCTGGCCCTATGCTCTGGGCCAAGGACACACTCACTTGGAGAATGAGAAGCGATCACATAAAGCAAAAGAGGATGACAAGAAAGTAAACCAATGAGAAGAATGGGCTGAAACAGCAAACATGAATTCTAAATAAAAGGAAATATCGAGCTAGTCATTTAAACTCGACATGGTTTGAATACAACTTTTAACTACACTGTCCAGTCTCCTCTCCTCCTCTTAAGGGCAGCAGACAGTTCAGCTGGGCGTGAACCTGCCACATTCAACAAAGCCCCAGACTACAGCCGGATGTAAAACCGGTTCTCTTATTGACTACAAAATTACAATATTGTACAGAGAACTCTGTGTAATGAGGAAAGTCTGGCAGAGAGTGAAAGCCTTGGGGTGTGTTAATGAGCTCGAGCTCCACCTTGCTGTTAACACTGTCAAAGGGAAGAATAGTCGGATGTGTTTGTAACCTGGTCCCCGCCTCCACTACAGGCAACGAGGTGGACATGTTTATGATACTACCATGGAGTGCATAGATGTATTACAGCTCACTCGAAGGAAAATTGAAGGCAGATCTTAGGGCGGCTGGTTTCACAGGCTCGCTTTGCACCTAAGCCTGTAGGCAGAAGTGTTGGGGTGCGAAGCTGCAAAAATGTGCCTATGATATTCTCATAAAGTGTTTTCAAAGAGCCACCTAAAAAGTGTAAGGGTGCTTGGTGAGTGAGGGTTTAGGAGGTGGGGTAAGAGGGTGAATTTGGGGTCCCTGCTCTTATTTTACCCACGCATGATAAATGTAAATTGATACTTGTATGATGATATTAGTCTGTGATGAGTTGTTGAATAAAGTCCACATCCCTCTTTGTAATTGGCCTCAAGGACATGCACCATTGTTCTCTTAATAAAATTGAAGGTGATGCTCTACATCAACAGCTGAAGGTTAGCACTGAGCAAAAGCTTTTTACTCCTGTTTGTCATTCTACAACCCGATTCATGTGGAAAAGTGGAAAACAATATTTTGTTTACTTTATGTGGCGCGCTCATGCGGTTGAATCCACATAAACTAATAATGTAAGATGTGCCTCTCTTCCGCTTGGAGTATAGCAAAGATGGAGGAAGATGGTGGTGGTCAAGTGACAACTTAAAGCTGTTAACTTTGAGAAAAAGTGAAAGTTAATTTTGAAAAAAGTTAAATGACTAGAAGTTTCTGGAATGTGAGCCGTTCAAATGCTCCCAAATTAGGTAGGGTTAAAACTACCATAGATTAAGCTTAATATTCTCTTTGCGGTTTATGTCCAAACCATTTGGTTCAGTTTTAAGATTCCAGAAACATGCTTGCAAAAAAATGAGAAATTCCCTGAGTGAACTGGTGTCATGAGTTGCACCAGGTTGTAAGTGGGCCCAAGAGAGTGTATAGTTCTCCTCTTAGGGTGTCTCCTTACCATCGACTGTAACTAAAGATCTATGATATGGTGTTTTTGCATGGAATTTGTTTAAATTCTACAATTCCAGAAAATGAGCTGCAAAAATGCAGGATTAACGTTAACCAACTCTTGTGGTTAGTGCCAGCACCTTCGTGTTGGATGCAAAATAATGTGAAGTAAGTGAGGGTAGCTCAGCCAACGAGGGGAGCTGACTGATGATACCGATAGCATATTAAAAGAGCCCCCTCCCCCGAGAAATCACTTTCAGAAATATGAAAAACAAAGTTTATGTATCGACACAAACACTGAAGGACTGGGTTATTTAAGACCCAGCGGTGCCAGGGAACAACACCTGAAACCTTTGTGGGTAACCTGCTCCGGCGTACGAATCACAGAGACACGGGACACTTCCTTCGGCGTCAAAGATTCGAGCTTTATTTACTGCAGGGAACACAGAAGTCACGGCAAGTACATCATGTGCTACTTGTGGAGACTGCTTCAAATTGGTTCTGTGGATCGCTCCTTTTATACACATTTTACCCATAGGGTTACATGGTACACAAAAGTTTATGGCTTGGTTCCCATAGTTATCCCCCAGAGGGGTCGTTTCGGTCACTTTGATACACACAAGGTCCGGAACATAAGTGCGGAAACATTTGGCGGTTCCCAACTGTAAAAACCCATCTCCCCACCATTAGTACATTCCAATCAGCAATAAAACAGATCGAAGAAGGAACAAGGACAGGTGTGGAGGAAGATGGAGACAGTGGGAGATCGGAAAGGGTGAAAAAGGGGAGGTATCGGGAAACACGAGATACAGGCATCTAAAGGACGTGCCTAATGAGATGCACGGCTGAGACAATAAACCGGCCGCTCGAGATGAGCCTCGAGCGGCGCCATCTGCCTTACAGTATCACCCCCCTCATCATAAAGACATTTACAAAGAACATGTGTCTTCTGCAAATATCTTGGGAGTCCCAGGGTCGCGAAGCGGACAACGTCCGTTCGCTGACTACTTGAGGGCAAGAGACAAAATGGATGCCGTATCTAAGATGGAACCCGTGGGTACAGATAGAAATACCCACGTAACAAACAAACGGTTTAGGTTAGCACAGCGAAACTGCGTACACCCACTAAACTCGTCATTTGCGGTTCATAGATACCAGACTCGACTATATTCGTGCGAGTCAAAAACGCCACTTACAATTGTCACGGAACCTTAGACGCTCCTTTTGCCCTCATGTAGGCAAGCACTAGTCGGAATCATACTCGATATTCATCAGACCATCTAGATGTTGCTGTAACATAGCTCTGTCCAATCGAGCTTCTTTGGTAACAGGCGGCTGTCTTATACACGTCGTAGCACAGAGGCCACATAAGGCAGGACCACACTGCACGCAAAGGCAGCACGTGAACAGGAACGCCACAACAACTCCGATAATCATCAGAATCTTCCAACCCCAAGTCGACATCAAGCCCCAAAACCACCCAAGCAGCGTCCAATCCCCTACGTCCACGTGTATGGACTCAGAGATCTTATGCAACTTTGAGATGGCTTGATAGACAGTCGGAGCATTATCAGGAATGAAAATACAGCAGCTCGAATGGATCACCTTGCATACCCCACCTCGATCTGCTAAGATCACGTCTAAAACCATACGGTTTTGTAACGTCATAAGTCTATCCGCCTGAAGTTCTGTGGTGATATTACCAAGGGCACTGGCAGTAATATTAGCTGTCGATTCCACCACTCGAGTCAACTGTCTCAGGTTCCTACTATTAACCATAGGCCCCCAAAACGGGAGGAAACCCTTGAAAAAGTCTCCTGCCTCTTGACCGGCAGTGTCCTCTTCGCTAATTACGCCTCTCACAACTCTGGTCTTGTGATAATCTGCATCTACGGTAAACGTCGGAGGCAACAAATTTGCGATAAAACATGAGCCCACAAAGTCGAAGGGCAACCATGCATACGCACGATCATGGCAGATAAAGTATGTACCCTTGGCCGCCAGAAACACAGGGGACGAGACCATCGGCAATATATAATTTTCAGTGCAAGCACTCTCTCCAAGTCGGGCTTTCGATCTTCGGCCACGACCTATTAGACAAAAATTACCAATGTTGGGTACGACCCATATCGGAGGCGAGCTTTTAAGCTGTTTTTCACTAGTGAACACACTATACTCGCCTCTACTCAGGACCCTATAGGCTTGTACCTCTTCCTCGGGAATAAGCGAGGGATCATAGATATCGCTATCTAAATCCTCTATTGCTATAGACAAAGGCTTTTGATACGAGCCAGGGCCAGAGTAGGGAGAACGTGGTTCTCGAATGGGGTGGAAACCTAGTGCGCTTCGGAACATTGTTTGAAATGCTCGAGCAGAACCCTGGGAACTATACGGTAAAACCAAATATGGAATTCCCTTATCTGTGGTATGTGGCATCAACCCACACACCCAACAATTGGTAGTGTTAACCACTAACTGGTGCTGATGAAGGAGCTGAATAAAGGAATTGTTGCGAAATTCTGCGCGTCTAGCCTGCTCGTGTTCGGGTAAAATATGGAAGGAATGAGAGGACGCAGTAGAGGTGAATTTAGAGTCAGAAGTAGGAATAGGTGTAGGTATGGCAGAAGGTAAGAAGTACGACATCATATAGTACACCCCACCCGCCAAAAATGCAGAAATAATCAGAAACAATACCAATATCTGAAACATAAAACATTTCGTACGACTAAGTCGCTGCAGCTCAAATCTTTGTGCCTGTGCTCTTTCTACATCCATCAGCTTTGAAAACGCCATCCCCTATGACCGTCCGCAACGTTTCTTGACGCACTTCGTTCTGTGTAGCAGTAGTCAATTCCCAGGAGTTCCCAGGAACCGACGGTCTTTAACCTAGCGTCAAGACCTACTAACCAGAAAGAAGTACGCGCGCGGCCCTACGGCCTTTATTTATAATCAATGTCTCTCAGCTGTGGAAGCAAAAATACGTAGAAAAAACTTTCAATATGTACAGGAATAATTACAATGATACAAGTGTTCAGACTGATCGTGGAAAACGGGATAATGCAATTGTCAAAGGACAAAACAGGATCTTTTTATTAGTCTTTAGTGCGGGATCGCAAAAAGTATCGGGTTTTCCCAGGACGTGTCTGCTCGTCAAACAAAGGATCCGTTGAAGGGACAGCGTCCTGCTGATCAGTCGAATGTTCTGGTCTTGAGTCTTTTGATGACAAATGTTCAACAGTGTCTTCCTGCTGCACTGAGGATTCTCCGACAGGTTGTGCGTTGCTGAAAGGAACAAACGCCGACAACCCTTCGGTTTCAGTTGATGCAATGCCTCTCCTCACCCACGAGTCTGCCGGCAACGGAATAGGGACTTTCTTCGTATGGGTGGCGTGCACCCAGTTTTTCCGCCCCTCAAGACGAACAGCAGTTCTCGTGGCAAGGAGGACCTGGTAGGGTCCGGTGAACCTAGGCTCCAAGTTCTTCTTCCGAGAAAAATTCCTGGTAACCACCCAGTCTCCAGGCTGGAGCTGGTGTCCTGGACCCTCAGTCTGCGTCGGCAGTGCTTCGTAAACCTGTTGGTGAATTAACCTCAGTTTAGCAGTCAAGTCATGTAAGTAATCGATCAACATTGGATACTCAAGATCACAGAACACACCCGGCCTAGGGACCCCCCAAACATTTGCAGGACGACCGAACACTATTTCATAGGGACTGAGCCCTACTCGGGAGTGTACAGTCGCCCTAGTTGACAGTAATGCTAAGGGTAAAGCGTCAGGCCACGAGAGACCAGTCGTAGCCTGAACCTTTGCTAGCTTTAGTTTAAGGGTGCCGTTATACCCCTCAACCAAACCAGCTGACTGGGGATGATTGGCGCTGTGGAATTTCTGATTAATTCCAAGGCCCTTACACACACTCTTCATCACACTCCCCACAAACTCACTTCCGTTATCTGACCACACGACTCTAGGCATTCCGTACCGAGGAAAGTATTCCTTCAGTAGGATTTTCGCAGTAGACAAAGCAGTATTGTCTTTGAGAGGATAGGCCTCGATCCATCGGGAGAACGCGCAAACCACAACTAAAACGTATTTCAGGTTATTGCATCGCTCCATATGGATGAAGTCCAATTGAATCACCTCAAAGGGACATGAAGGGGGAGCAAAACTGCCAGGAGGAGTTGGGGTTCCCTTACCAGGATTGTACAACATGCACACTATACAATTCTTAACCAAGCGTTCAGCACATTTCGTGATACCATCATTCTTCCACACAGGAGACAACAACTTGCAAATACCTTTCACGCTAATATGTGCTAACCCATGTGCCATTGTCACAACAGCCAGCACATACGCGTCTGGTAACATCCATCTTTTCTGATCCGATAAATCAATCCAACAACCATTCGCATCCAACTTTCCCGTACTTTCATTCCACTTCTTCTTTTCAGTCTCAGTGGCCTCGTTCTGAATTTCTTTCACACTTTCAATAGTGTCTTCACACATGCTCGACTCTGCAGGCCACCTAACCGAACTCGTCACATACATTCTAGTACTAAGGTTCCGGGCAGTCTCCTTAGCAATCTCATCCGCAAACGCATTACCACGACCAACATCATCCGTCACCTTACGATGTGCACTACATTTAACAATCGCTACCTGCTTAGGCAACGTAAGTGCATCCAAAAGATCATTCACAAGCTGGCCATGCTGAATCTTCGTACCATGCGATGTCAGAAAACCTCTCTCTCTCCACAATCGTCCAAAGCTATGGGCGACGCCAAAAGCATATTGGCTGTCGGTAAACACATTCACACGTTTCCCTTTTGCTAACACACACGCTCTAGTGAGAGCGATCAGCTCTGCAGCTTGGGCAGAATTCTGATTTAACCTCGCAGTCTCAACAACAGTATTCAACGTTACAACAGCATAAGCAGTAGTCACATCGCCATTCGGCAACTTAAAACATGAACCATCCACATACAGCGTTCCATCTGGGTCTTCCAATGGGGTGTTTTTAAGGTCCACTCGACCTTTCGTTTCCTCTTCTGTCCTCAAATAACAGTCATGGGCTGCTATTTCATCTGACTCTGAACTAATGGGTAACAAAGTTGCCGGGTTCAGAACATTGCAACGTTTTATCTGAATATGACTTGCCAGAAGCGTCAACTCGTATCCGGACAACCTCGCACTTGTCAAGTGCTGAGTTTTCGTACGATTTAAAAGAGTATCGACTGCATGCGGAACCATCACCGTAAGCATATTATCCATGACCAATCCTGCTGATTGTCGGATGGACACCGCAGCTGCCGCTGTTGCTCTCAAACAACTCGGCAATGCTCTAGCTACCGGGTCCAAGGTCGAGGAAAAATATGCACATGGACGTTGCTTACCACCAAAAGGTTGCGTTAAGACGCTCAAAGCACAACCTTCCCTCTCGTGAACATATAACGTGAATGGCTTACTGTAGTCAGGAGTACCTAACACAGGAGCCGAACACAATGAGTCACGCAGTTCTGAAAAACTTTTCTGACATTCTTCCGTCCATGGTAAAGGAGTTGAAACATCCTTGCACGTAAGAGCCACCAATGGTTTCGCTAGCAATGAAAAATTTGGAATCCATTGCCTGCAGTATGATGTGATACCTAGAAAGGCACGTACATCTCTTTGTGTTGTTGGCACAGTCATTCGCGCAATTGCTGCAATTCTTTCTGGGGTCAACCGTCTTCCCTCCTTTGACAATAAGTGACCTAGATAGGTTACTTCTTGACAACAATATTGGAGTTTAGAAGGTGACACCTTGTGATGTAAGTCACAGAGATGTTGCAGCAACGATACCGTAGCAATTTTGCAAATGTCCTGAGTATCCGCAGCTACCAATAAGTCGTCGACATATTGGATTAAAGCCGCACCAGCCGGCAACGTAAACGCATCCAGTTGACCCTTCAAGGCTTGGCTGTAAATCGATGGACTCTCACAGTAGCCTTGAGGAGCGCGTTTAAACCGGAAGCTGCGCCCACCAAGAGAGAAACCGAAAAGGTCTCTGCTCTCCTCTGCAATCGGGATGCTGAAGAACGCATTCTTCAGATCGATCACCGAAAACCAAGACGCAGATGCTGGAATCAGAGTCAGTAGCGCCGTGATGTCAGGCACAACAGGGAACTGAGGAATCACGATTTTATTAACCTCCCGTAAATCGATAACAAAACGATAAACAGGTGGTTTCGAAGGATCAGTACGTTTTAGAATAGGTAGTACAGGGCTGTTGCACACGTTTCCCCGAGTCTCTTCAATAACGTCTTTGTCGATCAAATCATAGATGATCGCTAACAGTGCTCGTTCACCATCAAGAGAGATACGATACTGGGGAATACGTGGCAATCGCACATTGGATTTCAACTGAACAACATAAGGGGAGATGTCAAGCAGGCCCACATCATTGGGACCTGTTGCCCACAAAGATGCAGGAAGGGAACTCAATTCCGGTGGAAGCTTATCAAGAGACAAGTACATAGGAGAGACAACCTTCTCTCCCAACGTTAGTTTTACACCCACAGGAGAACAATATAGAGTTGCATACAAACGTTTTAGCAAATCCAGACCCAAGAGATTTTCACCACAACCAGTAGTCAAAATCAACGGAGCTTCAAGCTCACGTGGCCCAATTGTAAGAGGCAAAGGGCGTGAAACTGGATTGCTAACGGGGGCGCCAGAGAATCCAACGGAAACATTGGTTAAGCCAGACAAAGGTGCGCCAGGGAGTTTCGAATGCATAATAGAACTTTTCGCTGCACCAGTGTCCAACAGAAAAGACTCAACGACGCCCGATGTAGCAACTGCGACGTAAGGCCCTCTCTGATCAACCGGAACTGATACCACTCCCTCTCCTTGTCTATGGCTGTCCTAGTAATTACTGTCGTCAGTTCCCTGATCGACATAATAATCATCTACATTGTACTGCGCAGATCGTCCTTGCGATGATCCACGCTGATCAAAACAGTTGTTAGAATTCGATTGGTTATCTGAACGATCATTTTGCACACCGCGACCCCTACCGCGTGATGCCTGTTGAGAACCACCACGACCTCCTCTAGATGAATTACCACTATTACGGTCGTTCAAAACAGGACAATTGAATTTTATATGACCCTCCTGTCTACAATAGGCACACTGATTGTACCCTAAAGAGGATCTTTGGGAAGAGGAGTCATTTCTAGATTGCGGTCAGTTAGATTGCGGCTGCGATCTATTTTGTTGCGAAGCATTCTGATTCGAACGCGGAGGATGCGCTTGTTGTAACAACACTTTAGTTTTAAGCTCTTTCGTCTTTTTATCAGCGCGGTCATTCTCTTCTTTCTTTCTATTCTCATAATATTGTGCTGTGGCCAATATCTGTGCTGAGGTTGAAACGGCCCATGCACTTTCCGAATTCTTCAGTTTATTGCTCAAATCGGGCAATAAGTTAGAGACAAATTTATCCACAAACAACCGTTGGCCACCCTCAGTACCCATATCCTGACCACTATGGTCGATGAATGCCTCCTCGAATCTCGTAAAGAAATCGGAGACACTCTCGTCCTTTTTCTGTTTACAAGCCGACAATTTGTCCCAATTTACCCTCATAGCTGGCATAAGAGTTTTCATTAACGTAATTATTCTTTGAGGAAGAGCAGCAATCAACTGCTCGGGTTTAGCACCACCAGTTTGTCGACCATCTGCCGCTACAATGGCAGCCCAATCACCACCTAGTTCATTCGGATGATTTTCCTGACGGATTTTAGCCCAAACCGGTTGCGGTATGACATTGCCGAACAGCATATCGATATCAGCAAGGTTCATTATCGTAGCATCTACGAGCTGCGATAATTCCTTGTAGTACCCTGTAGGATTCTTGCGAGGGTCAGGCAATGATTGCTTCACCTCTAACACCTCCGAACGTTTCCATGGGAGGTGTATCCACACTCTCTGGAAATATGGCAAGATCGGTGGAGCAGCTGCAGGATTACCTGGCATCCATACCGGTGGAACTTCGCGCATAGGAAATTGACCAGACTCATCTGGCTGCCTTTCCACATCCTCAACAAACAAGGCTTGAGGTATAGGAGTAGGACGGAAAGATAGCAACCGTTCAACAGCACGTCGAACATTGGTATCCACTATCAGTCCATTCGAGAACTGGAGCTGTAGATCGGACAAAGCGGACAGCACCTCGTCAGGTGCATCGGCAGATATCTGATCGCGAAGGACCTTACACATTTCTTCGAACACAAATCTTTGGGTTGGTATATTAAATTGACAGAACGTATCGAGTACAATACGTGGTGGATTTCTAAGAGGATGTGTCATCCAACCCATCGCCATATTATATAGCGAAGCGCGTTCCCTATTACCGGGAAGCTGACTACGTCTCTGAGGACCATCTGAACCAGCGGACTCAAGAACAGGCCCGAGAGAATGAAAGAAGTTAGCCGCAACAGGAGAAGTACGACTACGAACAGAGGGAGAAGTATAGGACACAGGACTAACAAGGGAAGGGGTAGAAACAGAAGCAACGACAGGAGTTAACAAAGCAGGAGCAGTAGCGGAAGCAGGAGTATGTGGAAGTGGCGGAGCAGTAGGGATAGCAACAGTCAAAGGAGCAGGAACAGTCGGAAGGACGGGTGCAGGTTGAGGAACAGGCTGAGGAATAGGCGGTGGAACAGGTACAGGGGGAACCACAGGAGCTGCGGTACCCTGTACATATGGAGGTGGTGACTTCAGAAGATAAGACATTAAAGGATCCTCAACTGGTTCTTCCTTCTTATCCGACTCCGTAGGCAAAGCAGGATAGCATTTATCTATGGACATACGCTGTAGCCTATCGAACACTTCCTTTTCCTTATCCTCCTTATCACGCTGAAACTGCTCTGCTTTCTTTACAATGGTAGCAACACCATCTCTCTGATTTCATTTAGTCTGTCTCATTTCTTTCTGTCGGGCTTCTTTACGCCACAACCGAAAGGCATCAAACATGGCCGGCCTTGACTTTTTCGCAAATAATTTAGCCTCTAGATTATCTAAGATTGGAGTCTCAAAACTACCATGAGGTGGCCAACTAAGGACACCATCCTTCTTAGTATACCGAATCCAGTAATCATTAAAAGTAATCGGGCCCAATCCGTGCTTACTGTACAGTTCATAAGTGGGAGTTCCAACCGGAGGTATCGGACACGAGTCCTCCAGTCGGGAATCCGTGCCACAACGTCTGAAACAACTAAACAAAGTACTACGACCAGGCATCTTGCACACTAGTCGAGTTTCACAAACTTCAAGGGTTACGGGATTTACCAAGTCCCAGCAAAGAGCGAAAACCCTCGGTTTTTGGCGTCTGCAGTCGTCAAATATTACAACAAAGTACCAAGAACCACAAATGCAATGGAACCATGCAACAACTAAGAACCACAACCAAGAACACTGGGAGCGACCCACAAATACTTAACTCAAAGATCGATGGCGTCACCAGGAAGGCCCGTCAATCGTCTCGCTATACCAAGGTCTACGCCAGGCGCCAAAACAGGTCTACAGTCAGGGCAGCAGTCCGTCGCAGCCGTCAGGAGGCGGGAATCTTCGCGGGAAAAGTCTTCGGGCCACTTATTTCGACAACAGGATCGATGAAGCGGAGTGCACCTTCCCTCGGAGATTTCACACGAAGTTCCTCACGATCGTCGGGCTTGGACCGGTACCACTCTTGCAGCCCCACGTTGGGCGCCAACTGAAGGACTGGGTTATTTAAGACCCAGCGGTGCCAGGGAACAACACCTGAAACCTTCGTGGGTAACCTGCTCCGGCGTACGAATCACAGAGACACGGGACACTTCCTTCGGCGTCAAAGATTCGAGCTTTATTTACTGCAGGGAACACAGAAGTCACGGCAAGTACATCATGTGCTACTTGTGGAGACTGCTTCAAATTGGTTCTGTGGATCGCTCCTTTTATACACATTTTACCCATAGGGTTACATGGTACACAAAAGTTTATGGCTTGGTTCCCATAGTTATCCCCCAGAGGGGTCGTTTCGGTCACTTTGATACACACAAGGTCCGGAACATAAGTGCGGAAACATTTGGCGGTTCCCAACTGTAAAAACCCATCTCCCCACCATTAGTACATTCCAATCAGCAATAAAACAGATCGAAGAAGGAACAAGGACAGGTGTGGAGGAAGATGGAGACAGTGGGAGATCGGAAAGGGTGAAAAAGGGGAGGTATCGGGAAACACGAGATACAGGCATCTAAAGGACGTGCCTAATGAGATGCACGGCTGAGACAATAAACCGGCCGCTCGAGATGAGCCTCGAGCGGCGCCATCTGCCTTACAGTATCATCCCCCTCATCATAAAGACATTTACAAAGAACATGTGTCTTCCGCAAATATCTTGGGAGTCCCAGGGTCGCGAAGCGGACAACGTCCGTTCGCTGACTACTTGAGGGCAAGAGACAAAATGGATGCCGTATCTAAGATGGAACCCGTGGGTACAGATAGAAATACCCACGTAACAAACAAACGGTTTAGGTTAGCACAGCGAAACTGCGTACACCCACTAAACTCGTCATTTGCGGTTCATAGATACCAGACTCGACTATATTCGTGCGACTCAAAAACGCCACTTACAATTGTCACGGAACCTCAACATGTCTTTGTTAATTCAAGGACATCAGTGCAGCCATGTTGGGAAGTCAAAAACTCTTGAAAAGCTGCATCAGTACAAACTAATAATATGTATTTCCACACTAGCATTTTAACTTGATTGCATTGAGGTTGATTGGAGAGGCGTGGGGCACCAGTGTGAATATCTGCTACTTTTCCTGTGCATTGACTATTCACTAGGGATGGGCGTAACTCACATAATTCTGTAGCATAATCTCATTGAATTATCGAAGAATTCTGCTAGATTACGCTTCAAATATGCTTGAACAAAAATTCTGCATTCAGCAATATTTTCTTAGCACACAATGCACCCTCACATCCAAAATGAATGCAAGAAAGCAAGGTCCACTAAGAAACAGCGCTAAATGCAGCAGAACATGAATAGCGAGTAAGAGCAGTCACTCATGCTCACTAAATGGGCTCTCATGGTAGGTTTTTTCCCCTAAATTATTCTTAATTACATGAGCAGAAGTCATTCCGTAATTATCAGTAATTCTGCACAAAAAGTAACGTGGAATTTCCAAAATGACTCCGATGTAATCAAAATCCTGCACATACCTACTTTTCATGGATCCTATATTCGGCATTAGCAATTTACTTCGCCTCTGGCTATCATAAAATGTCTTTTTCAACACTTTGGATACACACTAACCATTGTTGGTGAACCTAGGGTTTCCATCCTAGCCACCTGCAGTATCACTAATCAAAGCCTCAGGTATCTAAAGGATCATCCTAGAAAAGTGAAAACACACAATAATTTCTATCATCTGAAAATAAGTACTCAGACCCACAATCACCTTCCACGCATAGACCTTTTCCTGGTATCTTGGGTATACTGACACCAAGCAATTCTCAACATATAAGTATGCAAACAGTTTCTGCCTGTCTGGCATGAAAACCAACATCAATAACATAAATAAAAAAGGTAATGTTAACTACCAGGATAATATGTGTGCCTGATTCGACACATTCTCGCCACTGGATTCGACGGTGGACAAGAGCATCTTTTTTCAATGTTTCAAAAAACACAATTTGTTGTGGTTCTCCATTTTTCGACCGAATGCCTGGCATTTTAGACCTCTGGGTATTGAAAGGCTGCTACCAACCTCTCAGACCATGTGTTTGACCCCCAAAAGACAGCAACTAATTGTAAGTCTGTGATAAACACCCCAAACACTCTGCAAGTGGCATATGAGAAAATACATAATGTGGGACAAAGCATGGACGTACACACCACACATGTGGGAGAAAAACCTTATGATAAGAACTGCGAAACAGCCCATTGACACTTTAAACAAGGCTAGATTGTTACCATGTCAGAAAATACCGTTTAAACATGTTTAAGCCTCGCAGTGTGTCCTGAAGCTCACAAAACCAGTTACATAATAATCCGAAATTAAATATGGAAGTTTAACCAACTTCCATGTTTCATTAGTACGAAGGTATTGTAGTGCTGTTAATGCCTTGGCGATGGCACGCTTCCTTTTAGAGAGTCAGTCCTGTATTAAAAAAACATATGTTTGCGTCTGCGTTTCCTGACCAGGACTTAAACTAGTGTTGAGCATGCATGAACCTCCTGCAGTGACTGTAATTAGATTCCCCCTCAGCTTGGTGCACTGACAGAAAGGTGTGAAGTGATGCATAATTAGTGTTCTGAATAAAGTCGATGGGAATTTTTGCTAAATGCACTCTGCTGTAGGCTCCCTGTCAGGAGGACAAGGGCCTATTATTACAGACAATCATTTGAAGAAAACATCCAGTAGTGTATTTAGTGCATGCATGTGAAAGGAATATTGGAGGGGTTGCCAACCATGGCATGTTATCCCATTCCCATATTTTAAAAAAACAGAGCAGGAAAGGCCTTTAAATTAGGCTTTCTTTTTGATGGATTAGCAACTCACTCTAAGGGGTCTCATTGAAATATAGCCAGTTTGAGTGGCTTTCTTTTTAGGTCGAGCCTGGGCAGTGCATGTGCTGCACTGCAAGGCATGCTGTATTGAGGCAAGGACTTGAAGCACCGTCCACTCTCCGCCCACATTTTTCATTGGCTTGTGTCATTGTCCACTGTAAACTTTGGCTGTTCATTGGTCAATAGGCTTAATAGTTCCTCCTTACTACCTCCTTTTCTCATTTTGTAACCTCCCATGGCAACACCCCCTGTTACATGTGCTGTTGCTCGGTAGGCTTTAATTACAGCCTTCGAGCCCTATGTTCTCAAATAGCTTTGTCCTGCCTGCTTTTGCAGGCAGGACACGCCATCTCCCAACTCTTTTAAAAAATATTATAGCACACATTTGCAATGCAATAGGTCTCGTATTTGCGAGAGTTTAAGCTATTGGCATTAAAAATGACGATGCCTTTTATTTGTCTGTTTCAAAAACAACACATAAATAAATGGTATTGTCATTTACAATGCCAATAGCTCAAACTCTCATAAGTGTAAGACATATGCCATTGCAAATGCTTGTTTAAGGGAAGCAAGTGGCACTTGATTAAACTGGGAAGCCCTTGGGGTAGGCTTGGGTATACTACAGACATGAACTGACCTGAGGCTCCCATCCGCCATGTTGAAAAATCCAGGAATAGCACTTCTTGGGATTGCCTTTTCCTTAAAATGCTGGGAATGTTACAAAATATTTACTGAGACAACCTGTAAGAGTAACCAATAATCACTACTGGGTTACACCTATAAGAAGAGGTTCTCACCACCTGGAAATCAGGATGATGAGGGAATCTAAAAAGTCTAGATTAGACAGATGAATACCCTTGTCAAAATGAGGAAGAGCAGAGGAAGAACTGCTTACTGGTCAATCTCTGGAGCTAAAAGTAATTCTTAAAAGTCAGGAAAGATAGTTTCCTAGAAGTACGAAGTAGAAAGTGAAACAAGTGCATCCTGTAAGAAGAGCCAGTTGGCCATAGAGACCAGACAGTGACTGGAACTTGATATAGAAAGACGTTGAGCAGCCTGTCTCCCATTGCCCTTTCTGGCCTAATACCCTCAACATTGTTTCAAAACTGTTAGGAAGTGTTGAAGTAATTAGCTAGAAGATATTCAACCATTCCTGAAGTTGAAACTTTAGTTAGTATTTTTAACTCCTGTAGATCAGAATATGATGCTGACCAGATGAGAGCACAATCCCAGCTACCAAGATTTTCTGGTCTACCCCCCCCTTGGAGCCTTTTTCTATAGAGTTTAAGGTGCTTGTGTTACTGTAGAACTGAGGAAATTGACCTCAAAGAGCCCTAAACATTTAGCCCTCCCATTCTGAAGAGTTCAGAGCTCCAAAAAAGTGAAGAAGTCTCAAAATAGAACAAAAGAATGGGAAAAGTGGCAATGTGATTCCAGCAGCAAAATAACCTTGATGGCTGCAGTTTTCATTTTTGTCCTGCTCAGAGTTTTATGCAGTGGAACCTCGAAATCAATGTGCCTGTCCTAGCAACGCCTAGCTCAGCTACAGTGCATTTATCGTGCTCCACTGGATTATGTTAAGTGCCATCTCACAGAATAAATGAGAAAGTAGAATTGTTGACTACAGCACAAAGCTAGGCTTCACCCAACCTTTGCTGCATTGTGGTTGGCCTGAAAAAGTACCTAAGACATGTTCACCAACACCAAGTATACTATCATTCACGTTTCAGTTCTCATTGCTTCCCATTGGCATGGTGGAATCTGCATCCTTCCTCCTTAAGTGGTTACCTTCTATGGATTCCACTCCAACACCCTCAGCAAATGTCTAATACTAAGGAATTGAAGATACAAGTATCTGTCCTTCTTCGAGTAAGTATAGTCGACGACCTTCACCTCCTCCAGGGGGGTTCTCTTACTCTGATAGAGCATATCTTTGATCCAAGAAGAAATCTCACTAATGTGTAAAGTGTTATGCGACTGACCTTTTCTTCAATTTCAAGCACTCTAACCACATCATGAGTCATGCTTCACTGGCTCCAAGTCAAAGGCTGCAGATACTTTGAATTTGGGTGTCTTGGTCATGAAGGCTAACACAGATGTGAGTACACAAATATCTTGTCAACCAGCAAGAAGCCTGAAGATAGTCTCCCGATCACTGCTGTCTCCACAGAAGATTATATACAATTCCTTTTAAAGGAGAACCATGCCCTCAAAAGGTTCCGCACTCCAGTGTTCAAACTAGGTCACATCATGGCCTAGTGGAGAAGTGTGGCTCAATGGTTAGAGCGGCAGACCCTGATGCAGAGGTCTAGCCCGGACCAGGGTTCAATTCCCGCCTCAGGCGGAACTTGGGCTAAAATTTCCAAGGACCTGACAATTTTCGCCTCGGGCCTATTCTAATCATGGGTCCCACGCTGCAACGCTGGGCAATAGCTTGCTTAATCTCCACAACGGCCCCAACAGTGCCAGGATGCCTGGCCTCACCTTGGGGGGCCCAGGAGTGGGCACTTCACATGGAAAGGCCAGGAGGGGTTCCAGAGCGGTATGTGTACAGCGCCGTGATACCCCTTGGGGTGATTGTGCGCTATATAAGCACTACAACATTTACATTTACATGGCCCAGAAGTACAATGCCGTTTTGTGGTCACAACCCCTGAAGTTTGCTAGATCACTGGGTATGCAATCACAAAATTGCACCAGACTCGCAAAATGGATTTACAGACCCATAACAAACCTCAATTTAGAAGGGGCGTGAAAATGGCGTTCCCTCTTAACTGTGATGCGGTTTGTTATGTATCAATGGTTTCTGACCACAATTCCAGCCTCGAACCACTGATCAGTTACTAATACCTCAAAGGAAGTATTAACTGAGTACACGGGGACACCTTTCTCTCTGTGAGCCGTGCGGGCAGCCTCAGGGGGAATATGCAGTGGTCCAAACTTTCCCATTTATAAATATAAATGACGGAATGGTGGCCAAATGCTCTGCTGCTCCTTGCACCTATTCCTTGTAATTGTGAATTTATATAGCACTTACTACCCCTGATGAGGCGTGAATGTGCTTTACAATGAGTAGGATTAGTGGTCGTTTAGTATAGTGAAATATGAGTTCATTTCAGCGGTGGACAAGTGAGTCCATTAATTGGATTCAATAGGAAAATGGAGTGAAAGAAGAGTGAAGAGTCTAGAAAGAGTTATTTGGGAGATCATAGCTGCAAGATGAGGTCTGAGATGAGTAAAGGGAGAGTTAGAGGAGGGGAGAGTCTCCAGAATGGGATTAAAGAAATCTAGTAGTAAAATGAGTTTTGGGATGAGGCAAAGGAGAAGAATTTAGAAAAGGTTGTTTGGGAGATAATAGTAGTAAAATGAAGTTTGGGGTGAGCCAAGGAGGGATAGAGGAGGCAACAGTCTAGAAAGGGTCATTTTGGAGATCATAGTTGTCGAATGAGGTTTGGGATGAGTCAGAGAGTGGAAGTTGGGGATATATTGAGATGAGACAGAGTAGTGCACTGGAGAGTCAACGGTGAGGCAGAGTAGTGCACTGGAGAGAGTCAACAGTAGGGGTGGGCGGAATTTGCGTAATCGCGTTACGCAAATCCCTGCGAAACGGTAAAAAATCTCTGTGAACAAGCAGAAATTCCACAAACAAGCGGAATTGGTTGTTCGCAATGCTTTTTTACTGTTTGCAATTGCTGTTTGCGTGCTCGGGGGGAAATATCTCACGAACTCGCATTTGAAAACGCAAACAAGCAAAAAAATGTGCGGTCGCTGAACGCAGAATTTTGGGCAATTTTGCGTTCTCCGCAGTACGCGAAATTACCCAAATTCCGCAAAGTCCGCCAGAGGAACGTAATTTACCGCCCAGGTCTAGTCAACAATGTTTTTAGGTCTCGCCTGAGCCAGCACATGTGCTGGTCGGCGAGACCTTTAGTAAGTGGGTTTTCAAAGTGCTACCAAAGGCTTTTGCAGGCCTCAAGCCTGAGGTTACACGCACGTGCACATGCGCAGCCACCATCTGGCATTTCTATCTTTTCCTCATTAAGGGCATCGCTCAAGCGCATTGCTCGAGGGCACCCTTCCGATCACTTTCACTTTCGCGGTGCGGCCGCATTGTTCGCAGGCACACTCTCGATCACTTTCACTTTTGCGGCCCTCAGTGCTCATTTACTGTTCTCTCTGTATGCACAGACCCATCGCGAAAATGACTGTCCCTACAATGTACAAACTTTTCTTCTACTTTACACTCGGTTTGTCAGAATCAGTGTTCTAGAACACTTATTTATACATCTTCTGCCTCTCTCTCTCTTTACCCTCTTCACCCCTCTTTTTATGTTGTATTCTCCCATTCCGAGTCTTGCGCCTCTTGTTTGCCACTCTGCCCTGCCACTCGCATGCCCGCTGTCATGGAGCACAGCCAGGGCTTGTGGTACCACTGGTTATTGATTGTGGCACCTTTAGACACAGATTCTGTGTGCTGCTGCTGAAGAAACACTGGAACAGAGTCCCCTCTTTGAGATACGTAGCCCGTCTGCCCCTCGCTCGCTCCCTCCCTCCCCCGCTCGCTCGCTCCCTCCCCCCGTCTGCCCCTCCTGCCTCCATTGTGCGCTGGTGCTGGTTAGAGCCCGGCACGTGCTATGGACGGAGGGCAGAGAAGTGCATGCGCAGGTGAGATCCCCCAGCTCCTTTCATTGTGTTTAGTCTCTCTCCCTTTCCCTATCCTCACTTTTAGGTGCCCCGCAGCTCCTTCTCACGCGTTGATTTGCTGTTCCTCTCCCCTTGCTACCCATCCTGCTCCTTGGCCCCTTCCCTTATGTCTCTACTCTTCCCCCTCTCCAACTTTTTCCCTCTCCCCTCAGACTCCCTACAGCCACTCCTTTCTCATCCCTGCCCGTCCCTCCTCCTGCCCTTCGCCTTCCAACATACAAAGTAGTGCAGCACAATCGAGGCCCCTCAGGTGACCGTTCACACGATGGCGCACACACCTTGTGATACAAATGTAATATTTGTAAAATAAACAGGAACCAGTTAGTGTGGATTCCGAGTCCGGGGCTGTCGCTCTCTGACCCGGGTTGCTGCGGGACACCAGCTCGGCATGCAGTGGTCTGCTCTGTTGCTCTTGACGCCACCGCTCATGTCCTTCCCCCGCGAATTTTTAGAGATGATGTTGCTCTTGCTATTTTGTGATGCTTTAGAATCTCACAGTGTACCAAGTCTTCACCATATGCAGCCGCTCCCTTGTTTATCTGCCTGCCGCTTTCTTTCCAGCCTTCCTTTAGTCCAGTGCTTAAAATGGAAATACAGACGTGTAGGTACTCATGATTTGAAATACCTGTGATTTAAAATACCTGTTTGCTCCACAGAAGGGCTGGTACTTTCCTGTCAAATGTATCACAGCAGTGCTGACAAATGCAGTAACCGCACTTCTTTCAAATTAAAGAAGTTCGGGTACTGAGTACCGGACAGTGCCTACCCATTTAAATCACTGCTTTATTTCCTTGCTGTCATTTACCCATTCTGTTCCCGCCATTCAACTTAAATTCTCTCCCTCTCATCCGGCCCTTTGACTCAACTCTGACCCTAGCCCGTATTCTGCCACCTCACCCATCTATGTCTCGTTGTCTTTTCTGGCCCTTTTCTCCCTCTCTCGCTCTTCCCATTCCCCTATGTCATTTCTCTCCCCTCTCTGTCTTTACTCCCCAGTCCCTCCCTTTCCACTGCATTATCCCCTTCCTCCATTCTAACCACAACTCGTATACTGCTAGCTGTCCCTATTTTCTATGTCGTTGTTGCAGTCTATCCCCTCTTGCTCCTGTTTGTCTCCCTTTGCTTCCTCCATCCTCTCTACCCTCTCTTCCTCCTGCCTCTCTCCCCTCTCTGTGCTCTCTCCCCCATTCTCTCCAATCTGACCCCTCCACCCAGCCTTTCTTCCCCCTCTCATTCTGCCTTTCCTCTCCATTCTGCCCCAGCTCATATTCTGCCATCTCTCCTTTTGTCTTCTGTGACCTCAAGGCCTGATGTCTCCCCAGTTCTCCATTCTGTTTCCACCACTCACCATCTATTCTGTCTCATTCCGCCATTTCTTACTTTAGCTTCTGACCCAAATGCGAATTCTGCATTAGCTCTCTATTCAGATTTCATCTCCCATTCGGTTACGCTTCCTTTCCTCTTCTGTTTCATTGTTTCCTTCTCCCCTAACTCTGCCCTCTTTGTTCTCCCGGGTTTTCTAATGAATCTCTTCGACCCAACCTATCTCTTTCTCTTATTCTTCCCCTCTACCTTTTCGGATTACTTCTCTCCTTATTTTCACCCTCCTTATTCTGTTCTTTATCTGCATCTCAATCCATTCTCCCTTCTTTGCCCTGTCTTCACTTTCACCCCGTCCATTTTGTCCTGCCTCTTCAATTTGCCCCAACAGCCCTATTCTGTACACTGTTCTCCTTCAACTACATCCTGGAGCTAGGTGCAACCAAACACCAACAAAACCTCACACACAAGTGCATGTCAAGGACTGCCTCGGGTAAGTTTCGCCTGATGTGTATGTCTGAGAGCATGTACATATTGTTTCTGTGTGTCTGCGAGCCTTCACCAGTGTATGTGTATTTGAATGTGTGTATGCGTGAGATTGTACAAAATTGTATCAGCATACATTTAAACAAGCATTGGCATAGCCAATAGGTCTCGCCTTTGGGACCTTATCAGTGTTTAGCTATGCAACAGTTGTTGATGCACCAAGGATATTGTGCTGCATAACTAAATACTTATAAGGTCCCAAAAGTGAGACCAATTGGCTATGCCAATGCTTGTTTTTCTTCTGTAGGAGTAACGCCATAAATATATAGATACATGACTACATAGACAGGGTATACATGTATGAAGAAGATGATATATTGAGATTCAAAGTTGTATAACTATTTTCTTTAACTATATTTTCCATATTTCAATAGTGAAGCACTTGTAGCTAAAATAGTTATAATATTTACGTATTCTGATAAATGTATAAACATAGACCGATCAGCAACTAATCAAAACACGTATATGAAATCTATACTGTGACCTATAAACATGTAAAGCATAGATGATATATATATTTAACTATAACTAATATATACATTTGTTAAGCATACCGAAAGAATATCTATATGTTTTAGAAACCATCGTAATTATATATATTTGTACAAAGAAATACACATATCTAGATACATACATATAAGCAAAGTACCAATGTTTACAAACACGGGGATCTGCTGTACATTCCTGTTTGGGTATGTGCAAGAAACATGTAGGTCTGAGCAAACCCTCTTTTGTGTAATTATGAGACACTTCAGAATGCAGATGATCGAAATTCACTGAGATGAGAGCTAATGCCGCGAAGAACATTTGGATTCGGGTCTTTATAAGGAATTTAATTTCAGGAAATGTGCTCTAGAAACACAAATACAATTCTGTTTTGGCAGACATTACTCGATTGTGTCTGGATCCAAGGAGATAAACTGCAGTGACACTAATGAATGGCTGCTCTGAAAGAGATATGAGGTAGAATGCAAAGGACTCTGGGTAACTTCCAAACAGCACACGTCCGCCGCTGATTAAGATGGATGCCACCTCGAGCCAGGCAGGCGGGTGTCCATTCAATTTAGTCGTCCCGTCGAGGAATCTATTAGGAACTTGTATTGGTCAATGAAGCGGAAAACAAGACAGTTGAACGCAGGGCCTCGGCTCTGCCTTGATATATTTCATGCTCAGGACTGTGTGATGTTCAATGATACTGTGCGTTGTTAATAGCCTTTAGTCTTGCAAGCTCATTCATTCATATGATTATATCCAGTGGGCCCTCACCGTCAAGAGTTAAGACAGCGGAACCCCACATTACACCATCACTAGTGGGGTACTTTAGAAAAATTGCCTCCGCATTTCACAGTTTAGTTGTTGAGCTAAACAATGGGTGCTACTTTAATTTTCTTTAGCCTTATTTCTTTATCTTATTTATTTAATTATTGTCTGGTGCTGTGATCTGCCATAGGCTGTAGAATTGATGCTGATGCAGCCGCAACATTCAGCCTTACGATCTCCATTGGATCCACTGCCTTGTAAGATTTGGAAAGAATTTAGAGCAATGTTGTTCCCACGCTTCGTTTGATTTGAAATCAGTCTCTCACTGATGGGGTGGTGCCGTCTCAGTGGAAGCAGGCATTGGTGACACCCTAGCCTAAAAAGCCCTCCCTCGATCCGGAGTGTCCTACAAATTTTAGACCTATCTCCCTCCTACCTTTCCCTGCTAAAATAGTGGAACGGGTGGTGAGTAGCACGTTGTCTAAATATGTAGAACAAGCTTAGCTTTTGGAGGTGGAGCAGTTTGGGTTTCGACCGGCCCATGGCACTGAAACGGCTCTGGTTAACGTGATGGACGAACTTCGGGGGCCGGCAGACAGGGGTCAGGCAGCTGTACTCATTCTGCTTGACCTGTCTGCTGCCTTCGATACGGTTAACCATGTAATCCTGCTGAGACGACTTAAAGAGGTGGGAGTGACGGGCTGTGCCTTGAGATGGTTTCAATCCTTTCTGTCAGGCAGGCAGCAGGCAGTCTCCCTCTCTTCTTTCCAATCTGGTTTTACTAGTGTCCCGCAATGCGTGCCACAGGGCTAGGCCATCAGCCCTATTTTGTTTAATATCTAGTTGAAACCCCTGATGACTGTCATCAAGCATCATAATATTGAGATTGTTAATTATGCGGATGATACGCAATTAATTCTCTCTTTGGAGGGAGCCCAGTCAATCTCTCTTGATGAGTTTCATAGTTGCATCCAAGATACAACATTGTGGCTGAGGGATAACTCGCTACAATTTAATGCGTCCAAGACGGAGTTGCTTTATTGTTCCTCGGAAAGGATTCCTCCCGGGCTGCCTAGTAATTTTTGGCCCTCTGATCCCCCCAATTTGGTTCAGCCTGCTAAGTCAGTCCGCAACCTGGGAGTGACATTTGACTGTAATCTCACCTTGGAGGCACATGTGACGAAAGTAGTAGGTTGTTGCCTGGCTATTATCCGTCCTTTATGGAAGATCTTTCCGTTGCTTCCTCCCTTGGCGCGCTCTTTGATAGCTCAGAGCACTGTACTTAGCAGACTGTAATGCCCTCCTCCTTGAGTCACCAAAGTTTCTACTTGCTAGGATGCAGAGGCTGCAGTCAACTGCAGCTAAACTAGTACTAGGATGGTCTAGAAGGTCCTCCGCCTCTTTGGCTCTGGCGGAGCTGCACTGGCTTCCTGTGAAACAAAGAATCCAGTTCAAATCACTCTGTTTGGTATTTAAGGCCTTGCATGGAATGGGTCCCACCTCATTTTAAAGTAAATTTGAGTGGTATGTTCCTGCTCGGACATTACGCTCATTTGGGGCAAAACTGATAAAAATCCCTAGATTTAAAAAAGTTAGAGCGAGTGGTAGATCCTTTGAGGTCGCTGCTGCAAAGCTCTGGAACACCCTGCCTTTTGAGCTGAGACAAATCAGTGACCTCTTGTGATTTAGAAGGAATTTTAAAACATGGCAATTTCCTAAGATCTTGGAGTGAGCTTCAGTAGGTTCTGAAGGAGGTAAGCTATGTCAATTCATTATTAGTGTCAGGATGCCTGACAGTTGATAGTGCCCTCTAGAAATGTTATAAATAAATAAATAGATTGTAAACCCCAGACCTTTGTAGTTTTTCACTATTGGGATATGTGAAACTTAAACCCATATGTCCTACTTTGTTAATAGCACACACCCTGCCATATGAGCTTATAGGACCTATCTTCGGGATGACTTGTAATTATTAAAAAGGAAGTTTTAGGTCTGGCAAAAGTTTTATTTTGCCAGGTTGAATTGGCAGTTTAAAACTGTGCTATAGGCTACAATGACAGGCATGAGACGTGTTAAAGTGCTGCTTTAACGTGCGGCACAATGAGTGATATTGCCCCACTAGTAGCATTTGATTTACAGGCACTGGGTATATGTAGTACCATACACTAGAGACATACAAGTAAAATAAATGTACCAGTCAGGTGTAGGCCAATTTTTCCATGTTTTGAGGAACGATCTCAAGTACTTTTGTTATGGGTAGCAGTGGTAAAGCACACAGAGTCCTAAGGGCCAACAAAAACGACTTCATGAAAACTGGAGGATTGAAAGCAAAATGTTTTGGAGTGACCCTACAGAGAGGCCCATGTGCAATATCAACCCTCTACAAACCAAATAGCATGCATGACCCTTGTTAAGCCCATATGGAGGTAAAGTGCATAGAAAGTTATGTCAGCTCGGCCACCTCCTTCTTAGATAGCATCTGAAGGTATCACTTTCATATTGTATAGCTTACTGCAGCTGAATCAAAGGACAACATATACAAATGGGTCTCTGCAAACTTGTGTAGTATCAAAACACTATCCTCATTACGCACCACTCCTTGCAGGCCTGGATTGACTGCACTGGGCACCAGGCATTTTACTGGTAGGCTGGCAAGATGAGGGCTGGTTTTATTGGTGGTAGGGGCTAGTTTTGTACCAATGCATAAACAATGGTTTCAATGTGGGCTTGATCAAATAATGCACAAAAAGCATTTGTTTTTGTATTTCAGTGATTCCTGTATCCTCCGGGGCCGTCACAAGCAGTGTTGACCTTCCTGGGATTCAGGAAGGTCAGCACTAAGACTCCATATATAAAGACTCTTCAAAATTCGAAACAGCGTATTTCTATAAATTATGACGATTGTGACACATTTCATTTCAGTATATTAAATTATACCATTGCATAAAGTGACAATTGTTAGACGTTATTCCAGTCATGGTCATAGAAACATGCATGCCCCTCCATCACTGACCTGACAATGATGCTATTAGAAAAACGAAAGGGAATTACATTGTCTTTTGCCCCTTATTTGTGGCCTAGTATGTCACTATAGATGGATTATAACAATATAATGTTTTATTTTTGTGCATTACGCACCCTGAACTGATATTTAAAGGTACTCTCATATAATGACAAAGGAAAAGGAGGCACCATGAAAAGAAAATGCCTAGGATCAAATCACTCTGCTTGGTATTTAAGGCCTTGCATGGAATGGGTCCCACCTCTCTTCAAAGTAAATTTGAGTGGTATGTTCCTGCTTGAACATTACGCTCATCTGGAGCAAAACTGAAATAAATACCTAGATTAAAAAAAGTTAGAGCAGAGCCTTTGTGGTCGCTGCTGCAAAGCTCTGGAACACCCTGCCTTTTGAGCTGAGACAAATCAGTGACCTCTTGCTATTTAGAAGAAATTTAAATACATGGTTATTTCCTAGGATCTAGGAGTGAGCTTCAGTAGGTTCTGAAGGAGGTAAGCTATGTCAATTCACTATAAGCACCAGGATGCCTGACAGGTGGTAGTGCGCTCTAGAAATGTTATAAATAAATAAATAGATTCTAAACCCCAGACCTTTGGAGTTTTTCACTACCAGGACATGTAAAACTTAAACCCATATGTCCTACTTTGTTAATAGCACACACCCTGCCATATGAGCTTATAGGACCTATCTTAGGGATGACTTGTAATTATTAGAAAGGAGGTTTTAGGTCTGGCAAAAGTTTTATTTTGCCAGGTTGAAGTGGCAGTTAACATTTATTTTTGTATTTCATTGGTTCCAGTAGCCTCCGGGGTCGTCACAAGCAGTGTTGACCTTCCTGGGATTCAGGAAGGTCAGCACTAAGACTCCATATATAAAGACTCTGCAAAATTCGAAACCGCGTATTTCTATAAATTATGACGATTGTGACACATTTTAGTTCAGTATATTAAATTATACCATTGCATAAAGAGACAATTGTTAGACGTTATTCCAGTCATGATCATAGAAACATGCATGCCCCTCCATCACTGACCTGACAATGATGCTATTAGTAAAACAAAAGGGAATTAAATTGTCTTTTGCCCCTTATTTGTGGCCTAGTATGTCACTATAGATGGATGCACCATGAAAAGAAAATGCCTAGGATCACACAATGTGGTCAAATGGAAGTTCAAGTTTATTTTCTTGATTTGGAACTTCAAGGAGGTCAACAGGAGAACGTACATAGCACAATTTCATACCGCATAAAAACATCAATCCTCAATATATTTAAAAATCAATAAATTCATTAAGTCATATGAACGTTAACGTCATTAAAACAATATTCTTGCTAGAAAGTCAATATAGGTTTAAAAAGCATTTTAACTAGGAGGATTAAACAAAAATTGCAAAGCCTCAGAGGAAGATCACACTGACAATTTCAGAAAGATAGTCCTTAACATATTCAATCATTCAATCAATTGGGGTTCTTATAGAGTGCAGCTAATCACCTGTTAGGGTCTCAAAGGTGCTGGGAGGTGGGTTCTGCAGTTCAGTCGAAGAGCCAGGCCATGAGGTCCTTCCTAAATTTATCCAGTGAGGGTGATTGCCTGCGATGTAGAGAAAGAGTGTTTCAGGTCTTTGCGGTGAGGTAAAAGAAGGGTCTTCCTCAGGCCATGGCCTTGTGGATCCGTGGGATAGTTGCCAGCCCAGGTTGGCAGAGCGGAGGTGTCTGGTGCAATAGTAAAGCAGGGCAAACAAATAATATGTGCTTCAAACTTTGGACACCATTCAAACAAAAGTTACAGGTTTCAGAAGATCCATATCATGGGGCATATTCCATTTTGCATACGGTTGGACTTTCTTCATAGCAATGGTATCCTACATCATTTGGTGCCCCTTTTCTTACCATAAACTTCGTTGTCTGAGCGAAAACTTAGATCCAACAAAGCTTTTTATAAGCAGGCCTTTAATTGGGCTGTGGGAAGTAAGAGCATTATACGTTGATCAAGCTGAGCTGGTCTAAGGCAAATTCCTGAAGGATAAGGACTTTTCTGTTTTCTTCATAAGAACTTCCTACCTCATACAATACCTTAAAGTATCCCCCTCACTTTTCTCAAGGCAAGAAGCCCACCAAACAATTCCCAGATGAATTTGTCCATAGGATCATTTAATCCCAAATTCTAACCTTAGGGCTGCTGCTGACGCTTAGGTGTTACAGGATATTAATCTTCTCAAAATCTGCCCCTCTACCCTATTCAAAAAGCCCTATATTGGCATATCAATAAGCTCCACTACATACAGTAAGGTGGTGGGGATTTTGGCATGATAGACAGATAGAAGATAAGAGAAATGTCTTGTGCTTGCAGCATTATAAAATGCTCCAAATATATTGGCCTGGGACTGAGCCTTACACATATTGTTCAAGATGTGGTCACTATCACTCAAATTGCTAGACATCATTTCCCCCAAGAAATTATACTTTTTCACCTCTTCCAATTTGTGGGTGCAAAAATACCATAGATAATTGGCATATTGTACGCTTCTTCCCATAGAAGCAAAGAATTTTGCTTTTGGAGGAATTAATTTTCCAAAAATGTGCATTGACATATTGCTGCAATGCCCATAATCGGCTATTAAGACCCTAAGGGGTAAGGTCCAATATTACTATGTCATCTGCATACCTAAGACATGATATTGAAAGCCCCCGAATGTTAGGTGGAAGGCCGGCACCTAGTAAAAGGGAATCGGGCAGACTTGAAATATACAGTGGGGCAAGAAAACACCCCTACATTGTCATTTTTCAATAGGATCTTCTTAGAGAGCCCTTGATCACCGGCCAACAAGACTTGGCATCAAGTAGCAGAATAAAGAGAAATAATAAGTGCAATAAGGTTCCAGGAATGGCAAGGTCAGACAACTTTTTTGACAGCGTTGGCCAGTCCACCCTATCAAAGGCCACAGACAGGTCAATAAACGCTGCATGTACTGGAGAGCCTCTAATATTCACATACTTCTCATTGATCAATTGTAGCTCTGCTATGTTATCCTAAGTCCTGTGCTTTTTCCTGAAGCCTGTCTGCTTCAGAGGGACACTTTTATTATCTTCCACCCAGGAGTTGAGCTGAGACAGCAGACATCTAGTGAAAACCTCACCTACCGCATCTAGTAGGGCAATCTGGCAGGGGTTTACGGGCGAATCGCGATCACCCTTTCTATAAAGGCGAACAGTAATACTTCCAGTCCATAAAGCAGGGACTGTCAATTTGCATAACAGAATTTGAAGACGGTAAATTATAGTTTAGCCCAAAGTATGGCTTATTGTTTTACTACTGATATTGGTACTTCATCCAGGCACATGGCGGCAGATCTCATTGCCAGGATAGAGGACTCAATCTCCTTTACGATTGGGGCATTATGATTTTACATAGGACATTCAGTGGTGGGGAGTCTCATTGTCGTGTCATTCTCCCCAAAAAGTGTAGAAATATAACAAACCCAATTGTGTTCTCCAATTGGAGATGAGTAAGACCTAACTCTTGTCCCTCACCAATCTGAACTATTTCCCAGAATCTTCTCATATGGTTCTTAGAGGTTGCTTCTCTTAGGTCTATCCACTTGTGATCCAGATGTCGTTTTCTTCAGCTTACCTTTAGGCAAGTTCCACTCCTTTTCAGGAGGGACAGAAAACTGTCTCTTTCCTTAGAGAAAGATGTAAATTATTTTCGGACCAGAATATTTAGTTCTTTATTTAGTCAAAGGATGGGCAAAGGAATTCATTTTAAAGGAGCCTTGGTCAGCCTTTGAATTTATTGTAAAGGAGCCTTGGTCTGAATAGAATTGTTACAATCTGCTTCATAAACTGGTAAGAAGAGTGCAGAACATTGACTTCCCAAGAATCAAGATAATTGACAGCTTTCTCTGAGGTATCTTTTAAGATAGTGGTCATTCTAGGGTCCCATAGGCCTTTATCTGATTTTTCATTAAATTCCATCAAATTTCCATGATGCTACTGGAGCTGTGTTTGCTGGTAAATGGAAGCCGAGAATGATGCAACATTTATTGGTTTACATTGTGCATTTCGGCCACTACATGACTGTCTGTTTCTCCTGTTTTAGATCAGAGCGTAATGCTTTGTGTTTAATTCAAAGAGGCACTAAATCAGTGCACTGTGTTAAATACATCCGAACTATCTATATTTCACAAGGATTGCTGGTGGTAATGTTTTGCGAGTGTGAAGTTTTAATGAAGAAGCTATAATGAAAACGAGAGCACTCGCCCTTGGTCAGTGCATCGAAATCCTTTGCTTCAGGTACCTAAAAGAATGTATTCATTGCCATCCATTCTTGAATGAAGTCGTACACCCAGCCCTCCTCCAGCCAACTATTCATTCATTCATTGAGCCATGCCGTCATGTTTTCAAACACCCTTCGTCTATTCAATGATTGGACATGGTTCTATAATGAAAAATTAAGTGAAAAACCACCACATTTGCAATTTTTTCAAAACATGTATTTTGGAGAGAACTTCCTAATCACTATTACAGTGGTCAGGCTCACTTGCTCTCTGTTGCAGCAGGAGGGCTGATCTGCTTTTTGGTTAAAGATGTCCAGTGGGGCACTGCTGCCAATACACAGTTTTTATTTAGTACTTTAAACTAAGGGTTAATAATCAGACTTTTGTTTTTTTGCAGTTTTTTATAGCATATCGCCGGATTTCTAATCACCTGCCAGATGCGCATTGATAATTGCGCGCTAATTAGGCGATGAAATCCGGTGATAGCCGGGGATACGGAGATGTGCGTTGTGCGTTTTACAAAGCACACCTCGGTATTATGCCCCTTGGTTCCCTTGCTCCAAAGTCAACAGCTCTGACCATTACGCATTCTATTTTTACAAACTACTGATTGTGAATGAGTGAGCTGTAGTGGCCTTTTTGGGATCAAACATGTTGCAACGTGGTGAAGCTGAGATTGGAATATGTTTCTCTTGAGCGCGTTGTCAACAGTACAACCCTAGTCCACATCTCGAACATTCCTGTTTTGAAACCGGCATGGGTAAGTAAATAAGCCAGTGGTCGAAGTGGGGTAAAAAATGTAGGGGAACTGTGGGTGGAGAATCAGGGGGCGGGAATAACTGAAGATTGGATCAGTGGGCGGAGTCAGGGGTGTGACTAGAAATAGCAAAACATACCAATTTTTTGTACGTTTTGCATTTCACTGACCAGTTACAGCTTATAACGTTATTTAATTCAAACAATTGATAAACACGTTTATTTGAGGTTTAATTCAGGAAAAAGCAAACACTCATAGGGAATACAGGTTTATGTAAAGCGTGCGAAATATAAGCTGGAACAACATGTTACCTTAATGATTTTACCTCAGTGTTCAGAAATCCATGAGTATTTTTTGTCTCAAACATTGAGGACATGCATACAGGGCTCCTCCTGTACACATGTGTTAAGCAGGGCTCAGGGGAGAAAGGTACTCTTCAGGAGAATCTAGACTCACGGAAACCCACAAATGCTCCTTCATATTCATGTCAGCCAGCTAGCTGCTCAATCATAAAATAGCAAAAAGAACAACAGGTGGACAGAATGCAGAACAATGTCCTACCTTCACCCCAGTACAGAGATCTGGGCCTAAATCCATTTTTTTTTGCTCACCATGCCATTCCAGTTTGGACCCAGCCATCTGCAAATCAGTCTTGATCCTGCGCCCAATGGGAACAGTCCAGCCCAAACTGCCAGGCCACGTCCTCCCTGGACTGGAAACAAGCATCCTAGGACCGGTTTTGGGCTTTCAGCCCTCATCAGCCAGGATTGCTTGATTCCAGTGGCATGGAGAGCACGGGACCCAAGTATTGGCATACCCGTCCCACTCGGAGTGACAAATGCAATAAGAAAAACTGATGTACAGAATGCAAAACAATGTCATACATTCACCCCAGTACAGAGATCTGGGACTAAATCCATTGTTTTTTTCCTCACCATGCCATTCCAGTTTGGAACCGCCATATGCAAATCAGTCTTGATCCTGCGCCCAATGGGAACAGTCCAGCCCTAACTGCCAGGCCACGTCCTTCCTGGACTGGAAACAAACATCCCAGGACCAGTTTCGGGCTTTCAGCCCTCATCAGACAGGATTGCTTGATTCCAGTGGCATGGAGAGCACGGGACCCACGTCTTGGCATACCCGTCCCACTCGGAGTGACAAATGCAAAAAGAACAACTGATGGACAGAATGCAAAACAATTTCATACATTCACCCCAGTACAGAGATCTGGGCCTAAATCCATCGTTTTTTTGCTCACCATGCCATTCCAGTTTGGAACCAGCCATAGGCAAATCAGCCTTCATCCTGCGCTCAATGGGAACAGTCCAGCCCGAACTGCCAGGTCAGATCCTCCATGAACTGGAAACAAGCATCCTAGAACCGGTTTCAGGTTTTCAGCCCTCATCAGACAGGATAGCTTGATTCCAGTGGCATGGAGAGCATGGGACCCACGTCTGGGCATACCTTTCCCACACGGGGTTACAAAAGCAAAAAGAACAACTGATGGACAGAATGCAGAACAATGTCATACATTCACCCCAGTACAGAGATCTGGGCCTAAATCCATCCTGCTCCTGCCCCGTTCACTGCTCCTGTCCGTTCACCGCTCCTGCCCGGTTACCGCTTGTGAGAAGTTAGCCTGGCATATGATTTCCACTAGTTCTAGTGGGCACCTTGCACCAGTCTAATCGACTCTAATTGATGGTGGTTGTAAAGTCAACCTTATAGAGAGCTATCCTAGTGGTAGCATGAACCAGCAGTCATCAGGCTAAGACTTCAGAGAGCATGTGAAGCAAGTTGTTTTACCAATTATAATCCCTTGAATACCAAATGAAAGGACACCACACAAGGTATTTATCAATTATATATGTATTTGTTCTAAACACAACCCCTCTGGACTCTTTATGAGGTCAGAGGCAAAAGCACATTACAAATTACTTCATTAGCATACGATAAGTTGCACAGTATACATTTTGCTCTAGGGACCTCACAAACCATATACTAAAATACTGGTATAAGAAGGACGTCTAAAATAGAAAGTAGGCCTAGGGCCTAGGGAATCGCTGGGGCTACTCTAAACAACCAAATGTTAGGAAGTAGGAGGCCCACGGGAGACGCATACAGTGTCTAAACACAGCCGCGAGTTACCATTGACTTACTGTGGGGAACGAAGAAGTTACAAAGTTACAATTTAAGGACACTTCCGGATGGACTAGGATGAAACGTCTTTAGACTAGGACACTTCGAGAGTCAAGACCCACGGGAGCACCGGAGCACTCGTGTTACCTCACCCAGGGAAGCCGGGTGCATAGGTGCCTTTTGGTGTCGGGTTTCGTCGTCATTTTCAATGGAGAGCTGCAAAGAAGTGCTGCATGCGACCAGTGGAAAAGTGTCCGGGTGGATCCAAGGGTGGATCGGAGATGCGAAGAACCTGAAAGCAGAAGGGACAGAGTCTGGGTCACTAGCCAGTGACCAGGAAGGAACCAGGCGATGTCGGTGATTTCAGGTGAAGAGGTGAAGCTTGTCTCTGCAGCCACGAGGTCCAGAAGGTATCAACGATGACCAGGAGCTGGATTCGAGCTGTCCCAGAAAGGATCTAGTTGATTGCGGTATCGGTATCCGGATTGGACCCAACATACAGGAGGCCAAATATAAGGATAAAACCATACAGGTTAGTAAAGTATATGAGGCATAAAAACTGACTAACTATGTAGGGAAATACTTTTAGCTGTGACACAACAGGGACTGAACGATGAAATACCGTGGACATCCATTTAGGATCTATTGCCCGATCCACAATTAACACTATCAGTTCTACATACAGTCCAAGTGTAACATACATAAAAAGAGTCATAAGAAATCATATAGTTAATTAAATGCTCTGCTAATTAATAGTAGTCACACCCTCTCTTTGGGATGTGGAACTAGTCACTCTGTCATTACGAAGGGACACTACAGCTAAAAGTATTTCCCTACATAGTTAATCAGTTTATATGCCTCAGATACTTTACTAACCCGTATGGTTTTATCCTTATATTTGGCCTCCTGTATGTAACATGTCTCAATGTGTTGGCACGTCTATCTGGGTGAAACAGTGATTTGTCCATGACACTGATGCGTCAGAATCACAGTAACATGACTGTATTAAACATTGATAGCTCTTTACATATCTCTGTCTATCAATTGGCATGATGCTCAACTTCCGTTTTGTACAGCCGGCATCTTTTCGTGTTCCGTCATCGGTTATTTTTGGGCACAATCAGCGGACGTTGTCTTTTTCCACTCGTTTTCACTTTTGCTTAAATAACGTAGTGGTACGCTTCTTAATCTCTTTGTGCCATATTTAACCAAAGTATATGATTTGATATTGTTTTCTACGGAACATGTATTCCGGCGATATCATCTCAATTTTCAATGTTCATCTACGTTTCAGGCCGCTGTTTGAGCTGACAAACATGATACGCTACGATTCTGAGCCACCCTCCACGATTGGCCACACCATTGTCCAAACAGCGATTGCGGGCTCTGTTTACTTTTTCGGTCGAGGAAAGCGGCACATTTCCTATGACGCTTTATCGCACCCAGCAAGGAAATAATCTTTAAACAGAGGACGCTCGGTACATTGACATCTAGATCACTATGGTTTGGTGATCTTTACATATGCAGGATTAGTAGCCTTTGACGATAGAGCGCCCCATTCTAGTTTGAGGCTCATGTTTAGTGGCGAACTGCCGTGTAACATTAAGTGGCGAACCGCCGTGTAAACACGCTATGCATGGTGCTCTCTCTGGTCCGCAGCATCACATGCTCTGCCACGAAATTGTGATTGGCTGACACGTAATAGATTAAGCAGACTTCCTCGTCCCGCCGGTACCTCCCCCCTTGGCTTAGGACGAGGCCAGAGGTACCGACGGAGAGGTAAGAGACAGCAGGAAATCGGACGCTCTACATCAGGATAGCGTTTTTTCCCCCCTTTTTTGCCAGAATGTACAGATGGAACCCTAATTCTTTGAAGGCCTGTTGCATTGAAAGACTACCTTACTAAATTTCTTTAAAATACATCAGGACTGATATTTATTAAAGTCCAAGTTGGTAGTCTGGTTTCATTGTTAAACAAATTTCGTCGTTATGTGTGGGCTCGGTGGATGACGCAGTCTGTCTCTTTTCAGAAATCAACACCAAGGTTTTATTTAATTTATTTTATTAAATTTATTTGTAAATATAGTGAATGGATGGGGTTAGGTATCACTTAAGACAGAACCTATACTACCATTGAAATACTACTTCTATTATTTTTCACTAATTTAGAGCGGGGCCTCCAAATCCTGAGCAGTGGCCAGGTGAGGTGAGGTTTACTCCCAAGGATTATTGGGTGAGTTACATAAAGTTTTTACATGAATTTATAACTATCTTTAGAAGTTAGAGTTTGGACACTAGGTTATTTAACTGTATTCTCTGTGTCTGTTACATGTACAATTTTCTTTGTGCTTGTAAATCTTCCAGGAAAGAATCCAATAGATTTTGAACCGGACAAAGAGACGTAGGAGACCTTCCACACACAACTGGATATCCGGTATCATGTATCTTGGTGTAAATACTTTTGTTTGCACTATCTTTTGTCTTTTGCAGTAGTGTACTATTAGGTCCTGATGAAAGCCAGAAGGGAATTTCCCTACTAAATGGCAGAAACATGTTGACCATTTTCTCTGGACAGTTATTTTTTCAAACTGTTGTACACTTTGTTTTAATGTTGACACCTTGATTGCTCCTTATTAAAGTTTCTCTTGCTGTCACGGTAGCCAATTTTAAATTATTCACTTTTTGTTTACACATTTCTCGCACTGCAATTAAAATATCCCACACCACTTTATCCCTCCCTGTTATTCCATGGTTGGATCCATCACTGGTGGTCTCGGTGAAGTGGAGATTAACACACTATTCCAACAAGTGTATCTCCCTATCCATACGACTATCCAGAAAAGTCCCAGATGATGATGCTCCACCATTTGGGTGGGCTGATGGGATTCATTTCCTATACATAGTGACATCCATTGCTTTTCAGACACTTAGTCCTCTTACTTTACAGACCGCTGACAGTCAGTTTATATCATAGAACAGCTATAAGGAGATGGTTCTGAAAGCTGCAGAGGGGCTCAGCTCATGCTAGGGCACCCTCTCACATAAAACCAAGCACTCTGCCTCCAGGGTTATTAAGGCCTGCCATAGGAGTGACTTATAGATGCATATGTGTCTATATATAAGGTAGATATAGAGATACTATATCTAAGTAAAGGGTGATTACACCACCTTACCCAGGCTGTTTGAACAGACCTGTGGTGTCAGTTTGGAGGGCCAGCCAGGGGTGGCATTATACATGCTGCAGCCACTGGAAGGCCTTGGATGAACCTATGCCCTGGGTACCTATGTTACACTATACAGGGGCTCACAAAGGTGACTAAATACCCAATCTGGTATGTACCTAAAGTACATGGAGTCCATTTTATGGTGAAAGCAGATAGACTGGGGCCCTGATTAGCAGGGTCCCAGTCCAACTAAGTCGAAAACCAGCAAAACACTAGGCAAAAAGTGGGGGTAACCATATAGTCAGATATCCACCTTCCTACACCGCTCCTGCTCATGCCTAATCACCGCTCCTGCTCCATCACTTCTCCTGCTTTATCACTTCTCCTGCCCCGTCACCTCTCCTGCTCCATCACTTCTCCTTCCCCGTCACCTCTCCTTTCCTGTCGCCTCACCTGTCCCGTCACTGCGCCTGACCCGTCAGCTCTCCTGCCCTGTCACTTCTCCTGCCCCGTCACATCTCCTGCCCTGTCACTTCTCCTGCCCTGTCACTTCTCCTGCCTGAACACTTCTCCTGCCCGTTCACCTCTCCTGCCCCATAACCTCTCCTTTCCTGTCGCCTCTCCTGTCCCGTCACTGCTCCTGACCCATCACCTCTCCTGCCCTGTCACTTCTCCTGCCTCGTCACTTCTTCTGCCCTGTCACTTCTCCTGCCCGTTACTTCTCCTGCCCGGTCACCTCTCCTGCCTCATCACCTCTCCTTTCCTGTCTCTTCTGCTGTCCGTCACTGCACCTTTCCCGTAACCTCCTCTGCCCGTTACTTCTCCTGCCCCGTCACCTCTCCTTTCCTATTGCCTCTCCTGCCCCGTCACTTCTCCTGCCCCGTCACTTCTCCTGCGGGTCACCTCTCCTGCCGGTCACCTCTCCTGCCCCATCACCTCTCCTTTCCTGTTGCCACTCCTGTCCTGTCACTTCTCCTGCCCCATCACTTCTCCTGCCCGGTCAACTCTACTGTCCTCTCGTCTCTTCTGTCCCGTCACTGCTCCTCTGTGTACAACATTGACAAATCACACAAGGCGGCAAGTTCCCCACAGTAAGGGTGACCAGAAATTTTAAGCCAAAAAAATGGGGCATTTCACGTAACTAGATGAAGGACTACGGTTTTATTTCAAACGAGCGCACAGAATGACATGCTCCTCAGCAAAGAATTACAGAACTGGCAGCTAGAACATAAATAAATCCTGCGGCCCCCTCTCGGATTTTCTGGCCTGCCTCCCGACCTACTGCCGGTTTGGAGTCACTGCCATTACCGGAATGCCCTGCCATCCTGCAGCACGGGCCTGATCTCCGGATCACTCACCCCTCCCCCCGCATGTCAACAATGGTACACAGACAAAATATCGAGTTTTAAATATCGATATACAATAATATTGAAGTTTAAATATCGATGGGACAAAATATTGAAGGTAAGTAATATCGACAGTCTTAATATCGATATTAGTATGAAATCAGTAATATCGAAGTTTTAAATATCGATGTCAATAATATCGAAATAAATAACTTCGATGTTACTAATATCAATTTTTCAATAAATTTAGTGTATATTATATTGTATTTATTATGTTTAATTATTTATTTTTAATGTAATTTAAATAAATATTGTCTTTTACTACTGTAGCGGGTTGTGGGTTTATAGGGGAATAGGGTGGGAAGTAATTTAATTATGTTCAATTAATTATTAATTAGTAGGAATTATTAATTAATTAATTGAGAAATAATTTTTAATTAATTTTAATTAATTGATTAATTGATAAATATGCTCTGTAGCGGGTTATGGGTTTATAGGGGAATAGGGTGGGAAGTAATTTAATAATAATTAATTAATTAATATATGTTTGTACATATTTTAATTAATAATTAATTGGTAATTAATTTATATTATTTAGTTCATTAATTAATATAATTTTGTACATATTTTTAAGTATTAATTAGTTGGTAATTAATTAATATTAATTAGTTAATTACATTAATTATAGTAATTTTTTTATATATAATTTTTTGTTATTCTTAATTAATTAATTGGGAAAAATAATATTAATTATTAAATTAAATTAATTACAGCTAATGTGCTAATATATTTACTTTATTGTTATTGTTAATTAATAATTAATTGGTAATTAAATAATATTAATTAATTTTGGGTAAAGGAGTATTTTTAGGGTTCAGGGTCAGTTTTCAGTTTTTGGGTAAAGGGGTATTTTTAGGGTTCAGGGTCAGTTTTCAGTTCTTGGGTAAAGGGGTATTTTTAGGGTTCTGGGTCAGTTTTCAGTTTTTGGGTAAAGGGGTATTTTTAGGGTTCAGGGTCAGTTTTCAGTTTTTGGGTAAAGGGGTATGTTTAGGGTTCAGGGTCAGTTTTCAGTTCTTGGGTAAAGGGGTATTTTTAGGGTTCAGGGTCAGTTTTCAGTTTTTGGGTAAAGGGGTATTTTTAGGGTTCAGGGTCAGTTTTCAGTTTTTGGGTAAAGGGGTATTTTTAGGGATAAGGGTCAGTTTTCAGTTCATGGGTAAAGGGGTATTTTTAGGGTTCAGGGTCAGTTTTCAGTTTTTGGGTAAAGGGGTATTTTTAGGGTTCAGGGTCAGTTTTCAGTTTTTGGGTAAAGGGGTATTTTTAGGGTTCAGGGTCAGTTTTGGGTTTTTGGGGTACAGGGATATTTTTAGGGTTCAGGGTCAGTTTTGGGTTTTTGGGGTACAGGTGTACAGGGTAAAAACAAAAAAAATATTACATTAAATCAATTAAATAACATTAGAAAAAATAAAATTACATTAAATTATTAAGTGTTTTATTTATTTTAAATGTATATGTATTAGTTTTAATTTTTTTTTAATTTTTTTATTTAATATTTGTAAAATTATATGTATTTTAAAATTATTTTTACATTATTATTAATACATTTAAAAAAACGATATTTTTAATTCCGATATTTTTGTACTACGATATTTATTTTTCGATATTTTTGTACTTACCATTATGAAGATAGGATTCCGATATTTTTGATGTCGATATTTTTGTTCCGATATTTTTGTAGTTCGATATTCTGTCTGTCGATATTATGTCAGACATTCGTCAACAATGTTGGGAATCTGCCTAGCAAGGCTGCATTGCTCCCGGAGTCCACACTGCTTGCCACCCTGCCGGCCCGCCGCCGATTCCCACACAACTTCCAGGGCGGATGAATCCACACACAACCCACCGGCTGCCGTGCCAGCGCCACACGGCCAGCGCTTGACCGCACCAACAGCGTCGACACGGCATTCACCACCTTGCGCACCCTCATCCCCACCGAGCCGGCCGACCGCAGGCTCTCCAAGATGGAGACGCACCTGCGGCTGGCCCCCAGCTTCATCTCCCACCTGGGCAACATGCTGATGGTGGGTGACGGTAAGCATGGGCGGAAAATCCGTTCCGCTCGCGGATTTTGCGGATTTTCGGGAAATTCGCAATCCGCGAGATTCGCGAATCTCCCGCAAAATCCGCAAATCCGCAAGCAGCGGATTTTGCTCGCACTGCTCGCACTGTTCGCGTGAGTTCGCGCCCCGCGAATAAGTGCAAAATTGCAGAAATACGATCTTAGCAAAACTGAAAGTAACTACTTACCAGGTTCAAAAGTTCAGGCTCATCATTAGTAGCCATTTCCTGTAGTGCTTCCTGAGGGGCCCCTCCAGAGTTCAGTTGCCAGTTGAAACTATTATGTGACCCTGCTCTGAACCTCAGAATAGTTACACATATGCCACAAAGGTCCTGAATTACAGCTAAGGGAGACAAGCAGGAGCCAGGCTGGAAGTTAAAATCCATTAATCAGCCCCTAATTCATTATTGTCAGTTGGGGCAGGGCAGGTGTTGTAACTAATTTTGCAACAATGAAAGCACTTAGCAAGTGCAAAAGATCACTAATCAGGGCGCACTAAGGAAGCAGGTGCCAGCTAAAAAAATATTCTGTGACACATTAATCAGCCCCAAATTAATTCAGGTCACTTGAGGCAGGGAAGGTGTGCTTTGCTTTGCCGAAAATAATGTACACTGGACAACCAGAGGGTGTGGTGATGAAACAGAGGGTGGCATGGGTGGGCCAGAGGGTGGCATGAGTAGTCAGAGAGTGGCAGTGGTGACAGAGAGTGGCAGTGATGAAGAAGAGTGTCCCAAACAGGCTGGACACGTAGAAACAACAAGTTCGCAAAACTTGCGACCCGACAGGTAAGTTCGCAAATTGCGAAATTGTAAAAACCCTCGCGAACTGGCAGAAACACGGGCGAACACAAAAAAAAAAAAATCCGCAAATTTGCGGGAATTCGCGGATTTTGCGGATTGCGAATCCGCAAATCCGCAAAATTCGCGAACGCGAGATCCGCAAAATTCGCCCATGCTTAGGTGACGGGCAGCCGTACCACACCTCCACCTTCTCTCCTGGAATTCTTTACTTTTTGTTTTGTCCTGGCCGCCATTTTGCTGCTGTTTTCGGACAGTTTTCTCTGGACTCTGACCCTCCATCCATTCCCTCGTCCTTTAACCCTTTTCCCCGTTGATGATCCTCAAATGTTTCTTCCCTTCTCTGCTTTGCCTTCTCTCCATACCCTTGCATCCCTCCCACCCTCCCTATGTGCTGTGACTGCATCCACACGTACGGAACTCTGCTTTTCTGTATATAGAGATAACTCTAATCACTAGTATATGCAGTAGACCTTTGTACCATCTACCATTCCTATGTGACTCTTAGAGTATATCCATTCATATCCCTTCCCTATGTATATAGAGATAACTCTAATCACTAGTATATGCAGTAGACCCTTGAACCATCTACCATTCCTATGTGACTCTTAGAGTATATCCATGTGTATCCCTTCCCTATGTATATAGAGATAACTCTAATCACTAGTATATGTAGTAGACCTTTGTTCTATCTACCATTCCTATGTGACTCTTAGAGTATATCCAGTCATATCCCCTCCCTATGTATATAGAGATAACTCTAATCACTAGAATATGCAGTAGTCTCTACCATTCCTACGTGACTCTTAGAGTATATCCATGTGTATCCCTTCCCTATGTATATAGAGATAACTTTAATTACTAGTATATGTAGTAGACCTGTGTACTATCTACCATTCCTTTGTGACTCTTAGAGTATATCCATGTGTATCCCTTCCCTATGTATATAGAGATAACTCTAATCACTAGTATATGTAGTAGACCTTTGTACTATCTACCATTCCTATGTGACTCTTAGAGTATATCCAGTCATATCCCCTCCCTATGTATATAGAGATAACTCTAATCACTAGAATATGCAGTAGTCTCTATGTTAGACGGGGACCCTGAGGGTCGGCCGAGCAAGGGGGAGAGGCCTCCTGGCGAGGGCCCTCTCCTTAGATCGTACGGACGAGCAACTACCCCCCCACAGATAGACGCCACACAAAGATAGGTTCTGCACACTTTTATAGGTATTCTTAAGTAGGTTATACTGGACGATACAGTAGGATCAGGATACGGTGATTCCTTCAATTCTAGTCTCTGGGGGTAAAGGGGTAGCGGGACAGTCTCGGTACCGGTCCGGTACAGGTGTATAGCTCTCAATCCTCGAGCCGGAGGGTTCTCAAGTAGGAGCCGCGGCAGCGCCAGCAGGCCTTCAAGGATAGTTCACGAGGATAAGCCGCGGCAGCGCCAGCAGGCTTGCAAGGATGGTTCACGAAGAGGATGAGCCGCGGCAGCACCAGCAGGCCTTCAAGGATGGTTCACGAAGAGGATGAGCCGCGGCAGCGCCAGCAGGCCTTCAAGGATGGTTCACGAGGAGGATGAGCCGCGGCAGCGCCAGCAGGCCTTCAAGGATAGTTCACGAGGATAAGCAGCGCCAGCAGGCCTTCAAGGATGGTTCACGAAGAGGATGAGCCGCGGCAGCGCCAGCAGGCCTTCAAGGATGGTTCACGAAGAGGATGAGCCGCGGCCGCGCCAGCAGGCCTTCAAGGATGGTTCACGAAGAGGAGCCGCCGCAGTGCCAGCAGGCCTCCAAGGATGAGTTTGTCTAGGTGTCTCTCGACTCCAGGATACAACTGGCTTCCTGCTCTGGAGCTACCCCAGTTATAGGTCTGGCGCCCTTTGATGTCCGGACCCTCGCACTTGGAGGTCGGGGGGTCCGGGATGAGGGAGTCCAGACACCCAGCAGGGGGTGGAGCCAGCACCCAGGGAGGCTGGGGGCGATCGAAACCAGGCGGAGGGGAGTCATCGACACTCCTTCTCCCATTGACTCGCCTAGTGGTCTCGTTACCCCCTGGGTGGATGGTGGTGCCTCGATGTCGGGGCCTGGCTGGGCCTGAGGTTGAGGTCGACCCGAGGCCACGAGGCCTGGTCGTGGAAGGTCCAGGATGGCGGCTGGGCCGGGGACGGTGGTTCGGGAAGGGACCCGGGCCAGCCGAGAATGTTGTGGTTACGAGCCTGGGCTCTGTCGGGGAAGAGCTGGGGGTTGACCCGGCGGGCTGTAGGTGTAGTTCTTGTCCGGGGAACAGGGGTGGCAGTAGTCCGAGACCCGCCATGCGGGAAGGGGTCGGGCATGCCACGAGGCCTGTCCAACACTCTACCATTCCTATGTGACTCTTAGAGTATATCCATGTGTATCCCTTCCCTATGTATATAGAGATAACTCTAATCACTAGTATATGCAGCAGACCTTTGTACTATCTATGTCTTTCAACTGATTCTTATGTAAAGAGCTCTGACACCTTCCGGTAAAGTTCGCGCTATATAAAATCGCATAAATAAATAAATAAATAAATATGCTAAAGGCAGAGGGCAGGCGCATTGTCATTCGAAAGGGGATACAGCCTCAATTGGAATGACAATGGGCCTGCCCAAAGTCTGTGAGAGCTCAGGGAGGGGCTGCTGCAGCCTCTGCAGTTCAACAGTGAAGTAAGTGCAAGCCGCCCCTGGAAGCTGAATGAAAAAGTTATCGTTATTAAGTAGGACACACTTCTACCAATGAAATTAGCAATGTAGCACTATGCTTAGTGAACGATAAGAGATGGTTGCTCCGTGACCTCTGAAGCGCTGTGTTTCTGCTCGATCAAGCGGGCTATATGTTGTCAAATGATTTAAAACGTGATCAGACAGGAATAGCCCAGGGTCAATCAATGTGACTGCAGGCTGCCGTGCGGTCTGTGAGCTTCGTCGAAGAGAGGGGGTGGGACGGCGCCCCCTCGGTGCAGTCAGTCAGAGTGCGTTCATCCCCGCGCCTCTCACTGCCACAGCCGGTTGAGGGTGTCTGCAAATGTGGGGTGGCGGAATGAATAGCCATCAGCTGAAATGTGGTGAGAGGCGTCGAGCCGCTAGAATGTGTCTCTATCAAATTCCTGCCCTGGTTCAGAGAACAGCGGATACCCCTCACCCCCTTCTCTGGGTCACCCCCTTCTGTTGCCAGCCCCGCCCCTCACATGTCAGCCTCCAAAGCACACGTAAACTCCGGATTGTCATCTTCCAAATATGCACAGATCTCCCCCTCCCCCATCTCTCACAGAGAAGGAAGCGTCTTAAAATGTGTTTTGCCGAATTTGCTTCTAAGTGCAGATGATTTTTAAAAAAATACATTAAAAACACAAAGAAACATGCAATTTCCCTATGTGCTCCACTCCAACCCGGTTCCTAGTTAATCTATAACATTATTGTCATGCGTTGGCCCAGGTTCTGTTTATTGCATGCAATGATATATTATGCCGTGATGTGTTTTATGTTTTACTGTATTATTTTGTGTCATATGTTATGTAAATATGTTGTGCTTTCTGTTACGTGCTGTGTGCTCTATTTAAAGTTATGCAGTGTAGTTTATGTTCTGTTGTATATTACATTAGGATTTATATTACATTATATGCTGTTGATGTTATATGTTGATATTAGGGATGTTATATAGAACCTCATATCTTGTGCTACATTTTACGGTGTAATGATGACTAATGCTGATTATCTCTTAACCATTTTCTCTGTTTGTTCTAAAGGGAAGACGGCCCTGATAAGTAAATACAGCTAGAATTAACTCATTATTCGCAAGTCATATAGTTTTAATTCGAGAATATTGTCATTTACAAGGAGGGTTTTTAGGTCGAGCCTGGGCAGCGCATGTGCTGCTCTGCAAGCCATGCTGTATTGGAGTAAGCACTTGTAGCCCCTCCCACTCTCCTCCCATATTTGTCTTTAGCTTGTGTTACTGTCCTTCGTAAACGCTGGCTTCTGATTCGTTATTAGGTGTGTTAGTCCCTCCTTAGTACTGCCTTGTCTTCCTTTGTAACCTCCCATGAGGACTGGCCCTTTTACTTCAGTTGTTACACGGTATATCTTCTTTAGTCTGGAAGCACTATTTTCTTTAATGAGTTTCTATTACTGCAGGAGGGTCTCTCGTGCGCAGTTGTGCCCACCGGTTTCTTTATTTAACTCATAGCAAACTGGGAGCTCTTCAGGGACCAGGGGAGACAGAAGGGGGCAACTCAGCGATGCCTTCAAGTTTTTGGAATCCAATAGGTCTTGCATTTGTGAGAGGTTAAGCTATTGTCTTTGTAAATGGCAATGCCTTTTATTTATGTTTTAAAAACCAAAACATAAATATAAGGCACTGTCATCTACAATGCCATTAGCTCAAACTCATGTAAATGCGACATCTGTTGCACTGCAGATGCTTGTTTTCTCCTGTAGTAAGTGCTAAGAAGCTCCTCAGCCTTGGACACATGTTCACGCGTGCACATTTTTTGGTTACCATCTCATTCCTTTTGGCTTCTGTATACCTGATCAGGTCATTCAATATTATGTCTCTGAATACGAAAGACACATGCAGAATGCTATCAGTAGTAACACAAGCGGGGGTTGGGTCAGATTCTTGCCCAGGATTGGATGGGCTTGTTGTCTGCTCTTGACTCAGTTTCTTCCCTAGTCTTGTGTTCATCCCACCCTCGAGTAACTCTTTTTAGGCCTGGCTTTGAGACAGATTTAGTTGTCCTGCTAGACTATTGTTTTTCAAAACAGTTCATACACAACATACATAGAGGGGATTTTAGTCAGCGGGCTTCATCCATTGGTCTACTAAACTCTCATTCACATTTTGCTTTCACCCACCAGAGTATACAGCAAGGGGCATTGACTCAGCCCACTTTACATATTGGCGCGCCTCACTTTGAGTGACTGTATTAATCCTGTGCGCATTGTACACTTCCACTTAAAGTAATGCCTTTCTCTTCAGTGACACAGCTCAAAGTGTGTTTTATTTATTTTTACTTTTTATTTTTACTTTAAATACCAGTAATTGTTTGCCTGCACTTTAGGTGCCCAGTTAGATGCTGATTTATTTGCATTCTCCTTTTCCAAGTTGCTGCTATAAAGCATAGAAGTAAAATTGTAATATCGTAGCTCAATGGTTAGAGCGGCAGACCCTGATGCAGAGGTCTGGCTGGTACCAGGGTTCAATTCCCATCGCGGCAGGGTCTTGGGTTCAATGTCCTCGGACTCGATAATTCTTGCCTCGGTGCCTACTCTAATCATGGGTCGCAACTCTGGGCAATAGCTTGCTTAATCTCCACAAGGGCCCTAAAGCGCTGGGATGCCTGGTTTCACCTTGGGGGTGCCCAGTAGGGAGCATCTCACAGGGAAATCCAGGACGGGTTCCACAGCGGTATACAGCGCCAAGATGCCTTTCAGGTGATAGTGTGCTTTACAAGTATACATACATTTGTAAGTGCTTGGTTAGATAGTGTTTTATTTTGGTCATCATAAGGCATACCTGAAAGGCTTACTATTTAAAAAATATCATAAGTAAAACAGCCACATTAATGTCTTTTTTAATTTTAAAATGTGTATAACAAGCATATGACAGCCATGTCCAGGTGACTGCATGATTTCTTTTTTTTTTATTTGGTAACACATGCTCGTAATAAAAAATGAAAAATTTAACCATGTCACAAGCTCCCAAAGGGCAGACCTATAAGTATTGCCAACGGTTGTTTAATGAGTGTTGAACACTCCATGGGGTTGCATGTGCTTCCTTGCTCTCTCCTTCTTGTTTCCTCTTTATCACTTGTGATCTCTTTTTGTCTCCCACCCCCACCCCCATGCCCCACTCCCAATGTTCATTTTTTTTATTTTTTTATACGAGGACTACAAGATCATATTTTGCTCTTCTCATGCTCTCATTTTGCTCCCCTATTTCTAATAATATTTAATAATAATTCCTATATATCACCCCTTAAGGTTTCTAGAGCTCATACCCATTGGTTTGCCAAAGCTTGTGTCTAATGTTCTAATTGCAAAAACTCGTATATCACTTGTTTAGTTTCGTCAGTTAGAATTCCGTTTTTTTTGCCTCTTGGCATAAGAGATTTGAGTGTCCAGTTGTCTAGCCTGTGAACTTCATTCTTAATAAAGATCGATGTGTACAAAGAATGTATAGTGAAATGCGCACTATACATATCTTCGGAGCCTGTAGGTGCTTTACAAAGTTCATATCACCACTATTACAACTCATAATGCTTGCATTATAGACCTTGGAAGAATGAAAAGATGAGTGGGTCCTATTGAAACCTGCTGTTTACAGATTAACCAGAATAGGGACATAACCCCAATAAAATAAGTTATTATGATGCAACACTTGCTATTTACAGCACCTAGACATGACAAAAGTGAGGGATGAAGCACTATATCAAAAGGAAGTGGCTAAAATAAGTGACTATTTGTTATCCAAACGAAGCTGTGAGTCCTCCAAACACAGTAGGTTCGTGTTGTTAGGGCTTAAAGTGGGCCGGGTCCTGGTGGCGCTCAAAACTGCAGTTCTAAAATGCAGGTGCTGATACAGGCCTCTATCGGGCTCTCCATTTTTGCCTTCACCCTCAGAGTGATTTTTTTAAAACTCTGCAACAGAACCAGCCTTCACTGCATTTGAGGTAACTTCAAGAGAGTCGTTATTTTTTTTTTGTTTTAAAGTATTTTATTGGATTTTTATACAAACAAATACAATATAGTACTTTCACAGTCTCCTCATTTCAGAACCGAAGCAGCTTTTTCATCCCACTTAAAGCCCTGCTTGCAGTGGTCACAGTCCTTTTGGGGCTCCGTGTGATGCACCGACTTAGTCTCAGTAACAGGGAAAACGGTGCCGGTAAAGACCCTTGTACTCTGGTACGGCCAGCATCCTGCGAGGAGGAATGTTGGCCATTTTTCTCGCTCACATCTTTTCAGGTAGGAGGAGAAATCGTTTTTTCTTATTTTCTTCCAGATTCCTAACAGCTGGGTTCTCCCCCGTGGGGACCCCTTAAGTACCATAATAGCTGGGGGGGGCCATTCATCAAGGCGGGGACAGGCCCGGGGAACTCTTGCCGGCGCGTGGAATTACGGAAGCAAATTGTAGCGATTTATCATTTTTACTGTCATTGACTGCATCTTGCTGAGGTAATGTAGCGTCGCCCGAGGAGGTAATGCCTGTTCTCGCGACTACGGCGGTGTCTCACTTACCTCTTAGGCTTCAAAAATAACCCCAACAACCCGAGCAGAAACCGTGCTCTCTGAACGTGCGGCGCTCCTTCGCCGAGGAGAGAACAGCCGCCCTTAAACGGGGGCTAGGCCGGAAGTAATCATTTTCAATCATTCGATAACTAGGGGGCTGTTGTTTTTTTTATTTGTGCTGTGTATAGTCTTGCTGCTGGCATTGCAAAGTTGTGCCGCATAAAAGGGTACAACTACAACAAGCAAGGACTTACTTTCCAAGCAGCGCCCAGTTTAACAGAGTTGCCTCTGGGCACACGGGCTTTAATGTTAGGGGCGGCTCTAGGCTCATGGAGGCCCTGGGCAGGGAGCGTAGGTAGGGGGCCCCGGACGAGTGGGTCTGGGGGCGGAGCCCCCCAGAGCTCAGGAACTAGGAGGAATGCAGGTGCAGAGGACAGTGAAGAGGTGGGGGGAGGGGGGGGGGGGGGGGGGGGGGAGAGGGTCAGGGCGTTTGGAAGTGGAACAGAGCCAGAGGCCGCCAAATCCCAGCATGTGACCACCACGCAAATATGTATCCATCCTCAGAGGATTATTATATTAAGGATATATATTGGTGTGGAGGCCCCTAGGATTTGGTGGCCCTGTGCAAGTGCACAGCTTGCACATGCCTAAGGCCGCCCCTGATGTTACGGATAATGGTGGATTCAGGATGGTAGAGGAAAAGACTAGCGCACTTATTGTAATATACTCCACTGCGAGCTCAGACCATAAAAGACACTGAGATACCAACCAGAAATGTATTTAAAAAAAACTGAAAACATCTTACTATTCACACTCGAGGCCGGGCAGGAGTCATTTTGTGCCGCATAATTTAGTCAACCCTGCGGCATAATTTGGTCCACTCCTGCCGCGTAATTCTAGTGACCCTCAAACAGGGACAGATGTAATAAATGGAATAGGGATGGCCGCAAAACCATGCATGCTACGAAGGCTGAGTCGCTATCATGCAGGGAAGTAGCTACCACAAATGCAGCAGGTGCAGTGGCACCGGGGCTCAGAGCCCCGAGGAGCCCATTGACCCTGAAAATTGCTGTATTTTACTACCCCAACATCAGTTAAAGAGGCCATTTTCCTTGCTTACACAGGACTCTCCTCCTACAGGTGACTGTCCAGGGAGGCCAGTGAACGGCAACAAAGCAACCTGCTAGCCTTCTAAAGGCTCCGACTAAGACCTTTCAGTCAGTGCTTAATTTGTAAAACAATAAGTGCCGGGGCTCTCGTCTCGTCAACCACTCATTGTCCCTGCCAGCTCTGCCAGTGATAGTAACAACACAACTACTAACCATCACACGGCTACAAGTGTGACATTTCGGACTATTACAGGCCCCCAAAGCTATAAGAATGGCTTGTGTGGCAGGTAATAGTAATTTCTAATGTACACTGAATTAATAATTAACTGTTATTGTGGTCATCTCCTAATTAGCCAGACAGCGCCACCATTTGGCAGACTTTCATAAGCACCCGTTTTGACAATTAAGTGCCGGTGCTGAGCACCGGAAACTACAGGCTCAAATTAAGCACTGCTTTTAGTCTTGGGCTCAGCACATACTGTGCTGAGAGTTAACACCACTGTGTGGAACCATGGCCCACTCCAACTCTAATAGTATTAGAACAGGAGTATTAAACACAGTGGGACGCTCTACTCCTTTTACATACTTCCAGACCACCCATTGGCTCCCACTTACTTAGCATCTTGAGGGCAGGCCTGGCCCGTGCAGGGCGTTATACTGGGGCGGTGATGTCAGGCGGGGGAGGGGCAGGGTAGGGGGTTTTAAAATGCGGAATATGGACCATTACAGGTAAGTAACGAAAAAAAAAAAAACGAAGTTCGTTGCCTACGCTGCATCACATTGGTATACAACTGTTACCACGCATTTTTTACCACGCACTACACTTACAACGCAGGCATTACCACGCATACCATTACAACGCATTGCGCTGGGGGGCGCTCTAGGATAGGGAATAAGTTTAATTTTATATCCAACACCTTCCCTAGTATCCACGGGGACTGGAGTTGGAATATAAAATTATACTTACCACTATCCAGCACCTCAAAGCGCTATGCGTTGTAACGGTATGCGTTGTAAATACCGCGTTGTAATGGTATGCGTGGTAATGGTATGCGTGATAACGTCATACATCCATCACATTTGGCGATGCAGCGCGGGCAACGAGATTCGTTTTATTCAATTCTTTGTTACTTACCTGTAATGGTCCATATTCCGCATTTTAAAACCCCCCACCCTGCCCCTCCCCCGCCTGACGTCACCGCCCCGGTATAACGCCCTGCACGGGCCGGGCCTGCTTGAGGGTACTATTTTAGTGATTAGTGTAGCTTAACAAACACCCTAAAATAAATAGAATAAAGTAGTAGGATGTTTGTGGAGGCTAGGTGCGAGGTTAAAGGAAGGACCAGTGGTAATATGATGAGAAGTGTGAAGGTAGAGCATGCGAGCTGACACTTACAGACCTGACCATCTCCCTGGAGCCCCATTTGTATAAGTGTAGCACAGGCTGCCTCCAAGTCAACCAGGGAGACGCATGTCTTTGTCATCGTATTTCTAGGTTTGGCTGCTGAACTATTGCTACCAGTTTTCCACCCCAAAGGTATCCCTCTCTCACTTCATGCTATTGGCTGATTGGTGTATCAATCCACCTCCTTTCAATTTCTATGTTTAAGGGACGATTTTACACAGTGATTTATCACAGTGACTCTCTAACGTCACATATTATGATAGTTATGTCATATGTAGAAGCATTGTATGCAGAATGTATTGTGTAATTCTGATTGTTTCATTGCACCAGTCTTTAAAAAATATTTTACCCAGGACTCAAAATGCAAGCTAGACCTGTTGGCTTTGACAGTGCTTGTTATAGTGGTTTCTATAACCAGTGTGACCAGGAGCACTCTCAGCATAACCTTGCAATGCATGAAGGTGCGTGCATGTATGTACACGGAATGGTGGTGTTCAGTGAACCTTGTACGTGTAGTGGTGCTGTTTGAAGCTGTTGAAGATGAGCTTCACTTATATTCCTGCAAGGTGTGGAGATTTAATGCAGCTGTTGTTTGTAGAGGATAGGGTGTAGGGAGGTTGTGGGGGTGCATATAATGGTGTCAGTATACAGATGAGGAGAACAACAAGGAGTGTGTGCAGTGATGACTGGGGAGCCATGGTTGTGTGTTTAAATAGTAGATTTCAGCAAGGTTCAAAAGTGCGCTTCAATTGTGGTGCAGCGAGCAGTCAATGTGTGGTTATAATGTCTATCGGCATTCTGATTGGTTCCTTTGGGTGTTCTGTCACTCACCCGATGGTAATGATTTTCAGTGGTCTGTATACTGCTCCCAGCACCGTTACTGCCCCACCATGTGGCTCAGATGATTGACCAATCATAGGCCAGCAGTGACAGGGTTGTCAATGCTGGCTGCCCATTGGTGCCCAGGCAGGCGTGTCACTGTTGGCCACTGCTGACTGCTCACAGGTGCTCAGGCAGACATCTCTGCGGGCTGGTCATGGGAGCTCAGGCAGTCATTCTTTGCTGCCTGCTTCTAGGTGCACAGCGAGAAGTGTCCTGCTAGTCACTCATTGGTGCCCAGGTAGCAATGCTTAATTTGTAAAAAAAATAAGTGCCAGGGCCCTCGTCTGGAGGCCACCTCAGCTTGCACCACCCATCGCCACTGCCATTGCTTCCAATGACTACCTACACAACTACTAACCATCACACTGCTACCAGGGTGACATTTCAGACTGTTCACGGCCCTAAAGGTTTTAAGAATGGCTTGGGCAACAGGGACTAGTTGTTTTTAATTTATATTGGACTAATAAACAACTGTTGTTCTGCTCATATCTAAATGACACAAACAGCGCCACCATGTGGCAGCTGTCATACCTTCCGGTGTTGACATTTAAGTGCTGTTGCTGAGCACCGGAAACCACTGGTTCAAATTACTCAGTGCCAAGCAGACATCATTGATGAATTGGAATAGCAATGTCTATAGGGATTTGTGAAAGGCTAGGTGGTCATAGGGAGATACTATCTAAGCAGGAAGCAAATTGCAGAGTTTTTCCAGTTTTGACTGAGAAGTTTGATCCCAAACTTTCTAGATTTGTCATTTGCTTGGTTTCCAATTTTGAGGAGTAGTTTTGTGGAAACATGGACAAAATGTTTTCTCTGGAAGAAGGATGGTCTTAGGCTAAGGAATGAACTATGGAAGGTACATTAGGATACAACTCTTCACACTTAAGCTACTAAGAGAATGCATCCTGCTGTTCACACTTTGATCATTCTAGGAGTAAGTAATTGAAGTTATTCTGCCCTTCCTACTGCTGTCTGCAGAGGAGCCATAAATGTAGGATGTCCAAATAGGACCTTGGGAAAGGCTGTCCTGTCACTTTCAAGTTCTTTGAAGACCATCCGTTGAAGATCCAACAGGAAATGAGAGCATGGTAAGATCTTGACCAGCTGGTCACACTAAAGCACAATAACACTAAATTCCATAGGAAGGAGGAAAATAACTGATTCCTTTTCAGCCATCATCAAACGAAAAGAAAGATCTTAGCACTCAAAGGAGGGTCGTTCAAATCAAAACCATCTCTAAGGTTGCACGCTTACTAGAATCGGCACAAACCCAACTCAATTCCCCAATCAGATTGTATAAATGGATAACTCCTCCTGAGTACTGTCCCGAATATTTAAACCCAGCTTGTGTTTGTGCCCTTTTAAGGAGTGGCTACATTTTTATGGTGGACTAGTCCACACACATAGCATTATAAGACTAAACCCCATGATCTGCACGGGTTCAAAGAAGAAGTGGTGACAAAACAACTCAAGAAACATCTCTAAAATGTGACGGTGTGATGTATCCATCATCAATTCAGTTAGGTGGCCTTATGCTGAGCATTACATATTCAGAGGATAGATATCAAGACCAGTTCTCCCCTTTAGGATGCGGGGATACCTGGGCTTTGACGCTCTCACTTGTACATGCCAGGGACGGGAGTTTCATCAGTCTTGAGTTTTGTGGAATGCACTAAGGTAACTGTTACCTGCCTGCAGCTGTTGGCCATCTGGGGTAGAGTGGAAACCTCTACCCCGTTCCTCTTGTTTGCTCTATATATCCATGGCCTTAGATTGCGAGGTAGCCTTTGCTTGGCGCCGTGGGACACTACAATTGCCACAAAGATAGAAGCCTGGACTGTGAGGTTACGTGCTCCTTACATTTATACGGACCCCTCTTGGTACTGGAAGGATGGAGCACTGAACCTGGGAGCAGCAGCGGTGGCTCCTCCGCTAAGGCAGAGGAGCGTCACCACACTGCTCGAAGAGCATTGCACAGGAAAAATAAAGTGATAATAGCAGAATGTTCTTTTCATTTTAGTTTTAGTATTGAGCTTGCAGCCAGGTTAGGGCATGGCTGGGCTTGCATGACTCTAGAGGGAGGAGGAGTGGTTGCTACAACGTAAGTGCTCAAGACGGTTTGGCCGTTTGTCTTGGGCTGACCAAACAGTCATGCGCACTTAGCATGTTCTCCACCCAGCTGTATCGCACAGCCATGGTGGAGAACATACACAGCCTCCCACTCCCTGTCTGAGTGCCAAACCACGGCGCTCAGACCAATCACAACGCAGCTGCCATGCTGGTGACAGCAGCGTTGTGATTGGCTAGGGGAGTCTGAGATCGTGGTTGCTTACTGGTTTCCTGTGTCAGAGGAGAGGCGGCGGCTGGAGACCAGAAGGTAGGTTTTCTTTTTTATAAAAAAATTTTCTAACCCCCTCACCAGCCCATCACAGTTCCCTACCACCCTTCACTGGGGAGCAGTCCTTAGGATCGGACCAGGGTCGTGGTGAAACCTGTGATAGATCGATCATCAGAGCAGGACCTGGTGGCTCTCTTATGAGCAGATTTTGGGGTTTAGATGCATTCATTTTGCATGGGGCCATGTTACTTGAGATGTTGACCAGAAGTGCCACTACTGGATCATAATTGGACCTGATAGAGAAACATTGTGAATGGTGAAATTTAAGGGAACAGATATTGGATGCTGTTAGGTGGGAAAGGGGTCATGCAAAAACCATATTCAGTGACCTCAGAGCTACCAAACAATGTGACAAAACAGTCACATGAATGATTTTGCAGAAAGTGTGCCTAAGAGCCAATAGCCGCAGTAGAGCAGGTCAAATCAGTAACACAGTTCAAAAAGGCATGGGACAGTGTGTTCATCGAGAGTCTCTGACCGTCCCCCTTTATATTGCACTGCACCATTTGCTGGAACCATGCGCATGTTGAGGGCATCACTTCTTTGTAGTTTAGTATTTCCTTTTCCCCTCAGCAGTAATGAGTCTTTATGTATTAGTGGCCACCAAGTGTCTTCTGTGGCCCAGGACTTTCCATAATCCAGATTTATTCAAATGTAGACCAATGTTATCTATATGAAAAATCAAGAAATCAATACACACACACATATAGTATAAAAAGTACATTCTAGGGTATTGACTTCAGTACAAAGAAACTGTACACATTCATGTGTTGCAAGATGAGGAAATCGTCCTCGATAGAACATACACAACGTGTCCAATCTGTTCTAATTCTAAACTCTTGGTTAAGATCGTTTTAGACAAACTTACGTCGTGGTCTTGCTTTATACTCCTTTCCACAGACCTAATGAGGATCTGGCATTTCCAACCATCGGATCTAGCTGTAACTTCAACCCTCAAGATGAGCCGTCGAATGACAGTTTTCTAGGATGGGATATGTGAAGGTACATCATACCAGTCGTTTTAGTGGGCTGGGTCTTCTCAGATTTCAGTCCCTGCAGTAGCAAAAAGCCTCACTTTAGAGAGATGCCTGTCTGTCTTAAAAGGAGCACAGCTCAAATGAAGATGTCACTTACCAAATCAAGAAAAAAAGGACTCCAAGTTCAGCAGATGTGGTGTATCTGTAAGATGGGTTCTTTAAAGGACATGTTGTTATGCCACATGTTCCTGTTTTATTGCCCACTTAACCTCTTCGAGGCTCATGACGAGCTGAGCTCGTCATGAGCCACGGCGCTCCGGTGCTCATGACTGAGCTCGTCATGAGCCGTGGAACGCTCGCATGCGGGGATAATTCCCCTGCTGTGCTGAGCGTTCCACGGGAACGGGTGTGGCCGTGACGTGCTGAGCTCGTCATGAGCACAGGAGCGCCGTGCCTCATGATGAGCTCAGCTTGTCATGAGCATGGGGGCGCTGTGCGTGCCCCCCTCCCCCCCAGCACAGCGGGGGATTAACCCCCGTAGCGAAGGGGTTAAGCAGGTACAGGCTGGTGGACCAGATGAGGAGACTGCTGGAAGCCCAGTGAGAGCAGGCACAGACATGGCAGTATAATAGGCTCTACTCAATTGACTGGCAACCCAAGGAAGCTGCTTGAGCACAGTCTGTAAGCAAGGAGTAGTGTGGATTTACTTTGTGAGCTAAACATAAGGCAGCATTTTCAGGCCATTGGTAAAAACATTGGGGCATATACACAACAGAATGACGTAGCATGGTGTTACACGACAATTGGTAATGCCGAGCTCTAACAGTCTTAAAATAGAGGGATGAGCCGTATTTACAACAATTCTGTGCACCCCTGCATTTCCCCTAGCACTGGCGTTAAATGTATCTGTCTAACGCCAACGCAGGCACCCTTACAGCATAGTGCAAGGGTGTCTGCGTTGCAAGGAATGATTGTTCATGTACAGGAAAGTGTCCATTTCTGTACGTAAACAATCTATAATGGCGATTCGTAACTTCTATGTGTGCTGCTTTATGCAGCACACATAGAAGTTGCAACTCGACATTTCTAAATGATTGTTTATGTCCAGGAAGGGAAACCTACCTCCACATGAAGAATCATTAATGGTGATTTGCTGTTTCTATGTGTGTTGCATAATGCAACACACATAGATACAGCAAAAACGAATAGAAATTAATAATTTCTCCTGGTTTACCCAGGTTAAGATCAGGTTTCCCCTGGTCTTCATTTTGGCACTGCCCCATATTTACGCCACTATTGTAAATAGGGGTAAGCATCGAAAGACATGGGTGTTGAGGCAGAACGCCCCCTGCAACACCCATTGCCTGCCCCTTTCACGCTAAGTGCTGCATGAAAAGGGATCTTATTTACAAGGCGAAATTAGGCCATAAAATGTGACGTTCTGGTGGTGATGAGCCCTTGTAATTATGCCCCATTGTAATTTGTCTAAAGTGGCAAACATTTTTGTCCCAGCTTGCAGGAGGCAGATATACTGGATGACTGTCCTAGATGCAAACAATGATGAAACACTCATTTTACTATCATCATGTCTATCCCTGACAGCGCAGCTGTGTATGAAACGTATTGTAGCCAATTCTTTAAAATGTATTTAGACTGGGGTATGGCTCCTCTCAGAGGAGTAGTACTATCTCAACCAATGCTTCTGACTGTTTCGTTTATCATTCCTCTTTCAAGGACGTGCTTCAACTGGAATGCATGAGGGATTATTTTACATCTGAAAAGTAGACTCGAAGATCAAGCTGTTTCATTCAGTTCTTTCTCTCTGGAATGCATTCTATGCAGAAAGCAATCCTTTTTTCACTTTTTCTTGCCCAGTATTGCCAACGCTGATAGGACAGGCTTTAATGTGTTAAATAGGATTTGTGAACACTTGTGTTCAAATGCACTGAAACACTAAAGCAACACCTGCTGTTATTGGGTTATACTTAGAAGATGGCCTTTGTCCTGCTGTGGGTAACCTTTTCATTTTCTTCATTGATGTCAAAGAAAGGATCAAACTGGACCAGTATTTCGATGTTAGTGGGCCCTCCTTACAGATAATAGGTTGAGAGCTGAGTAAGTGGATGCAGAGTACACAGAGGTACCGCACAGAGTGGTCGGTTAGCCAGTAAGTGGTTGAGGGGGCAAAAGGGTGTGGTGGAATACTGGGCAAAGAAGCACTGAGTGGATAATGTGGCACAGAATTTGTCAGAATCACAAAGTGGGATTAAAACTAGTGGATGAGGGGGCACAATGTGATTGAGGGTGTACACAGTAACCGGTGGAACACAGAGTAGGGTAAGTACTCCTTATTCATGTATTTGTTTGTGGTTTCTATAGCATGTACTAGAGCAAAGGAGAGGCAGAGAGAGCACTTTACAGAGATCTAAAATCTGAAAACTTAACAAGAGGGTTACATTGCATTTAAAAATAAATAAAATTTACACATTATGGTAACACACAAAATCTACAAAGTGAGGAAGTTCACTAATAGGTAGAGAATTCGGTTCGGAAAGAAGTCTCATCTCAGGTGTGTCCATTGTAAAAGATATGGGACACCAGAGACTTGAACTTCAGTAGGCCCCAGAGTAGTGTGTTGTCAGTGTGAAGCTGAGAGATCACATTAAAAAGTGTTGCTGCAATAACAGTCTCTCCGTCTCACTGTTGAAGGCTTCATAGAAGGGGAATTGAATGTTTGGAGGGTGGGATGGAGTTCAGCAGCCTGGGCACACCACTGAAGGATGGTTTATGGGTCCCTTTCTTTCTGTAAGTAAGGTACTCAAGCATGAGTATCTGCCAGTTTTGGAAGTATGAGGATAACAGACTTATTCATCATCGTATGGAAGTGAAGGTGGAAAACAGGCAGATAAGGCCAAGTGCTTCGATCCCATTTATCTTTGGATGAGGAAGAACGTCCATTACTTGTGCAATGTCAGCTCAGACGGCCTTGTGATTGGTGGTTCTGATTACAACACAACAACCCGCTTCAAATGTTCCATCCCTGATAGACCGGCCTTGAACTGAGAGACGAAGGGCCGGATCCGGGCATTTCAATCAACTGTGAGCTCACCACACCTCCTAGTCAGCAAAGGTGTAAAAGAGTTCAATTTCAAACCATCCATCCCCCCAAGGATTGTATTATTCTTTCAGAAAAACTTGACGAAGACATAGTAAAAGGAACAAGGCTTCTTGCAGAAGGTGCCCCTGACTATGAACCACCTGGAGTCCTTCAGCTGACCAAGTTTACGAACATCTCATATCAAAAGTTCAGAAGAAAAAAAACTCAGCCTGGCCCTAGGCAAACAAGGTGATAAAAGGCTAGTTTGTTCCAGAGAGCTAAGTGAACCTACCTCGTCTTCTGACATCTGATATTAAAAACAAATGGGTCTGTATCTCAGGTGCCCAGTAGACTGGCACACATTCACAGTCTTAATAAATGCCTGTTGTAGGCGGCCCACCAGTTTATCTATAGACCCTTCTGTGCCCCCCTTAAAAATCACATGTAGCAATTCCAGTGTTGACAGCCCACCTTGGCAATTACAGTAGCAATGTTCATGGCTCCCACCAGGTGCCTGTGTGGAAAGACTGCAGGCTGACAGGCCCCAAAGTCCTCAGATCACTCTCCATTGCCACTCTCCTCTGTATACCCGTATACACCTGGGGCACACTGCACTGTACCCCTCCTGGACAGACACTTCTCCTGCATGGATGACATGCACCTTCCCTCTCTCAGCAGGTAGTCAGACTTCTAGGCACTTCAGGACAGGTACACAGGTCTTCCAGAGATCCAGACTCAGGTGACGTCATCTCACCTCTAGGAAGCTCAGCATCAGGCAGACAAGAGCTCTGGTAGCAGAGCATCCCTCTGTGTACTCTGTGGAGCACTCCTTTCCCTGGACATATATGGAGCAGCAAGCAGGGCGGTGAAGTCCCACTTTTATACACCAAAATCAGACAGGAGGTGTGAACCCACTGTCTGCAACTGTAGAACTGGTTTGGGATGACTCCCTTTCAAGAGTACTTTCTAAGCTGCTCTTCAGATACAACCCTGTTGTACCCAAAACATAGGCATAATTAGTAGTGAAGTCTTTGCGGCTAATTGTGTTCAGCCAACTGAAGGAGTGGACAGGGAAAGACAAAAGGTAGCCTTCCCTCGGCCTGGGCCTCTAGCTCCATTTCTCTTTGTCTCTGCCTCTCAGCGGCGGCTCCTCCATTAAGGCGGAGAAGTGTTGCCCTACTGCTCTCGCAGCAGTGAAAACATGAAAAATAAAAAGTTAATAACAAAGGTTATTATCATTTTATTTTTCCTCACTTACTTGAGCCAAGTCTAAGGCGGGCAGGTGAGTCGGGCCATCCTGATAAACAGCTGCAGCAAGAGGGAGGAGAAGTGGTACTGGTTCAAGTGCGCATGTTGGTTTAGCCGGCCGTCTTAGGACAGCCAAACTAACGTGCGCACTTAGATCTCTCTCCACTCGAGCTGTGCTGTGCAGCTGGGTGGAGAAGAGGCACAGGGTCATAGTCCCTTAGTGAGCACCGAACCAGGTCGCTCAGACTAATCCCGGCGCTGCTCTGATGCTGGGTAAAACCAGCATGAGAGCAGTCTCTGGATTGGCGTAGGGGAGCCTGTAGACTTCCAGGAGTCAAGGAGCAGACGCACAGAAGACCACCAAGGGGCAGACAGCAGGTAAACACTATTTTTAATATTCTTCTACCCCTTGCTGCCCCTCATGCTAGCCCCACTAATTGAATGCCACTGCAGCCGCCACTGCAGTGCCTCTGTTTCTTGCAAGTTCACCAATTAATTTTAGTCTCCTTCTATACGCTTATTTCATATCTTTAAGTGATGATGAGAGATATAGTAGCCCTTAACATTGCCTCTGAGAAAAGCTGAAGAGGCTTTCCTTGCATGAGATTTTGCACACATTTGTTCCCCTTCCATTTTACCCATCTCAGTTCTTACCAGAAATTCCCACTGGGACCATCCATAAAAGAAATTCTTTTATGCCTCAGTTTCCTTGGAAACCGATGGCAACAGATCTAGATGGTTCCTTCCTGCATATCTCACTCCTGGACTTTGAAATGTGATATTTAATCCATATCATGCCCTATCCTGTTGGCTTCAGATTAGATCAAACATCATCTTGAGATCTAGCCCCACTCCCATCCACTAACACAGGACTCGAAAGTACCCTTCCCTTCCAATAACACATACGCCTATGCAAACATTGTTCCCCCAATATTACCTGTTTCAAATACCTTCATAGAAATATTATTACAGTCAGAGACGAGAAACAAAGGGAACAGTAAGGTTCGTGGTGCAGAAGGTGTAGATGAAACGGGTCGAATGGTTGGGTCGGGCAGATTTCGTCTGGCATCCGAATGTATTTATCTATGTAGCTCTGGATAATGAAAGGCCATCCCCTGCGGCACATCAGAAAGAAACTGTAGCGGAATGACGGCAGACATTCCTATCTGAACAGCTGAGGCATCAAGGACTTTTCAATAAAACGGTCTGCCTTTTCTCAACTATGAGCACTCTAGTGTGTGCCAGCCGACCGCGGAGGGAGTTCAGTGGGGCGGAAAGGCGGGGCTGGGGAGAGGCAGGGTGGGGGGTACTAAATACCGGAATGCGGATAATTGGAGGTAAGTAAACAATTAAATAAATAAAACTAATTTTGTTGCACGCCCTGCATCACAAAAAGGTACGCCAAGGCACAACGAGGATAAATATCTTTAATTCTCCTCGCTTTTTTTCCTTTTCCTATGAGTGCTGCACACACAGAAAGAGGAAAAAGCCTCTTGTGACAATTTTTGTTCAGGAAGGTTTCTCTTTCTCCACAAAAATAATAACCGGAATGCAGGCACCCTTGCACCATGGTGCAAAGGTGCCTGCGTTGGCGCACGTCAGTCCATTGTGCGCAGGTGCAGCGCATTCCTACCCTTTTCTTTTGCCGTAGGGCAGTGCAGCAGGAAGGCCTGCGGCGCTGCTCTGCGTCAAAACCTCATAAATGAGGCCTCCCGTTCGCTGCTGCAAAATCTGTGATTTCTGTGCTTCTTGTGTGATTTAACAAGTTTGTCAACAGATCTTTTAAAGTCGAGTATGCCTACAGTTTTCTTTTCATGAAGCTTTAATAATGCACTCAATGTATTTGTATATTGAGCATTGTTTAAAAAGCATATAAAATACCTGTTATTGAGGGCAATGGTTGTGTGATGTCACTTCCTCATACACCATCGGGGTGAAGCTAGCCCTGTAATTTTTGTGAAGTGACACCAGTGGTTGTAAGTGGAAAAAGCTGAAGGGGAGAGCTGAGCTATGGCCCTCACTACAAGTCAGGCGAAGCGGAATTACTGTATGGATCGTGACTGGCCCGGTGATTAGACATCAGGCTATTCCAGGTCCAGGAACAACGGATCTTACCTTACCAGCCTGTAATTACTGTCCAGGTAAAATCATATGAGACTTTGGCTGCAAGAGCCAAGCCTTGACTTCCGCCCCTTCCTAACCTTCTTCTCTCGCCCCATTTTCATCTTCTCAGAGCAGGTAATAAATATGTGCACAGGAAAAAGGAATACCATGCAGAATACGACATAGTAATTCCTTGTCGGCACGGTTATTCCACATTCTGAGGGGTAACTTGTAATTGCTTGTAACTAGTAGTTACTACAATTTAGATGTCATTTTGTGTCTGGAGTTTGTTCTGTGGGACCATGCCACTCAGAACCATAGAGCAGAGGGCCAGAATGGTGGACTGCTGTAGGGGCTGTGGGGAGTGTCTTGAAGATAATCCTTTTCCCCACCGTGATCCAGTGCCACTTACTCAGGTGGTACTTAATGCATGATCGCCTTTGCGCCAAGACGATGATGAGCAGCCATGCTTTGAATGATTTGAAGGTGAACAACAAAATACTTTGGAGAAATCAAATACAGGCCGTTGCCGTAGTAAAGTATGGTAGCAATAGGTTCTTGTATTACCAGATGCTGGCGTAGGGAAAAGAAAGGATCTTCTTCTGAGGCTTAAGGAGGAGAAAAGAAGTGCATGGCACTTTATTCATTTGAGAAGAAAACATAGGCAATGATGGAAGAGCACATCAAGGTTTTCAATGTTAGCAGCCGCAACATCCAGGAGGCTGCCACCACACAACATCCAGGAGGCTGCCACAACACAACACCCAGGAGACTGCCTCAACACAACATCCAGGAGGCTGCCACAACAACCAGGAGGCTGCCAGAACACAACATCCAGGAGGCTGTTGCAACACAACATCCAGGAGGCTGCCACAAAACAACATCCAGGAGGCCGTTGCAACACAACATCCAGGAGGCTGCCCCCAAACAACATCCAGGAGGCTGCTACAACCTCGAGGAGGCTGCTACAACAACCAGGAGGCTACCACAAGATCCAGAAGGCCCCCACAACATCCAGAAGGCTGCCACCACACAAAATCCAGGAGGCTTCGACAACAATCAGGAGGCTGCCTCCACACAACATCCAGGGGGCTGCCACCACACAACATCCAGGAGGTTGCCTCAACACAACAACAAGGAGGCTACCACAACATCCAGAAGGCCTCCACAATATCCAGGAGGCAGCCACAACACACATCCAGGAGGATGTTGCAACACAACATCCAGGAGGCTGCCACAAAACAACTTCCAGGAGGCTGCCACAACACAACATACAGGAGGCTGTTGCAACACAACATCCAGGTGGCTGCCACACCACAACATCCAGGAGGCCGTTGAAACACAACATCCAGGAGGCTGCCACAAAACAACATCCAGGAGGCTGCTACAACCTCGAGGAGGCTGCTACAACAACCAGGAGGCTACCGTAAGATCCAGGAGGCTGCCACCACACAACATCCAGGAGGCTTCGACAACATCCAGGAGGCTGCCACCACACAACATCCAGGAGGATGCCTCCACACAACAACTAGGAGGCTACCACAACATCCAGAAGGCCTCCACAACATCCAGGAGGCAGCCACAACACAACTTCCAGGAGGCTGCCGCAACACCCAGGAGGCTGCCACCACTCAACATCCAAAAGACCTCCACAACATCCAGGAGGCTGCCACCACTCAACATCCAAACGGCCTTCACCACATCCAGGAGGCTGCCACAACATCCAGGAGGCTGCCACAACATGTAGGAGGCTGCCACAACATCCAGGAGGCTACCACAACATCCAGGAGGCTGCCACAACATGTAGGAGGCTGCCACCACGTGCAGTCTTCAAAGCTGAATATTTCCATAGTCAATCTCTGCCTGACCTGACAGTGATGTGCCTGTCATCGGCATAAGCATAGAAAATGACCTCGAAGGATTGAATGGGAGCAGACAAAAGCCACACACAGACTAACGAAGGTGTGTCTGACGGCAGACTCTTGAGGAACCCAACTCTGAAAAGTATGAGGCATACAGTGATAAGAAGAAAGCCTGTGTTTTGTCAGTGTGAAAAGATTTAATCTGTCTGAAAGCCAACATGACTCCTATTCCATGCTGCGTCTCAGAGCCTGTGATGGTCGAAGGTATCAAAGGCCACTCTATGCATGCACATTCATTCCATTCCATTGAGGGCCCCTCTCAGGGTGGACTTTGTGCCATAAGCCAGAAGAAAACCTGGTTGAGCAGCATCAAAGGTCTGGCAGGGCCGGACTTGGCATTTATCCCAATTGGTACTGTGCTAGCGGGATGGAGCAATTAGAGACCAGTTATTAAAGGCCCACGGCAGCTGCGGCGCCTCTGTCACTTTGTCCAGCAGGCCCAGTGGGCTCTTCATGTGTGAGAGAGAGAGACAGACAGACAGACAGAGAAAGAGGGACAGAGAGAGAGAGAGAGAGAGAGAGAGAGAGAGAGAGAGAGACAGAGAGAACAGAGAGAAGAGATAGAGACGAAAGAACAGAGATACAGAATAGAGAAGGAGAGAGGCATAGCCTGGATATATGGAAAGAGAGAAGGAGCAAAAGTGGCTCGGCTGGTTTGAAAATTTTTTTGAACATTTTTGCCAGGGCTGCTTTTGATTCTCGGTCTGGCCCTGCTGGTGGGTGCAAAGGCGGTTGTTGAGTGTTTTCCGTGATATCTGTGATTATAGGAACCAGAGATATAAGCGAAAATGCATCAGTATTTTCTGGCCAGCTAAAGGTTTTTTCAAGAAAGGAACCACTGTAGCCTTTTTAAGGCTCAATGAGATGACTGCTAGGAGGAGAGAAAAGCGTATGCAGTGACCCCGGAGGGGCAGTCATGGATGCAACATTCCTAAGTCGGATAGGACAGTATGGGTCTAGTTCTGAACCTGATTTAAGGGGCCTAGTCACATAGGTACATTTCCGTTCTAAACCGAAATTTAGACTACATTACCCTCACTTACGCCTACCAGCAATTCACAAAGAGATTCATGAGAGATGTAGGCACTTTGATGGGTACAAGATCTACGTCGTAAGGGGCGTGCTCTCCGCACCCGTAAATTCCACTTGGGATGAGATAAGATTTAACCTTGGCGTCCCAAGATGTGGTTTGCCCTGGAAGTCCGCGAGCACCCACACACTCATATGTTTGTGGGCATCCACCAACTCCTATCTTTCTACTTTCCAGCCTGGAAAGAGTCCTATTTTTACTCCAAACAAATGCTGGTGTAAATCCCTTTACATAGTGTGGATGGGAATACATTACTGTCAAATTTGATGGGGGTGTGAGGGGAGGGGTTTCTCTATGGGCAAAAGTATTTTACAACAGAGAAAACAAACTTACAAAATGTGGATTTCAAATTCTAGCTCTTCAGCGGTCTCTGACATCGAGACCTCTCTGTACAGTGGGAAAAGGTTCCATGTTTTCAAAGGAATCCGCAAGGAAACTTGCAAAGGTTGCAGCTTTTCATGTGTCGCCTTCAGGTAACAGATACCGATTGTCACATTGCGGGAGCGTGTGGCAAGGGCTCTCCTGATTTTTAAAAAAACACTTGTACAGTAATCCCTGCGATATTTCTCTCTTCATTTTTAACTTTAACTTGTGAAAGCTGCTTAGGGACCAGCGCTCACCTGTCAATCACCCCATTCCCCGGTCCACCACTGATGGTGTCAGATTGTTGTGGAGGGAAGGCGGGCCCGGAAGGGATGTATGACGTTAGCACGCATACTATTACCACGCATACCTTTACAACGCGGTATTTACAACGAATACCGTTACAACGCATAGCGCTTTGAGGTGCTGGATAGTGGTAAGTATAATTTTATATTCCAACTCCAGTCCCCGTGGACACTAGGGAAGGTGTTGGATATAAAATTAAACTTATTCACTATCCTAGAGCGCCCCCCAGCGCAATGCGTTGTAATGGTATGCGTGGTAATGCCTGCGTTGTAATGGTAGTGCGTTGTAAAAAATGCGTGCTAAACGTTGTATACCGCCCGGAAGTGATTACAACTTCACTCGCTTGCGGCGCAGGTTAGCAGGGTAGTTCTACCCTGTTCACCATAAAACCCCAATGCCATTCTGGTCACGCAGCGGACGCGCCGGCGGCACGCCAAAGGTGCGCCGAAGGCACGCCCATCTGCGCCCATCCGTGCCAGAACGGGCCAAGGGCCAGGAACCTCTTCCCCCCTTCCCCTAGCTCCCAGATGCTATGCTCGTGAGACACTTCTCCAACTTAGAAAGGTCACATACACACCATGTCTCCACTAGCTCTACATGGAAGATCGACAAAGCAACTGCACTCACTGCTCCTACACTCTATCACTACCAACAAAAACAACTCCACCGCCCACTGAGCATTCGATTAAGATGGCCCTACTCATTGGCAGGTCCCTTTCCAAACACTCTGTGGAAATTAATATACTCCTCCAAGACACAGAGCTAGAGGTTCTGTTCCTGACAGAAACCTGGCTATCCCCTATTTCAGAGCCAGACAGCGTTCAAGCCCTCCCACCAGGTTACCTATTCCAATGCCACGACAGGTCCTCCGGAATAGAATTGCAGTTATTTACAAAAGTCACCTCTCCTGCCGACTTCTAGAGAGCCCTATCCTGGATTGTGAAAACCCCCACTTCTCCATCCAAATCTCCCCTTTAAAATCACTCTCGGGCATCCTCATATACCGCCTACCAGGAGCACAGGGACAGTTCTGTAGCTCCCTGATGGAAGCCACCATCTCTCGGGCCTGCTCTTCTCCCAACTTCACAATACTGGGAGATCTAAATCTTCACTTTGATGACCCGGCAGGCAAAGTGGCGGGAGACTTAACACTGGACCTAGCTTCCTACCACCTCCATTTGAAAAGTCACCTGGCCACTCATACAAAAGGCCATCTCCTAGATCCCATTTTCTCAAACATCTCCGAACTATGCACGGGTGAGCCCCTCGCCATCCCCATGTCAGATAATTGCCTAATTCCATTCAAGTGGGAAATCCGTACTGAACCCCCTTGCAGACCTTCACCCCGCCTCTCTGAACGCCCATGGTCAAAATTAGTCCTTGAGGACTGGAGACATGAACTCGAAGCCTCCACACCATTACTCGAACCAGACCCAGTCTTAGCTGACGAGCAATTCTCCACCTGGATCGAAAAGTCACTTGATCAATTTCTGCCAAGAAAAATTCTTCCTAACAAAAAGGTAACCTTCAAATCCCCTTGGTTTACCCCTGAGCTCCGCGACTTAAAAAAACAATGTAAAAAACTTGAATGTCTATGGAGGAAGGACTGGGCCAACAACAAAAAAATTGAATACAAAACAGCCATCAGATCCTACAAAGCCAACTTAAAAAGAACCCAGGCGGCCTTCTTTGAAGATAAAATTCAAGCATCCGCCAACTCCTCTAAGGAAACATTTCGTATCATCAGAACACTGATGAAAGTCTCTGAACCACAACCTGCCAACGACCCCTCAGGTCATAGATGCAAAGAACTGGCAGAATTTGTCTCCACTAAAATCCTAAACATCCTAAAAACCCTCCCCACTCCCGACTACCTTCCAGAGTCCCTCCCTCTAGCCCCCGCAATCAATGTCCCCTGCCTGGACTCCTTCTCCCCGCTGACAAAGGAGATGCTCCCCACCATCTTAAACTCCATCAAGAGTGGCTCTCCAATTGACCCTGCACCCCTCATTAAGTTAAAACTCGTGATACCCACCGTGACCCCTCTCATTACTAACCTAATAAATTCATCCCTAGAAAAGGGCATCGTCCCCCCAACTGGAAAAGGGCCACAGTCAGAGCACTGCTAAAAAATCTCACCTTGACCCCCTAGAGCTGGGCAACTACCGACCCATTTCCCTCCTACCTGGAATCAGCAAGGTGGCTGAGAAATTTGTCAATCAACAGCTCTTCACCTTCCTTGAATCCAACAGACTCATACATCGTTCTCAGACAGGATTCCAGCCGGGCCAGGGCACTGACACCGCCCTGATAGCAGTGGTTGAAGAGGCAAGCAGGAGGCAGCAGGAGGACGCAGGAGGGTCGGCAGCAGTGATCCTCCTGGACCTCAGTGCTGCCTTCGACACGGCGGACCATGCCATCCTTTTCCACCATCTAAGCAGAATTGGAGTCACTGGTCTTGCCCTATCCTGGCTCAAATCCTTCTTAGAACACAGAACCTTTGAGGTCGCCAAAGGAAACACACGATCCAGAGCTGTGCCTCTCCAATATGGGGTTCCTCAGGGCTCATACTTAAGCCCCACACTTTTTAATGTATATATGTCCCCTCTGGAGGAAATTGTAGTCCCCTTTGGCATAAATTTAGTTATGTATGTCGACGACACCCAACTCGTAGTCTCCCTAAACCAGTCGGCCCATTGCCAGGAAAACCTATGCTTGTGTCTCAAAAATATCTCCAAATGGATGAGCGAATCTCTCCTCAAACTCAATGGTGACAAATCAGAGATCCTACTGCTAGGCAATCAACCAAACTCCCCACCAAACTGCTATGGCCATCATGCATGGGACCTACCCCATTCCAAGAAAAGAAATAAAGAGCCTAGGTGTCTGTCTCGACCAGGATCTCAATTTTCAAACACAAGCGAGGAAAACCGCAGGAACCTGCTTTGGCCTCTTACGCACTGCACGCAAAATCCTCCCTCTCTTGCCCCCCCCACTCCAGAAAACTCCTCATTTATCTTGTCCAGACTAGACTACGGAAACACTCTATACCTTGGCGCTCCAAAATCGGTCATCAACAAACTTCAACATGTCCAGAACTCGGCAGCTAGGCTGCTAACAGGCACAAAAAAACGATGCTCTGCGAAGCCTGCCCTAAACTCCCTACACTGGCTCCCAATCCCTGAAAGACTCAATTTTAAGGCCCTCTGCATCACACATAAAATCCTTCAAGACAAGGGACCCCCAATCTTGAGGTCCCTGATTAAACCATACAAAGCTAACAGGAAGCTAAGATCCGTCCTCCTCTCCCTGGCAAGCGTCCCCAGAATCAAGAAAGCACGATCAGGAGGACGCCTATTTTCATACAATGCCTCCAAGCTTTTGAACTCCCTACCCCTCAACATCCGTAGGGAGACCAATCTACTAAAATTCCGCAGGCTCTTGAAGACCTGGATGTTCCCCATGGTCGCTCTGTTCCAGATGTAATCTCACGAGTCGAGCGCTGGGACGCCCACAGGTAGCTATGCGCTCTACAAATCCACTTCCAATTCCAATATTCCAATCAGAATCTGTGCATTCCAAAAAGTAGTAAAATTACACTTGATAGTACATTTAAAAAATCACAGTGTAGTTTTAGTACTTGTTTTTGAATATCTACTCCCATAAATTTCTTGTGACTAGACTCGTGGTTTGAATGATTCCTTATTATTAGAAAATATGTATTTATGCTCAATTGTAGCACACTAGAACAGAAGATGCACAAAGGGAATATTGTGTTATAATAGATAATTTTTCATGTTACCATGACAAAACATGGGAACACCTTGCATAGAACGTTAGGGGATTATTTACAAGCCCCTTTCACCGCCGGCGCGTCACTTTTAGCATGGGAAAAAGTGACGTACCAGCGTCGCAATGGGCTTGTAAATAAGCCCCTTTGTTTTTTGTTACTCTTTTCATATTTCATTTAATATTATGAATGTGAGGTGCTCTAATTAATTTATGTGTGATCAGAAAGTTTAGTGTTGGGCGTGGCTAGCAGCCAACAGAAATGGCCGCACACTAACGGAGACCTCGTCGAATATCCTGCCTTAATCCTGATAGTAATCCTGCGAAATTACCTCCACATGACGGAGACCCCAGGCCAACCCCAAAGGCGATAGTTTGCCGGCAATTCCAGGTGAGAGAGGCTGCGAGCAGGAGTGGTGTCTCGACACGGCCAGAGCTCCAGGAAACATGGCGGCAAGTCATCGCTCTGCTGCTTGATGCCGTGGGAAGTGGCTTTGTGCAGCAGCTATCGGAACCCCTACTGGAGCCCTCCAGAAACAGCGGCAGACTCTGGGCGGCGTGGAGCGGAATACTACACACTCCGGGCTGAACCATCCTGTGACTCCGTCACAAAAGAGGCGGGCTCATCTCGACGGGCATGCAGGAGGCTGGCCGGCTGGAAGCCGAAACTGAGGCCTCGGCGTGGATGGTCTAGCGGGTCATACTGGCAGCCTGGGAGCAGAGACACTACGCAACTGCACTGAGGCGGTGAGTGACTCCCACGAGCCATAAAAAGCCCTGGGCGTGATACTTGCAATGTCTAGGGGTTGTTCGCAGCTAAGAAACACGTCGAGGAGGTGGTTAAGGGTGGTGGATCTGCACAACTGACGGCGAAAGAGTATCGCCGGGAGACCTGCGGATGGCAGTCTCTCACGCGGTAACATCACATCGAAAGGGAGCTACCAGCTTGCTGTAGGAAGAGCGGTGCTCCCCTGCAAGGAAGCCAGTTGACCACTGTTAGATTTGGGGTCTCTAGTTGGCACAGGTAGGTACTTGTGACAAATAGGGACCCTTGCCTCTAGTCAGGGTAAGGGGATACACTTCTAAAATAACCCCTGCTCACCCCCTTGGTAGCATGGCATGAGCAGACAGGCTTATCTCAGAGGCAGTGTGTAAAGCATTTGTGACCACATACAGTAACCAAGTGACAACACTACAGATGGACACCACAAACCTTAAAATTAAGTATTCTTTACATATATTTAACACAACCATAAACAACAAAAATCCACAATAGTATACTTAAGATGGTAGTTTTAGCTTAGTTCTGTTCAGTTCTTAAAATGCAACACTTTAAGTCAATGTACCTTTCGATGCGTGACGCTTCCACAACAAACAGTGTTGCAGCGATGGAAATGGGGCAAAGTTTGATGCATCGACTGCAGCGGCGGCACCCTTGTTCAGCGATGCAACAGCAACAGCTTTCGGCTGTGACACTCTTCTCCGATGTTGCGAGAGGCTTCCGCACAATGCAACAACTAAAGCAGCGACATTGAAGATGCGGCAGCAGCAGCTCTGACAGTGGTGCGCTTCTCCGGGGATGCAAGGTGCTTTTCTTGATGGGGTGCAATACGACAGCTACAGCGGTGACATACACGATGCAACGGCAGCAGCAGCGACAGCGACACACTTCTTCCTTGTTGCGAGACACTTCTCTCAATATGGTGCAATACGACAGCTACAGCGGAGACATCCAAGATGCAATGGCAGCAGCAGCGATGGCGACACGCTTCTTCTTCGCTGCGGGATGCTTCTCTTGATGCGGTGCAATATGACAGCTACAGCGGCGACATCCAAGATTCAACGGCAGCAGCAGCGATGGCGACACGCTTCTTCCTCTTGATTCGTGCTTCCAGCTCCTTGCGACACGCAGTCCCTCAGAAGGCCCAAAACAGCAGCAGGCACTTCCCAAGGAACTCTGGGGAGCTGGGGTGGAAGTCTGTTGCCCCTGAGACTTCAGCAGGAGGCAAGGAAATCCTTCAGAAGTTTAAAACAAAGTACACAAAGTTCCTTTCTCCTTCCTTTGGCAGTCAGGCAACCACTGCAGGCCAATCCCCCAAGCAGCACTTCAGCTTAGGGATAGTGTCTCCTCAGTTTTCTTCAGGTCCCTCTCCTCAGCAAAGGTTTCTTTGTGTTTGCCCAAAAGTGATCTAATTTCTTGGGATCAGGGTCCCAATATTTATACCCCAAAATCCTTTGTCCTCTGAGGGCAGAGGGGCCTGTGCCAAGTCCGAACCAGTTCTGGAGCACTCTGTTGACATGACTCCTTCTTTCCTTTCACTGTGCAGGGCAGAAACATCAGACGCCCCACAGGAGGTGGAGCCAGCATTGTGGAGGGAAAGCACAGCCCTGGTGCACTCTGTTGACATGATTCCTTCTCTCCTTTCACAGTGCAGGGCAGAGACATCAGACACACCACAGGGGGTGGAGCCAGCACTGGGGGGGGGGGGGGGGCAGGCACTGCCCTATTCAGGTCCCAGGTGCAACTCCTCCCTCCCATCTAGATGCAGATCTCTCTATTCACCACTTGGCGGACTCACCCTGTCTCCTAGAATCCCCCAGCCCTGTCACTCAAACTCCAGACAAGGAATACACAACCAAGCAGAGGCAAGCTTGGATAGTTAGACAAGAAAATACCTACTTTCTAGAAGTGGTATTTTCAAACTCGGAATTTTAAAACCAACTTCACTAAAAGATGTATTTTATAATTCTGAGTTCAGGCATACTAAACTCGAATTTCTACCATGTTTCCTGAGTCAGTTAGGATTATAAAATGTAATAATCTAACTGCCCATTCTGGCCTATGGAGAACAGGTAGCCTTGCACTAGTGAAAAACGAAAATGGCTGTAATTCACTATTAGGACATGCCACACACACCAGGGCATGTCCTACCTTATACTTACAATGCACCCTGCCCTTGGGCCTACCATAGGGGTGTCTGATATAAAGAAAAGGGAAGGTTTAGGGACTTGCAAGTGGGTGCACTAGCCCAGTCAGCATGGCAGTACCAGACTGCACGCAGGCTCTGCAATGGCAGGCCTTAGACACACTTTTACAGGCTGCTTCTGTGGGTGGCACAACCAGTGCTGAAAGCCCACCAGCAGCATTTGGATTTACAAGCCCCGGACACACTCAGTGCACTGCACTAGGGTCTGAGAAGTAAACCAAATCAGCCAATCATGGAGTCACTAATCCATACATCAATTTTCACTAGGGAGAGCATATGCACTTTAGCACTGATCAGCAGTGGTAAAGTGCCAAGAGTCATAAAACAGCCAACAACATGTCAAAAAAAATGCAGGAGGAAGGCAAAGGGCCAAGTCCAGTTACCATCATCACAGACTGCCCCCAGACCTATGCAAGGAGACAGAGACAGTCTGGAAAAGGGCCCATTGCGAAGGCATAACGGTTACCACTGATCCTGAACATGGCTCCATAGCCCTTGCTAATAGGGCTCACCACAAGCCTAATTCCACCAGAATCTAATCCCGTCCCCTACAGTGCAGGGCGAAGAGATTGCAGGGGAGGCCCGAGGTGTCCTATCAAGACCATAGCCCTCACTGAGAGGAGATTACATGCACTTGCCCCGCATACTAATTTCTCCTACACCCTCTCTTCTAATATGTGGGGGTCAGAAGACTAGGAAACCCGACAGGCCACCCGAGGGACGGGCTCCCCCTGGGCAGGCAGTGAGGACTACTGAAACTGATCCCTGGATGCTCGGACCTCATTGCTACACTGAAGATTGAAAATGGCGAGCGGGAGAGGGATTAAAACGACAGTGCAAAATAAACTGGCCAAATTTGCCTGGGTGAATGCCGGAGAAGAACAGGACACAGTACACCTGGAGGCCCAGGGCACGGCGCGAAACCCCCAGAGGCAGCGGGACTTTACGTTTCAAGATATTATGGCGGCCATTACTGGAGTACGAACATCCCTAGAGACTCGCCTTGATACAGTGAATATTGAAGTCTCCCTCATCAGAGCTGATCTAAGAAAGATGGACCTGAGAGTGAATGAAGTGGAAGACGCCACAACAGCACTTAACAAGGTCTCTACCCTGCTCAAACAACAATTGCTCCAATTACAGAAGCAGCACATCTAAATGGAGGGGCTGCTCGATGAGTATGAAGGGAGGGCACGTAGAAATAATGTACATATCCTAGGGTTTCCGGAGCGCTTGGAAGGCCATGCGGTGGATCTATTTGTTGAGGACTTAATCCTACAACACTTGCAACCTAAGACACTATCGAGTTACTTCTCTATTGAATGTGCTCACCGTGTCCCAGGTGTGAGGTCTAAGCCGGGGGCACCCCCACGGCCGATCATAGCTTGAGTCTTTAACTTCAGAGATCGGAATATCATACTTCAGATTGCACGTGCCAACCCGCCAATTAAAACTGAAGATAGTCCAGTCACATTTTTCCCAGACTTAACAACAAAAGTTCAGAACCAAGGTCGCATCTTTCTTGCAGTCTTGCGGTCAAGCGGGCGTTGCAAGAAAAAGAGGTGAAGTACGCCATGTTTTTTATAGCAAAACTCTGAGTGGAATCAGATGGCAAGGCATGGTTTTTCTCTTCCACCGAAGATGCGTGGGAGTGGGTGGAAGGCTGGCGTTGAGTGGAAAAACCACACAAGGAACAACGCAGTGGACTCCAAACAGAATTGAACATAGCACTGGACAATGAGGTGCTCCTGCCACAAAAGAGACAGACTCAAAATCACAAAGCTAAAACAGCAAAACTCCTGGTTACAATATGGACGCATATATATTACAGCTAAGTGATTTTGATGTAAAATTGTGGAACTAATGAGAAACAGTAGGGTAACCCCAATAACATATTCTTGTATATGGGACCTTGATATATATGCCCAGAGCTGGGGAATTTGCTATATGCTGTATCAGTAGATTATAACATGGAAGGGGGTCGGGGTCTACCCTCTAACTACTGCCTAAATACTGTCATACTTCGACTCAGGCAAGGGGGTAGAGCTGTAAACTAAGCACCTTTCAGATAAGGGGAGGGGCAAAGGCACTCTGCCTTGTTGGGGAGTGAGTAGTTTGAAATCCACTGGAAGGGGGCAGGAAGGGGAGAAGATGGGGATTGTTTGATGTTTGTTTTTGTGTCACAAAGTTTGGAAACTCAGATTCAGCCACATATATGCTTGCTCCACCTGCAGGGAAGGTAGTCACATTGTTCTTTAAGCTGTATGTGCCCGGTCATCACTTAATGTTTATATACTTGTTGCTCCTCACGATATGCCCATGAGCTCCTGTGTTATCTACCCACAAGCATCATGGAGGGAAATCTGGTAGAAACATCACTATCCGTCCTGACCTGGAACTTGAACGGGGAGCAGGATAAAATAAAACAGGGTATCGTATTACAGTATCTTAAGAGACACACCCCTGATTCTGTCCTGTTGCAGGAGACGCACTTAGTGGGAAATAAATGTAAGGCCCTAATGCGATGGGGATATAAACTCCTGGTTCATGCAGGATATACAACAGGCTCTAGGGGTACAGGCATCCTAGCTATGAAAAACCTCGCAATCACTCCAACACGTACATGGGCGGATCCCCACAGTAGATTAGCAGTTCAAGAGGCCAGCTGGGAAGGGAAAGCACTCAGTGTAGTCTCGGTGTATCTTCCACCAGCGCTGGGCAAGGAGGCCCTTATAGACCTCAGGAAAATCATGGTAGATCTCTCCATGGCAACCCTTGTTTTAGGGGGGTATTTCAATATGACTATGAATGATCAGGTAGACAGACACCCACGCCACCCCCAGACACGCCCCAGTACACATATGGAGGAATCCACGAAGGCCATGGGCTTGACGGATGAGTGGCCCTCTTTACACCCAGACCTGACCTGCTATACATATTATTCCAATGCACATAAAAGTATGTCCCGCATAGATTACTTTCTGACACACCTGGCAGACATTGGAAATTTTCAAAACCCACGCTGCCTACCATGAGGCGTTTCGGGCCACTCTCCGGTGTGGGTCGAGCTTACGTACTACAGTAAGCGACAACATAGCGCCACAATACGTAACCCCGGGTTGCTTAGAATTCCAACCATTAAAGAAAATCTGCTCACTCAGAGTGAACACTATTTCAAAGAAAATGTCAGGTCAGTAGACTCAGCAGAGATAATATGGGAGGCCTTCAAGGTGGTGCTGAAGGGGCAGGCACTGGCACTTAAACTGGGATACATTAGGAAACAACAACAGCACCTACTACAGCTAGAATGTGAACTCCAGCAGCTGGAGGCGGAGAGTGCTAGGTCACTGAGCGAAGCCATCACACACCAACTGTCCATAAAGCAGCTAAAATATAGAACCCTGGCTGAAGAGGGGATGTCGGCTAGATTACTTCACACACAGCAGCAGCTATATGAAGTGGGAGATAGGATGGGGAAAATGCTTGCATGGCTGGAAAAAGAGAACAAGGAGAGTGCTGGGTGTCCTGATTGACACTCACTGATGCAAAGCAGATTTTAGATCCACAAGACATTGCCGGGGCATTTGGAGACCACATAGAGAAGGTCTATACCTCATCGACTGAATATACAGCAGAGGATTCCAGTCAATTGCTAGTGAATATACATCTGCCCACCCTATCTTGAAGTACCGAAAATGTATTACAACCCAATAGAGCTATACTTACAAATAGCCCTAATACAATTTAGCAATAATCAGTCAGTTGGCAGTGCAGAAGGTCCAATAGTTTATCATACAAACAAACTCTGCCAGAGGAGCCTCTCGCGACCTAACCCCTCAAGGTCCGCCGAGAAGACTGCTGGCACATTATCAACAGTTCGCATATATACTGTTACATTTCGAAACTATTACCTAAGAAGGAAAAATACAAGTTGGTACAGGTTGGTGCAAAGGAAAGACCATATATGGCACACAAAGCATCCTTAGTTTTAGCTCAGCTCGTTATAGCAAGGTCGAGGAGGGTGACTCCCTTCTGCTAGCTGTAGGAGAGTCCGCACAGCACCTCCTGAAATGTGCTTATCCAGCCTACCCCCACCCACAACCTTGACAGGCCTGACGTGCAGAAGCAGCAGCTTGTTACATTTGTCAGACTATTTTTCAGGAGAACGGTTCTTACTAAGTGTAATGGTAGGTTTCCACTAATGCTGCAAGCGGACTAGGCCCCAAGATGGCGCCCGTCGGATCAAACTATATTGCTAGTGAGAAGACGAAAAGCTAAATAAGGTTTACGTTAATCCCAACAATATTACATATGTGAGCTTATTAATACTCGAATACCTACATTAGTCTAATAGGTACATCACACTAATTTCTAACCGTATTTATGTGTTTTACTAGGCCTAATTCAGATTTTGGTTCCTAAAACCCTCTTTTTAGCGTGATGTAGCTAACTAAGAGAAATATTAGTTTTGGAAAACTTCCTTGTCAATGGCCATTAACTCACGAATCTCCTGTTGGAGCATCTGAGGCTTAGAAAGGGTAGGAGAGGGGACAAGCATGGCTATCAATTTGGTGGCACAATAGGAGCAACAGGCTGGACCACATTGCATACAAATGCAGCAAGTGAAGAGGATACCTGCGACTCCAGCAACTATCATCAATAATTTCCAGCCCCAAGTAGATAAAAGCCCTGGTTCTGAAGAGAAACGAGCCCCGTAGCCTGAAGCTCTACTGTAATATTTGTCATAATCTCAGTAGTGATATTTATGACATTCTCCACTATCCTGGACAATCGTCTTATTTCTCTACTATTGAATATCGGTATCCAAAATGGGACCAATCCCTTTGTAAAATCCGTAAACTGTTGCAAGGAAGTATCAGTTTGATCAACCTCAGTCATTCTGAGCTGCCTTCGCTGTCTATTGAAAATTATTTTTGTGTTATGAAGTTGACGAGTTTTGTGATAATCTGATGGTGCTATGTATACGGGAGGTTACAGGAAAGACAGGTAACATTGCCCAGCCTATCCCCGTGGTAACCAGGTGTAAGCATTTTCCCCGCCTACAAAATACACATTCGGTGGTGTCAACAGTGGAGGACTGCTAAAAATGTTCATTCTATATGTGTAATTACAAACACTATTCCCAACTTCCACATGCCCAATTCCCTGTACACAGAAAGCAGAGGAAGTATTCAAGATAGGGACGGGCATAATGCGTTCACTTGTAACGTTCCTGGTGACAAAATGCCGGAAATACTGAGAATGAATAAAATTAGCAAAATCATAAAGTTCATCTTTCAAACAAGTACTGTTTTCATTAGTAGTATACAAATTCATACAAGCATCTGGGTCCAGTGATCCCTCTCCCCCATTTCCCGCTGGATCGAATCCCTGGTGTGTTTCAATGTAAGCAAGAATGATATTATAATCTTTTTCTGAATAGTGTTTTGGGTTTTCCACATAATGGTTGTCATGGCGGAGAGCATTTGGAACCATGCTTCACAGCTACCTAAGTATGATAAGGGCAGAGAGAGGAATAAGTTGTGTTTATGCATAACTGATGGCAAAAGTCCACAAACCCAACAATCGGTCATATTAGTAGTACTATGGGTTTGGTGGAGCATTTCTACGAATATATTCTTAGCATAAGTCTGGCGGTGTCTCTCCTTATGTGGTGCTAAAGTGAACATCAAGTGCTCAGGCGGAGCAATGGTAGAGGGCATCATGGCTTGCATTGGATATCTATACTCCAAATATACCAATATGCTCATAAAAATGACTAATATAACTGTTATTACTAACACAAAAGCTAATTTTACATGCATAGTCCAGGCAGAAAACATGGGCTCATAAAATGGCAAATATCGTGGTGCAAAAAGACGTTCTTCTTCAGGTACAATGCGACCAAAAGGGTACATTCCTAACTAAAAGTCCAAAGCTAAACTCGGGCACAGCAGTCCGTCCTGCCAGAGGGGTTCTTCTCCCTGTGTCCGTCTCGAGTCTCACAGGCAGACTCCTATCGTTCATCTCAAGAAAGCAAAACATTGTCGACAAGGAAATCCAATGTACAACCTGGCCGTTTACAGGTGACAGTCTTTCTTTCTGAACAGAGCGCAAGACCAAAGTTCCAGCTCTCAACTAGTTCAGTCCAGTGTCTCACTCAGTACCTCAGACTTGAAATTTAGCAAACCCTACTTATTCAAGTCTTTCCTTATCTCCTAACCGTGACATCTGAGGTACCGTGATGTTTCTTGGCCTCAGGTTGTAACGTACATGACCGGGAACCTCCTTATCAGAGAACAGCACAGAAGGTACGTTTCCTTCATCAGAGCCCCTGCTTACTGGGATATCAGTGACAGGATGAAGGGCAATTGCGGATTCACTGGGGACCGTTCCGCCCGATCCCGTCACTCCTTCTTCTTGCCTTTGCTCTATTTCACAGGCGTCGGAAAAAGGAACAAATGCAGTGGCTCTCTCACTTTCCTGGGTCGAAATTCCATCTGGATGCTGCTGATCATAAGGGAGCGGGAGTGGTAACCGTTTGAGATGGAAACGTGGATCCAGTGTTTCTTCCCCTCCACCTTTACATTCGTCCGCATGGCAAGAAGGATTTGATATGGCTTAGACCACCTCGGAGCCAAGCTGGTGTCTCGTTCTTACTTCTTGACCAGTACCGATTGGCCAGGCTCCAATCAATGTCCAGGACCCTCTGGCAGGGGCTGCAGTACAGATGCTACCTGCTGATGAATAGAACGGAGGTCTTTAGTCAAAGTATACAGATAATCAATTAACATAGGATATTCAACATCGGTAAAGGACCGTGGTCTGGGCACTCCCCATACATTAGTAGGTCACCCAAAAATTACTTCGTAGGGAGAGAGACCAGAACGTGAATGAGGGGTAACTCGTAATGACATGAGGGCCAGGGGAAAGGTATCGGGCCACTTCAAAGCAGTACTTTTCTGAATCTTAGACATTTGTAATTTCAGAATCCCATTATACTTTTCCACTAATCCTGCCGACTGAGGGTGTCGAGCTGCATGAAACTTCTGTCGTATCTGCAGTCCGTCACGGATATGTCTAACAAGAGCCCCATGGAAATGTCCCCCGTTATCTGACCAAATCAAACGGGGCAGCCTGTATCTAGGGATAAAATCTTTGATAAGAGCTTTTGCTGTAGCCAAAGCAGTGTTCTCCTTAGTTGGGTAAGCCTCAACCCATTTACTAAAGGCACAAACCACTACCAGAACATATTTTAAGTTGTTGACGCGCTCCATATGGATGTAATCCATCTGGAGTACTTCAAACGGTTAAACAGGAGGTGCAAAATTCCCACTCAAAACACTTTCTCCCTTTCCCAGATTGTGTTGTAAACAGACCATACAATATTGGACCAAATGGACAGCCGTCCTTTGAATGTTGGGATTATTCCATACTGGGTCCAACAAAGCACAAATTCCTTTAGCTCCAATATGAGCTGGACTGTGTGCCATAGTTACGACGGCTTGAACCAAAGCATTGGGTAAGAGGCATCTTTGTTTTTCCGTCAATTCAACCCAACAGTTATTTTCGTCCAACCTTCCCACTTCCTGCTCCCATCGCGCCAATTCTACTGGAGTGGCTTCCTTCTGTATTTCTTTCACACTCTCTATGGTATTATTGAACAGATCATATTCTTCCACCCATCTAGCAGAAGAGGTTACAAACATAGTCGATAATGTGGACTGAGCTGTCTGTTTAGCAACCTGGTCAGCAAAGGCATTCCCCTCCCCTACTTCATTTACCACAGCCTTATGGGCACTGCATTTGATTATGGCTAGTTTCTTGGGTAAGGTTAGGGCAGCAAGTAGTCGTAACACCAAGGGGCCATTCTGTATTTTCTGAACGTGAGAGGCGAGGAAACCCCACTCCCTCCCACCAGTTCAGCAGCTTGGGCTGATCGATAGGGAACTCGAGAAGTCTCAACTACCGTTTTCAGTGTGGTGATTACATATGCAGCTGTTGTTGTGCCATCTGCTAACTTGAAACAAGACCCGTCCACATATAATTCCCCTTGGGGGTCAGATAGAGGAATGTCAGTGAGGTCAATCCTCCCCTTCGTTTCTTCCTCAGTTCGAAATATGCAATCATGTACATCATTTGTAGTTTCACTTGAAGGGAGAGGTAACAACGTGGCAGGGTTTAACGTGGCACATCACATAATCGTAATATGTGTAGCAAATAGTGTCAATTCATAATCAGTGAGGCGAGCGCTTGTAAGATGCTGTGTTTTGGTTTTATTTAGCAATGCATCCACAGCATGTGGCACCTTCACTGTTAGGCTAGAATTTAGAACGAGCCCCTCTGACTGTCAGTTGGCCACCGCACTAGCTGCAGTGGCCCTCAGACAGCTAGGAAGCGCTCTGGCAACATTATCCAATGTGGCCGAGAAGTAAGCGCAAGGCCCTTGCTTACCACCAAATCCCTGCGTTAACACTGAAAGCGAGCAACCGTCGACCTCATGCACGTACAGTACAAAGGGTTTACTGTAATCAGGAGTACCAAAGACGGGTGCAGAACAAAGAGCAGATTTCAAAGAATCAAAAGAATGCTGACATTCATCAGTCCAAGGAAGAGGTTCATGCACATCTTTAGTGGTTAAATGTAATAAAGGTTTAGCAAGGAGAGAAAAATTAGGTATCCATTGGCGACAGTAGGAAGTGTTGCCAAGAAAAGCACGAACTTCACGTTGGGTGCAAGGGACAGACATGTTAGAAATAGTAGTAATTTGTTCAGGAGTCAAACGCCTACCCTCCTTCGACAGTAGATGACCTAAGTAGGTCACCTCCTGTCGACAGTATTGAAAGTTAGACAGGGACACCTTATTGCCTTTCACTGCCAGATGGTGCAATAATTTAACAGTGGCATCTTTACAACCCTCCTCAGTGTCGGACGCTATCAACAGGTCATCCACATATTGCAAGAGCACATTGCCTGAGGGTAACACTAAATCGTCCAACAGGGCCTTCAGGGCCTGACTATAGATGCTCGGACTTTCAGTACAGCCTTGAGGTGCACGACAGAATCTAAAGCTTCGGCCAGATAACGAGAAGCCGAAGATCTGCCGGCTGTCTGCATGAATCGGGATGCTGAAGAAGGCATTCTTCAAATCAATGACTGAAAAATATTGAGCAGTGGGTGGGATCATTGTTAATATAGTGGTGATATCAGTCACCACAGGGTACTGTGGTACTACAATCTTATTAACCCCCTGCAGGTCTATCACAAAATGATATGCATCAATATTCCCAGGGGATCCAGAATCAGAGCATTTCTTCAAAATCAGGAGAATAGGACTGTTACAACTATTAGCAGCTGTTTCCTCAACCACCCCTTTATCAACTAAGTCCTGAATAATTGAGAGTAATGCTCGTTCACCAGCCGGCGAAATTTTGTACTGGGGTATACGTGGTAATTTCGCACCAGGTTTCAACGTGATATGGACGGGAGGGATGTCTAATTTACCGATATCCGCATCCCCTGTTGCCCATAATGTAGTAGGGATGGCATCAAACTCAGGGGGAAGAGGTTCATTTTTGGCAAAGCACTGTTTCATATTATCAGTGTGGGGCTGTCTCGTTAAGTAAACACCATCGGGGGAACAATAGATTTTCGCATTCAACTTCTTCAACATATCTAAACCTAACAAGTTCTCACCACAATGTGAGGTCAACAGAAAGGGGGAATTAATATTTGCAGGACCAATAGTGAATGGGAGGGGTTTAGAGATGGGGCTTACCACCAGAACTCCTGAAAATCTCACTGATACATTTTTTTGCCCGGACAGAGCCTCCCCTGGGACCAATGATCGAGCAACAGAACTATTCATTGCTCCTGTGTCAATCAGAAAAATCTCGGAAGTCCCCATCAATTCCCCTTTCACATAAGGTCCTTGTTGATTGACTGGAATCAACACTTGGCCCCTACTCTGTCCCTGGCTGTCTTATGGATGATCATACCCATCCTGTTCTCCAAATGTGTAATCCTCATTATAGTATTGCCTACCTTGAGTGGTTCCGTTCAGGCTTGCCTTGAGCAACTTCTTCCCTACGCATATCGCTTCGGTCTGGGCCGCCTCGCCCACGTCCCCGTCCCCGGACAGCTCCATTCTGGGCAAGCAGTAACAGACACTGAGCTCTCCAATGTCCTTCCTGTATACAATAAGCACACTGATTTATCCCTAACGGCGGGGCCGCGCCAGCACTTCTTCCTGTCCCTACCCATTGAGATACTGGCCCTCGGACTCCTCTCCCTCCTCCTTGTCCTCGAATGACTTGCTGCAGCAATACTCGGGTCTTAAGATCCTTTGCCTTTTTCTCCACTTTATCCTTGCTCTCATTTTCCCTATGCTCATAGTATTGGGCCATACTTAATATCACGGAGGGAGTAGAGGTAGTCCAAGTACTCTCGGCGGCTTGCAGCCGAGCAGAGATTTCAGATATCAAGTTAGTCACAAAACGGTTTACAAACAACCGGACCCCCCCCTTCGTGGCCAGGTCATGCCCGCTTAAGTCGATGAAAGTACCCTCAAACCGAGTGAAGAAATCGGAAACACTTTCGTCTTTCTTCTGTTTACAAGCAGTCAATTTATCCCAATCAACTTTACGTGGGGGAATCAGGGTGTGCATGTAGGCAATTATTTTTTGTGGGGAGGGCAGAAATTTCATCTCTGGGCTTATCCCCAGGTTTGCGGTCCCGGTCCCAGTCTTTCAACTGATTCCAAGTCCCCCCTAGTTCCGCTGCGTGATCAGTGTCATGAACCTGTCGCCATATGTCTACAGGACCAGCAATCCGAAAAACAGTTCGACATCTGCTAAGGTCATTACAGCCGATGCTGCAGCTTCAGTTAGTTCTTTATAGTAGGCGGTGGGGTTCTTACGAGGGTCAGGCAGTTGTGATTTTAAAGCAAGGACCTCGCTTCGTTTCCATGGTGTATTTATCCATTGTTCCTGAAACCGTGCATCTACTCGAGCTCTTGTAACTTGATTGTTATCATCACGTGCTTCAGGCACTTCAGGATGGAAAATAGGATGCACTTTCCTCATGGGATGTTGAAAATCCCGGTTGGGACATTTCACGAACATTCTGCCCCGGTAATTCACCAAGGTTTCTACGTTTTTGTACACTTCCACCGGACTCAGATCAAACTTATGAGCTCCGTCCAAGATGTCATACAATATTTGAGGGGCTAATCCTGAAAGCATTGTTCCCATACGCCAATAAGGTACCGGGACATTTGATGCAAAGCATGTTGGTGCATAACCGGTTCGAGGTCCCTTATGGTACTCCATAAATCGACCACTGTATATACATCCTTCCGCATCCATTGACTGCCTGTTCTGCTATAGCCTCCTTCTCACTATAGCCCAAAGAGGCTCTCGTAAACAGTCCCCTAGCATTCATTCCACCTGGATCCCCCAATGGAGTACGCTCCCTCTCCTCAGGGGTCGCACTAGCTGATTGAGATGTCCATTTGGGATTCGGGGTTGCCAGAACTATACGGGAAGTTCCCGGGGGTTGCCGTGTGTCAGGGATAAAGGTAGCCGTGTCTCTCAATGAGGTAGTGGTGGCACAAGTAGAACCTAGGGGCGGTGAGAGACACGCCTGCTTCCGGGGCGGAGGCTAAAGAGGCAGTAGCCAGATGAAGAGGCACAGCGGGGTATATGCGCTGAGGCGCATACGGTGGCGGTAGCCGAACATTCAATAAATCCTCTATCTCATCTTCCGCTTCATTTCGAGTCACATAACTCTTGTCTACCTGTAACCTGAACTGTCTATCTAAACATTCAAAATTTTGCTCGGTCTGATTTTTATCATGAGCAATGACTTTCTGAGTCACAGTTTGTCCTTGCTTTATCTTTATTAATTTCTCTGCCCTGATATGTCTCCGCTTTGCCTCCTTCTGCCATGCATTGAGAGTATCGAACATGGCCTGTCTGCTGCGTTTAGCAAACAGACGGTCTTGCAAATACTGGATCTTTTTCTCATCAAAAGATCCTGTCAGCGGCCACTGTATTTCTACATTATCTTTGGTGTACTTATTCCATAAAGTATTAAATAGGAGTGGGCCAATCCCATGTTTACAATACATATCATGACTGGGACTTCCCTCTGGAGGGGCTGGTTGGCTTTCGTCCAGTCTCGTACCTCTCCGGCAAATACAGCCGAAGCATAACTTACTAAAACACGGCATTGCCCCTCCTCTAGAATCTAACTACTTCTAGCTGAAAAGGAAAAGGTTAGTTTACAACGCTCTCACACACATGGCCATGTTTTCAATCAAATTCAATTACACACAAATAGATCGACCACAACCTTTACATCGACATAAAAAGACAAACTTATATCAGACAGAAGGTGGAGCCCGTCGACTCCCACATATGGAGAACTCTTTCCAATATTTCCAAAACGAAAAGACCCAAAATCAAGCATCAGAATCAAACAGTCTTGTCCTTATACTGTCTAGAGATAGCCACACAGGTTTCTTCAAACCACAGACCGACCTACAGACCATCCGGCAACCTTTATAGTTCACCTCCCGGACTATTCTGGATGAGCCCGCTTTTCCAAGCGCCGCTCCAGATCTGTCCGAGGGCTACCCAATCTCAGCTATCAGCCTTTCCGAGAGCAGTCCGTCCGGGTGTACACTTCAGAGTTACACCAAGACGTCTGGCTCCAGTCTCTATTACTCTCCAAAATATTCCAAGACAGGAGCGTCTGCCCGTGCAGTCTCAATACTGCCCCGTCAGACCCCCTTCTGAGTTCTCCGTGGCCTGAAACCACCAAATTCCAAATTCCAATCCAAAGGATATCCAACACAAAACAAAACAAGTCACTCACCTGGTGCACTCAGGTTTTGATTGCGCGTTCTCCACTGCCAACTCCTGTAGACCAACGTGGTCTGTTCCCGGGTTACACCCGTAGGACTCCGGGGTGAGGTCACTAGCAGCTGGGGCTCTCTCGATCGGGAGAGCGGAGCAACCCCCAAACTTTTCGGTCGATCCCCCCCCCATCAAGATCACCCTTCCCAATGTCCTGTTCCTTTCTGATTACAGAGGGACGACCCCAACGTGGAGTCCCGGCGGAGTCGCCAACTGAAGTACCGAAAATTTATTACAACCCAATAGAGCTATACTTACAAATAGCCCTAATACCATTTACCAATAATCAGTCAGTTGGCAGTGCAGAAGGTCCAATCGTTCGTTATACAAACAAACTCTGCCAGAGGAGCCTCTCGCGACCTAACCCCTTGAGGTCTGCAGAGAAGACTGCTGGCACATTATCAATAGTTCACATATATACTGTTACATTTCGAAACCGTTACCTAAGAAGGAAAAATACAAGTTGGTACAGGTTGGTGCAAAGGAAAGACCCTATATGGCACACAAAGCATCCTTAGTTTTAGCTCAGCTCGTTATAGCAAGGTCGAGGAGGGTTACTCCCTTCTGCCAGCTCTAGGAGAGTCCGCACAGCGCCTCCTGGAATGTGCTTATCCAGCCTTCCCCTACCTACAACCTTGACAGGCCTGACGTGCAGAAGCAGCAGCTTGTTATATTTGTCAAACTATTTCTCAGGAGAACGGCTCTTACTAAGTGTAATGGTACGTTTCCACTAATGCTGCAAGCGGACTAGGCCCCAAGATGGCACCCGTCGGATCAAACTATATTGCTAGTGGGAAGACGAAAAGCGAAATAAGGTGTACGTTAATCCCAACGATATTACATATGTGAGCTTATTAATACTCGAACACCTACATTAGTCTAATAGGTACATCACGCTAATTTCTAACCGTATTTATGTGTTTTACTAGGCCTAATTTAGATTTTGGTTCCTCAATCTGATGCAGATAGGGATGTAATGGAATAGGATTTTATGGATGAGGAAATCCGAAAGGCAATTAACAGTATTCAGTCAGGGAAGGAGAAGGGATCCAACGGGGTCCCTATTGAATTTCTTAAATCAATGGCTTCACATGTCGCGCCCCACCTAAAGGAAATGTACAATGAAAGTTTTGAAAAAGGAGTCCTCCTGGAAGACCAACGTCTGGCTTCTATTGTAGTCATCCATAAGCCGAGGAAAATAGCTGAGAGGTGCAGTTCTTACAGACCAATTTCTTTCATTAAGGTAGAGGCTAAAATCCTCCCAAAACTCCTGGCCTCCCATCTGGTTTCCTTAATTTCTTCTTTGGTCCATCCTGATCAATCAAGTTTTGTGCTGGGTAGGAACACGGCTCTGAACATCCGTCGCCTTCATAATGTCCTGGGGCGTAAGCAGGTCATACAGGAAGATGTAGGGGTGTTATCCCTGGACGCCTCAATGGCGTTCGACTGTATAGAATGGCCATATCTCTTTGAAGTGCTGAGGCACCTGGGGTTTGGCCCGAAATTTCTGGGTTGGATCAAGCTGCTTTACAAGGAATTGTGGGGCCAGGTCAGGGTTAATAACTGCACATCTAGAACATTTATTTTGGGATGGGCAGCCCGTTATCCCCTCTGCTTTTCTCCTTAATGTTGGAACCGCTGGCATCTTGGGTAAGAGGTGACCCACTGCTCTGAGGGCTGAATTGGGGGAAGGGCATGAAGACAGGATATCGCTATATGCTGATGATATCCGGTTATACCTAGCATCCCCTTATCAATCAATACATAGAGTTTTTAATATTTTCAAAAATTAGGCAAATATTCTGGCTATTCCATCAACTAGACCAAATTGGTGCTATTTGTTTTCCAGGGACCATTTCCTAAACTCCCCCCGGGCTGCAAGGTGGAAATAGTCCTTGAAGAATTCCGGTATCCAGGGATCTTTATAACCCCGAATCCTCAGCTCTTTCAGGAAGAAAATTTAGCCATCCACTTGCGGAGATTACGCGAGGACGTCAAGTAATGGAGATCCCTGCCTCTCTCTTTGCTGGGGCGGACTGCCCTGATTAAGATGCTAGCTCCCCCATGGTTTTTATACATTCTTCAAAACTGCCCCTACAGGGTTGTTCCCTTGTTCGTGTAGATACAAATCTGCTGTGCGGAGGAGTAAGTCCCATGTATGTGTTGAGTCCTGAAGAAGGTGGCTTTTTTAATCATTTCTGTAACCACTGAAACACGTCAACGCCAGTTTTTCTAAGAATCCAACCCACAGGAACTTCTTGGATAGGATTAGTAATCCCACCAGGTCTTCTTTCTGAACATGCTGTGTTGGATCAACTTGGGCAACAGTATTTAAAACTGTGCAGATTGGGTTTCCTTCTGTAGTTTGGTATATATGTTTATAGGTCGAGCCTAGCGCAGCGCACATGTGCTGCTCTGCTCGACTTTTAGTAAGGGCTTTTAGAAATCACTCCACACGCTCGCACATGCTCGCGCGTGTGCTTTTAGTTTTGCCCCAGACAATTGGCCTTTGCGTGCGTCTTTTTAACTGAGACAGCACGCAATTGGCCAAAGGCGGGCGCCCACGGCCTATTGGTTGCAGTTACCCGCACGGCCGCCATGTGGTTTCAATTATCGTGCCCAGACATGGGCGCGATAATTGAAACCAGATGTCTCTCTGTGGCGCGCGCGTGCGCACCACTCGTGGGCTTGTTTGATTACTGTTGTGCCGCAATGCTGTTCCCTGTGGCCGTGAGGGCTAGAGCAGCATGGAGTGGCCCGGGAGGGGTCAATGTGCCCTTTGTTGTATTGCTTGACTCTGCCTGCTCTGCTACAAAGCAGGCGCCCGCCCTTTAGCTACGGTTCTTAGCGGGACACATGGCGGGGGAATCGAGCCAGCCCTCTCCCACCTTGAAGAAGCATGAGTCAGGGAGCAGCGTGCTGCTGGGACTGACTGACAGCAGCGCTACTCGAGGGAAGTCAAAGTGCAGCATGCGGCGCTAGAAATGGATTGCCTCAAAGCTGAGGTGCCAGTGCGGTCCATCTTCATTCCTCGTTGCCAGCTGTAGGAGGGACGTTTCTAGTCAGGGTGTGGCAGGAGGTGTATCCAGTTCTTATTCCCTTGAAGCCATCTCTGCTTTGTGTGTAAAATGGATATTCAAGAACTGGAGGACTTTGCACAGATCTTCCGACTCCTTAAAAAAACTTGAGTATCACAGATTTGGGGTGCGGGTTCGAAATAAGAAAGGCAATATGAGCGAGTTAGGCAGAAGAGGTAGAAACAGCAACTGGTAATAACTAACAGTGTAAGATGGCTCAGAGAGTTAAACTTTAAGTGTTGACATTAGCTGTGACTTGTAGGTCTAGATATCAGGTTCCAGCAAGACGAACTGACCTGTTCATCCTTCCGAGTCTGGTTTCTTCTTGAAGCACCTGGCCCATTAACAGTTGCCCGCGTTTTTCTCATGATCGATGGGATAGATACCTCAATGCTTTAAAAGCTTGATATTGCACTACGCCATGGTCTGCGGGTCACGAAAAGCTTTTCATCCTTGTTTGGTCAGTGTGTCGAGTAGCATCCCAAGGCCATAGTAACCCCTCCAAGAAATGGAACAAGTGGCTTTTGAAGATAATCCGTTATATTTAACCGCTGCTCCCTGCCGGCGCTTCGGTCTTCTACCGTGTCTCGCGCTGTGCCAGTCTCTTCTGCTTTTCTTTGCATTCTTATTGTGTGTCTCACCTGACGTTTACACCCTGTACGGTCTCAAACTTCACTGTGCGCCTGCTGTTACGGTCATCAACACACTTGCCTCTGCAATCTCTCTGTGTTTTTACACGCATTTCTACATTTCCAGCTTTACTAAGGCCCAAGTTTCCATCGCCGTTTATTCAAGTACAGTGTCTAAAGTGCTGAAGAAACATAAAAACTTGAGTTTTAATGTTTCTTCAGCACTTTAGACACTAATTATGATCTTGAATGAATTCTGAATTGTACTCAGCACTATTCACATGTAATGTATTTATTTTTATAACGCCTGTATATGTTGGATGATTTATGTTTTTATTCTCATCATATAGTCTGACCTTTGTTTGTTTGCTACATGATTTTTAATATATACCAATTAAAAACATGTTTTTTATATAACATGGGAAACTTACCGGAATCATCCCCCTTGGAGGATCGGCTGCTATCTGACCCATTTTAAACAAAACCATATAGCTAACGTACAGAAAATTATGTAATAATATGCCAGACCCGTTTTCTACTCTCCAAGACATGTGGCAAGCTGACATAGGGTACATTGAAGATGAGAACTGGCAAACAGCATTGATGTCCCCAAGAGTGGCGGCCAATACCCTTTGTCTCCGTCTGATCCAACTAAGGATCTTGCATAAAACGTTTCTCATTGGGGTCACGCTAGCGAAAATGGGAAATAGACATGATGCATTATGTCTGCATGGGTGTCACCAAGAGGCAACCTTTTACCACACTATATGAGATTGTGCACTAATATTACCCACATGGGAAAGGGCTACAAAACATATATAAACTACTTTTAAATTTAAGCCCTTCCTACCACCTCCTTCCATACATTCGAATGCCTATCCCTAGAACTTCAAGTACATCACTGCTCACCCTTCAGGTTCCATGCCATCTACCACCCGCCCGGTAACTGCTCTTTCTTTTTGGAGGAACTCACAGACTTCATCAGTGACCAATATTCTAAAAGTGGCAGACAGGTCTTCCTGGGTGACTTCGATCTTCAATGGGGCTCTTTGGAAGACTCGGCTGCCAACAAGCTTTCCACCTTTCTCTCAGTCAATGATCTTTTCCAACAATGCTTGGAAATTACACACTCTAAGGGCTCAATTCTGGACCTAGTTATATCTAAAGCAGACCTGCTTACTATTGCTCCCCCATCCATGTAGACTGGTCAGACCACGTCCTCATTCCCTTCCGTTGTCATCTATCGCACGTTATAACTCTTGGCCAACCTAAAAGGGCTTCTACCTGGTTCTGCAACACTAAACACATTGATCTTGACACTCTGTGTGATTTTGCTATGCTAGACCCTAACATGGATGTCAACGATCTCACCTCCCATTACCTCTCTGTCCTAGCAGTCAAAATCAATATTGTCGCTCCACTCCAAAGCAAAAGGAACAGACCCACCCCCTCAGCACCATGGTTCAATAAAGCTCCCTATGATGAAAGAGAGAACCTTATAATCTTGGAAAAACATTGGAGACAATCTCCATCTACTTCCAACCCCTCTCATTTACATTCAGCAAGACCAAAATACCACAAGCACATCTTCCATTAAAAAGCATCACATTTCAGATCCCTCCTCGACTCAGCCAAAACCAGACCCAAAACAAGTTTTGACCTCATCAAAAACCCAAACTGCTCTCCCCAAACCATAAAGCCTGAGGATTCTTCAAAAAAAGCAGCAGAATTTGCTATATTCTTTGATGAAAAGGTAAAATCTCTGGTGAATAAGGTCACCCACCCCCATTGAGGAGCGAAAATCCTTAGTCACTTGGCAGCACTTTGCTGTCATCTCGAAAGATGACCTCCTCAAATGCATCCTCGAAATCAAACCCTCCAACCATTCTTCTTACCCAATTCCCAATGTCATCACCATTGCTTTCGACACCCATACTATCTCTTACTGGACCAGACTAGTTAATCTCTTCCTCAGTCAAGGCACCCTCCCTGCCGTCCTCAAAACAGGACAGGTCACCCCTCTTCTAAAAAAAACCCTCCGCAGATGCGAACGGCCTCAACAACTTCCGACCCATCACCAACCTCCCTTTTCCTTCGAAAATCACAGAAAAATGTATTGCAGAACAACTTTCCCTACATATTATGGACAATAATCTCTTTGACGTATTCCAGCCTGGCTTCATTCAAAATTGCAGCACTGAAACTGCCCTGCTGCAAGTGATTGATGCTGCGCTGCATATACTTGACTCTGGGAAATCGTGCCTTATGATTCTTCTTGACCTCTCTGCAGCCTTTGACACTGTTAATCACAACACCCTCCTTAACACTCTTTAACAGAGAATGGGCTTGTAAGGCACAGTGCTTAAATGGTTTGCCTCATTCCACTCGGACAGATCCCAAATGATCAAGATAGCGAACAGTCTTTAGTCTCCATTGGCGGTAGGTCAAGGCATCCCTCAAGGTTCTATCCTTGCATCACTTTGTTTAATCTCTATCTAGAACCATTAGGGAACCTCCTAAGTAAATCTGGGATCCTCTTCCATCTCTATGCGTATGACACTCAAATCTACCTCAAGGTGTCTTCCGCACACGATCTCTCACTACTCAACTCTATTCACAACTGGATGTTACTTCACCAACTCATTCTCAATCCCTCCAAAACTGAATTCCTCCTCCTATCTACCTCTCTCTCCGCTCCTCCTGTTTAATTTTGGCTGGATCAGCTAAACTTACTCAAAAATAAACTCATTATTGTCGACAGCGGTCAATTCCTTGGTGTCATACTTGACAAAAGACTCAACCTAATCTCCCACATCAACTCCATTGTTAAGATTGCACTTTACCAGCTGTGCCTTCTGTGGGAGATTTGTTGGTTCTTCCCGGAGAAAGACCTAAAAACCTTGGTCCAATCGCTGGTCTCTCTAGAATGGATTATTGCAATTCTCTTCTGACTGGCCTACCCGAAACCCACCTCTCCACTCTTAAATTCGTCCTCCATTCAGCAGCTCGCTTTATTTCAGGGTCCAAACCAAGTGACCACATCACACCTTTCCTGTCTTCTCTTCGATGGCTTCCCATCGAGGCAGGATCTATTTACAAAACTGCCTGCATCACCCGCAACGCCTTACACGCTTCCTCCCCTCGTTACCTGCCGAATAAACTGAAAATGTCTGGAGGCTCGAGACCTTCTCGGATTGCGGAAAAGTTTCTGCTTGGGCCCCCTCCTTCAAAAGGGAAAGATCGATGGCTCAATCTTTCTCAGGTAATGCGGTGAGAATCTGGAACTCGCTTCCTCCATTGCTCTGTGCACCACCTTTACCCAGATCTTCAAAGCCGACCTCAAATTTCTTCTCTTCCAAAGACACTTTCAGAACTAATACCTTCATTCTCAGACACCACAAGGAAGTTTGTTCATCATTGTAAATTTGTAATATTTTTCTTGTACATTCCTCACCCTTGCTTGCTGTGTTTAAATTTGTGTTCTTGCCTTCTATGGTTTAACACTACCTCTTCTAGGGCCAGATGTAGGAGCCCTAATACCGGTTGGTAACGGCTGAATTCGGCCGTTACCGACCGGTATTAGGGTTTTCAGATGTAGGGGGCCTATATTTTACCGATTCTGTAAATTTACAGAATCGGTAAATTTACAGAATCAGTAAAATACCGAATCGGTATATTTACCGATTCGGTAAATCACATGTAGGTGGCACTCCTAAGAGTGCCACAGGCCCTTAGAATCGGTATTTTACCACCCAATCCTATTGGGTGGTAAAATACCAAATTCAGGTGTGCATGCACATCTGTGCATGCACACCTGTGCAATGTGACACACAGACATGCCCTTAGGGCAAGTCTGTGTGCCACATGGCACACAAGTCCGGAATTGGGGTGCTAGAGGGTGTCAAAGTGACACACCCTTCACCCTTGCAGGATTCGGTATTTATCGATTCGGTAAATACCGAATCGGTATTGCCCATTGATTCCTATGGGCTTCATGGCCCATAGGAATCAATGGGCAATACCAATTCGGTATTTACCGAATCGGTAAATACCGAATCCTAACGTTTCAGTAATTCTTAAATTCAAATTACCTACATCTGCCCCCTTCCTATTTACCGACTCTTAAATACCGAATCGGTAAAATTCTGTATTTAAGAGTCGGTAAATAGGAATTACCTACATCTGGCCCCTAGTCTCCTGTTTATTTTTGTAACGTTCTATTTTGTAACATTTCTGTCATGGTTCTATTGTACAGCGCTCTGACACCTTCGGGTAAAGTCTGCACTATATGAAAATGCATTAAATACATAAATATACTGGATGACCTGGGGAAAAAGATAACCCTTACACCACCACTGGTGCTCCTTAATGTATGGGAGGCGATTAACATTATGGAAGTGGAGCAACAGCTGGCTACTCTAGGTTATACACTAGTAAAACGAACTATCGCAATGAAGTGGGGAATGGCAGAGGGACCATCGACAAAGATGTGGGCACATGACCGCGATAAATGTATGATAGCAGAGAAAGAGGTGTTTAAATCTAGAGGTTGTACCAAACAGTGGGATACAAAATTTAGCTAATGGAACACATACTGAGGGAACTTGTGTATCTCCCCGACTGAAGAGATGGAGATGACAATGCATGGTGGGTATTCTTCTCTTGAAGCAACTGATTAACTGGTTACAAAATGTAATGTATTCACTTATCTGATGTAACATGGCTGTACGGTTTGATTACAAACGCATGTAATTATTCAAACTTTTGAATCTAATAAAAATATCTATAACAAAAAGAAAGTTTACTGTCTTGGCCCCTTGCTGCTGCTGCAGAAAGTAAACATAGCTCATACGAACACTTTACATTCTGCCCTTGGCACTCTCTTTGCGACCTCCGAAGCCTGGTGTCCTAAAGGCAGCACCAGGGGTCCTCAGGGAATAGCCAGCGGTCGCAGCTGGTGTCCATCCTCTCCTCTTTCGTCCATCTTCATCCTCGCCCCCGCTCTTCCATCAGCTTAGTTCTTCGAAGTGGACTTATAGTGGTGTAAGAAGCTTATGAGTAAACGATGACATCATGTGGCTCACAAAGGCAAGAAAACTGACCCAGCAACCCACACAGGCAGTGAGAACCCAACAACGGCATGCAGTAAATAAGTAAGTCGCCTCCCTTGCTGTTTCCAGAGGAGCAGGGAAAGCAAATAAAATGACTTCTTATTTAAAGGCATCTTTGTAAAACTGTAGCTAAAATTGTACATTCTGTGCTATGCGAGCGCTTTCAATCACCCTTGGCACTGAGTGTTCATACAACTGTACAGAAGGCTCGAAGTCGGTGCTCTGTTTTCTCCTTTCGCCTGCAAACATTTATTACCGACATATGACTATCGACTACCACCTAGTGGTAGAAAGTAACCACTGCATAGAGCCAGGACAACAAAGTGTATGATGTATCTATTGAGCCACGATAAAATTATGCTTGAAGTGTGAAGTCCATCGCCCCACTGACTTTCAGCACGGCAAAAAAGGGAAAATAATATGATAAGATCGCGCTGTCATTTTCATGTTATTTTATTGTGCTGTGGCAGTTTTGTGGGGCAGGACTAAGTTGCGCAGAGGGAGGAGAGGTGGCACCCTCTTAAGTGTGCATGAATGTTTGGCTGGCCTTCTGGGGTCGGACAAACATTCATGCGCACTTTGCATGTTCCCCACCCAGGCTGCATTACAGCCTGGATGCCCATGCCCATCCTCCCACACCCGTCTGAGCGCTGGACCACAGCGCTCAGACCAATCACAAAGTTGCACTGCAGCGTTTGGCTTAGGGGAGCCTATCCTGCTTCCTGTTCGAACAGAAGCCAGGAAGAGAACAGAAGAGAGACGGCGGCCATACAGCCGGCTGGCCAGCAGGTAAGTGACCTTTTTTATTTAATTTTTTTCATCCCCTTCTGCCCCCACTACTGCTTTGTGGGAGCAGTCGCGAACGCTTGGTGCCTTTGAAAGCGCATGATGTATGGAGCTGTGTACCGTACATTTAGGGAACGTTATAGAAACGAAGCCTGTAAATACAGAGACGAATGCTCCAGCTTTTGGGAGACACCGGTTGGTAGTACGTGATGTGGATGGACAGTAAGACGGATATGTGTGTGTGTGTAGGTGCAGCGTCATTGTAAGGATTTTCTGGATTGGAGCAAACATCCTTGGGGATCCCTGTCGGGAACAAATTCGAATTGTATTACCCATTTCTTGCTAATTCCAACATGATGACAAGCAATGCTAAATTATATGTTAAACTTTAACATAGTCACATACATTTTTTTAAATATGTCATTCTCCTAATGCAAAAATCCTTAAATAAATACTGGGTAAAGAGTCAGAGGTAGAGATAGGGAGAAACGGAGAGAGGTTAAGACAGAGAAATAGGATATCACTAAATCAAAGGAGAGAGGGAGGACTAGATAAGCTAGTCTGAATCCCCGCTTTTATATATCCAAAATCAAAAGAGACTAGCTAGGTTAATACAGATAAGACTCGAAGGAGTACGTATGTCAAGGAAAACCAGTAGGTTTTATTTGAAAGCCCTCACCCACCAACCTAGTTGGTGGCATGCTTCATCATCGGGCCCCACCGCAGTGGCACCTAACGTGCCCCGGGTGTGCTGCGACGCCAGGTTACTGCGGAGCTGGTATAATTGCTGAGTGTGCAATGTGGTGGGTATGAAGGTGAAGATTAAAAAGCCATACAGAAGTCCCAGCACCCGAGGGTAAAAACTATTTTAATGAAACTGGGTATCTGTTGGCACGTTAAAAAGGCAGACGGACACAATGGAGTATGGATTATGACCTCCAGTGTCCTGTGTGGTCTACATGTTTCAGCCTGGCCTTTCTTAATTTGAAACAGGCTTTCCTCAGGACCAAGTGAATATGTGTGGGGTTATAAAATTAATTTACAGTGAGTGTGTTTAGGATTCTATGTGTAGCACGCACTAAGGTGCTATATGGGTGAGAAGGGGGTTCCCTCTCGCTTTGCTACATATAACATAGAAGGGGAGACATACAGACGTACAGGGTAGAGTCATATTAGCATATTATTGCAAAAACAGTCGTCATTCCACCGTCTTGTAAGGTGAGTGAGCGAACTATACATGGCTAAAGTGTGGTCTTGTCAGTGGCAAGACTCATGTGATGGTTATCTAGAAGCCGGTTGTAGTGGTGATCTAGAAAACGAAAATGCCAATGTGAGGTTCAGGTAAGTGAAAGAAAATCAAATATTGTCCTCACACAGTGTTTGGCTGATCAAAGCCTCCTTGGGTCGCCTGGCAGAGAAAGAGACCCTAAAAGAAGGTGGTATTGGTTTTACATAATTATCCGACCTGTAAGGGAAAACCTCAACACCTTACCCCAACAGTAGCTGTAGTGCGCAGCCTCATTTACTCACAAAACTATCGATCTGGTTCCTCCTTGGACCTGTAATCCTTCTGCGGCGCCCGGATGTAAAAGAGGGCTGGCCGAGCATGTTTATTTAAAGGTTCGGTAATTGGCTGCACCTGGGTTAAGATAGAAACAGAGGGAGGGGTGCCGCGCTGAAAGCGCCATGTCATGCGCGCTCTGCGCATGCGTTAAGAGAGTAGCAGTCCCTATCCGGCGCGTGCGCCTGCAGGTAGTGACTATCTGCGCATGCGCCGGTAGTCAGAAGCTAAATGGGGCTACCGCGCATGCGTGGGAGTGGCCGCGCATGCGTGAAAGGGTGTATCAGCGCTCATGGTAGCGCTAGTATGTATTAAAAACCCTTTATAAAGAGCAAGGAGTGTCAAAAAGGATATGGACACTGCAAGGAAGCAAATAAATGTATGGGATATCAATGTGAGAAGGGTCGGACTATGCACAGAATGGAGGGGAAAAGGAAGACTCATTCATTAAGTGTTAAGCGAATTCCATGGTATGGAGTCGTTAAGTCCCTCAATATGAGTGGATAGGCGATAAATCCAACGTTGTTCTTTTTGGAAGAGAAAACTTTCATTGTTTTCAGTAATGGGGAATTGCTCAATAACAGTCCAAGCGAAATCATTAGGGGTGTGATTGTGGGACAAGAAGTGGTCAGTGAGTCTACTTATATTTTTGCCACATCGGATGGTACTGCGATGTTCAGTCATTCTTGTCCGTACCTTTCGGGTAGTCATACCCACGTACCGTAGGCCACATCTGCATGTCATGAGGTACACCAGGTTAGAGGAATTGCAGTTGGTAAACTGGCGTTGTGTCCATACCTTACCTGGTTCTAGGTCCAGGGTTTTTGAGGGGGATGTAAGGTGGCACACGCTGCAATTATTGCACGGTTGGTGTCCCGTAAGTTTTGGTAATCCCCAAGCATTGAGGATGGTGTTGTCATTGGTGGCACAGTTCGGTCTGGGTCTGGTGTGTACTAGGGAGTCTTTTAGATTCTTCGCCCTTTTGTATGCGAATCTGGGTTTTTCCCAGTTTCGGTTGCCTGAGTTGATAATCTTCCAGTTCCTGGTGATTATGTTGGAGACCTGATTAGACACGGTATTGTAAGTAGTGACACATCTCAGAGTGGGTTCTTCAGTGGGAGTGGGACTACCGGCGCATGCGCAGATAGTCACTACCTGCAGGCGCACGCGCCGGATAGGGACTGCTACTCTCTTAACGCATGCGCAGAGCGCGCATGACATGGCGCTTTCAGCGCGGCACCCCTCCCTCTGTTTCTATCTTAACCCAGGTGCAGCCAATTACCGAACCTTTAAATAAACATGCTCGGCCAGCCCTCTTTTACATCCGGGCGCCGCAGAAGGATTACAGGTCCAAGGAGGAACCAGATCGATAGTTTCGTGAGTAAATGAGGCTGCGCACTACAGCTACTGTTGGGGTAAGGTGTTGAGGTTTTCCCTTACAGGTCGGATAATTATGTAAAACCAATACCACCTTCTTTTAGGGTCTCTTTCTCTGCCAGGCGACCCAAGGAGGCTTTGATCAGCCAAACACTGTGTGAGGACAATATTTGATTTTCTTTCACTTACCTGAACCTCACATTGGCATTTTCGTTTTCTAGATCACCACTACAACCGGCTTCTAGATAACCATCACATGAGTCTTGCCACTGACAAGACCACACTTTAGCCATGTATAGTTCGCTCACTCACCTTACAAGACGGTGGAATGACGACTGTTTTTGCAATAATATGCTAATATGACTCTACCCTGTACGTCTGTATGTCTCCCCTTCTATGTTATATGTAGCAAAGCGAGAGGGAACCCCCTTCTCACCCATATAGCACCTTAGTGCGTGCTACACATAGAATCCTAAACACACTCACTGTAAATTAATTTTATAACCCCACACATATTCACTTGGTCCTGAGGAAAGCCTGTTTCAAATTAAGAAAGGCCAGGCTGAAACATGTAGACCACACAGGACACTGGAGGTCATAATCCATACTCCATTGTGTCCGTCTGCCTTTTTAACGTGCCAACAGATACCCAGTTTCATTAAAATAGTTTTTACCCTCGGGTGCTGGGACTTCTGTATGGCTTTTTAATCTTCACCTTCATACCCACCACATTGCACACTCAGCAATTATACCAGCTCCGCAGTAACCTGGCGTCGCAGCACACCCGGGGCACGTTAGGTGCCACTGCGGTGGGGCCCGATGATGAAGCATGCCACCAACTAGGTTGGTGGGTGAGGGCTTTCAAATAAAACCTACTGGTTTTCCTTGACATACGTACTCCTTCGAGTCTTATCTGTATTAACCTAGCTAGTCTCTTTTGATTTTGGATAGAGAAATAGGATAGACAGAGGTCAAATAGAGAGAAAATTCACTTTCCGTTATGGCTACTTGGAAGGTTGGGGGCTCAGTGCTCACTTTGAGCCCTTGGTTTCCTGTGCTCGGGACCTGCACCTTAATGTCAACACTGGCCCTTATGACATCCAGCTACATTGTGGCGCTGTTTGTTTAATTTGGTGATGAGCACAGCCACAGGTGGTTCAAAATTGAATATTCATTCAAAATTACTAATACTTGCCACCCAAAGCTATAATGATAGCTTGGACAGCAGGCATTAGTCATTTTTAATGTAAATAGAATAAATAAAACCTATTTAAATGGCTCTACGTTGGCTGCTCAAGGACTCCCAACAACATTGCCAACTCCAAGATTCTCATTAGTCCCACAGGTCAGACTTCCAAGTGCTATGGGTTTTGTAGAGAGGCTTGCAAGAAGAATAAGATGTTGTGTGAGCCTTTCCCCAAAATCTTTGTGGAAATTGAAGGTCATATTATCAAGACAGGCGATAAAATTATCGCAATTTTAGCGGCAGAAAACAGCCGCTAAAACGGCGACAATGGGCTTGAAAATATGCTCTATGGAATTTCAATTGAAGCCCATGTTAGATGTCCTTCACATTTAACATGGACTTCACTTGGAATTCCATAGAGCATATTATCAAGCCCATTATTGCCGTTTTAGCGGCAGTTTTCTGCCGCTAAAACTGCGATAATTTTATCGCCTGTCTTGATAATATGCCCCTAAAACCTTAACGAATTCCTAGCAGCACATTTCTAAAACGATAACCATAAGATATGTAAAAACTCGCTAATGTCAGAAAAGCAAAACCACAAAAAGCACCAAGGACAGGAAGAAGCATCTCCTAAGAGGCACAAGGCAGAAAAGCCCCCAAGCCCCCTGGTAAAACTTCACAGGATTCTGAAGAGGACAAACCTTCAAGTGATGGAGTGAAGTGTCAGACTGTGACATGATGTGAGTGTATGAGGCTAGAACTGTAAGAAGTTAATGGAAACACGTCCAAGCACACTACGTAAAAGAACCGCAGGCCTAACACCCCATTACTTCATATGAGCAAATCAGTACTTGTGATACAGAAAAAAACATCAGCAAAATGTCAGCCTTTCCTATAGTTTATAAAGCATTCACATAAGCAGTTATTTGCCTCGAAAATCGTAACAAATTGATTGAACATTCAATCTACCTGTCACCTCTGTACAGTGTTCCACTGCTTTCTAACTACATTTGTGCTAGTTAACCCCCCCCCCTACATCCAAGAGTTCAAAGTGGCTGAATTCATCTCCCAAAATTAATAAACACGCCACCTTCTGGCAGCAAAAGTCAATCCCAATGCATCATAACAACCTTGTGCTGAAATATGACTCTTAAATTCCTTCAATATTAGAAAGTAATGACCCATCTTAGAAAGAAACACAGCTATTCTCACACCCTAATGATGGTCTCTAAAGCTCTAACCAGGTCAATGAATTGTACCCAATCATTCAATTAAATGTTTATAAAACCTGTCGAGTTGCACAGCTTGCCAGTTTTGATTTAGTTTGTTTAAATGGCCATACAATTTGTGATTAGGGCATTCCACCCATTCCAATATTTAAATCCTATGTAGGATATTATGGACTCACCAGAAACTGCTCAAGGAAAGCTTTTTATTCCCACCTAATTACTGGAACTGCTATTTTGTACTATGTTCATTGGAATATAGGCTTTGCAAATGCCAAACAAATACCCACTTTCATCATAACACATGGGCATACATTCTAAGCACCTACAAATTAAAGACAATATCTCTATCAAGATTGCTGTTCATAAATCATGTAGCCATTCTAAACCAAAAATGAGTTAGCCAACATCCTTCTATACATTGGAATAAGAATACCAAATCATATTGAAAACGGTCCTCTGTAGTGATAACCCCCATGTGGTCAGCCTGGCTCACCTGAGTGAAGAGTCTCCTCCTTGGTATTTTGTCGTCCCAGCCACTTCTTGGCGAATTTCAGACATGTGGCATTTTTATATATGTTCAAAGCCAAAGACGACCTCTAACCAGTTCTTGACTGAATATATAGGGAACCCAATAATCTCCATACCCTGCGAGAACAATAGGGTTAACTGATGTAGTTGTATACATAAGATAATATCTAAATAAGATAATACTGCAAGGGAATGTGCCACATAATTTGCATTTTTGCAGAATGAATAAGAAAAGCTTTCACTGTAATGTGGTCGTCCTTGCCGTATGATTCTAATAACCCAGAGTACACTCTGCAGAGTGTTTTGGGGCTTTCATTATGATAATGAAATCCTTTATTCAATGGGAACCAAGAAATATTTTCCAAATGTCAAGGTTCACTGAGAAATTTGAGGTCTTGTAGCACCGCATTTTGTGCAACGGGCATTGACTGCAGAGCCTTGCCACAAGATGGTCCAGTGATTTCAGCACCAAATTGTAAAACATTTTCTGCTCACAAAATGCTTGCTGCAAGATGACAATTTTCAATTAAATCACATTTTCTATAGTAACAGCAGCATACATGTTTTTTTTTAAAAAAAACAATAGGGGTCTTTTTTTTAGACACCCCTTTTTTTTCCAAACCCCTGTGTGCCCCTCACACCCACCCAGCACTCACTGGGGCCTGGCACCTCTCAAGACGCTCACTCATTGCTGTGAAAGTGTATTTTTTAACAGTGAAAAAAAATCACAATAAAAAAAACATAAATATCAAGATGGACAAAAATAAATCACTTTTGATCAACCAAGCCCTCTCTGCAGGGTCATCCGCAAACCTTTTGGCCTTTACCCTCCACCTTTTTTGCTGGATTGATTTTTTCTGGGCTTAGGACTCTGTGCACTATACCTCTGCTAACCAATGCTAACGTGCTTGCGCTCTTTCCTTAAAATATGGTAGAATTAGCTTATACCCAATTGGTATATTTAATTTATTTGCAGATTCATAGTGAAGTGGTACGACATGTACCAGGGCCTACAAATTAAATGTGAATAATGCACCTGCAGCACTAATTGTGCCACCAACTTAAGTAGCCATTTAAACGTGTCTCAGACCTGACATTGCAGCCTGCGTGTGCAGTTTTAAACTGTCATTGCACCCTAGCAAAATAAACCTCTTGCCATGCCCAAACCTTCATTTTTGATACATATACATCACTAATAGTGTAGCCCTGGACAGCCCAGAGGGCAGGGTGCAGTGCATTTGAAAAGTAGGACATGCACTACCTATAAGTTTTACATGTTTTGGTAGTGAAAAACTCTTACATTAAAATTTCACTACTGCTTGGTGTTTTTGGAATTGTAATGAAAAATCCTAACTTGTGGTAAAGCTGGAAGTTGACATTTTCCCCTCTTTAGCCATTTAGATCCTGCAGCCTGTATCTGGGGCACATGACTGGGTGTAGATGTCTGTTGAGCTATGTGCAGTCCTCCTAGACAGCCACTCACAATAGAGAGATTAGGTGTGCCTGGGTGGGCCATCACTAGCAGTAAGGGAAGGAAGAGCTGGGCACAGCCTAAATTACACTTGAATAGACTGTGTTCTACTGTCTTAGACTTATAGTTACGCTTGAATAGACTTTGTCCTGCTCCCCCTAATACCAGGACAGGGATGGCAGAATGGCTGGGACTTCATAGGGAATTTCTAGAAACCTCTCTCACCTTCCGGAAGAAGAGCACCAGGTATAAAAATTGAACCTCAGACACCAACGCTTCAGTTTACTTCTGGACCTATACATACTCTGCCAGGAAGGAGGACTACTGTGTTGCTGAAAACCTGCTAGTCTTCTGTGTTGTGGTGCTAAACGAATGCTGCCCTGTTGTGCTGATCTGCTGCTTGCTGCTCTCTTGCCTTGGTGAGAATGACTGGACCTGCATCTGTTGAACCCAGGAACCCAGTGTGACTCCAAGAGCTAGTTGGTTGGCCTCCTGGCTTGAGCGTCAGGGACAGAAGGCTACAACAATCTCAGCCCAGCACCTGGACTCTGCCATCTGTGAGTCTACCCTATCAAGTGGTGTCACTCCAGTCATGGATCTTTAGAAGTGGGCCTAAGGTGCGCTGCCAGCCTCTGTGGACCCAGCAGAACAAAATCATCTCTCCTCGGCTCAATCCCAAACAGAACCGACGCATCATCACTACTGCGTGGATCATCTTGTTGCAAAGGCCCGCATCGCAGCCTCACTGGAACCACCGCTGCATGACGCATCCTTGCCGATGGCAACCTTGATGACGACACATTGCCCTGACTGCACAAAGACGCCAGACGTTGTATCACAAGCACCATCGACGGGATCCTCGAAGATGATGCAGGTCCTTGCATCACAGCCTCACCGCATCTAGGAACGGATGCATCACTTCAGCTGTGCAATTCATCTTTTTAAAAAAATCATTTTATTGATATAACACTAAAGTACCAAAGTTAGCAGAAAAACATAAGCTGGAACAGTAGAGTGATAAAACGTATATCATCAAAAGATATTATAGCAAGGAACAATCTGATACAGAGATGATGAGAAAAAGGGGTATGCGATTCATCTTTGACGTGGTCCCTCGCAATGATATGCAATCCAGGATTTAATGTAGTTTGTTCAGTGAGCCTAACTGGGCTCCTGTCACAGGCATGTGCTCCATCATGGTCGGCCTGGATTTGTGACTTTGTCCCATCCAGCGTGACCAGATAGCCACAGTTGGCATTTTGTGCTTTTCGACACTTTTTTCACTGAAATCTTTAAAATGTCATATCTTTGGTTCTACTGATTGGATTTTTGACGTTTCGGTCTTGGTTTATTTATTAAAAAGTACTCCATTGTTCTAAACATGTTGTGGGATACTTTTGAGGTGTGCTATCACTGTGTTACTAATGAAGTGTTGCATAAATACTTTATACGTTGCCTCTGAGTTAGGCCTGTTTGCTCTGTTGTGCCAAGCTACCCGTGGGGTTGAGCACTGGTTCATTTAGGGTTGCTTGTGACTTCACCCAGAGAAGAATTGAGGTTGCTGCTTGAAAAGAGTTTAAAAGATTCCTTAAAATGGGATCTGCTGCTGTATTGTCCACTCCTTTAAGTATAACTCTTTAATATGTTTGCACATTACTCAAAGGACCCTATGTATGAAGCATTTGTACTGTCGCAAACTGGACAAATCACAGAACTGGCCCATTTGTGAACAGAAAAGTGCATTTTGGATTGTATAGAGCCCAAATTGAGATTCTGTAATTATTACTGGATCGCAATTTGGATTTTGAGATGCAGTATTTGGAAGGGGCGTGTTTAGGGTGTCCCGTCCAAATACCAAATCGCATTGATATGTATGAATGTTTTGTGAACAAAAATGCGGTCCCAAAACATTTGCACTTTACCACCAACTCAAAGTTTGTGGTAATGCATTCGCAAATTGGATGGGGTTCCCCCTGGAACTCTTCCACTGTGTGAATGTTGGGAAAACAGTTTTTAAGAGTAGGCAGTGGCCCCACGGACCACTGCCTGCTCTTAAAAAATGAAAACAAAACATTTTTTTTGTTGTTGAAATGCATCCCGTTTCCTTTAAGGAAAACGGGTTTCATTTCAACAAAAAAAAACTTTATTCAATTACAGACATGATGGCCTGCTGACCTCAGCAGGCCACCATTCCTGTGATGGCTGTGATTCCTAATGGGTCGCAAACCGACCTCATTATTATTCATCAGGTAGGTGGATTTGTGACTCACTAGGAATCCCAAGTATGACGCAAAAAACTTCATACATAAGTAATATTGATTTCCAAATAGCAAATCAGATAGAAATCGCTATTTGGAAACCTCTATTCCTATTCTTTGTACATCCAGTCCAAAGTATCATATTTCAGGGGCTTATATACAAACCCCTTGCACCGCCGGTATGTCGTTTTTTCGCATGTTAAAAGTGACACACCGGCGGCGCAAGGTGCTTGTAAATAAGCCTCCTGGGGCCATATTATCAAGAAAGGGCGATACATTATCGCCGCTTTTATTGGCAGGAAACTGCCGTTAAAGCGGCTATAATGGGCTTAATAATACGCCCTTGTGAATTCCCATAGCAGACCAGGTTAACACCAGAACCTGGGCTGCTATGGGAATTCACAAGGGCATATTATCAAGCCCATTATCACCGCTTTACCGGCAGTGTCCTGCCGATAAAAGCGGCAATAATGTATCGCCCTTGCTTGATAATATGGACCTCAGTGTTTTCTTTGCTAGCTACTTTATTAGAACACCTAACTATAAAGTACCGTTAATTTTGTTTTTTTCAGCGAATTTCTAGCGGTTGTTTTAATGTAAGCTAAAAATCTTGGGGCATATTACCAAGCAATAGCGATAATTATCGCTATTGCTTGGTTAGCGTGAAAAATTTACCGCTGAGCTGCAGCAATTTTTACCGCAAATAAACCTTGGTATTACCAAGGTTTATCGCAAATGCGATCAAAATCGCCGCAATGCATGAATATCGCTGAAAAGTCAGCGATATTCATGCATTACCGAGCTAATGCTCTTAGCCATGTTATCCACCTCCCATTGGATAACATGGCTAAGAACTGTTCAGGGCAGGTGTTAGCTTTTGGAGATATTCGCGCTTAGCGCGAATATTTCCATAAGTTGATATTACGAGATAGAGATGTTAGCGACTGTTTTCAGTCGCTAACATCTTGGCACGCCCACTTTGCATGTCAGTAGTGATAAATATCACTGACATGCAAAGTGGGGCCCAAGATGGTCGCTATCTCCTACTAGCTGTCGCTAACTGGTGTTAGCGACAGCTAGGTAATAGGAGATCATTTTATCTCCACTTTCTTGGCTTTTAAAGCCAAAAAAGCGGAGATAAACCCCCTTGATAATATTCCCCCTTATTACCAAACCTAACTATAACTTCACCTTAAACTTTGTTTTTTTCAGTGATTTTTTATGTTAAATCTGTCGAAATAAAATGAGTGTTTGTGACCTAACATTCTGCACTTTAGAAAAGGATTTTAGAGTCAGCTTTCCCTCGCTACAACATTACTGTGTGTTCAAGACCTCACAGTTAAAGCTTCTGCATTTTCGAAAATGTTCCCAATTTGCACGATAGGGAAAAAAAACATTATAGGCCGTCGGGCGGGACAGAGTGGCGTTGCAGAAGTGTTGGCTCGAAGGAAGAAAAAGCGCACAATTGTACAGCCAATGTGTTTGACTACGCCCTCCCCCCTTTAACCCTCGTATCTAAGAATCTGACTTTTTGAATTTTGTCATTCCCAATACAGAGAAATTGAAATGTTTACAAGTTTAAGCGAGTTATGTGCTAGAAGTTGTACAACATCGCCATCGCATGGTTCTATTATTTCTGCCTTCTTACTATTTCTTTTATAACTCATAGTAATAGTAAACTGACGACCTAACGATTGATATTGAGGGAGGTGGCATAGAAACACATTCTGAATAGAGACTTCAACAATCAGGACAGTGAGTAGGAATTCAGGACAAATATGTAACAAAAAAATAAAAAATGGACACATCCTAGCAGGTAGGTGAGAGAGCGCAAACTGACCTAAATGTATAAGTACATCACACTTACACGTAGTAAGCACAAGTCATGAAGAGAAATTCCATGAGTGCTAATAGTACCTGCAACTATATTCTGAAATGTGTAGTTAACTTAGAAATTTAAGTAGAAGTGGAACTAATGCAGAAATGTGTGAAATCATATGATTTTATTAGACGTGATAATTCCCGAATCCATGTCGTGTAGCTGCTAAAATGTAAGATGGCATGCGGGTAAACGTAGAACGTGGTCGGCCTCAGGGCCAGAGATGGAAGGGATGGGGAAGGTGTTTCCTTTCACGACATGGATTGCACTAATGCTTTAGCAATAGAATTGATGGGCCATGATTTATAGATGTGATTACTGGATAATAGAACAAGAGTATTAACATGCTATTAATTAATGTAGGATTTGAATGTTATAATCATTATGAGAAATGCTGTAGGCCTGAAATGTTAATAGACATTGATTTACACGTATTAGTCTGGGCCGAGAAATGTTGCAAACCTTTTTTTGGAAGTCTATGAGAGTTGGGATCTTGGCTGCAGATGTCTGTCTGCAAGAGAAAGGGGGGATCCAATTATAAATGAAATGAATAGAGGTTTGTTCAGGAAAAGGCCCAGACATGGAGGAGGGTTCCGGAATGTTTTAAGGGGTATCAGCGGGCCGGAGAAGAGTCTGAGAAGCAAGGTCAACTCTAACGCACAAGGCCCAACACAAAGCAGCATGGAAAAAGCCAGAAGCTACACCACGTGAGGGGCGTCTCACGAGGGGCGTCTCAAATGTTGTTGACTGTTTTGTATTAGGGACAGCACCCCTGGGTGGAGTTAGAGCAGATGCCTGAGGACCCTTTAGAGAGCGGATGGGTAGGCAGAGAGGGGTCATGGCTGGAGAACTATAGGTTTTCACCAAGAGACTAAGAGTGGGTGACTTCCCTAGGGGGTCATTCACCGCTGACACCTTTTGATAGGTTGGGACTTGGTTAAGTAGGGATACCATCTAGAGCAGGGTAGGGACAGCCTAACCTGTGTTTTTCCTCCAACTTAAATGACGGAGAGATCTCAATACGTGTCTATGCTGATAGCTTTGTTATTCCTAGAACTTGTACTTGTAGTCTTCTTTGCTCGTCTGAGGGTTTTCAGAGAGCACATGTATGTAATTGGGCCCGTATATCTTGTGAATCTCATTCTGAGATGCCTGTACTTGCAGCTTATTCTGACTATATAATAAATCTTTGAAAGCTAGAAGTTGTCTGTGATCCTTTGGAGCGGAGTCCATTATTGGGTGAACTAACTTGGTAAAGGATGCACTTTCTTCCCTCAATGACAGGCAATAAAGGTTCAGTCGACCAGATCGGGGTTTAGATCAATAGTGATAAGGTATCGATCAAAATCTCGCCCCCGCAGTTGGTAGCTATAGAGGATGGTTGCCTTCTTGAGGAAGGTGATCTAGGCCAGGTTAGATTACCCCAAGGCCCCTAGAGACCGATGATCGGAAGAACCGCCTGCCGAAGAAGGTCCGGATGACGTGAGACAGAAAAGCAGCAGTATCGGTCGAGAGTGAGTATAAAGGGTCATGCGTGCTAGATTGCGGTGTTTTTGTGTTGTATCTATGTTGTAATGTCTGGCGGAGTTGAATGCCTGTAGAGAGACTGTGGAACAGGTTGTGAGCGCGCGCAACCGGTGGAAATCTTAAGTTCAAGGAGAGCTTAAGTGGTTCGGGTGTATCGGACACCCAGAGTAATTGTCAATTAGTGTGAAGGGGGTCATGAGGTACCATTGATCACCCGAAAGACCGAGATAGGGGGAACGTAAGAGTGAGTGCGTGAGTAATGGACGCTGGTCGGAGGTTACTGTGTGTGTAAAGAACCTATCAGAGAGACGATAGACATTTCGTCAGTTGTATTGACAATTACAGATAGACTGTGGACGTACAGTCGAGGGAAGTGACCGCTTGGTCGGAAGTAGTCATTTCTTTTCAGTGTATGAATGGGACGCATGCATGACCGGGAGAAGAGCTGAGAAAGGAGGGGTGCTGCTGCGAAGCGGAGACGAGTGACGTCAGAAAGTGCCGCGCTGGGATTGGCCGGCCGGAGAAAGACCGCGCTGCGATAGGCCAAGCTAGCAAAGCCGCGCTAGGATTGGTGGATTGTCATCAGGAAGTAAACAGAGTATTGAGGCTGGAAATTGTGCGTATAATTATGAAGTGTTTTAAATGGTTGAGAGCGGCGTTTAAAAAAGAGAGGCGGGGATCGTATGAAGGGGAAGAAGCCCCGCTGGAGGGTACGCCGGCTCGTTACATGGCAGCAAATGTTGGGCTGCATACGATCTTATGGATATCAGAGTGGAGTAAGATTACAGAAGGAAATGAGGAACTGACGTTCCCGAAGTACGGGACGTTTAGATTAGAAGTGCTACACCGACTAAAAGCAGTTATGACCTCAATGAGACCCTTGCCTAGACCGACCCAGTTTGAAGCCCTTAATGCATGGATTAGGGCAGCGCACGAAAAGAACCTGAACAGACGACAGGAAAGGGTGAAACGATCAGTAAGGGCAGTGCAGGATGCCAAGTGGGATGCGGATGCTAAAAGATGGAGGGTGCATAACATGGAAGTAAATAAATTGTATCCAGTGTTAGAGATGCCCGGGAACAAAAGCCCCCTAGAAGAAGATGATGAGAGCGAAACAGAGGACAGCCTGATAAACAGATTATTGACAGACAGGCCACCCCCGTATAACAGAGCAGGGGGAGATGTCGAGCATAGTGAAAAGGAGGGGGGCAATACAGGAGAGCATGGGCCGCTTCCCAGTTCCGATTGGGATCCCACTGCAAAGAAAGAACTGTCCCAGCCTAGTCAGGTGCAGCAGGTAGTCGGGAGGTTTGTGGTACAAAGGGCGCCGGAAACGGAGTGTGCCACATCCTACGCATTGCCAGATGCACTACAGGTACCTGTTACCATAGGTCCTATAGTATCGATATATGACCCAGAGAGAGCTAGAGGGGAGGAACGGGTACGGAGGGACAGAGAAAGAGCAGAAATGGCAAGGAGGAACGATACGATCAATTCCCCAAGTCAGATGCCGATACCAAGAGAGTGGAGCACCCCGGTACACACAGCAGAGGATCCAGGAGGGGATCCTGGGGGCCATAGATGGCCAGTGGATATGAGGGGATCTGGACGAAAATCCTTTCAGGAGCTAAACGAGTACATGAAGAAGTGGGATGAGGCAGTCGAGGCTCACAAGAGCATCATAGCTGCGGAAGCTGAAAGGGAAAGCCAGGATAGCGGAGCCCGGACTCACTGCGGGGCTGGGGAGAGCAGCCCGGAGTGGGACGGGAGGGAGAAGGGCAGTAGGGGAGGCACCCACTGGGCCCGGAGTGGAGGTAGATCAGACCTGGAAAACGGGGGCCCCGAGAGTGGAGGGGTGTCCCACCCGATACTCAGTGAAGGGGAGAGGAGAACGCAAGAGTACAGAAACAGCTTTAAGTGTACCCACTGTGTGCCCGGCACCAGAGAACAGAATGGGAGTTGTGAGAGGCCGCGCCACAGTCCCTGTGATGACGGACATGAGCGTAGTCCAGGGAATATGGGCAACCAAGAAGGATCATATCAGATACTGAGTGATACTAGACAGAGAGAGGATGGCAACCGGAGGGAGAATAGCCGAGAGTCCTACTGTGAAAGGAGAGAAGAAAGAGAGAATGGGCAGAGCAAGATTGGGGGTAACAGGCCCGTGTTCCATCACCTTCCAAGATCGGATGGCCGAGCATGGGACCTGGAAAGATGGGAGCAAGGGAGGGCACTCATTAACTCTCCCGAGCCCAAACGTAGGGCTCGGAGTTGGGATGGTAGAGAGACCAGCGAGCCCCCTTCGAAAGAGATACTACGAGCTGAGATAAAAGCCAAGAGACTCGATGTCGCCAGCTTAAGGTCAGACCTGGATGACATGGTAGATGGTACCCTGCCTTTAGAAAGAATGGAAATGTATGAGCAAGATGAAATACTGTTCATGGCAAAGGACATCACTCGAAAAGCGAGAACAATTCATGAGAAGTTAGTCGAACTAGCAGGCAAATATATGGTGGACCTGTCAAAGACCAAAGCATTACAGGGGAACCACAGGCTACATTATTCAGATCGAGACCTAGATGAGAGGAGAACAATAGGATTGAAAACACACATAAGGGAATTGATCACTGGAATCAGGACATGGAGGGCACTAGATAAGTGGGAAGAGAGGTGGTCCAAGAAGGGGACCGTCAGGAGAAGCACGCTTGGTATGACGCCAGGAAGACTGCAGGGAATAGAGGCATACCTTTTGCGTGAAGTCGCAAATGGGAACTATGTGCACGTCCCTTGGAGTAGGGGAGACTTAGCTGCTTTTACCACCTCCTTCCCCAAATTGCGGGAAAACCCAGTGGAGTGGTACAAGCAAGTTGAGAGATTTGTAAAAATATCAAAGGTCCTATGGATAGATCTGAACACGCTGTTTGACATTGTAGTGCCAGGAGATTTGTGGACGGCATGCAAGGTTAGCGCTGAGTGGCCCACAACGGAGCCGGAGAGAGATGCTAAGACTAATGGGCCGTCCGAGATTGTGATGGCAAAATTCGAGAGAGTGATGACTTGGCTGAAAGAGAAAGTGCCAATGCAAGACATAGATTGGGTCAAAATAGACCGAACCAGACAGGAACCCAAAGAGACAGTTCACGAATATTATGAGAGATTGTTGAAAGCGTTTAAACAGTATAGCGGTCTGGATGTAATGGATCCAAAGGACATAGGGCAATTTGTGTCCAAATTCGTCCTGGGTTTGAGACCGGATATTAGTTTAATGATTCAGCAACACTTGATTTGCTGGCAAAATAAACCCCTAGATGAAATACTGAGGTATGCCAGGTACTGCTGTGATGAGATAGACTCCAAGGCAAAGAAACTAAAGGAGAAACTGATGGTGGTACAGATGCAGGCAGCCGGGAAGGGGGGACCGCAGCAACAGCAACAAGGAACCGGTACTGGAGGCAAGAAACAGTATAGCCAGAACAAGGGCAGTGAGGAGAACTCCACCTTTAAACCTAGAATAGACATAGCTGCCTTGAAGAAAACGACTAGGTGCCACCAGTGTAACGAGGTGGGGCATTGGAAACGCGAGTGTCCCTATAACGTTGAAATAGGAGAACAAGAGCTAGAGGAGGAAGAGGTCCAGAGTGCGCCTACAAGAGGGGTAACGCCATACCAGGGAAAGGTGCTCAAAGGGGGGGGTCCTCCTCCCCGAGCCCAGTTCCCACAGCCACCCAGAGTAGGGACTATGGGCAAGACATATAGACAGATGCCTCTGTTTGTAGGTGGAGAGGAATGCTATTACGTAGATCCACTAACTGGACAGAGAGTGGAGAGAGAGGACTGCACCCTCGGGGCAGCCTTGGAGGTAGATCAGAGGGGACCCTACGTCGAGGCAGAAGTAGCAGGGTGCCCCACGACATTCCTAGTGGACACAGGAGCCACTCGATCCACGATCAGATCAGCTGCAGTTCCAGACCTGCCCATGTCTGGAGAGACCATGCAAGTGGTGGGGGTCGCAAACAGGAGAATAACCAGCCAATTGACAGAACCAGTACAGGTGAAAATAGGGAAGTACAGCGATGAGCATCAATTTGTGGTTTGCGATTCTAGTCCGGTATGTCTGCTAGGAAGAGATCTTTTGTGCAAGTTAAATTGCACTATATACTGCACCCCGCAAGGAGTGGAAGTATTGACCAATGACGACGATGCTGACTTCAAAGTCGCAAATTCAAGAATCTGTGTGGAGCTGTACCCCACTTTGACAGTAGACGAGCTCCCCTGGGACTTGAGAGAGACAGTGGCACCAGAAGTATGGGACTTCACTGGGGAAGAGATTGGATTGGTCAAAGGGGTGGACCCAGTGAAAATTGTAGTGAAACCACATGCTGAGTTTCCGAGAACACCCCAATACAAATTAACTCCAGAAACGATTGCAGGTATAAAGCCCGTGATCGAGTCCATGATTAAGCAGGGAATACTGAAGGAAATCGTGGGTAGTCCATGTAACTCCCCGATTATGGGTTTGCAGAAACCAAATGGGAAATTCCGGATAGTGCAGGACCTCCGAAAGATTAATAATATTGTCGTTTCGTGTTGTCCAGTGGTACCGAATCCATCAGTGATACTGTTTCAGATACCATTCCAAGCTGAGTGGTTAACTGTGATTGATCTTTGTCAGCTTTCTTTTCGATCCCTCTGGACGAAGAAAGCCATTTTCTTTTCGCATTTAAGCTGGAAGGTCGCGTCCTAACATGGTGTCGTATTCCTCAAGGGTATACAGAAAGCCCATCGATCTTTAACCAGCTGCTGAAGAAAAATCTTGAAAGTCTAGTGCTGCCCCAGAAGTCAGTTCTGGTCCAGTACATAGACGACCTCCTTGTGGCGTCAGAAACAGAAGAAGCTTGCAGGGAGGACTCCATTGCTTTGTTAAATCACCTAGCTGCAAATGGGCACAAGGTGTCCCCGGGAAAGTTACAGTACTGCCTGACAGAAGTGCAGTACTTGGGACACAGAATTGAGAGAGGCAAACGAAAGGTATCACCAGACAGGATAGAGGCGATCATGAAAATGAATGCGCCTAAGACACAGAGAGAAGTCAGGATGTTCCTAGGGATGGTGGGTTATTGCCGACAGTGGATCGCGAACTTTTCACTGAAAGCAAAACCCTTGCAAAAACTGACGCACAAGGAGGTGAGTGATCCGGTACCATGGGACAAAGACTGTTTGATGGCGTTCCTACAGCTGCGAGAGGACCTGTGTCGTGCTCCGGCATTGGGAATGCCTGATTACGATAAACCATTCTTGCTTTACTGTTGTGAGAGAGAGGGTTGCGCGTTGTCTGTGTTAGTCCAAATCCATGGGAATGCCCGTAGACCAGTTGCTTACTTCTCGGCTACTTTAGACCCAGTAGCCGCAGCGTTGCCCGGATGTCTCAAATCCGTTGCTGCAACGGGTGTCAGTATTGAGAGATGTGAGAATATCGTAATGGGGCACCCGTTAGAGGTATACGTGCCCCATTCTGTTGAACTGTTGATGACCAGGACCAAAACACAGCATCTGACCAACAGCAGGCTCACGCGCTATGAGCAAGTTATTCTTGCTGCAGAGAACGTGACCCTCAGGAGATGCTCTGTTTTGAACCCTGCCACCTTGATGCCACTCCCAAATGATATAGATGATGACGATGAATGTACAGACCATGACTGCCTCGATGTGACTGAACTATGCACCAAACCAAGACCCGACATCGTAGATGAGCCACTGACTGATCCAGACGAAATTTTCTTTGTCGATGGCTCATGTGTAAGAGACGAAGTTGGGCAGTTGAGAGCAGCTTACGCTGTTTGTACAATTACTGGAGTTGTGGAAGCAGGATGCCTGGAAGGAGTACACTCCGCTCAGGTAGCCGAGATTATTGCCCTGACGCGTGCTTGCTTGGCAAGCAATCAAATTCGAGTCACCATATACACCGACAGCCAATATGGTTACGGGGTAGTTCATGATTACGGGCAGTTGTGGTCTCAAAGAGGGTTCATGACCTCTTCAGGCTCTCCCATTCGCAATGGAGAGTTTGTGCGCTTATTGTTAGAAGCGTTGCAATGCCCAGCAGGTATCGCAGTTGTGAAATGCACCGCACATACCAGAAACATGGACTTCGTGTCACAGGGCAATAGATATGCCGACGAAGTCGCACGGTATTGTGCAGAACAAGGGTACTCTTTCACAGAGGTGGAAGTGGGTGGAATAAATGTAAGAACTGAATTAGCTATGATACTGGAGACTGTTGACTCTTGGGATGAATTGAAGTGCATGCAAGAAAATGCTCCTTATTTTGAAAAAGAAACATGGGAAAAGGCAGGATGTGTGGTGGGTGAGGCCCATTTCTGGGTCTCAGCAGATGGCAGAGCAGTGTTACCAAATGAGATGGTGAGCCCAATGGCTAGACAAATCCATGGTCCTGTACACCTAGGGAGGGACGCTATGTTGAGAGTTTTTAGACAGACGTGGTACAATCCTAAGTTCAGAATAGCGGCAGAAGCAGTGTGCCAGCGTTGTGCGACCTGTCAGCAGTTAAATGTAGGGAAAAAGACACCAGTTGCACTGAGCCACATAGGGAGGTCGGGGGGCCCATTCAACCGCATGCAATTGGATTTCATCGAATTGCCGAGGTGCAACCGCCTCCGTTATGTCCTGGTAGTTGTTTGCGTATTCTCCAGATGGGTTGAGGCATACCCTACACGTAGGTGCGACACCCTCACGGTAGCTAAGTTACTGCTTAGGGAGCTCATTCCGCGCTTCGGGGTGCCGGCCTCTTTGGAATCAGATAGGGGAACGCATTTCAACAGCTCGCTTGTGAAAATGATTTGTGCGGCTCTGAACATAGATCAGAAATTGCATTGCAGCTATCGACCAGAAGCCTCAGGAATTGTGGAACAGATAAATAGCACCATTAAGGCCAGACTTGCAAAAGTGTGTGCATCAACGTCCCTGAGTTGGCCTGACGCTCTGCCATTGGTCCTTATGAGCCTCCGTAGTACCCCAGATAGAAGAACGGGGCTGTCACCTCATGAGGTGTTGATGGGGAGAGCAATGAGGTTGCCGTCTGTACCAACTACTGCACTGTTAAACATCACAGATGATATGATCCTGGACTATTGCAAGGGGCTGTCTGACGCCATTCATTCTATGTCCCTTCAGGTGCAGGCTGCCGAAGTTCCATCGTGCCAGGACCTGTGCCATGACCTGTGCCCTGGAGACTGGGTGCTTGTGCGAAAGCACTTGAGGAGTAGCTGCCTGGATGTTCGTTGGCGTGGGCCCTTCCAGATCATCCTGATCACGAACACTGCTGTGAAGGTGGGAGGCCTGCCCAATTGGATCCACGCGTCGCATACGCGGAGGGTTCCAGCACCTCTGGAAGAAACAGCTCCTCTCTCGGATAGACGTCCAGCTGAGGACCGAGAAGCCATAGAGGGGGCTAGCCAAGCTGTAGAGGTGCCAACAGAAGAAGGGTACGAGTCTGACCAAGCTGAATACGGTCAGCACAACAGCGAAACGGACGACGCTACTGAAGGAGAAAGTAGCTGGGAGTACGAGTCGGACCCTGATCGGTCTGACAGAGAAAGTGAACAGACCAGAAGAAGAAGGAGTAGAAGGGTACGTGGAGAAGCTAGTTGGCCGCAAAGAAGGAGCTCTAGCCTGAGGTCAACTCCAGAGAGAACCCTTCCTCCGATATCAGAGGATTCAGACCCGGAAGAAGGTGCTCAGGGCGCTGAAGCACCGGACTTGAGAAGGTCAAGAAGAGTGCGTGTGCCTAACCGAAGATACTCCACCCCTGAGTGGACATATCTGGCGACAAATGTCTTTGGAACAGAAAACAGGGAGGATACGAGCGGTGGTGGTGTCCAGCTCTGAGCCCATCATCACAGTGGAGATACGACTGTTAGTACCCGGAGTCGAACAAGAAGGGTCACTGACATTCATGCTCCCCAGACCTCCCCGCCTCAGTAAGTTAAGGCACATGTTTTTCACAGAATTGCAATTCCCCGATTTTGGTACCAAGATAACAGCCCATGAAGAGCACAATCTTCGTTTGGAAATATTGAACTATGCTGTCGAAGCTGCAGGCACAAACCTGATTGTAGATGCTTAGAGACTTTGTAAATAAGCGAGAAGAAAAAGAAGATTACCTAGCGCCCAGGAAGCAGAGAATCTTAGGGACCTTCCCTTGAGTTGACGGAGAAGGGCTAGGGTTGTCTGTATTGAACTATTAAAGGACCTTTTGCGAAGAAGGTTGTCAGCTTCCAGTTGTGTGGTTCTAAGGACAAAAGGAGTAAAAGAGATTGTAAAGGAACGAGAAGAAAAGAACTTTGTGCTGAGATACGAGAGAGCCATACTGTCTGACGAAATGGAAGCCGGCACCCCGAACCGCAGAGCTAAATGTATAATAGGCACACTAATAGTAGGAGTGATAATATTAATAGTTTTAGTAGTCACAGTTTCTTATGTAAAGGGACATGAGGAAGAGGCAAAGGTAACCAATGTGAAATCTGTAGAAACGCCTACACCCACCGTTGCTGGTGAGAAGGGGGAAAACACTCAAGAGAAAGCGTTATTAGCTGCAGAAGCTCGCAGGTTACACGTAGATGAGTCCCAAGGCGACTATAGGTCAAATGCTTACGCTAAACTTTTATATGAATACGTGGATGCCATGGAGGTAAAGGACTGCTACGTCTGCATGCAGTTGCCGGCGTCTGTAGATGAAGGCATTAGATATCATCACCTCCCGCTGACATATGGCATTACATGTAGCTTATTGCTTAGTATATTTTATGGGAGAGATAGTTTTGAATACTATTTCTCCAATTATGACTCAGTGTTGCCAGAAGTCCCAAATTATAAGCAGATGAACAAATGGGACTACTGGAAGAGTGAAGACAGATTGGCCAAGTTCTTCATTCCTTGGATTACTTTAGATACTTCACATGCCCGTAGAAATAACCTGACATGCAAGGTGTCAGAAGTCGAGAAGAAGTTCATAGGGCAGGTGGATGATCGATACAGGAGACAAAAGATTTTGAAAAAATCTGGACAATGGAAAACAGATTGGACCGAGGAAGAGAAGGCACACAAAAGAAAGGGTAGTAGTGGTCCAATAGCTTTGGATAGAACGCAGAGAGGAAAGCTATGTCTTCACCGAGCCAAAACGTATTATGAAAATGTATACGTGGGAGAAGTCAGCTGTGAACATGCTTTCAACTTAGAGTATTACACCAAAGATTTCCTGAAGGGAATGCAAGTGATTCCAAATGTATATTTTGTTTGTGGAAGGAATGCCTACGTGAGACTACCTGATAACTGGTATGGATCATGTTACCTGGCAATTATCTTCCCCAAAATATATCATGCCCAAGACTTAGAGATCATCGAGGGCAAGACATCATCGAGAGGAAGGAGAGATATAGGAGACGCAGAAATGGTCGGAGATGTATTTGGAGCTGTGTTCCCTATGTTGGGACTAATCCTTAATGATGTCAAGATTAGACGACTGGCAACAGTCGTAGACAGGTTGTCTGCCAGCACTGCTCAGTCCTTAATGCTGGTAGAAGGAGAGATGCAATCGATAAGGGCTATGGTTCTTCAGAACCGTCTTGCCTTAGACGTCCTATTAGCAAAAGAGGGCGGAGTCTGTAAGGCTTTGAAGGTCCAGGAATGTTGTACCTACATTCCAGACAATTCCAAACCCCTTGAGAAAGTTATTAGGAACATAACTGATATTCACAAGGAGATCGAAGACCTGAGTAGAGAAAATGTCTGGGAAAAGGTGGGCCACGGAGTGAGTGAAGCTGGAGGTTGGCTCACCACATTAGGCAAAAGCTTTGTGTGGTATATCCTGAAACCTATCATCATAATATTGATCTGTGGGATCGTGTTGTGGGGATTGGTGAGGGTATTCAAATGGTACAGAGCCAGGAGAATTGAAAAGGCTCGGGAGGAACAGCTGCAGAGATTGGCTGCCATACAAGATAATCAGTACAGGAGTCTGAGGGCTCTGGAAACGCAGAAACGAGGTATGCTAGCAATCACTGCAGTTTAAATGTTAGTGATGACCCCGAGAGGTCATCAAAGGGGGGAACTGAGAGAGCGCAAACTGACCTAAATGTATAAGTACATCACACTTACACGTAGTAAGCACAAGTCATGAAGAGAAATGCCATGAGTGCTAATAGTACCTGCAACTATATTCTGAAATGTGTAGTTAACTTAGAAATTTAAGTAGAAGTGGAACTAATGCAGAAATGTGTGAAATCATATGATTTTATTAGACGTGATAATTCCCGAATCCATGTCGTGTAGCTGCTAAAATGTAAGATGGCATGCGGGTAAACGTAGAACGTGGTCGGCCTCAGGGCCAGAGATGGAAGGGATGGGGAAGGTGTTTCCTTTCACGACATGGATTGCACTAATGCTTTAGCAATAGAATTGATGGGCCATGATTTATAGATGTGATTACTGGATAATAGAACAAGAGTATTAACATGCTATTAATTAATGTAGGATTTGAATGTTATAATCATTATGAGAAATGCTGTAGGCCTGAAATGTTAATAGACATTGATTTACACGTATTAGTCTGGGCCGAGAAATGTTGCAAACCTTTTTTTGGAAGTCTATGAGAGTTGGGATCTTGGCTGCAGATGTCTGTCTGCAAGAGAAAGGGGGGATCCAATTATAAATGAAATGAATAGAGGTTTGTTCAGGAAAAGGCCCAGACATGGAGGAGGGTTCCGGAATGTTTTAAGGGGTATCAGCGGGCCGGAGAAGAGTCTGAGAAGCAAGGTCAACTCTAACGCACAAGGCCCAACACAAAGCAGCATGGAAAAAGCCAGAAGCTACACCACGTGAGGGGCGTCTCACGAGGGGCGTCTCAAATGTTGTTGACTGTTTTGTATTAGGGACAGCACCCCTGGGTGGAGTTAGAGCAGATGCCTGAGGACCCTTTAGAGAGCGGATGGGTAGGCAGAGAGGGGTCATGGCTGGAGAACTATAGGTTTTCACCAAGAGACTAAGAGTGGGTGACTTCCCTAGGGGGTCATTCACCGCTGACACCTTTTGATAGGTTGGGACTTGGTTAAGTAGGGATACCATCTAGAGCAGGGTAGGGACAGCCTAACCTGTGTTTTTCCTCCAACTTAAATGACGGAGAGATCTCAATACGTGTCTATGCTGATAGCTTTGTTATTCCTAGAACTTGTACTCGTAGTCTTCTTTGCTCGTCTGAGGGTTTTCAGAGAGCACATGTATGTAATTGGGCCCGTATATCTTGTGAATCTCATTCTGAGATGCCTGTACTTGCAGCTTATTCTGACTATATAATAAATCTTTGAAAGCTAGAAGTTGTCTGTGATCCTTTGGAGCGGAGTCCATTATTGGGTGAACTAACTTGGTAAAGGATGCACTTTCTTCCCTCAATGACAGGCAATAAAGGTTCAGTCGACCAGATCGGGGTTTAGATCAATAGTGATAAGGTATCGATCAAAATCTCGCCCCCGCATAGGTTAATAATGTAAAATTATTTAAACAGTTGGCAAACACAGACACGAGTGAAAATCGGTTTAAATGATTCCTTTTATTTAATACATAGCAGTAGTGTGCCAGTCTGGCTTGGCATTTCTCCTAGCAGCTGCAGTCTGAGTGGCCAAATCTTTATGCCATGACCCTGTAGGTGCTGGACGAGGGGTGGGTGTAGGGGACGGGGTGCATCAGCAGCCCCAAAATAACTGTGCTGGTGCTCAGAAGGTGAACGAGTAATAAAGATGTCTTTACATTTTGTTTTCATCGTGTCATATTGATTTCCAAATAGCAAATCAGATAAAATCGCAATTTGGAAACCGTTATTCCTATTCTTTGTACATCCAGTCCAAAGTATCATACTTCAGGGGCTTATATACAAACCTCTTGCACCGCCGGTATGCCGCTTTTTCGCATATTTAAAGTGACACACCGGCGGTGCAAGGTAAATAAGCCTCTCTGTGTTTTTCTTTGGTGGTTACTTTATTAGAACACCTAACTATAAAATATCGTTAACTTTGGTTTTTTCAGCGAATTTCTAGCGGTTGTTTTAATGTGAGCTAAAAATCGTATTACCAAACCTAATTATAACTTCACCTTAAACTGTTTTTTTCAGTGAGTATTTATATGTTAAATCTGTTGAAATAAAATGAGTGTTTGTGGCTTAACATTCTGCACTTTAGAAAAGGATGTTACAGTCAGCTTTCCCTAGCTACAACATGACTGTGTTTTCAAGATCTCACAGGCACAGTTAAAGCTTCTGCATTTTCGAAAATGTTCCCAATTTGCACGATAGGAGAAAAAAACATGATAAGCCGTCGGGCGGGACAAAAAAGCGCACAATTGTGCAGCAAATGTGTTTGAGTACCCCCTTTAACACTCGTATCTAAATCTAAGAATCTGACTTTTTGAATTTTGTCATTCCGAATACAGCGAAAATTACATTTTCACAAGTTTAAGCATGTTTTATGCTATAAGTTGTACAACAGCGCCATCCCATGGTTTTATTACATTCTGCTTTCTTACTATTTCTTTTATAAATCATTGTACACTACGACCTAACGATTAATATCGAGGGAGGTGGGATGTCCTTGCCTCGATCGGTAGCTTAGCCATCAGATCCGGATTCTACGGTGAACACCTGGCATAGAAACACATTCTGAATAGTGACTTTCAACATACAGGACAGTGGGTCGATATGCAGGACAAATATGTAACAAAACAAAAAAAAAACAAGCACTGGCATAGCCAATAGGTCTCGCCTTTGGAACCTTATAAGTGTTTAGTTATCCAGCACAATATCCTTGGTGCAACAACATCAAGTGTTGCATGGCTAAACACTTTTAAGGTCCCAAAGCGAGACCTATTGGCTATGCCAATGCTTGTTTTTCCAGAAAAGGTTGTGATCTGCCCACCTCATGACTATTAATGAGCCACGGATCAGCCTGCAGCTCCTTGTGAAAAGTATCAAATGTCTGAAAAAAGAAACCGTGGCCTGTGTGTGAAATGGACTCCTATCGTGAACAGAACAATCCAAGCAGAGGTACTTTATAAATGGACATGGGGCTGCGTGCAGGGCCCCAGGGCCCATGGGTCACTGTCTAGCCCCTCCCCCTGTAAGGAGCCTCAGCCTGCACATGCTGGAAAGGTGTAAAAGATTGACAGTCTAGACATTGCCAATGATCCATACCAGCCTCAGCAGGGGCAGCAGGTATGTACTCTGCGCCCCCGCTGGGTCTTGACACAACACGTCTCTGGGTGCCCCCACTTCCCATGTGATTCACTAGGGTTTGCAGCACATGCATGTAGAATGGCCACTCTGACGTGCAAAGCGCTTGTGTGCAATGTTAGTGAAGAGGCTTTCACACTCAGTAACACCAGCCTCGCAAGTGTAAAGTAATTGGTCAGGAGGCCGATAAGATGGCAAAGAGAAAGGGGCCTTGGGCCAGCATGGACTGAAGACCTGTACTGGGAAGGCGACAGCAAGATAGCACATGTGATGCTGAACACCTGACGCAGGCTGTTGATCGGCTCCTGTCAAGATCTCGGGCAAGGGTTCGATCCGGGCAGAGCTGACAACTTCTCATCCTTCTGAGGTTGAGAAATTGTGTATATTGGGCTTTACATTAGTGTCTCGTGAAGCATGCACACCAAGAAACAATTGGATTTGTGGTGCGTGCCTTGTGAACGCTCAGCAGTGCTATTGCCAAACCCCCGCCGGCGTCGAGTTTATTTGATTCAGTGGAATGTGTATGCCGTGCATTACAAACGTCCTGGGGGGTCAGAGGTAAATTAGGTGCTCGCTGTCACCCTATTGATTATCGCTTCTGTATCGCTGTCTGCCCTGCATGCCTAATGAGGAGTAGTTTCTTACCTGTAACTTCAGTTCTGTAGTAGGGGTATCTCTGTTATAGTCATAATCTAGCGAATAGTCCCGCCCATGTGCAGGGACCCCGGCGCAATAAAAATAATCTCTTAAACTGTCTTCTTTGCAGTCCTGCACAGACACTTAAGAGAAAATCAAAGACAAATAATGCAGCCTATAACCACAAGGCTACACTGGCCAACACTTCAACGTAAAGTGAAAAGGATAGCCAAATAACATCAAATTTTACATATATTACTAAGTTTCACTCATAGAGAAACTTCCCTTCATCAAAAATCCTTGAAATTATAGAGAGGAAGGGTTGGACAGACAAGCCCCAATAGACTACCATTATGTGTCTGTAAAAGGGATACAGTGCCTTTAAGGAACTCTCCAGAGACCCTCTGTATTTCAGGATGCTCAGCCAAAGTCCTTTTACTCTCAGTTCTTTTTGACGGTGTATAAAGCAAGGCCTGCTGCATACAGTACATTATCATTATCTCCACCGGGGAGGAGGGCGGGCGCTTATGACTATTGTTGGACCCGGACCTTTAGGCAGGTTCACCCCTAGACTTTTTGCTTTTTCCTAGCCTGTTTATGGAACCTGGTGTTGGTGATTTTAGGCCTCTGCGCACTTTTTCACTGTGGTACAGTGTAAAGTGCTGGAGCTCTCTGTGTCTGTGTGGTGAGTGGCCTGCCCTCCCATAGGGATGAATGAGGAATATGTATGCCCATGGTAGTTCCTGATGTGTGGGGAGTGCAGGGTCGAGTTTGATATGTACGAACTCGTGAGAGTGAATGCTGCAAGATGATATATGCGGCATGATTGTGTCTAGTCTAGAAGCGCCACTTTTAGAAGTTGGCATATTTGTGTAAGTTGGCTCTGGCGTGTGATTGACTGGTGAGCCTGGCCCAGAGTACCTGGGCCTGCTGTGGATTAACTGTCTGGTTTGAGGGTGACAGGGGCTGCAGAGCCCCGGAGGGAGTCGGAGTCAGCCCAGGGGTGAAAGGCAACATCTGTTGCCAGGGAAGGGGGAGGAAGAAGCCTCTGATAGTGCCGGGCTGTGCCTGCCTGACCACCCTGCTGGCTCCCCCTCCTACGGACAAACTGTCACCTCTAACCCTGATACTGACAGGTTGAAGGAAGCCAGAGACATCCCAGTGCTCCAGCAACCACAGAACTGGTTTAGACCGGGCTCAGGGCCCCCTTGCACAAAGACTTCAAAGGACTTCAAAGACTTTTCTGTGTATAGGAAGGGGCTGTGTCCTCTTCCAAAATGTTCTTGTTTTCAACTTGAATCTGCCAGGGGCTGCTGCTGCTTGGGTTCAGGGGAATCCCTGGGCTCTGCCCAGCCCCTGGGCACCTGATGGACCTTTCCCTGGTTCTTGGGAGCTGCTTGCTCCAGCTTTGAATGATCCTGGACTTTGGGAGGGGCTCTAGCGCTTGGGAGCGCTTATTCTGGCCAGTAGCGCTGGGAGCGCTTTATTTGCCCTGGCGAGTGCCCACCTCGCTTATTTCTAATTTTATTTAACTTTGGCTGCCCACGCCATGATTGCCGCTGCCCGGGGGCCTGAAGGTGACCAGAAGCCGCCGTTCGCATGTGCACGGCCGCAGAGAAGGAACCGAAGGGGCAGCGACCTGATTGGGTGCTGAGGCAGGCTGCTCGTGAGGGGCCGCGCTCGGATTGGCTGAGCGAGTCCAAGAATTCCCCGCGTCATCAGGGGCTCGTCCGGGAGCCGCGCAGGGATTGGCCAATTCTTTCCGGGACTGACGTCGTCACCAGGGGCTCGAGGAAGGAGCCGCGCTGGGATTGGACCAGCCGTGATGACGAGGGCCCTGCTTCGGAGAAGCGAGACCGGAGTGGCGGCAAGGAAGAAAGATGGCCGGTGAACAGGGCTCCCGTGTGTCGAGGGAGCCCTGCAACGAGAGGAGAGAGAGCGGAGGGGGCGCGGGGCACATTGTCGGTGCCCGCCCCCGCCGCCGGTGAAGCCCGAGGAGGTGTGGAGTCCCCCGTGAGAGCGGCCCGATGAGTCATAAGGGCCGGGGGGGCTCCAGAGTGGCTGCTGTTGGTGCCGGTCGAGGCACTGAGGAAGGGCGGCCCCGAATGACAGTGGGTCGCCCCACCGTGGATGCAGAGCACGCGAGAGGCTTGAGGGCCAGTCTGTTGCTATTTAAGAGCCCCAGTGGGGGTTCCCCACGGCCAGTGATGCCGATGCCTGGTTGACAAGGGGCATCAGTGTTTTTAGAGCCTGTGTGGCTCCAACGGTTGTGAATAGGTCAGAGCCTGTGTAGGCTCCAACGTGGGGGCCATCATTGTTTACAAAGCCTGTGTGGCTCAGAGGGGCCATATTTTGTTTAAGAGCCTGTTTGGCTCCAGCGCTGGGCCAGATTTAGTTAGAGGGGGCGTCGGGGCACATTGCCGGTGCCCGCCCTCTCCTACCTGCGAGGAATGTGTTTTTGGAGCCTGTGTGGCTCCCACAGTGGGTGCGGTTTGCGCCCAAGGGTCAGTGAGGACCCTGTCGCAGTTTCCTTCATGATTCCAGGTGCCCAGCAAGTAGTGGGCACCTGCCACGTTTAGGCATTTTGTACTTTGAGACTGGCGCTGCATGGCAGCGCACCCTGACATTGAGACTCAGCCCAACAAGGCCAGTTGGCCTAGGGACTGCCACAGGTGGTGGCTTATGTAAGTTTTGCGCAATTGTATGGTTATTGCACCTCTGAATGTGATTGCTTGCATCATGTGTTATTCCTGCACCTCTGAATGTTTTTAGACATCATGTGATTCTTGTGCTATTGTATTGCTCTGGCACCTCTGAATGTTCTTATGCATTATGTGTCTTTCTTTCCATGCGCTGCACCTCTGAATGTTTTAGACATCATGTGTCTTCTTGCGCTGCACCCCTGAATGTATTTTATTGCATCATGTGCTTTATTCTTAACACCTCTGAATGTTTTAGGCATCATGTGTTTCTCTGTATTACTCCGCTGAATGTGGTTCATGCATCATGGGTAAGGTGTTTTGGTATACCCCTAAATGTATTTTATTCTTAGGTGGTTGTCCTTTTTAGTACAGGTGGTCCTAGTGAGGCCCTGGTCCCCTGCGTGACATGCTGCTAAGGTGTTTAGGGTTGCGTAGGTGGTACTTACCTGTTACCAGTAGGTACTTGTTGTGATTTGTAACTGTTACTTCGTGCTACAGTGATTTTATATTCTTTTATTCTAATTTCTGACAGTATTTCATTTCTACTAAGTGCTGATTATGACAGTGGCCCATTTGGCCCTGTCTTGTAAATAATCCCATGTGAATATTGCCCGTGCCAGTTGGCACAATGTATATGTGTGATTTTATCTGATGTGTTTTTACAATACAAAAGTTATTTTTATAATAACCTTGTGTGGAGTCTCTTTTGTGGTGTACCTAGTATGTTGTTGCTGTTGTGCGCTGGCACAAATGCTTTACACATTGCCTCCGAGTTTAGCCTTACTGCTTGTGCCAAGCTACCAAGGGGGTGAGCAGGGGTTATCTTGGCGTGTGACTTCCTTGCCCTGACTAGAATGGTGGTTTCTGCCTGGCTTTGGCGTCAGCCTTAGCCTACCAGAAATAGCCAGTTCTAACATTGTTGGTCAGCGGTGCGGATTTGGACTTGTGTTTGCGCAGTGCCATAGCGACAACTGGCTACATTACAAAAACTCTGCAATTTTTTTCAGATAGTCATATGTTTGGGATTATTGCTTTTGATTTTTTTCCTCAAGAGTGTCATTTTCAAATGTGTTCCTGCGCTTTATGTTTAGTGGCAGATGAGAGAAAGTGACAGGGCGGGACGCCAGTAGAGGGGGAGGTTCCCATATATTAGGAATCCCTTGCTGGGTCAAGTGTCCAATCCCAAATCCTGTACCTGTGTGGGTAGATGGAAGGGAGGGAGTGTGAGGAGAAATGACTAGCTCAGGAGGGTGGTTATCGCCTGAGTGTAGCGTGTGTGTGTGTCTGGATTCCCCTGTGTGGTAGGATCCAGTGGTGGCAGCTTAAATGTGTCCAGTGCGTGTGAAGTCCCATTCCCAGTTCCCAGAGTATAGTGCCTGGTGCTCACTAAGAGGGTACAGGTTGAGAGTCAGGGGCAGTGAGGAACTGCCTTGGAGGACCTGGTGTGAGTTTTTTCTTAAGGAGCTTGCATGTGAGGTGTACCTCTGGTGGTGTGCAGGAGGTCCTGCAGAGGAACTGGACAGGAAGGTGGATGTCTGGCGGTGTGCTAGATGTCTTGCAGAGGCATTAGGAGGTGATTCTAAAAGTAGTGGCTTGTGTATCTGATGATCCTTTGAGGGGAAAAGGTTCATGTGTAACCCAGCTAGGTCCCAGTAGTATGGTAGGGTGTAGGGGCTCACGTCCTGTCTCAGTGGAGGCGGAGTGAGTGTGGGACGGTGTGTCCCACGTTGGCCTGAAACCCTATCTCAGGGCCTGGAGGGTTCAATAAGGGAGCGCCAGGTCAGGGGCCTAAGCTGTACCTAGGTCATTTGAGGAGGATCTTCCTGTGTCTAGAGGACGGGGAGTGTCTGTAACCAGAACTCCGACGGTCCTAGTGTTGGGCAGTACCGCTCCTAAGTGGAGGGTGCAGAAGTCCTGGCTCGCTGAGCATTTGACCGTCTAGAGTGCTTGACCATTTGTGGGGCCTCTGGAGGTCGTTCCCCGAGGAGGGGGGAAAGCCAGGTTGGGGTTGTGGCCTCACCTGGAAGGAGTACTGAAGGAAAGTGTGTCACTGATACGCCGCTGGCGTGTGCTCTGTCTAGCCTGGGACATACTGAGAATTACCCTGTGATAGGGGGTACTGGAGGAGAGTGTGTCGCTGATACGCTGCTGGCGTGTGCTTTGTCTAGCCTGAGACATACTGGGCCTGTAGTCATTGAACTGGAAGGGGGTGCAGAGGGACGGTGTCCTTACTTCTGACCCCGGTGCAACCTGAGGGTTTAGATCTTAGGTTGGGAGATTAGGAAACTTCTAAGTCAAGAGGAATCTCTACCAAAGTGGATCAGCTGAAGAGACTGAGGGGGCTGCCCTTGCTGTGTGTTCTGGGGCTCACCTGCAGTTTGTTGTTTCCACTAAGGTAGAGGAAAGGGGACTTTGCTGTGTGCTGTGTCCCCCCATCTGCTTGAAGAGGGACTGTGCTGTGTGCTTTGTACCTCTGAAGTGGAATAGTTTCCAGGTGGTAGACCAGTGATGGAGTGAGGTCCTGATCTGGTAGGAGAATTGTGTTCTGGTGAGTGCTTCTCTGTGAGGGTGCAGAAACAAAGAAGTAGAGGTAGGGTGGGGCATTCTTGCCCGTGACCTCTAGTCAGCCTGGGGGTGTGGTCCCTAGGTTGTTGGATCAGTGGTAGTTGAAGCTACACTGAGAGAGAGAGAGTGGAGAATGGCTATTGTGTGCCAGGGGTTACTACCCCCCGCTCTGTGGATTGGTTAGGACCTGTGATATTTGGATGGTCTTGGCTGTGGATGACTAGGGAGTACCAGTGGGGTATCCTAGTTGTGTAAGAAAGTTATTGTTTAGAGGTAACCAGGTGGGTTCAGAGTGGCGTAAAACCGGAGGGTGTCCCTGCGGTGCAGGTCCGTGTCCGTGTTTTGTCGCCCAAAGCAAGGAAGCCCATCAGTGGAGTGATTGGTCTACCCTGCGTTTTGGCTGGAAGGGGGTTGTGTTGGACCCGGCCCTTTAGGCAGGTTCACCCCTAGACTTTTTGCTTTATCCTAGCGTGTTTATGGAACCTGGTGTTGGTGATTTTAGGCCTCTGCGCACTTTTTTACTGTGGTACAGTGTAAAGTGCTGGAGCTCTCTGTGTCTGTGTGGTGAGTGGCCTGCCCTCCCATAGGGATGAATGGGGAATATGTATGCCCATGGTAGTTCCTGATGTGTGCGGAGTGCAGGGTCGAGTTTGATATGTACGAACTCGTGAGAGTGAATGCTGCAAGATGATATATGCGGCATGATTGTGTCTAGTCTAGAAGCGCCACTTTTAGAAGTTGGCATATTTGTGTAAGTTGGCTCTGGCGTGTGATTGGCTGGTGAGCCTGGCCCAGAGTGCCTGGGTCTACTGTGGATTAACTGTCTGGTTTGAGGGTGACAGGGGCTGCAGAGCCCTGGAGGGAGTCGGAGTCAGCCCAGGGGTGAAAGGCAACATCTGTTGCCAGGGAAGGGGGATGAAGAAGCCTCTGATAGTGCCGGGCTGTGCCTGCTTGACCACCCTGCTGGCTCCCCCTCCTACGGACCAACTGTCACCTCTAACCCTGATACTGACAGGCTGAAGGAAGCCAGAGACATCCCAGTGCTCCAGCAACCACAGAACTGGTTTAGAGCGGGCTCAGGGCCCCCTTGCACAAAGACTTCAAAGGACTTCAAAGACTTTTCTGTGTATAAGAAGGGGCTGTGTCTTCTTCCAAAATGTTCTTGTTTTCAACTTGAATCTGCCAGGAGCTGCTGCTGCTTGGGCTCAGGGGAATCCCTGGGCTCTGCCCAGCCCCTGGGCACCCGATGGACCTTTCCCTGGTTCTTGGGAGCTGCTTGCTCCATCTTTGAATGATCCTGGACTTTGGGAGGGGCTCTAGCGCTTGGGAGCGCTTATTCTGGCCAGTCAAGTCAAGTCAAGTCAATTAATTTATATAGCGCACTACATACCCAGAGGGTCTCAAGGCGCTTGTAGAAGGATGGGGAATTACTTGTCGAATATCCATGTTTTAAGTTGCTTTCTGAATGCTAGGTGGTTCTGAGTGAGGGGAAGGTGAGTGGGAAGTGAGTTCCAGGTTTTAGCCGCCAGGTAGGAGAAGGATCTTCCTCCCATGGTGGTTTTGTTGATGCGGGGTACAGCAGCAAGGGCTTGGTTGGCAGATCGTAGCTGGCGGGAGGGGGTGAGGAAGGAAAGTCGCGTATTGAGGCATTTGGGTCCAAGTTCGTATAGTGCTTTGTGTGCGTGGGTTAGGAGGCGGAATGTTATCCTCTTATTGATGGGAAGCCAGTGGAGGTTTTTCAGGTGATCAGAAATGTGGTCTTTACGCGGGATGTCTAGTATGAGTCTGGCTGATGCGTTCTGGATGCGTTGGAGTTTTTTCAGGAGTTTTGCGGTGGTTCCGGTGTACAGGGTGTTTCCGTAGTCCAGGCGGCTTGGAACCAGTGCGTGGGTGACCGTTTTTCTAGTTTCGGTGGGGATCCAGCGAAATGTTTTTTTGAGCATGCGAAGAATGTTGAAACAAGATGATGAGACAGCGTTGACTTGTCTGGTCATCGAGAGTGAGGAGTCCAGGATGACGCCCAGGTTCCGTGCGTGGTCCGTCGGGATGGGTGCTTTTCCAAGGGCCTCTGGCCACCAAGAGTCGTCCCAGGCGGAGGGGGAGGTACCTAAGATGAGGACTTCTGTTTTGTCTGAGTTCAGTTTCAGACGGCTGTGCTTCATCCACTCGGCTACTTCTTTCATTCCTTCATGTAGGTTTGTTTTGGCGGTGTTAGGGTCTTTGGTGAGTGAGAGGATCAGTTGAGTGTCATCAGCATAGGAGATGATGTTGAGGTTGTGTTGGCGTGCGATGGCTGCGAGGGGGTTCATGTATACGTTGAAGAGGGTGGGACTGAGTGAGGATCCTTGTGGCACGCCGCAAATGACTTCAGTGGCCTCTGACTTGAATGGTGGGAGGCGGACTCTCTGAGTTCTTCCGGCAAGGAATGAGGTGATCCATTCCAGTGCTTTTCCTTGGATTCCGATGTTTCTGAGGAATTGTAAAAGGGTGCTGTGACAGACTGTGTCGAAGGCTGCGGAGAGGTCGAGGAGGATGAGGGCGACTGTGTCTCCATTGTCCAGTAGAGTTCGAATGTCGTCTGTTGCTGCGATGAGTGCGGTCTAAGTGCTGTGTTTGGCTCGGAAGCCGGACTGTGAGGAGTCGAGGGATTTGTTGGTTTCGAGGAAGGCGGCGAGCTGGTTGTTGACAGCTTTTTCGATGACTTTGGCCGGGAATAGAAGGAGCGAGATGGGGCGGTAGTTTTTGAGTTCGGTGGGGTCAGCTGTGGGTTTTTTCGGAAGGGCGCTGAGTTTGGCATGTTTCCAACTTTCCGGGAAGGTGGCGGAGTTGAGGGAGCAGTTGATGACGTCACGGAGGTGTGGTGCTATGATGGAGTCTGCTTTGTTGAAGATGTGGTGAGGGCAAGGGTCTGTGGGGGATCCTGAGTGGGTGGAGTTCATCAGGCGGATGGTGTCTTCAGTGGAGATTGGATTCCAGTCATTAAGGATGTACAAGGGGGGTGAAGGTGCAGCAGAAGTTTGTGTGGGTTGGTCTCCGTGTTGGTTGGTGAAGCTGTTGTGGATGTCTGGGATTTTGTCGTGGAAGAATGAAGCTAGGGAGTCGCAGAGGGTTTGAGAGGGAGTGATGTCGTTGGAGTTGGCAGTGGGGTTAGTAAACTCTTTGACGATGTTGAATAATTCCTTGCTGTTGTGGGCGTTGTTGTCTAGTCGATCTTTGAATGCGGCTTTCTTGGCAGTCCGGATCAGTTGGTGATGTATGCGAGTGGCGTTTTTGAAGGCGTCCTTGGTGCTGGTGTTTGGGTCTTTTTTCCAGGCCTTCTCAAGGGAGCGACAGAGTTTCTTGGATTTCTTAAGATCATCGTTGAACCAGGGGGCGTTTTTGCTGCCTAGTTTGATTTGACGTTTTTTCAAAGGTGCTAGGTTGTCGGCGCTGTAGATTAGCCATTGAGTGAGGTTAATGGCTGCTTGGTTGGGGTTCGAAGAGTGGGCAGGGGGGTTTTGAAGAAGCGATGAGGAGATTTGGTCGATGGTGATTTTGTTCCAGTTTCTTCGCAGAGTAGGTTGAGGATGGTTGTGGGTTGTGGTCTTTTTGTAGATAAAGTGAACGCAGCTGTGGTCCGTCCAATGGAGAGCTGTGGTGTGACTGAAGGAGATATGTTTGCTGGAGGTGAAGATAGGGTCGAGTGTGTGACCTGCGTGGTGAGTGGGGGTATTAACAAGTTGTTTGAGTCCGAGGTTGGCGAGATTGTCCAGAAGGGTGGTGGTGTTGTTGTCATTGCTTTTTTCTAGGTGAAAATTGAGGTCTCCCAATAGAATGTAGTCCTCGGAGGGGAGGGTGTGTGGGGTGATAAAGTCAGTGATGTCTTCACTGAATTGTGCTCGGGGTCCTGGTGGTCTGTAGAGGAGGGTTCCTCTGAGTGTGGTCTTGGGGTCGGTGTGGATCTGGAAGTGGAGGTGTTCGGCGCTAGCGAGGTTGACGTCTGAGCTGGTTGAGATGCGGATGGAATTCTTATGGACAATGGCGATACCTCCTCCTGTTTGGTAGGTGCGGTCTTTTCGGATGATCTTGTATTTATTTATTTATTTTGAAAGTTTTATATAGCGCGAACAAGATCTTCGCAGATATCAGAGCGCTTTACATAGGAGAGGTGCAGATATACACAGATACATCTATAGTGTTAAACGTACAGTGAGATGATATCATAAACAATCAAGTAGTCAGTTTCAAGATCAAACAAAAGCAAAGGGTTCGAACAAGTAGTCCAGATGAGCACTGAGTCTTTGAAGTTGATCCCCAGTAGTGGTTCAAGTGCATTTAGCCATGAGGATCGCTTTTACTTCTTTCTTGAAAAGTATGGTAGATGGGATGAGTCTGATTTCAGGGGGGAGTGAGTTCCAAATCCTGGGAGCCATTCCTGAGAAAGAGCGTTTGTAGGTTTTTTCTTTGCGGAATCTTTTAGGCTTTAGCAAAAGATTGTTTGTGCCTCTAGTGTTTCTGGATCCTCCAGAAATCGTCAGCTTCTGAGCGAGGTATCTAGGTGAGCTAAGGTGGACAGCCTTGTGCGTCAAACAAGCGATTTTCAGGTGTATCCTGGCTTCAAAAGGCAGCCAGTTCAGGGATTTGAAGTCAGGGGAAATGTGTGAGTGTTTTTTTGATCCAGTGATAAGTCTCGCTGCGGCGTTTAAAGAGGCTCTTATGGGTGCCGTAGTAGCTAGGGGGAGACCGCAGAGGGCGGTGCTGCCGTATTCTATTCGAGGTATGACAAGTGATTGTACCGCTGTTTGGAAGTCTTTGGCTGGAAGGAAGGGTTTAAGTTTCCTAAGGGTGTTGATTTGGTAATTTGCTCCCTTAGTTGCTTTGTTGATGTGTTCCTGCATGCTGAGATTGGTGTACAGTGTTATGCCCCAGGATTTCGCTGAGTCCACGATGGTGGGTTGAACATTGAGTGCCGTTAGGTGTTTAAGCCACATTTGTGCGGTAGTGATATTCGCGGGAGGTGAGATCAAAAGGAACTCTGTTTTGAGGGCATTAAGTTTGAGATGATTAGCGGCCAGCCAGGATTGGGTGCTACTGATCGTTGAGTTCAAGAGCGTGATGTCATTGGGTGATTGAAGTTTGAGATAAAGTTGGGTGTCATCAGCATACATGTGGAAGTGTACATTGGATTCTTGTAGCAAGGTGGTGAGAGGTTCCATAACTAAGTTGAACAAAGTTGGGGATAGGGAGGATCCTTGTGGTACGCCTAGCGATACAGGTCTTGGCGCGGACATCAGGTTGTTGCTCTTGAATTTCTGCGACCTGTTATGCAGAAAGGACGTGAACCATTTGAGCACAGTTCCAGATAGGCCCATTCTTGTGTTTAATAGTTCGAGTAAATTCTCATGTTTGACGGTGTCAAATGCGGAGGAGAGATCAAGGAGGATGAGGAGGCAGGTATCGTTATGATCTAGGATTTGGAGGGCGTCATCGATTATGTGAGTCATAGCAGTTTCAGTACTGTGATTTGCTCTGAAGCCTGATTGATGAGAGTTGAGAAGATCAAACTGAGTAATGTGTTTAGACAATTGTATTTGTACGCATTTTTCTAGCAGTTTGGCAAGAGTCGGAATGTTGGTGATGGGGCGGTAGTTGTTGAGGTCTGAGGGGTCGGCTGTAGGTTTCTTTAGCAAGGGTGTGACTTGTCCAACTTTGAGGGAGTCGGGAATGGACCCTTGTTGAAGTGAGCTGTTAATGATTTTAGTCCAGAGTGGAAGGAGCGACGGGGTAAGGACTTTGACAGCGTTAGCAGGAAGGGGGTCCGTGAGGTGATTGGAAGGTTTCAGAGTGCTGAGCAGTTTGCCAATTTCTTCTTCCGTGTAGGTGACAAAGGTTGACCAGGTGGCATTGTTTTTTGGTTTAGTTGGTGCTATGCAGTGGGGTTTGGGGTAGCGGCTTGCATCCATGAGTAGATCATTCTTTATGTTGTCAGTTTTTTGGATAAAGAAAGAGGCGAAGTCTTCGCAGGAGGGAGCTTCACCCATAGTGTTGAGAGGTTGGGGGTGTTCTTTGGATTGCGTTCGGATAAGCTCAAACAGCTTTCTCGGACGATTTTTGGCTAGGTCAAGCTGACGGCTGAAGAAGACTGATTTTGAGCGTTTTATTTTCCTGAAGTAGGCATTTCTCTTTTTCTTCAGGGTTTTTAGGTTCAGTGCAGAGGGAGCTGATCTCCAGGTGCGCTCTGCCATTCGCATGGCGCGTCTGTCGTCATTGAGACTCCCGTCGTACCAGGGATTGGAGATTTTTGCGGAGGCTTTTTTTCCGGGATGGCAATGGTGATGTCTGGGGCTGAGGAGGCGTTCATCCATGTTTCTGTTAGGAAGGCGACGTCTAGGGAGATGGTGTCTAGTAGATTCCAAAGGTCGATGGCATGTCTGTGGACCGAGCGGGTGTTGAGCAGGATGCATTTTAGGTGGTTGGTGTCGGATCTTTGTTTGGAGTTAGTGGATGAAGAGTTGGTCTTGGTGCTGTCGTACTTGCAGGAGTTGCAAGTGAAGGGTCCATGGGTGTGTCCAGGAGCGGCTTGGGCGCAGTTGGGGAGTCGGCCGTATTTAGGGCTAAGAGGGTGGAGGCGTCATATGTAATGCGGGTGGGGTGGGAGGTAAGGGGGCCAGGGGGGTCTGGCGCTGGGCGCGGTACAGGCGCGGACGTGCGTAGACGGGCTTACCTTTGGCGCACCAAGCGCTGGGAGCGCTTTATTTGCCCTGGCGAGTGCCCACCTCGCTTATTTCTAATTTTATTTAACTTCGGCTGCCCACGCCGTGATTGCCGCTGCCCGGGGGCCTGAAGGTGACCAGAAGCCGCCGTTCGCATGTGCACGGCCGCAGAGAAGGAACCGAAGGGGCCGCGACCTGATTGGGTGCTGAGGCAGGCTGCTCGTGAGGGGCCGCGCTCGGATTGGCTGAGCGCTTCCAAGAATTCCCCGCGTCATCAGGGGCTCGTCCGGGAGCCGCGCAGGGATTGGCCAATTCTTTCCGGGACTGACGTCGTCACCAGGAGCTCGAGGAAGGAGCTGCGCTGGGATTGGACCAGCCGTGATGACGAGGGCCCTGCTTCGGAGAAGCGAGACCGGAGTGGCGGCAAGGAAGAAAGATGGCCGGTGAACAGGGCTCCCGTGTGTCGAGGGAGCCCTGCAACGAGAGGAGAGAGAGCGGAGGGGGCGCGGGGCACATTGTCGGTGCCCGCCCCCACCGCCGGTAAAGCCCGAGGAGGAGTGGAGTCCCCCGCGAGAGCGGCCCGGTGAGTCAAAAGGGCCGGGGGGGCTCCAGAGGGGCTGCGGTTGGTGCCGGTCGAGGCACTGAGGAAGGGCGGCCCCGAATTACAGTGGGTCGCCCCACCGTGGATGCAGAGCCCGCGAGAGGCTCGAGGGCCAGTCTGTTGCTATTTAAGAGCCCCAGTGGGGGTTCCCCACGCCCAGTGATGCCGATGCCTGGTTGACAAGGGGCATCAGTGTTTTTAGAGCCTGTGTGGCTCCAACGGTTGTGAATAGCTCAGAGCCTGTGTAGGCTCCAACGTGGGGGGCATCATTGTTTACAGAGCCTGTGTGGCTCAGAAGGGCCATATTTTGTTTAAGAGCCTGTTTGGCTCCAGCGCTGGGCCAGATTTAGTTAGAGGGGGCGTCGGGGCACATTGCCGGTGCCCGCCCTCTCCTACCTGCGAGGAATGTGTTTTTGGAGCCTGTGTGGCTCCCACAGTGGGTGCGGTTTGCGCCCAAGGGTCAGTGAGGACCCTGTCGCAGTTTCCTTCATGATTCCAGGTGCCCAGCAAGTAGTGGGTGTGAGAAGTTGGCCCGATATGCAGTGCTCACTATTCTAGCGATCACTATGCATCGGTCCAAACGACTCTTATGGTGATTGGTTGTAAGTCAACCTTAGATCAGCTATCCTAGTAGCGTGGATACGAGCAGTCTTCGGGCTAAACTCTAGAGGGCGTGTTAAGCCAGCTGTTATACCATCACATACCCCTTGAACACCAAGTGAAAGGACACCACACAAGTGTTATGAAAATAAACAGTGTATTTATTAGAATCACAACAGCCCTGTACTCTTTATGAGGACAGGGTACTAAGCACACAACGAAACTCTTAGGAAAATACTTCAAGTGCACAATCAATACAAGTGCCCGAGGGCACGGAAAGTTTTAGTGGTCTCGGGCGGACCCGATAAGGCAAGTCGGAAGCGAGGGACTCGGGGCCCTTAACTAAGGAGGCTATGCGGGCACTGAAATGCCGAAGTTTCCTAGCCCCAAGGGCTGCGGCTGCACAAGTCTTTACAGACGTCGGGAGTCTTCGCTGACGAGCCAGGAGCCGGAAGGAAGGAGTTGCTGGCCGGCGACCAGTAGAAATAGTTCGTAGAGATCCAAGCCTGGATCAGAGATGGATGACACATGAAAGCAGACGGGACCAAGTTCGTACTACTAGCCAGTAGTCAGAGGGTACCAGGAGGGCACCGGATGATCGTCACCTCGACTAGGTGGGTGGGCGACGCTAGGCTCTGCAGTCTCATGTGCCAGGAGGCGTTGTCGGCGACCAGGATGGAGGTGCGAGCTGTCCCACGAAGGTTGATGCTGTCGGCGTCGCTGGGCCCAGGATTGGGGCAACAAGCCTTGGCAAATTTCAGGGCCACGTGGTGGGCCTAAAATGGCGTCTTGAGTGGACCAGGAGGGTCCGGGGTGCTCCTCTCGCAGAAGGGAGCCAAGGCCAGTCTGGAGCAACCAGACCAGCAGCGTTGGTTGTCGGGTGTCGTCAAGAAGGTCACAAGCCAGCGGCTAGTGACCAGACAACGTGCTGAACAGCAAAGAGCAGAAGGGCCCCACGCAGATCGTGGAGATACTGGGAGGCTGCACTTCGGTGCTGGAGCTGCTCAGGGTCGGGGCTTCTCGGACCCCAAAGCACTCACCAGAGGATCCCTCAGTGGTCGTGCTGGTTAAGAAATCGTGCAGGTCTTGATGATGGCCGGTCCCTCGAGGTCTCGTCGCACCCACAGATCTCAGCTGAGCTGACGATGTGGGTAGAGGTCGGAGGTGCCAGGGAAGCCGGTTCTCGTCGAGCTGGGCAGTCGGATTCCTGAGGAAGGACTTGCAGCAAACCGCAGAGTTCTTAGATGGTGCCTGCGGATGCAGGGTGACTACTCCTTAGCCACAAGGGAGAAATCTTGAGAAGAGTCGAGAGTTCCTTTCGTAGAAAGTATTCTTGATTCAAAGATGATCTAATTTGGAAGGGTCCCCGCTCCTGTCTGTATCCTAAAGAAAGGGGTGGGTACATGACTAGGTCCTGCCCTAGGGGTGGGACCAGGAAGGGGGGTAGTTACACCCCTCTCCCCTGCCGGACTTTCCCCAGGTCAGGGGCTGGGCGCCCCTGGAACTGGTTCTAGCCGGCAGATGCGTAGTGAGCACCAGGGTGCCACTCCGCAGTCACCTTCTTGTAAAGCCCTGCCTACCCAGGATACACAAAACCCTGTCTGGGATGGTGCGAGCACCGCCCCGGACAGGAAACCCTTTGTCCAAGCTCTCCTCGCTGGAAGGACTCCCAGCAGCAGGAGGTCAGACTCGTGTCTGTGGTGGCAGCATCCATTTTGTGGAGCTGAGGCTTCAGCTAACTTTAACCGGGGTTCACAGTTACGTACATGTCGTGTCCCTCTAGAAGGGCGGAATGCTAACCTCGTCGCCAGTATTGGTGAGGGGTCAGCATCCCGATTCGTATGACACCTTACTCGACATGTCTTGATAACGCGATACCGAAGTTACTAATATGGTACGCGTTATCATGGAACAGCCATTGGGTCTTGATTCCGCAAGCTGTAACCGGGCTCGGCTCGTGCCAGAGCCCAATTCACACGACTCCATGCACTCTGCCTTCAGGATTGTTAAGGCCTGCCATAGGAGTGACTGATAGGAACTCGGGTGTCCATTTTAGGGTTAGATATAGGGATACTATACCTACAGCAACGGGCGAGTACGCCACGTTGCCCCAGCTGTCGCGCAGCCAGTTGTGTCAGATTTAGATGGCCAACCAGGGGTGGCATAATACATGCTTCAGCCCCTGGTAGGCCCTGGGTACATCAATGCCCTGAGTTACAGGGTCTGACGAGGTGGCCCAGTTCCAATTGGGTAATGCACCTAAGGTACACACATCAATTTAGCGAGAGAACAGCTAGGCTGTGGGTCTGATTGGCAGGCCCACAGCCCGAGAAAGTCGTAAACCAGTGAAACAAAAGCAAAAAATCTGGGTGATCATAGGATTGCAGACCCTACTCTCCTACATGACCCCCCCCCCCAAACGTTGGGACAATAAACTAACATTGAACAGGTGAGTCTTCTTGTTCTAAGTGGAAATACCTGGAGAGCCCATCTGCATTGCCATGATTAGTGCCAGGTCTATGCTCCACTGTGAAGTCCATCCCCTGTAGGGAAATGGACCACCTAAGCAGTTTGGGGTTTTCACCCTTCATCTGATTTAGCCATAAGAGGGGCTTATGGTCGGTCTGAATCTTGAAATGAGTGCCAAACAAGTATGGCCTCAGTTTCTTCAGGGCCCAAACCACAGCAAAGGCCTCCCTCTCAATAGCTGACCAATTTTTCTCTCTGGGGGTCAGCCGTCTGCTTATAAAAGCAATGGGCTGGTCATTACCATCAAAATTCAGTTGATAGAACAGCTCCCACACCCAACTCAGAAGCATCTGTTTGGACAATGAATGGTTTGGAGTAGTCTGGACTCTTGAGGATAGGTGCCGTGCACATGGCCTGTTTTAGGTCATCGAATGCTTTTTGACAGCTCGCTGTCCACTGAACCTTTTTTGGCATTTTCTTGCTCGTCAGTTCATTAAGCGGAGTCACAATCGATCCGTAATTTCTGACAAACTTTCAGTAGTAACCAGTCAGGCCCAAGAAAGCTCGAACCTGAGTCTGGGTGGTTGGAGGAGCCCAGTCCCTGATTGACTGTATCTTGCTCTCCAGTGGTTGAACTTGGCCTCCACCGACAAGGTGGCCCAAGTATACAACCTGTGTCTGCCCTATCTGGCACTTGGTAGCCTTGATATTAAGACCTGCTGCTTGCAGAGCCTCTAACACTTTCCGCAGGTGGACCAGGTGATCCTCCCAGGTGGAACTAAAGACAGCAATATCGTCAAGATACGCTGCACAGAAGTCATCCAGCCCAGTGAGAACGTGATTCACCAACCGTTGGAAGGTGGCAGGTGCATTTTTCAAACCAAAGGGCATTACCACAAATTGATAATGCCCACCACGGGTAGAAAATGCTGTCTTAGGCTTGGCGTCCTCAGCTAACCTGATTTGCCAATACCCAGCTGTCAGGTCAAACGTACTTAAGTAGTTGGCAGAAGCCAATCTATCTATAAGCTCATCTGCCCTCGGTATTGGGTGGGCATCAGTCTTAGTGACTGCATTGAGACCCCTGTAGTCTACGCAGAACCTCATCTCTTTCTTACCACCCTGGGTGTGAGGCTTCGGCACTAGAACTACGGGACTAGCCCAAGGGCTGTCCGAAGGTTCAATGACTCCCAACTCCAACATTTTCTGCACTTCAGTTCTGATGCAGTCTCTAACGTGATCGGGCTGCCCGTAGATTTTACTCTTGACGGGCAAGCTGTCACCAGTGTCAACCTCATGGGTACACCAATTGGTCTGACTGGGTGTTAGAGAGAACATATGCCGGAAGGATTGAAGAACCTGTTTACAATCCTCCTGTTGATGTTCGGAGAGGCTGCCACAAAAGACAACACCGTCTACCGATCCATCGTCAGGATTCTGAGTGAGCAGGTCTGGGAGAGGGTCACTCTCTTCCTCCTGTCCCTCATCTATGGCCATGAGCAAGCTCATGTCCTTCCTGTCGACATACGCCTTGAGCCTGTTGACATGGAGCACCCTGTGGGGGCTCCGGGGAGTTCCAAGGTCCACCAGGTAGGTGGCCTCTCCCTTTTTCTCCAGGATGGTGTAGGGCCCAGACCATGTGTCTTTGAGTGCTGCTGGGGCCACTGGCTCCAACACCCACACCTTCTGTCCAGGCTGGTAAACAGTCAGGCCAGCCTTTTGGTCATGCCAAGCTTTTTGGAGTTCTTGGCTGGCCTTAAGGTTTTCGGATGCCTTCTCCATGTACTCAGCCATCCGGGAGCGGAGGCCAAGCACATAGTCCACGATGCTGGTTGCAGGCTTTTTGAGAGGTCTCTCCCATCCTTCCGTCACCAAACACAGGGGTCCTCTTACAGGATGCCCGTACAAAAGTTCAAAAGGGCTGTAGCCAACCCCCTTCTGTGGGACTTCTCTGTAAGCGAATAAAAGGCAGGGAATCAGGACGTCCCATCTACGCCGGAGCTTTTCAGGTAGTCCATGAATCATCCCTTTTAGGGTCCTGTTGAACCGCTCAACAAGCCCATTGCATTGTGGATGATAGGGTGTAGTGAACTTGTAGTTGACACCACATTCCTTCCACATAGCAGTCAAGTAGCTCGACATGAAGTTTGCACCTCTGTCAGAGACAACCTCCTTAGGGAAGCCCACTCTGGAGAACACTCCAACTAGGGCTCTTGCCACCACAGGGGCTGTAGTGGTCCTAAGGGGAATAGCTTCAGGATACCTGGTGGCATGATCCACTACCACCAGTATAAACTTGTGCCCTGAGGCTGTTGGGGGTTCCATTGGACCGACAATGTCAATCCCCACACGTTCAAAGGGCACCCCCACCACAGGCATTGGTATAAGGGGGGCCTTTGTCGTGCCACCTGACTTACCACTGGCTTGGCAAGTGACTCAGGAGCGACAAAACTCCTTGGTATCTTCGTTCATGTGAGGCCAGTGAAAGTGCGAGACAAGCCTGTCCCACGTCTTCGTCTGGCCTAAGTGTCCTGCTAAGGGAATCTCGTGGGCCAAGGTAAGAAGGAAACCACGCTGAGACAAGGGGATAACCAGCCTCCTGGTCATGCCAGGCTTGGGGTCTCTTGCCTCAGTGTACAGGAGTCCATCCTCCCAGTATACCTTGTGGGTACCTGTGGCATTCCCAGCAGCCTCAGCAGCAGCCTGCTGTCTGAGGGGTTCAAGGGAAGGGCAGTCTAACTGGTCCTTCCCCAGGTCTTCTCGTGTGGGTCCCCCTCAGCCCAGAAACTCAACTTGATCAAGCTCGAGTTCTTTAGGTTCAGTTTCCCGCAAGTCCTGGAGGTCAGCCTCCTCTGAGACCTGATCCTCGACCTGGGGCATGGGGGAAGGCGCTGCCTTAACCCGACTGCTCTTCTTCTTGGGAGGTGTCTGGTCTGTTGTTCCAGGATCCAGCACCTGTTCAGTGGGGCATCGTCTGACCTGTGACCTAGTCACAGCAAGCACATGTGCTGGCAAGCCTAACATCTCCATGTGAGTCCGCTGCTCCACTTCTGACCATTGCGATGACTCCAAATCATTGCCCAACAAACAATCCACTGGGAGGTCTGAACTAACAACAACCTTTTTCTGGCCATTTACCCCTCCCCAGGAGAAAGCAACAATCGCCATACTATGACTGGTAGTGACGTTGCTGGCATTGGTCACCAGGAAATCTATACCTGGCATGATCTGTCCAGGGTCCACAAAGTTAGGCGTCACCATGGTGACACTGGCACAAGTGTCCCTATAGGCCTGAGCCATTCTTCCATTGATCAAAGGCGTCTGTCGGTATTTGCCCAAAGTATTGGGACTGACATCGGGGGATATATCCACATCCCCCGTACAGACAAGGACAGCCTGAGTGAGTGTGCCAACTAAGTTGTCACACCCCTCAGAACCCAAGGTTAACCCAACTAGTCCCTTGGGAGGTGCACTACTACTGCTGGCTGTACTAGGGGGCACAGGTGCCGCCTTAGGGGCTGCAGTAGCAGGAGTCTGCCCTCCTTTCTTGGTGCACTCACTAAACCAGTGAGTTTTACTTTTACAGTATTGGCACCACCTTTTTGATTGGCCTTCTTGATTCTTCTTTTTCTGGGAAGCCTGACCCCCCCCCTCTTTGGGTTGTTGGGGGCCTGTCGAAGACTTCTGGTCATTTTGTTCCCCTTTAGAATCTTTGCCCTTCTGGTCTGCTTTCTTCTGACCACCCTGGTTCTGGCCCTGGTTTTGCTTAACCCTTGTTCTGACCCACTTGTCTGCCTTCTTTCCCAATTCTTGGGGAGAGGTCAGATCCGAGTCGACAAGGTGCTGATGCAACAACTGGTTCTGACAATTGTTTAAAATCTGTTCTCGCATGATCAAATTATACAATCCTGTGTAATCAGTAACCTTACTGCCCAGCAACCAGCCCTCCAAAGCCTTAGTGGCACAATCGACAAAATCAGACCAGTCCTGAGACTGAGTTTTCTGGGTATCCCTGAACAGCAACCTGTACTGCTCAGTGGTTAGGCCGAACCCATCAATCAGTGCGTTCTTCAGGACCTGGTAATTGTTAGCGTCCTCAACTCTAGTAGTGAGAAGCTTATCTCTACCTTTACCTTCAAAGGAGAGCCACAAGATAGCTGCCCACTGACTCGGGGGGACGCACTGTACAATGCAAGCCCTCTCCAACGCAGTAATCCATTTGTGGATATCATCCCCTTGCTTAAAGGGTGGCACTATCTTACTCAGGTGTCTATTGTCTAAACTCCTGTTTTCCCTTGGGGGAATGCTGCCACCAGTGGGATTTGTCCCACTCAATTCCTGCTCTCTAGCGAAGGCGAGTCTTTCTTTGGCTAGGGCAAGTTCTTCCCTTTCGATCCGCAGATTGACTTCCCGCTCCTTTGCTTCGTACACTCTCCTCTGAGGGGATGTCATCCCTCTTGGAGCAGACCCTCGAGAGCCATTGGTTCGAACGGATCTGTTAGAGCCTCCCGACAGAGACCTACCTCGTCAACTCCCAATGTTAAGCTGGCCTGAGAGGGGCCCCAGGGGTTTCCTAGTACCATTCTCGTGCCGGCTTAAGTTGTCCTTAGTTAGCTGGCTAACCACAACTGGACCTTTGTCTGCCTCGTCCTCAGATGTCTCTGGATCCTCATCCTCCTCTTCACCTTCTGCGGAGAGATGGATAAGGTCAGGGTCACCTGCGGTTCCCTCGAGGGGGGGCATACTCCCTTCTGGATGAGAAGGGTCGGTGTTACCCGCCCTCCTAGCATCATAAGTCTCCAAGACACCAATCAGAAACGGAGTGGTAGGGTTTGCACCCTGTTTTAGCTTCCGAGATGTACAGAGTTGTCGCATCTCTTGGAAGCTAAGTGCAGCATATCTGGACATGACCTGTGGAGGGTCGACTGACACAAGGGGAGACTCAGAGTTTCCTCCTTTGTCGGACATGCTGCTTCTAGTGTGGTGTAAGTGATGCACCTACCTACACTATATGTTTACCTACTGATCCCTTGCTAAGAGTTGTAGCCAAGGTGTGCTAAGCCTTGAGGAGCTACAACAGCTGGTTCAGTAGAACTCAGAGTATTCTAAGCTAAGTTATATGTACCTGGAGTACTTATGCGATCTTTCACAAGATATTCTTAGGATACGCGTGGTAAAACAACAGCAAGCTCAAATCCCAACCGCTGCTCACCAATGTGAGAAGTTGGCCCGATATGCAGTGCTCACTATTCTAGTGATCACTATGCATCGGTCCAAACGACCCTTATGGTGATTGGTTGTAAGTCAACCTTAGACCAGCTATCCTAGTAGCGTGGATACGAGCAGTCTTCGGGCTAAACTCTAGAGGGCGTGTTAAGCCAGCTGTTATACCATCACATATCCCTTGAACACCAAGTGAAAGGACACCACACAAGTGTTATGAAAATAAACAGTGTATTTATTAGAATCACAACAGCCCTGTACTCTTTATGAGGACAGGGTACTAAGCACACAACGAAACTCTTACGAAAATACTTCAAGTGCACAATCAATACAAGTGCCCGAGGGCACAGAAAGTTTTAGTGGTCTCGGGCGGACCCGATAAGGCAAGTCGGAAGCGAGGGACTCGGGACCCTTAACTAAGGAGGCTATGCGGGCACTGAAATGCCGAAGTTTCCTAGCCCCAAGGGCTGCGGCTGCACAAGTCTTTACAGACGTCGGGAGTCTACGCTGATGAGCCAGGAGCCGGAAGGAAGGAGTTGCTGGCCGGCGACCAGTGGAAATAGTTCGTAGAGATCCAAGCCTGGATCAGAGATGGATGACACCTGAAAGCAGAGGGGACCAAGTTCGTACTACTAGCCAGTAGTCAGAGGGTACCAGGAGGGCACCGGATGATCGTCACCTCGACTAGGTGGGTGGGCGACGCTAGGCTCTGCAGTCTCACGGACCAGGAGGCGTTGTCGGCGACCAGGATGGAGGTGGGAGCTGTCCCACGAAGGTTGATGCTGTCGGCGTCGCTGGGCCCAGGATTGGGGCAACAAGCCTTGGCAAATTTCAGGGCCACGTGGTGGGCCTAAAATGGCGTCTTGAGTGGACCAGGAGGGTCCGGGGTGCTCCTCTCGCAGAAGGGAGCCAAGGCCAGTCTGGAGCAACCAGACCACCAGCGTTGGTTGTCGGGTGTCGTCAAGAAGGTCACAAGCCAGCGGCTAGTGACCAGACAACGTGCTGAACAGCAAAGAGCAGAAGGGCCCCACGCAGATCGGGGAGATACTGGGAGGCTGCACTTCGGTGCTGGAGCTGCTCAGGGTCGGGGCTTCTCGGACCCCAGAGCACTCACCAGAGGATCCCTCAGTGGTCGTGCTGGTTAAGAAATCGTGCAGGTCTTGATGATGGCCGGTCCCTCGAGGTCTCGTCGCACCCACAGATCTCAGCTGAGCTGACGATGTGGGTAGAGGTCGGAGGTGCCAGGGAAGCCGGTTCTCGTCGAGCTGGGCAGTCGGATTCCTGAGGAAGGACTTGCAGCAAACCGCAGAGTTCTTAGATGGTGCCTGCGGATGCAGGGTGACTACTCCTTAGCCACAAGGGAGAAATCTTGAGAAGAGTCGAGAGTTCCTTTCGTAGAAAGTATTCTTGATTCAAAGATGATCTAATTTGGAAGGGTCCCCGCTCCTGCCTTTATCCTAAAGAAAGGGCTGGGTACATGACTAGGTCCTGCCCTAGGGGTGGGACCAGGAAGGGGGGTAGTTACACCCCTCTCCCCTGCCAGACTTTCCCCAGGTCAGGGGCTGGGCGCCCCTGGAACTGGTTCTAGCCGGCAGATGCGTAGTGAGCACCGGGGTGCCACTCCGCAGTCACCTTCTTGTAAAGCCCTGCCTACCCAGGATACACAAAACCCTGTCTGGGATGGTGCGAGCACCGCCCCGGACAGGAAACCCTTTGTCCAAGCTCTCCTCGCTGGAAGGACTCCCAGCAGCAGGAGGTCAGACTCGTGTCTGTGGTGGCAGCATCCATTTTGTGGAGCTGAGGCTTCAGTTAACTTTAACCGGGGTTCACAGTTACGTACATGTCGTGTCCCTCTAGAAGGGCGGAATGCTAACCTCGTCGCCAGTATAGGTGAGGGGTCAGCATCCCGATTCGTATGACACCTTACTCGACATGTCTTGATAACGCAATACCGAAGTTACTAATATGGTACGCGTTATCATGGAACAGCCATTGGGTCTTGGTTCCGCAAGCTGTAACCGGGCTGGGCTCGTGCCAGAGCCCAATTCACACGACTCCATGCACTCTGCCTTCAGGATTGTTAAGGCCTGCCATAGGAGTGACTGATAGGAACTCGGGTGTCCATTTTAGGGTTAGATATAGGGATACTATACCTACAGCAACGGGCGAGTAGGCCACGTTGCCCCAGCTGTCGCGCAGCCAGTTGTGTCAGATTTAGATGGCCACCCAGGGGTGGCATAATACATGCTTCAGCCCCTGGTAGGCCCTGGGTACATCGATGCCCTGAGTTACAGGGTCTGACGAGGTGGCCCAGTTCCAATTGGGTAATGCACCAAAGGTACACACATCAATTTAGCGAGAGAACAGCTAGGCTGTGGGTCTGATTGGCAGGCCCACAGCCCGAGAAAGTCGTAAACCAGTGAAACAAAAGCAAAAAATCTGGGTGATCATAGGATTGCAGACCCTACTCTCCTACAGTGGGCACCTGCCACGTTTAGGCATTTTGTACTTTGAGACTGGCGCTGCATGGCAGCGCACCCTGACATTGAGACTCAGGGCGCCTGAGCCCCAACAAGGCCAGTTGGCCTAGGGACTGCCACAGGTGGTGGCTTATGTAAGTTTTGCGCAATTGTATGGTTATTGCACCTCTGAATGTGATTTCTTGCATCATGTGTTATTCCTGCACCTCTGAATGTTTTTAGACATCATGTGATTCTTGCGCTATTGTATTGCTCTGGCACCTCTGAATGTTCTTATGCATTATGTGTCTTTCTTTTCATGCGCTGCACCTCTGAATGTTTTAGACATCATGTGTCTTCTTGCGCTGCACCCCTGAATGTATTTTATTGCATCATGTGCTTTATTCTTAACACCTCTGAATGTTTTAGGCATCATGTGTTTCTCTGTATTACTCCTCTGTATGTGGTTCATGCATCATGGGTAAGGTGTTTTGGTATACCCCTAAATGTATTTTATTCTTATATGGTTGTCCTTTTTAGTACAGGTGGTCCTAGTGAGGCCCTGGTCCCCTGCGTGACATGGTCCTAAGGTGTTTAGGGTTGCGTAGGTGGTACTTACCTGTTACCAGTAGGTACTGGTTGTGATTTCTAACTGTTACTTCGTGCTACAGTGATTTTATATTCGTTTATTCTAATTTCTGACAGTATTTCATTTCTACTAAGTGCTGATTATGACAGTGGCCCATGTGGCCCTGTCTTGTGAATAATCCCATGTGAATATTGCCCGTGCCAGTTGGCACAATGTATATGTGTGCTTTTATCTGATGTGTTTTTACAATACAAAAGTTATTTTTATAATAACCTTGTGTGGAGTCTCTTTTGTGGTGTACCTAGTATGTTGTTGCTGTTGTGCGCTGGCACAAATGCTTTACACATTGCCTCCGAGTTTAGCCTTACTGCTTGTGCCAAGCTACCAAGGGGGTGAGCAGGGGTTATCTTGGCGTGTGACTTCCTTGCCCTGACTAGAATGGTGGTTTCTGCCTGGCTTTGGCGTCAGCCTTAGCCTACCAGAAATAGCCAGCTCTAACAACTATAATAGAGATACCCCTACTACAGAACTGGAGTTACAGGTGAGAAACTACTCCTTCTGTAATAGGGAATCTCTGTGTATAGTCATAATCTAGTGAATAGAATGGCAAGACCATCCCGACAACGAATCCGGCGGTGGAGGAAAAAGACAACACACCTACTGTGCAAACAGATTTCTTAACGTAGCCTGCCCAACCTGAGTATCTGCTCTGGCATCAGAGTCCAGACTGTAGTGTTTAGCAAAGGTATGGACCGACTTCCAAGTGGCAGCCCTGCAGATATCTGCAATGGGAACATTACGTTGCAAAGCTGTTGTAGCTGCTTTGCCCAGGTAGAATGAGCCTTAGGCTTACCCCCTAAGGTCTTGTTAGCTTTCTGATAACATAACTGAATACAGGACACAATCCACCTCGAGATAGACTGTTTAGAGGTGGCAAGACCAGTCCTGACCGACCCATAATTGACAAACAATTGGTCTGACCTACGAATGTCCTTGGTCTTATCCAAGTAGAATTTCAACACCCTTCTGACATCCAGGGACTGAAGAGATCTTTCCGCTGGAGTGGAAGGATTCCGGAAAAACGTAGGTAAAGTTATAGTCTGATTGACGTGGAAATCAAAAATCACCTTAGGAAGGAAGTTAGGTTGAGTACACATCACAACCTTAGCAGGATGAAATACAGTATAAGGTTCTTGGCAACACAATGCCTGAATTTCACTCACCCTGCGGGCTGATGTAATGGCCACGAGGAAAACTGCCTTCCACGACAAGTGCTGTAGTGAAGCCTTATGAATAGGTTCAAAAGGTTCCTTCATCAACCTGGACCGCACCACATTCAGCTCCCATGAAGGCGAAGGATGCCGAACAGGAGGAAACACCTTCCTCAATCCTTCCAAAAAATCTTTAATCACAGGAATCTGGAAGAAGGATGTCTTTGAAGGACATTTCCTATAAGCAGTTAATGCTGCAAGATGTACCTTAATAGAATGAAAATTAAGGCAAGATTGAGCCAAATGCAAAAGGTATGGAAGTATGACATCTTCCTTGCAGGTCGTCGTATCATAGTTCTTGGAGGTACACCAGATGCAGAACCTCTTCCACTTGTAGGCATAGGAAGTCCTAGTGGAAGGACGCTTAGCCTCCTTGAGTATATCCATGCAATTGTCAGGCAGATTCAGGTGTCCATATTGCACTATCTCAGGACCCATGCCGCCAAACTCAACGATGAGAGGTTGGGGTGCACCATCTGCCCCCCAAAGGTCCGGCCGACACGGCAGCCGCAGGTGGGGTAGGAGAGACCTGTGCAGCAGGTCCGTGAACCGGGGCCACTCGAGAGCAATGAGGATCATCCGTGCTCTGGACTGAAACAGCTTGATGAGTACCACCGGAATCAGGGGAATGGGTAGAAAAGCGTACAGAAAGCTGTTTGACCAGCTGATTCATAGCGCATTCCCCAGAGTTTCCGGTTGGTAATACCTGGAGGTGAAGTCTCTGCATTTTCTGTTTTCAGCGGTGGTGAACAGATCTATGTCTGGAGTGCCCCACCTGTCGAAAATGTCTCCTAGCACCTCGTCGTTTAGAATCCACTTGTGGTTTTCTTGGACCAGCCTGCTGAGTGCGTCCGCCTGAGCATTCTGCACACCGGGCACATGGGTCGCCGTTATCGTCAGTCCTCTGGCTAGCTGCCAGTGCCAGATGGCCTGCGCTTCTTGTGATAGTGTGCGCGATCTCGAGCCCCCCTGCTTGTTGAGGTAATACATTGTGGTCATATTGTCCATCTGTACAAGCAAGAATTTGGTCTGGAAGGACGGATGGAAGGCCTTCAGTGCCAAGTGAACAGCTCTGAGTTCCAGGAAATTGATGTGATACGTGGATTCCGCCCGGAACCACGTTCCCTGGATCTGTAGATGGTCTGAATGCGCTCCCCAGCCGTGGAGAGAATCATCCGTGACGATAGTCTGAATGGGAATGTCCTTGTGAAATGGAACCCCTTTGAGGAGATTCTCTGTTGAGCACCACCATCTCAGGGACTGTTGAGCGTGAAGGGACAGCCGGATCCTGTCGTCCCAGCTCCCCCACTTCTGGTCCCACTGAACATCAAGACACTCCTGTAGCGGCTTCATGTGTAGACGTGCCTGAGGAGTGAGGGAGATGGAAGAGGCCATCGACCCCAGTAGAGAAGACACCGTTCTCACTGTTGTAGATGGAACAGCTATGCGAGCCTGAGCCTTCCGAAGGATCGATAAGCGTTGCTTCTCTGAAGGAGACACGCTTGCTGAAAGAGTATCGATGGAGGCTCCCAAGTTCTGCAGGCACTGGACAGGAGTCAGGACAGACTTGTATATGTTGATGTGCAACCCCAGATGGTTCAACAGTACGGCCGTCCTGTTAAAGGGCACTTGCGCTTCCTGGAAGGAGGAGGCTTTGATCAACCAGTCGTTCAGGTACGGGTAGACAAACACCTTGTTCTTTCTTAGGTGTGCTGCCACCACTGCCATGCATTTTGAAAATGTCCTGGGTGCAGACTTCAGTCCAAACGGTACTACCGTGTACTGATAGTGATTGGTGCCGACTAGAAAGTGCAGAAACTTCCGGTGTTTCAATGGGCACACGGAAGTACGCATCCAGTAGATCTAATGCACAAAGCCAGTCTCCTCTTTGCAGCTGAGGATAAATCTGGTGCAAAGACAGCATGCAAAACTTTTCCCTGCAAATCTACTTTCATTGAGGTGGCAGCCGTACCGCAAACCTTCGGTCCGGCTGAGTCCATCTGACGGCTCTCCTTGTCCGGAGGCACCGTAGAAGACGGAGCAGCTGTATGCTGTTTCTTGGCTGCCGTCACAATGACAGAATCCGGTACAGGATCTGACCTCAAGAACGCCGGATCAGAATCCGGGGGCCTGTACTTCTTTTGCAGCCTAGATGGAGCCGACTTCACCGAAGCCGGGGTCAGAAATAGCCCCATGGCTGGTTCCTCCAGTCCTGGCACCAAAGGCAACAACAGGCAAGAGAGATGCCGTTTGTGCAAAGTCTCAAAGATCACAGAGGTAGATGGTATGGGTACCGTCAATGTGATCCCTAACTTCACTGCCCCCCTCAGCAGCACCTCCTGAAATGTCACAATGTTGTCCACAGGTGACACCCTCATAGGAGGGGAATCCGATAATGTTGGAGAATACATCTGGTCACTCGAGGAGCCCGTGTACCGGGACCGCGACCTGTCTCTCCGATGGCGTGACAAGACCTTGTGGAGGAGCTGTGTCTACTGCGAGTGCGATCCCTTCCTCGAGATCATGATCTAGATCTCCTGGGTTTAGCCGGAGCCGCCGGTCTCAGGGGAGGTGGAAGCTGAGGAGTCGGAGCCGGAACCTCAGGCCAAGGTTGTGGAGGTCAGGGAGGCGGTGGAAGAGGAGGCATGGGTGGAAGTGAGAAGGAGGAAGAGGAATCTTTGATAGAAGAGGAGGAAGCTGCGGAGGAGGCATCCTCGGAGGCAGCAGTGGAGGTGTAGGCATCTTAGGTAGGTGAGTAGGTCCGTGAATACCCCGATTCTGATGACCTCACCAATCTCTCCTCTTCTTCTGAGCAGGCCTCGAAGAAGATGTTCTGGAGATAGACCTCTTTGAGGCCGAGCGCCGGCGCCAATGAAGACGAAAGACTTACCACTGAGGCCGGGTACACTGTCCTGGTCCTCGAACGCCTCCTCAACGTTGATTTTTCCTTAGTCGACGTCGACCTCTTCGACTTTCTACTTCTCGACGTCGATCTTCTAGATGTCGATGCACTCCTCGACGTCAAATGTCTTCTCTTCGACGTCGACTTGCCTCTTCTCAACGTCGACCTTCGTGTCGACGTTGACGGTGAACGGCGATACAGCCTCGACGGCGCCTCCTGGACTCAACTCGACGCCGATGGTATGTCGACGCCGGTGAAGTCCTCGACGTTGACCTCGTCCGAGGTCTCGACATCCTGCCCCTCGAGGTTGAGCGGCGACGCCGCTTGGACCCAGAGCCCTGGGTCGACGGAGAGCAGATGATGGTCATACTTCTCGACACCGACGTCGAACCATCGACGTAGACCAGAATCTGTGCCGTTTCTGGACTTTTTCTTGACTGGGGAGCCCCCCAGAGATTGAAGCACGGGCAGAGGATGATGACTGAGTCCCTCCATGCCCAGAAGCCCCATCTGGTTCTTCATGTCTCCTCAACTCCAGGCCTTGGAGACGAATCTTCTCCTATCACGCAGGGTCATCCTGGAGAAAGAGTGACAGATATCACAGGAGTCAGGGAAATGGGTGGAAGGTAGACAGAGTATGCATACTCTGTGGGGGTCAGATTTAGCCTTCTTCCTACCACACTCAGGGCACTTGTCGAATAAAGATGGCATTTACGACAGAAAGAGGTGGTAAAACTGTGTAAAAAACACAGCAAAAGGAAGAGGAAGACCACAGACGTCGAGTGAAACACTCAAAACACTGGAAAAGTGCCAAAAATTGAAGAAATACCCAAAAAAGGAGAGCTCAATGCTCCAGAGTCCTGCTAGCAGGAGCCGGAAAAAAGAACTGAAAATAAAAGGACTTTGGCTGTGCATCCTGGGATACCGAGGGTCTCTGGAGAGTTCCTTAAAGGCACGGTATCCCTTTTCCAGACACATAATGGCAGCCTATGGGGGCTTGTCCGTCCGACCCTTCCTCTCTATCATTTCAAGGATTTTTGATGAAGGGAAGTTTCTCTATGAGTGGAACTTAGTAATATATGTAAAATTTGATGGTATTTGGCTATCCTTTTCACTTTAAGTTCAAGTGTTGGCCAGTGTAGCCTTGTGGTTATAGGCTGCATTATTTGTCTTTGATTTTCTCTTAAGTGTCTGTGCAGGACTGCAAAGAAGAAAGCTTAAGAGATTATTTTTGATTGCTCCGGGGTCCCCGCACATGTGCGGGACTATTCACCACATTATGAATACACACAGAGATCCCCTACTACAGAAGGGATCATTCATATGTATGAGGCGCGGTATAAAGGCTGTGCTTGGGAGCAGAGAAGAGAGGCTCTGCAGAGGGGTGAGGGGAGGGTCACAACGGTGCTAGCGCCAGAGGCTGCTCTGAGACTTCAGCAGCGGAGGGTGTCAGAGGAGAAGAGACAGCGACACCAGAGAGAGCACAGATCTGGCTTTGTTGACAGAGAGCATATCGGACACCATTAGCAAACACCATGACACTAAAACACACATCACAACAATGTGGATGAGGTAGCAAAGGCCCAAGGATTTCAAGGCTTTAGACAACACTTAAATAAGTGTGGTTGGTTAGTGGATGGAGACACACTTGAAGCTCTGGACCTCTTGGGCTTCAGGGTTAGAGAAAACAGTTTTGAGAAGTTGTAAGTGTGATCTCCACATAAGATTGGTTTAATTTGCCAGGATTAATATCCGTTTTTTCCAGCTCGTAGTATGAAGGACAAAGACATTTCTGTTTGCAGCAAGGTTTCTTTATTTTTATTCATACGACAAGGACAGCCGACACGTGTTTCGCCCCCTCTTGGCGATTTGCGCCGGGGCTTTCTCAAGGCTGTTGAAGAGGAATAAGAAAAAGTTTTTAAAATGGTGTGGTCTAAGAGCAGTTGACCCCAAGAGAAACCAGAAAAAAACACCAAGTGTATAGAAGTGCTTAGATTAATTCTTTGATACCAAACCACCTAAAGAAACGGTATCTGTGCCTAGAGAATATGGTGCCTGAGTACAATGCAGTGATCAGGAGAATTCCAAAGAACCGCAAAATCAAAATTCAAGAAAGAAAAGCGTGGATGAGTTTATAGTAATCATTTACAGATAGACAGCAGGATTTAAATAAACGTGAACGGAAGTGTAAAAGAGAAGGTCACTCTGTTCGGTCGGTCAATCAAAGGAATCCCAAGGTATTAAAGCAAAGAAAGATGAAGGAGAAGCGAAAAGCAGTGTGGACAATAAAATACAGTCATAATACCTAAATGGGTTAAATCACGTCGAAAGTTCCTGTTTCAAGATGTGTACATTGTCCGTAATATAAAAATATATAATTCTTCAGTAATAAAGCATTTCCTGTTAATTTAAACAGAACAGTTCATAAGTGCAATTGTGTTGACATCCAGTCATATATATAACATATTAAATAGGACATTATGTCAGGGAGATTCGCACTATGTGAAGTCAAAGTGTTAAAAAGAAACAAATTTCCAACCGAGATGCCCGGGTTCATGCTAACAATACATAAAATTTATCTAACCCATTGACAATAATGCCTAGCATTTGTATATTGTACTTTTGTCACGGAAAACATCCAAGCGATCATGTGTCAACAGTTACTTCCAACATATTGTTGTTCCTAATGTATTACATTTGGATTGAGGCATCTATATTGCAAAAACCTATGTTTGCCTCCTTTCGGCAGTATCTGGTTAGTTGTATTCAGAACAGCACACGAAAAAATGTTTAAATAGTCTACACATCTTAATTGCACATAATTTTTTTCATACATTTTACACATTTTTGCGCATTTTATGACATAATTGAAACCGTGTATACTCATGATTACCTAACAGCTGGGTTTGTTTTGCATATTAATGTGGCACAGAAGAAGTAGTGATGATTACTAAGTCTTGTAACCAGGCATATGTTAGGGTGATTAAGAGAGGCATAGTCGCCCTAAATGGTCCGCCCGTTAGAGGATGTTATGTGACTGACTGGCTGAAATGCCGTCGGTCGGTTTAGTGTTAAAGCACCGAAAAGTCACAATACGGGGGCTATTATAGAGCTAGGTGTCAAGCAAGCTAACAGGCGAGCCCCAATATGCAAAGGCGGTCTCAGTGGCGTAATGTTAGGGAAAAAAAAGTTACGAGCGTTTCTATTTAAAAGGAACGGGGATAAAAAATCACCCGCGTTAAGCACGGAGTTGCAGGGAGCAGTTAAATGCAGTGTGAGAGACGGCGAATCCGACTTACTGTTTAGGTTAATGCCTACGTTCCTAAGATCCTCCCGGCATGGCTGATTCCTGGGTCAGGTCCTTCCGCATCTCGCAGTCGCGGGATCCGGTAGTTAAGGGGAACGACCCGGAAGTGAAAAAGTTCACTGCGCGAGTTAATCTTTTTTGTTAGGCTCGGTTGGGAATGTTTATTATTTATTTTGTTGGCATATGGGCATGGAAGGGTTGTCCGTATTGGTTTTTTACCAGTCATGAAAAAAAAAAAAAAAAAAGGGTTTTGAATGCAGCGAAGGTATTTTAGCTGGAGCAAAAGGTCATAAAGGTATATTGATCGGCTCGGTAAGGCGGACGCCATTTATAAGTGGTGAACCGACCGACCAAACAAGATGTTAAGTTTGGGCAGTTTTCCGGTCGATTTCATTTAGGGTAATTTTTTGTTAGTTTGTTGGCATGGTGGGCATGCAAGAATTCTCCGTATTGTTTTTATTAAAAATGGGGCTAGAACGTATCAACGCAAACAAAACTATTTGGGCTGGAGAGATTAGTCATGAGAAATGTATTAATCGGCTCGGTAGGGCGAACGCCATTTATAAGTGGTGAAAGGAAGGCCGGTCAACCATGATGTAAGGTTTGGGCAGCTTGTATACTGCGAGTCGTAAATGTACTCATAGAATCATATGCTTGTTTAGAGTAGCCAGAGAGGTATGGAAACAATTTGTATTGAGTCACGCAGTATGCTGTCGTTATTGGATTGTGTTTCCATCAGATGTCAAGAGGTAATGTCTTAACCTCAAAATGTAGAGGCGAAGATTTAGGTGCGCATTTTTTGAACATCCAAGATTGTGTCATTAATTGTTTTTCTAGATTGGTTTTTTAGATTGTTTTTTTAAATTGTTTTTTTAAAATAGTGTGACCTATTGGCCTTTTGGAACACCCTTGGTCATGTGCATAGAATATAGTGTACCATTGTGCCAATGCGTTTTCCTAGGGCGAAAAAATGGGAAAACATGATCAAGCAAATTGTCTGTTGCTGGAAATATAACAAAGTAAATACACCCGGATGTCTATGGGCATCTCGTCTCATATGTGAGTGATTTAATCCATGCTGTTATTTCAGTGTCTCACATATGTCAAAAAATGAGAGGATCTATAATCTACAGATCATTGCCATTTTTGCAGCCCTATGTTTGCGGCTAAGAGAATATAGTGTCACCCTCACAAAACACAACATTGGGTCAATTACAGCCAGTGATGCCACTCATATCTTGGTTGAGTCCCTTTGTTACAGTTTCCATTCCAATGATTAGTGAGCTCTCTTCTCGACGGAGCATCTGTTCCAAGTCTCCTCCTCGTTTGGGAATTTTCAGTTTTTTTAGGCCAACAAACGTGAAACTCAGATTGTTTTTGTGATGGTGAAGGAAATGATCTACAAGGGACTGTCTAGTGTCTGTACCATGGATGTTTCGGTAGTGTTCCTGTATCCGTACTTTCAAAGGTCTTTTCGAGCTGCCAATGTAATGTTGTCCACAAGGGCATGTTATTAAGTAAATAACATAGGTGCTTTCACAGTTAATGAGATCTCTGATCCTATATTTGGTGCCATTGATTAGGACCTCTTTGGTTCTGGATTTGCCCAGTTTGCAGATCGAACAGTTCATACAGGTGTAAAAGCCCATAGTCTGCGGTGGAAATATTCTTGGTTTTGGTTGGATATCGAGAAAGGATGGACAGATCATATCTCTTAGATTTTTGCTGCGTGAGAAACCCATCTGAGGTTTGTCTTGTATTGTGTCGGACAGAGTTGGATTATCTTTCAACAGATGCCAATGTTTTTGTAAGGCCTTACGAATATGTTGTTGTCCGCTGTTGTATTCAGTTGTAAAGCGAATGGTTTGTTTTTTCTCTTGTGGTTGATTGTTGTGCAATAAGCTCTGTCTGTCAGATGTTTTGAATTTAGTAACTGCTTTGGTAAGTTGTTTCTCTTTGTAACCTCTTTGTCTCAGACGTTCAGTTATGTTTGCTGAATGAGTTTCATACTCTTCCACAGAGCTACAGTTCATGCGTGCTCGTCTGAATTCCCCTCCTGGGATGTTAGTGATGGTATGGGCAGGGTGGCTGCTGGTGGCATGTAGGATGGAGTTTGCAGAGGTTGGTTTTCTGTACATTTTGGTGTGTAGCTGATTCTCTGAAATGTAGATTGACAGGTCCAAGAATTCAATTTCTGTTTTGGAGATGTTATATGTAATTTCAATACCCCATTGGTTTGGTGACATAGACTTGATAAATGATCTTAGTTTGTCCTCAGTTCCTTGCCAGATCATTAGGATGTCGTCAATGTAACGACCCCACATTATTATGCTGTCTGTCACTTCTTCCGGTCTATCTTGCCACAGCCAATGTTGTTCGACCATTCCCATCAGGAGGCAGGCATATGGGGGTGCAAATTTTGCCCCCATTGCCGTCCCCCGCAGTTGTAGGTAATATTTTCCATTAAAGAGAAAATAGTTGTTGAATAGACAGAATTCGAGGAAGTCGAGGATCATTCTGTTGCGCGCCGTTAGGTGGACTGAACGGGTTTGCAGGTATTTCCTGGTGGCAGCTATACCATCTGAGTGTTTTATTGAGGTATATAAACTGGTAATGTCAATTGCAATGAGAAAGAAATCTTCCTGCCATGTTATATTGTCCAGTTTTTGCAGTACATCCTTTGTGTCCCTGATGAAGGACGGAAGGGCTTTCATTAAAGGCTGTAGCTCTGCATCAATGAAAGCTCCTAAGTTGGAGCAAACAGAATCAATGCCAGCAATTATGGGTCTTCCCTTTGGTATTCGCCCAGGTTTATGCACCTTAGGTAACAGGTACAGAGTTGGTACAACTGGATTTTTGATGTATAAAAGGTTCTTTTCTTCTATACTGAGGAGGCCTTTTTCGTACCATAGGTCAAGTAGTGCAGATAGTCTTTCTTGAATTTGTTGGGTGGGATTCTTTTCCAAAACTTGGTAGCAGGTGTTATCATCCAGTTGACGTTGTGCTTCTAGGAGGTAATCTGAAGTGTTTAAAATAACTACATTTCCCCCCTTGTCTGCTTCTTTTATTGTCAGGTCCTTGTTTTGTCGTATTTCCGCTAAAGCCAATCTTTCCTTAGTTGGTATATTTTTTGAGGTATATTTCTGCTTGGCTTTAAACTTATCAAATTCCTTATTTAGATCTTCGGTTACTTTGGAGAGAAACATATCAATCGAGTTACCAGCTGGTAATGACGGGGTGAATCTTGATTTCTTCTTCAAAGGGTTCGGTTTGGTATGGTAGATGTCAATACCAAGTTCGTCTGCAGTTGTGGTGGGAGATTCCAAATCATCTGGTGTTTCGTCAGAGGATAGATGAAGGAGGAGATTGCTGTTTTCCAGGTCTTGTGCAGACAGGTCACTAGTTTGATTATTGTGATTGTTCGTCGTCCGTCTTCTCGGATTTTCTTGGAAGAAAGAGTGTAGTTTCAATCTTCTAGTGAATTTAAAGAGATCTATTTTGGTTTTCACTAGGTCCCATTGAGCAGTTGGGCAAAAGGACAGTCCTTTGTTGAGGATTTGATTGTGTGTATCCGACAGGGTAGTCGTGGATAAGTTAAGTACCAGGTTATTGGTTATGTTTTGGTTAGATGTTGTTCCCTTTTCCTTGCCCTGGTTTGTACACCCGGTGTATTGGGTTTCGGTGTGCCCAGATTTGGTGGTCGTGATCGGTTGTCTTGTATATTTCCTAGGCGGTGTCGTTGGACCTCCTCCCGAAAATTTACCTGCGGTCTCAAATTGGACGATACGGATAGATTTTCTACTGACCTTGCCTCAGATGATGATGGTGTCTGTATGGATTCGTTTGTCGTATTGTTTGTTGTAGAGGTATTGATATTGTCATATTTTTGTGCAAAGGTGTACACTCTCCCTTGTTGATAGTCTTGCAGATCGCGTCTGAATTTCCGATTTTTCCTTTGGATAATGTCTTCCTCGAATTCATCCAGGAATTTGTTTAAGATCTCATAGTTTTTTGTTGTGATCTCACCCCAATTTGCATCTTCGATTCTTTTAGATAAGTTATCAACTTCTTTTTTATTGGTTTCATACTCTTTCGTCGCAATATCAATTAGTTGTCGGATCATGTTGTTCGAAGCAGTGCGAAGGTTGTCTTCCCATAGTTGTAGTTTTTCGGGAGCCGTAGTTTCGATTGGAGGAAAGATCAAAATGCGCAATCCCCGTGGGATCAAGTTATGTTCCAGGTATTTTTTGAGGGATGCTACCTCCCACCATTTTGAGGTCTCCTTCTTTGCAACTTTTTCCAAAGCGTGAAAAGTGTTTTTAGCGGAGGTTAGGTTGGTGGTGCTGGGTGTTCGACTTATGGTCGCGCCTGTGGGGTCAAATGCTGCTTCAAGTCTGTCATTTCGTCTGTCACGTCTCGAGTTGTAGGATGCCATTGTTTATTGTTTTGTTTTGAAACCCAAAATGGTAAAGTTCTTTTGAAGTTGATCAGTAGCTTGTAGAAGAATCAGTTGTTTAAGCCTTAGAGATCTATATATTTCAATGTGGATGAGGTTGCAAAATCTCCAAGGATTTCAAGGCTTTAGACAACACTTAAATAAGTGTGGTTGGTTAGTGGATGGAGACACACTTGAAGCTCTGGACCTCTTGGGCTTCAGGGTTAGAGAAAACAGTTTTGAGAAGTTGTAAGTGTGATCTCCACATAAGATTGGTTTAATTTGCCAGGATTAATATCCGTTTTTTCCAACTCGTAGTATGAAGGACAAAGACATTTCTGTTTGCAGCAAGGTTTCTTTATTTTTATTCATACGACAAGGACAGCCGACACGTGTTTCGCCCCCTCTTGGCGATTTGCGCCGGGGCTTTCTCAAGGCTGTTGAAGAGGAATAAGAAAAAGTTTTAAAAATGGTGTGGTCTAAGAGCAGTTGACCCCAAGAGAAACCAGAAAAAAACACCAAGTGTATAGAAGTGCTTAGATTAATTCTTTGATACCAAACCACCTAAAGAAACGGTATCTGTGCCTAGAGAATGATGGTGCCTGAGTACAATGCAGTGATCAGGAGAATTCCAAAGAACCGCAAAATCAAAATTCAAGAAAGAAAAGCGTGGATGAGTTTATAGTAATGATTTACAGATAGACAGCAGGATTTAAATAAACGTGAACGGAAGTGTAAAAGGGAAGGTCACTCTGTTCGGTCGGTCAATCAAAGGAATCCCAAGGTATTAAAGCAAAGAAAGATGAAGGAGAAGCGAAAAGCAGTGTGGACAATAAAATACAGTCATAATACCTAAATGGGTTAAATCACGTCGAAAGTTCCTGTTTCAAGATGTGTACATTGTCCGTAGGAATCAGCCATGCCGGGAGGATCTTAGGAACGTAGGCATTAGCCTAAACAGTAAGTCGGATTCGCCGTCTCTCACACTGCATTTAACTGCTCCCTGCAACTCCGTGCTTAACGCGGGTGATTTTTTATCCCCGTTCCTTTTAAATAGAAACGCTCGTAACTTTTTTTTCCCTAACATTACGCCACTTCGACCGCCTTTGCATATTGGGGCTCGCCTGTTAGCTTGCTTGACACCTAGCTCTATAATAGCCCCCGTATTGTGACTTTTCGGTGCTTTAACACTAAACCGACCAACGGCATTTCAGCCAGTCAGTCACATAACATCCTCTAACGGGCGGACCATATAGGGCGACTATGCCTCTCTTAATCACCCTAACATATGCCTGGTTACAAGACTTAGTAATCATCACTACTTCTTCTGTGCCACATTAATATGCAAAACAAACCCAGCTGTTAGGTAATCATGAGTATACACGGTTTCAATTATGTCATAAAATGCGCAAAAATGTGTAAAATGTATGAAAAAATTATGTGCAATTAAGATGTGTAGACTATTCAAACATTTTTTCGTGTGCTGTTCTGAATACAACTAACCAGATATTGCCGAAAGGAGGCAAACATAGGTTTTTGCAATATAGATGCCTCAATCCAAATGTAATACATTAGGAACAACAATATGTTGGAAGTAACTGTTGACACATGATCGCTTGGATGTTTTCCGTGACAAAAGTACAATATACAAATGCTAGGCATTATTGTCAATGGGTTAGATAAATTTTATGTATTGTTAGCATGAATCCGGGCATCTCGGTTGGAAATTTGTTTCTTTTTAACACTTTGACTTCACATAGTGCGAATCTCCCTGACATAATGTCCTATTTAATATGTTATATATATGACTGGATGTCAACACAATTGCACTTATGAACTGTTCTGTTTAAATTAACAGGAAATGCTTCATTACTGAAGAATTATATATTTTTATATTACGGACAATGTACACATCTTGAAACAGGAACTTTCGACGTGATTTAACCCATTTAGGTATTATGACTGTATTTTATTGTCCACACTGCTTTTCGCTTCTCCTTCATCTTTCTTTGCTTTAATACCTTGGGATTCCTTTGATTGACCGACCGAACAGTGTGACCTTCTCTTTTACACTTCCGTTCACGTTTATTTAAATCCTGCTGTCTATCTGTAAATCATTACTATAAACTCATCCACGCTTTTCTTTCTTGAATTTTGATTTTGCGGTTTTTTGGAATTCTCCTGATCACTGCATTGTACTCAGGCACCATCATTCTCTAGGCACAGATACCGTTTCTTTAGGTGGTTTGGTATCAAAGAATTAATCTAAGCACTTCTATACACTTGGTGTTTTTTTCTGGTTTCTCTTGGGGTCAACTGCTCTTAGACCACACCATTTTTAAAACTTTTTCTTATTCCTCTTCAACAGCCTTGAGAAAGCCCCGGCGCAAATCGCCAAGAGAGGGCGAAACACGTGTCGGCTGTCCTTGTCGTATGAATAAAAATAAAGAAACCTTGCTGCAAACAGAAATGTCTTTGTCCTTCATACTACGAGCTGGAAAAAACGGATATTAATCCTGGCAAATTAAACCAATCTTATGTGGAGATCACACTTACAACTTCTCAACACATCACAACAATAACTTTTTAGCCCATAATGTGGCAGATCAAAAGTCCAACACAATAAAGTAATCGCGATCGCGATCACTGTGAAAGCGAAAGTGATCGCGATGGAGCACTGCTAAAGCACGCGAGGGATGCGCACGGAGCAGCACGCGCGCTTGTGCGCATGAGAGTAAACTGGTGGGCGCTTTGGTAGCACTTCTAAGAGCCGCTACTAAATGTCTCTCAGAGCAGCACATGCGTGCTGACTCAGCGAGACCTAAAATTGGACACATCCGAGGAGGTCGGATAATAATATAAAATTATGCAAACAGTTGGTAAACACAGTCTGGCTTGGCATTTCTCCTAGCAGCTACAGTCTGAGTAGCCAAATCTTTATGCCATGACCCCATAGGTGCAGGACGAGTGGTGGGTGTAGGGGACGGGGTGCATCAGCAGCCCTAAAATAACTGTGCTGGTGTTCAGAAGGTGAACAAGTAAAAAAGACGTCTTTAAATGTTGTTTTCATCTTGTCACATTTGCGGTGAGCTCAAACACAACAGTCAAAAGTCAGGCTTTGTCTTCTGACAAATTGCTTCTTAGGGCCATAGATTCTCAAATTGCAATTTTTAGCAAATCACAATAAGAGAATTGCAAAATGCAATGTATGTAGGATTTGCTAAAAATTTTGAAAATCCCACATATTCCTTATATGCAAATCGCAAATTGAGATTCGCAATTAAGGAATACCTTCTCTTTCATTCCTGTAGGCTAGGAAGCCCATAGGAATGAATGGGAAGACATTCTCAATTTGTGATTACCAATCAGAGAATCCCAAATTGAGAATACAATTTCAAGGTTGCAAGGGTGCCAAAAGGACACCCTATTGCACCCCTGAAATATGCATGTGTGCACATTTCCCGCACATACATGCCTTTTTGTGCAACATATAGCACTTTAAAAAAATTCAAAAAAGTGCTTTTTTAAAGAAAATCGCAAATTACCACCAACTTGAAGTTGGTGGTAATTTGCAAGTCCTTAAGGCCATATAGCAAATTTCTGGTGCTTCCAGAATTGCATTTAAGGAATTGCAATTTGCAATTCCTTAATTGCATTTGCGAAATAGAGAATCGCAAATTTTGCAATTCACTATTTTGCGATGGCCTTTTAGGAAACATCCCAAAAGGCTTTTTCAGATTCGCAAATGGGCCGATTCTGAGAATCTGCCCGTTTGCAAACTGTAAAAAAAGTTTAATGCAAATGGCCTTAGTCTGTGAGCAGCATCACATTGAAGACCCATTTGCTGCCTACTATGCTTAGTTATACACCCCTGAGGCAACTACTACTGCAGAAGAATCATTAGAATTCCACACAGGCTTACATATGTCATCTTTATCAGTAACGGACCAGTTGCTCCTTGAGGAGGAGGAAATAACAGTGGCAGTGAGGGACTTGTCATCGAGCAAACCAGTCAGCTCCAATGTGCTCCCGATTGAACTCTATAAACAATTGAGCCAACAACTGGCTCCAGATCTTCTGAAGATATTTTTAGAAACCGGACAATTAAGAGTCCTGCCCAAGGACTAACACTTGGCCACAATAGTAGTCATTCTGAAGGCAAGGAAGCCACCCCAGGACTGTGCCTCCTATAGACCAATATCCAATCTCAATGTAGAGACTAAGATCCTAGTTAAGCTCCTACCCACTCGCCTCCTCAATCAGTTTCAGTTTAAGTTTATTTGTTTGATTAATTAAAATCTTACAAAAATGTGACCTTAGAGAAAATATCAGCATCAATACACATTTAAAACATCGTGCAAATATTAAATGTCATTAAAAAGAGAGAGAAAAAAAGAGAAAAATATAACTAGATACAATTTTCGTTAAGACTTTTGGCAATCACATTTAAAATTTTTACAAAAGCAACATTCATTGGTAGGTCATTCGGGTTTAAGCACGCCATTATTGCTTGTCTACAGGTTCTTATTTCTCGTGCATTAAACAACCTACTGAGGATTAGCCTCCTTTCTGAGTCTATGGCAGGGCACAGACATACCAAGTGCACAATGTCTTTTTTCCCCCCTTGCACAGTCCACATAACGTATGCCCCTCGTTTGACTTCCAGGGTGGAAGATGACACAAACCTGGCCATAGACCAAAGCGGGCTCCTATAAATGTTCGCTTACTTTGGACTGACCATGCAGTATGAAGGTATGGTTGTACTTGTTTTGTTTTGTAGCCGTTTATGATTGGCCATGAGTTCTTACGTTTTACTAATAGAGCTTTGTCTTTTAGCAGCGATAGGTGAGTAACCAGCTTATTGATTGTTTTTTTAAAGCTTTCCTGCGTTATTGTGTTTTCCCAGACTGCTGATATTTCCACGCTTGCAGTTTCTGGTTATCTTTCACCTCTCTCCACAAAGCTATAGACAATTGATTATCCTGATCATTCTTTACTCTATTCCAAACTTTTAATATTTGGGCTTGCCGGACATATAGCTGATTGTTCATACCAAATTCCATCCTTATTTGCGCTTGTGAGGCAATACATGGTAGGGTGAATAATATTTTATAGGTTTTTGCCACAGCATTGTTGATAAGTACGGCATCCTTCCCGTTTAGCACTTCAGCACCATATGTTAAGGATGGTAATAGCTTGGCAGCTATGATTTTTAACAGTGGCCCGTATGACAGTGCAGATAGATTCTTTTGAAGGGTTCTAAATGCCGCAATCAAGCTGTTCGCCTTCCTTACAATATCTTCCCTTTGTGGTACAAAACTTCCGGTCTCATTGAAAAGGACACCGAGATATCGATATCTCTCCACTTGCTCTAGTTGTGTTTGTCCCAGCAACCATTTCATCTTTTGTCTTTTTCTTCCTGTCACAACCATTATTTTTGTTTTAGTCTCGTTTATTGTCATTTGGTTATCCTTTGCATATTTAACTGTACGATCGATCAATCTTTGCAGTCCCACTTTTGTGTGGCTCAGCAACACCACGTCGTCTGCGTATAGCAAGTTAGACATTTGTTTTCCAGCTACCCTAGGTGGATGTGAGTTTACCTCATTTAATGAGTTAGTAAGATCGGCCACAAATAAGTTGAAGAGTAAAGGTGCAAGTACGCATCCCTGCTTAAGGCCACGAGTCACCAGTATTTTGTTGGTCAGAGCTCGGCCATCACCTATCCTCACCTTGACCCAGTTTTCAGAATATAATAGCTTAATAAGAGTCAATAGTGAGCCTGGGATTCCGACGCCCTCGAGTTTTTTCCATAGGAGGGATCTATTTACTAGGTCAAAAGCCGATCTGAAATCGACAAAACAAAAGTGAAGTGACTGTTTAGATAAAAGTGTCTTATCCATTAAAACTGATAAAATTAACAAATTGGTTGTGGTGCCTAAGCCCTTAACGAAGCCGGTTTGGTTTGGGGGAAGTATTGACTTTTCCTTGACCCAATCTGTCAAGATTGATAATAAGAGTCCTGCGAATAACTTGGCGTCCGTATCTTGCAGGGTGATCAGGCGGTAATTCTCTGGTAGTTGCCAATTACCCTTTTTGAACACGGGCGATATAATTGACCCTCGCCAGGATTGTGGTATTTGCCCTGTGTGGATAATTTCATTGAAAACCTTTGTCAGATAGGTGGCCCATAGTAGGGGGTCCTCTTTGTAGAGGGCAAAAGGGATACCGTTGGGGCCCGGAGCTCCATCCTTTTGTCTCTTTATTAAGTTTGCTACCTCAGTGATTGTGAAATTTATCACCTGATCCGTTTTAATTGGTCTTTCAGTGGGCTCTTTGTGGCTCCCACCGTTGGTAAATGATTCAATTCCGACGAAAAGGGTTTTTTTAAGAAACCTTACCCAGTCCTCTTCTCATATTGGCGAGGCTATTACATACTTGTTTGGTCTGTTTATTTCGTTAATAATTTTTCCAAATTCTCTGGAATTTGGTTGGTTACTAACGTAAAAGATTTCTGTCCATAGCTCTTGTTGGGTTTTGTTTTTTTCAGACCATATTAATTTCCTCAAATTACTATTCGTATTTCTGAGTTGTATCCTGACATCTTCATTATCCGGCATCTTGGTTAGTTGTTTCCTCAATTTGTTACGGGTCCGCCTCACTTTTTTAATTGTGTGTGGAAGATTGATTTTGTTATCACTTTTTATAAAAAAAAATTCCCTAAATTTCGATTTCTTATTAGTTGTGTTTTCGTTATCCAACTCTACTGCCTTTTCGGTAAATTGTTCCCAACATAATATTGCTGACTGTGTTGCATGCTTTTCAAAACATTCAACTGCCAATTTTTGGGCCCTTTTTTCCACAACATATTTTTTATCCGGTTTCCAGATGAGTTTCTTATGATTAATTGACGTAATCTGTCCTCGTGTGGTTAAATAACTTTGGTGTCTAGAGAAATCAAAACACAATTCCACTATTTGCTGGCAGTGGTCACTGTCGATTCGCTTATTGAGTCGGTAGGAATCAATTTTATCAAACATGTCTAATGACATTAATGTGAAATCAATTCTTGATTTAGATTCGTGGTTGTGAAATGACCAGCCGGGAGGTTGATCCGTTGGGAACCTTCCATTTAGAGCACGTAAACCTATTGCCTCCAGATCCATCAGTAGGTTTTTCCCAATTAAATTTTCCTTACGAATTGGACTTTGATCCATTGATTGTTCCGGGATGGACCATTCATAGTTTTGAGAGTGAACCAAATCATTCCGTGTCACGTTAATCAGCAAGTTTATATTAAAATCCCCTGTGGCTAGAATACTGACAGTCGGATCAATCATTAGTTGTTCCAGTAGGAATGTTACTAGATCAAAACTTATGTTCTTGCGTGATGTCTTGTTTGGTGGAATATAAATATTAAGTATTAGTAAGTTAATCCTGTTTTTTTGCTCATCATGCCCCATAGTTATCTTGACAGCTTGTATGTTCGCGTTGTTGGTGTCCAGTTGTTTGTGGTTGATTTTCAGGTCTAGTCCAATAAATATTGCCAGACCCCCACATGGGCGTCCAAACTTGGTATATTTGATGGCTGGTACATAGAACCCTTTATAACCTTGTAAGAAGAAAGCTTCCGTATTCCATGTCTCTTGTAAACATATGATTTGATAAATATTTGACTGGGATTCTATTCCAGCGTTTTGGATTTTTTTTCCCAGACCATTGATGTTCCATGAACATATGGTTACCGGCTGCGGATGATCTCTTCGTTCCTTCAATTTGTTATGGTTATTACCCGGTCAGAGATCGTGCAGAGCATTCCGTATCCAACTTTCATTTATTTGCCGAGGTTCTACCAGTTTTATTTCTTCCGGGCTCTCCTTATTGGTCTGATGTGATCCACCCTGTGGGTTTTTTAATATTGAATATACGTTACTTCCTTAAGGGCGTTTTTTGAGAGATTTTTTTTTAACGGACTCGGGTAAGGTTTGGGAGGTGGATGAGCAATTTTGATCCCCCAACCATCGAAAATATCTTGCTGTTTTATAATATGCTCCACTAGATGAGGGGTGTTGACCGTTAGGACTGTATGTGGCTGAGAGCTGTCCATATTATGTGCAAATCCCATTGACTCAATGTCTTTTGATGTTATTTTTTCTAGCTCGGGAATCGATTTGAATAGACGTAAAATATTCCCTCTATTAAGAATGTCACTAGAACCTCTTGAGTTGTATACTGGTATCAATATTATTTGTGCCAATTTCTTTGAATTAATTGATACCATCTTATTTTCGCTTATTTTTTGCATAGTTTTACAGATAATTTGTTTTTCTATTCCAGTCCTTGTAACTGTTAAGTCCTCATTGTTACTGTGATAATCTCCAATGTACCTCTTTTTGCTTGTTGTTTCTGCACAAGTTGCAGTGTCTTCTGGCTGATTTCCAATACCAGGTCGGTGATCTTTCCTTTGGTAGGAGTTTGTAAGATCATTCAGTGAGTTGAATTTTTCTTGACAAATTGTTCTCCATATCCTTAGACCTGAGCGGTTGTTTCCTCCGTTTAATGCAGTGTTAGGCTCTACTTTAGATAGCACAATTTGAGTATCACTAGTGTCGCTTTGGGATAATTCCAGGCTATACATCCCTTTCCCTTTTGAGTATTTATTACTATAGGGTCCTGAACTGCATTCTGGTTATCGTGTGCCTGCATTTTTTTCCCAAGGGGTAAATTTTCACCGTTTTTTTTGGTCGCATTATCATTCTGTTTGGTTTCTGTGTGGGTATTTTGCTTGTTTCCAGACTGTTTATCTGTCTGGTTATTAAAGATATCATAATATTTTTCACCTTTTCCGCTCTTGCCCTCGGTATTAAGCTGGATCTCCTCCATCTCACTTTTTGTCAGAGCTGGTTCTTCTTCGATTAAGTCGTCCGGATCGGAATCCTGAGATTCTTCTGATGGAGGGTATACATTTACTGTGTTTTGAGTTCTTAACTTATTTCTAGCCTTATGGATTTTTTTCCTTTGTCTCTTTGAGAGTTTATATCCTTGGCAATTTAATTTGTCCTTTTCTGCAATTGTTTGTCCATAAAGGTTTTGCGTGCCTGCGGGTGGTGATTCAGTTTCCACATTCTGCCCGATTGTTTTTCCTTGATGTTTTGGTTTATTTATCTCTTCAAAACTACTTTTTTTTGTTTGAGTGATGTAATGATCTTCAGCGGGCTGTGTGGTTTGACCTGCTCCGGCTTCTTTGCCTATGTTTTTAGTGAGAATTAGGGGGCATATTATCAAGCCTGTGCGCTAAAATTATCGCCGCTTTATCGGCCGAAAACGGACGATAAAGCGGCGATAATGGGCTTGATAATATGCTCTGTGGAATTCCAATCGAAGCCCATGTTAGATGTCTTCACATCTAACATGTGCTTCGATTGGAATTCCATAGAGCATATTATCAAGCCCATTATCGCCGCTTTATCGGCCGTTTTCGGCCGATAAAGCGGCGATAATTTTAGCGCACAGGCTTGATAATATGCCCCTAGATCTTTTACATCTTCCAATATAATGTTTACTACATCGGGTATGGTTGAAAGTTTATTTATAATTGGTTCACAGGGACACTCAAAATAGTTAATTCTGCATGTTCTTGGGCTTTAGTTATTAAGCAGTTCTACGCCGACAACTTTCTATCTATTCCGGAAACTGTATTAGCTATTACTCCGAGTTTATCAATTTGAGTATCCATTTTGTTTGACTGATATGTCAGTGCTTCTAGTATTAGAGTAGAAGTTTGGTAAAATATGTCCCATGTAGCTCCAGAATCGCTTTTTTCCTTTGCCTCTCTTATGGTGTTATAATCTTTAATTGGACAAGTGAAATCCCCGTTTTTCGGGGTCGCACAGATTTGCTCCCTTTCCCTGTAAGTTGAGTTATTGCTTTCAAGAATTTTTATCGGTGTAGGTTCTACCACATTGCTTTTTGATATATCCAAGTCATTGTTTCTTAATTCAAGCAATTTCCGTTTTTTAGTTTTACCAACTTCGACCTCCGCTGGTGTTTGTAGTAACGTTTCCCGTGCAATATTCCTGAGTTCCCATTCAAGCTTGTTTGAATGTGAAGAATCTGCTGCCAGTGCTGTCAGTAACCTTATTGCTTGTTTCATGGAGTTTCCTCTTAGTTATAATGTCCACATTAATCTCTAATGGTATTGACCTTTTCAAGTCTATGGGTTGTTGACGCATAGGAGTAGTTAGTATTGGGTCACCGATCTCTCTTTTAACCATGCCAGCTGGCTCTGCGTCATTTAGCTGTAATTCGTGCTTTGTAGTATGATCTATAGGGTCTCTATCGAGGTTCAATGTTTCACTTGCTGCGCTCTTTAGGTTCATTTCTTTGTTTAAAATTTTTCCATTCTCTGGATCTTCTATTTCCATACCTTTTTCCTCAAGGAGACTTGATGGTTCAATTGGGGTTTGTAATTGATGTTTGGATGTGTCTGATACCATTGTCATTAAAACCCCGGTAGGATCGGTCAGGAAGTCAAATTTCTGTGGTATTTTTGTTGACTTTTCAAACATCCGTGCAATTGGTGAGATTAGAGTTTGGGTTTGGTTTAATCCCTTTGTCTGTGCTTTAATATGTTTTTGTAACTTAAGTGCTTGGGTTTTGCGTGCCTTTTTGGTCTGGGTACCTGATGATCTTATCTTCCCAGAACGCATCCCTGATTGCTTTGATGCCAATATATCACTTAGGGCTGCACTCCCAAATTTAAGAAAATGATTGATGGTGGCCAAAAGTGAGGAAAAAAGTGGTAGAGTTCAAATAATCGCTCTTCAGCCTTTGTACAGCCTTTGTACAGCCTTCAATCTTCTGTCATTGGTCCTCCCCTTCAGCTCACCCTTGCCCTCCCAAGCCCGTCTACCCCAGATTTAGGGCAGCTGCCGTCGGGAAGGGTACGGGGGCGAGAGTTAGATCTGGCAGTGGGGTTGCGATGTTAATACTATAGTGATATTTGCTTTTTCCTAAGTCAGTGTGAATACAAGGCTCAACACAGCTGAAGCGAATCTTCCAAAACTGCAGCTCAGCCTAATTTAAAAGAAGGGTTTTGAATGTTTATGTTTGTATATGCTCTGTATGCTCTGTATATATTGTGAGCCCTTTATTCTCTAGACAACTGTCTGCTCCTACTGCAGCTGTCTGTTCCTTAAAATCCTTAAGGGGTTCAGTGGCTTTCTTAGCGCTGTGCTGCACAGCCCCCCTTGCCCTCTCACCTGATCACCCGGTCACCTGTGATGTGAAGTGATGGGCAGCTGATATGTGCAGCTGTTAGATCCAGTTTGCTAAAAGGAGGCTTCTGTGGCTTCTATGGCTCCTGCCTGCTCCTGCCTCTGCCTCTGCAGTTCCTGCCAACAGTAACGTCTCAATGGGGTCTTTGCGAGGGCTATATTGGATTTCAACTTCCTCTCCCTCTGCTGGAGACCCCCAAAGACGCCAAAGGATGCCAAAAAGATACCAAATGACCCCTCGTGGCACTGGCCGTGGCACCGTCCGCCAGTAGGGGGCTTTACTCTCCGGTCTTTCGTTTCGGATGCTTTCTCCGCCGACAGCAGCTGAGAGAGAAGCTTGGCGAGACGTGCCTGGTTGCCCGGGGGGAGACGTGCACTCTGCGCTCCGCTCCACTGCCGCTCCACTGCCTGCAGTTCTAACAAGGGGCTGTATCACCGCTGTTAGCTCTGTGGTACGACCGTATTAATCCTCGGTTAATTGCCGTTACAGCCCATCACTCGCTGCTCGTCTCTGTTTCGGTGCTCCGCCAACACCTCTGTGCGCTCTACTTCCCGTGGTCGGGTGGCGCTCTCATGCTCAACTCGCCGGCGTCTGGCTGGCACCTGGCACCTTAGCTGACACTGCGGCCGGCCGACGGGCGGGCAGGACTCCCCCAGTCCTAAGGACTCGCCTCACACACTGCTGCCGCCACCGACCTCCGACTTCCTTGCGATGCAGCTTTGCTCTGCCGCTCTGGGGCCGCGCACGCGATCGCCACCTAGCGGTCACCGGGATTCACAGGAACAGCCTGATGCACAATCACTGAGCACCCGTGAAAAACGCCTCCTCAAGGTAACTCTAGGCCTGGCCCACCCGAACCAATCAAGCTTCATGCCCTGCTGTAGCACCACCTTAAATCTTAGGTGCCTGACCAATGTCCTGGGTAGGGCCCCCCACATTCGAGAAAGAGCACTGGTGTTATCCCTTTATGCCCAAATGGAATTCGCCTCCGTCGAGTGGACATACATGTTTGAGGTACTGGCAAGAATGGGCTTCAGTCCACACTTTATTAAATGGGTACAACTACTATACACTGATCCCCTTGCACACATGAGGGTGAATGGCGAAAAATCACAGATATTCCATCTGAAACAAGGCCAAAGACAGGGCTGTCCCACTGATATTTATGCTTGCCCTGGAAGCCATAGCTGCTTGGATAAGGCAGGACCCCTTGGTCTGACGTTTGCAATGGATTGACTGAGGGAAGATAAAATCTCCCTATTTGCAGATGTTATCTTGTTGTATGTGACGGACCTTTGGATGCTACTTAGGATACACAATCCACTGGAGGAAATCCCAAATATACGTCTTACAGGGGTGGCCACCTAGACTGACTAACGCACAGCTTTCCAAACTGTGTGGCGCGACACATTACTGTGTTGCGCCCCAACCATAGGTGTGTCGCACGATGAGATGACTTCTGCCGGGAATCGGCAGAGTCGAGCTGCAGCGGCTCTTAGAAGGGGTGAAACAACAACAAAGCCCTATTACAGGGCTTTGTTGTTGTTTCACCCCTTCTAAGAGCCCCTGCAGCTCGACTCTGCCGAGCACTTCACAGGTTTTTAAAGACCTTGTGCATGTTAATAGGGCCTATTAACATGCACAAGGTCTTTAAAGACCTGTGAAGTGCTCAGGTGTGGCTGTGAGCTGTCCCGGGCAGCCACACTCGACGGGGGGGGGGATGAGTGGGTGCTGAAGCCCTCTGATGCCAATGGGGGAGGGGGCTGAAAACACACTTTACACTAAAGTTTAGTGTAAAGTGTGTTTTGAAAATTACACGGAGTGGGAGCCAACAGGGCAGCGATCCGAATGCACCTCTGCTCTATCCTTCGGTTTCCAGCTCTCCTTCGTGACCTGCATTTTCATGCCAGTCAATCCCCCTCTGATGTCCGCTGCCCTTACATCCATGGACGTTTTGATGCATGAATTCCTCTGCGTGGTGGCCAATTATTAAACTTTGCTCACGTGGACGGTTGCTAGCACGATTCACTCCTGATTAAAACTCTTAAGGCCCAGCTGGCTAAAAATAACAGAGCAATCAGTCTTTCCCCAGATGAACGTTAACTGAGTAAGGTTTGGGCAACATGTCTGGAATCCGATCTAGAAACTCACGCGCACTGCACCTGCAGAGCACGAATCTCAGTCGGATGTCCTTGATGGCCAAGATCGTGACGGGCTACTCAATTTTAGAGTCATGGGTCATCCTCATTGACTTTATGTCAAACAAGGAACTTGGCAACATCGTCAAGTGATAGGATTAAATAAGTTTCATGCAGTGCTTTAAATGGGAAAAAATAAGTGCAGGTACTCATTAAAATAAACTAGAGGTGTGACAAGTGGGCGGGGCTAGGGGCGGGGCAAAGACAACATATAATAATACATAGCCAGTCAGCCTACCTTTCACGAGTATTAGAACTCTCCTCAGCAGGAGAGAAGTGCCGGTACTAACAGGAATAAAAATAATAAGTAGTGCTGGTACACAGTACCTGTGAGTACCAGCCCATTTAAAACAATTCCGCAGGCTCTTCCTGGTTCCATGCCTTTACATAGGCATGTCCTCTCCATTCACCTCTCATCTTTACTCAGCCTCTAAGCTTATCTTTCTAGTTCTGCTCCTCTTCCTCTTGCCTATTTGCTTACTCTCGCCACAAGTCTTCAATTTCCTCACAGCTTTTTTCCCTACTTGTCTCCTGTTCTCCCCTCCATGCTGCACTTATCTCCTAAGTGTGTGCGTGTGTCAGTGTGTATGTGTGTCAGTGTGTGGGTGTGTGAATTATAAGAAATGTACCAGAGTTATGACTATACAGAAATGTGTGTTTAAAAAAAATTCCATTTGTAAGACAATTCGAGAATACAGAACTCAACAAATATCTGGTATTTTTATCAGAAAATAAGTGGCCATCCTAACTTCACCTGCCACCTCACTTTTTTACATTCATGCCACCTATTTCCTGCTGTGTTCACCTCATCTTCATCCCCAACCAAAGTCATTGCCAGTTGTCATGTAGCTCATTCCTAGAGCCCTGCAGCGTTCCCTGCTATTCATTGCCCCATGAGCAGGGCTACCTTTACACCCACAGAGCCAGTGCTCAGGTCAGTCACTGGTATCTTGTAAATACAGTGATTAGTGTTGGAGGGGCTTACAAAGAGGAGCAGCTTCAGTACTTAATTTGTAAAAAAATAAGTGCCGGGGCTCAAAGTTTTATTTCAGAACCTCATTACCAGCGATGTTAACATTTGTTTCATCTACCACCAGACACTCCCCCCCTCTTTATCTCCGTTTTGCAGGTACTTTTCACTCTTACTTTTTCCTGTTGTCTCTATTTTCCAGTTATTGCCTTCTTGCATCTTTACCCTTTTTTTTACCTTTCTCTCCCGTGCCTTCTGGTCCCAAAAAAGAAGTGCTGCTGGTCACCACCTGCAATCACAAACTCAAATGATGCACTGGAAATAGTATTCGTGATGGTAGTGTTGGCCTAGTCTTTGGCTCTGCGGGCCTTACTTGATATTTTAAAGTAAGCAGCCCTCGATCATGAGAAAGCACGCACCTGTTTGTTACCGCAGCTAAGTTGACATGATGAGTTAGTTATTGAAAGGCTTCTCCCTTTCCGTGTAACCGAGCATGTTCACCAAGACCCAGTCTAGGAGGAGGCAGAAAGAGGCATTTACTGGCAGATTCACAGTAAAGTCGATCACAGCAGTCCCAACCAACTATGTGCCCAAGAGGCTGTCCCAGGAAGAGAGACGCATGCAAGGTCAGGTCACCACTTCACATGACAGGGTGAGGGAAACAAAAGGTCCAAAGTGAAGGTATTATTCCTAATTGGAAAAAAAGAAGGCACAGTGACATGTATTCGTCCACCTACCCTCACCCACCACTTACATTTCTGAAGCACTCATGACACAGGCAATGTCTAAGGGGTGCTAAGAACTGTGGGCTCCACCCTACTGCTGGCTCAGCTGAGGAGCCCCTGTCGTAGACCTCTATGAAATATTTTATTATGAGACGCTAAGCTGAGCATACAGGCTAGTGTAATGTACGCATATTTTTATTTGCTCGCCACGTTCCTTCATCGTCCTAGGCCTGCGTTTCCAAGCTTGCCTCGCCCCAGCAGTCAGGAGCCAGCCCCTACCAATAATTATCTAATTAGAGGCGCATGCAGGGTGCAGACCTTATGATGAAGTGGGTAAAAGTGAAAGATGATATAAGAAAATAGATATAAGATATAAGACATAAGAATGCACGCAGCCCTGCTGCGTGCATTCATTCCTCTTTGAAAAATTATCTGCACCACAGCTGTCCGCGTAAAACATAGCTATAGTGCCAGCCCTGGAAAATAAGTGCTGGTGCTAAACACGGCACAACTTAAGCACTGCCTCCTGCCTCCTGTCCTCAACAAAAAGATGCAGAGTAAACCGGCTTTGGCGAAGGCAGAGGATTTTGTTGGGCTGCCACTCGCTTTAGTACAGTCAGTGCCATCAATATCCTAAATACAACTGGATTACTGACTGTCTCTTTCTTAATCCATTTACACATTGAGAGTGCTTCAGCCTCACCCCCGCCCCTCTCAATCACCGCTGAATAGTCACTGCCTTTGTGATCGACAGGGAAGGGTCTGTCTAGACCCTGTCCTGTTAATCACAGCGTGAAGCAAAGCAAGCCCTCTTAGACCCCTGCGGTCTCAGGCATTCACATGGGCGCTGCTGCAATCTCCAACAGGGAAAGGCTTGGCGTGCTTACAGAGCGCATCTACCCTGCGCAATATGAGAGACATAACCGGAGCCTGCAGTCCCGTTTATTAGGGTACCGGTACTCTCCCTTGGCTAATGAGAAGTGCCGGTACTGAGGACCTGAAAATTCAGAAGTGCCGGTACTCAGTACCGGTGAGTACCGGCCCATTTAAAGCACTGGTTTCATGGTTAAAGCACAAGTTTAATGACTTTTCCCTGTGGGACTGGTGCTGCCCTAGACTGATGATTCCATTACGAAATAAGCAACTCAGTAAAAAGGCCCCAGAAGCAAGGCAAGTACAGCTAAACAAAGGTGCTCAATGTGGAGGCTGTAAAAACTAATCATTTGTGTGTGTGGGGGGGTTGTGTGGGGTGTGTGGGGTGGTGTGTCTGTGGGGTGGTGTGTGTGGGGTTGTGTGTGGGGTGTGTGTGGGGTGGGGTATGTGTGTGTGGGGTGTGGGGCCTGAACCCACCATAGGTGGTTCGTGCTCGCTCACTGCCCTTCCTCGCGTTACCGTGTCCCTGAAATTTTTTTCACAAAAAGGTGTGTCACCAAACTGAAAATTTTGGAAAGCTGTGGACTAGAGATTGCCCCGCATAACTGGCAGCCAAGGGCTTCTGCTACCTATGCCTCGGGGAATCTGATACTCTTTCACTACAAGATCTTAGTGCCTCCGAATAAGAGTCTCAAACGGGATGTCCAGCATTTGAGATCCCTGTTGCCAAAGCTTCTGGGCAGAGAGGCCCTATTCAAAATTATGTCCTTACCCCGTTTATGGAACATTTGACAGAAACTGCCCTATGCCATCCATAGATCATATTTCAAGGCTCTCGAGAGTGAGTGAGATATGAATGCTATTATGCAATGATGGCTCAGAACAAATTGCACAGTACAAAGTCACAAGTGGATGGTATGATAGCAGAGAAGCCTTCCCCAATGTCCATAAGTACTACTGGGCAACAGTTATCCACTATCAACGGCTGGGTCTTCAGGTCCCTGGATGAGCCAGCTTATCGAATGGACAGGCTGAGGCTGCAGCCGGGAAGTTACTTAAAGGCACTCTATGGCCCTCCCCCAGGACATTTGAAACTTCAAGACCAAACCGCAAGAGCAGTCCAGATTTGGCACCCATCAACCGATCCCTGGGGGGAAAGAGTAAGTTCATGCAAGCCATGCCCCTAAAGGACACAGCCAAATTAGTAACACTAAGGGATCTCTCAGGTTTTGACAAATGGGATCTAATAGGTATCTCCAAAGTTGGAGACCTGTGGCGCAAGGGGGATGTTATACATTTCACAGATTTTCAAAAGGAATACCAATTGGGTCCCACAGAAACATATCGGTATCTAGAGATCTGACACTCACTAAAGACAGTGATATCTACAGACACGAAACTCCCAGAATGCGCACTGCTACAAGACAGACTACTTGATGAACATATGGTACGCATGGCCACCTACCTGACATATAAAGAAATGCTCCATAACACGCCTGATACACTAATGCACCAACTTGACCAGGGAACATCCATTACGACGCGGTCTTTACACCACACTACCATTACAACGCTGCTTTTACAACGCAAGTTGTTACCACGACTTGCGCTGGGGGGCGCTCTAGGCTAAGGAATAGTAGATTTACTATTCCAAAACCTTCCCTACTGTACGTAGGCTGGTGTTGGAATAGTAAATCTTACTATTCCTAAGTCCAGCACCCTACAGCGCAAGTCGTGGTAACGACTTGCATTGCAAAAGTAACGTTGTAATGGTAGTGCGGTGTAAAGACCGCGTCGTAACGTCATACATCCACATGACCAGTGGACCCAAGACCTAGGGGGGCTTGAAGATGATGAATGGGCTGAGGGCAAGGCCTCTCCATGTGAAGTCGCAATTAGATCAGGCTTTCATCTTGTGCGATTAACAAGACTACATCGCTCTTGCTATTCCCCGTCAACATTGTTCAAAATGGGCAGAGCTATGACTGGTATTTATAGACGGGGTGCAATCAGGTGGGCACCTTCTACCATGTTATATGGGACTGTCCAATACTACAGATCTGTTGGGAAGCAGTGGTTGGATACTTGAATGAACTGCGTGGATCCTCCCTCACCCCAAAAGAGAAATTGTGCCTCCTGAATGTTGGGGAGGAAATGGAACTACAATGCATTAACCAAATGTCAGTAATGTTGGGCTTGCCAATTGCAAAACATAATATTGCCAAATTGTGGGGAACTTAATAGGTGCAACAACTGAACAGTTGGAAACATGACATGGACTGGTGCATGTCGACCTAAAGGGTTGTCTATTATGGCCATGGTTGTCCTCAGAAATGAGACAAAACATGAGGACCCTGGAATAGTTATAGAGGCAATATATATATGACACCCCAGGCATGATTGCAGCCGACAACTGAAAGACTGGGATGTCGCAATAGAGCACCGTTGGGACTCATATGAAATGGGGAAAGACCGAAAGCGGGGAAGGGGCTAAGGTTGCATGGACATATGATGCAATGTCTTTTATGATGCTCTTTGTTGTCATTGTTATGCTAAAAGTACCAATAGAAAGATTTGGGGAAAAAGATAGATAGATAGATAGATAGATAGATAGATAGATAGATAGATAGATAGATAGATAGATAGATAGATAGATAGATAGATAGATAGATAGATAGATAGATAGATAGATAGATAGATAGATTGTGGGCGATAGATAGATAGATAGATAGATAGATAGATAGATAGATAGATAGATAGATAGATAGATAGATAGATAGATAGATCGATCGATCGATCGATCGATAGATAGATAGATAGATAGATAGATAGATAGATAGATAGATAGATAGATAGATAGATAGATAGATTGTGGGCGATAGATAGATAGATAGATAGATAGATAGATAGATAGATAGATAGATAGATAGATAGATAGATAGATAGATAGATAGATAGACCATAACCTAGACTTGGCCCCAGCCACCTGGTTCTTGAGTTTCTCGTACAATTCTAAAATGTTTTTTTGTTGCTGTGTTGATTCTGTTATTTGCTTTTCCCTCACGAGAATATTGGACAGTCTTAGATGTCGACTTTGTCGCTCTGTATATTCTGCTTTGTTTGCTTATACCCTTATTGATGCATAATCTGTAAAGCGCTTTCCTTTGATACCCTCAATGGTCATGTTCACGCTAAATAAACATTTCAAAATAAATAGGTTGGCAGGCAAGCAGACAGACAGATAGATGGATAGATAGATAGATAGATGGATATATAGATAGATAGATAGATAGATAGATAGATAGATAGATAGATAGATAGATAGATAGATAGAGAGACAGACAGACAGATAGACAGAGATAGAGCGATAGATGGATAAGAGTTAGATGAAAAATCACACCACAAACCACATTTCAGTGCATCTTAAAGTGCAACTTTAAAAGCAAAACAAAATCATATAAATGCTGGTGCCCTTAACCAGGTGCGTTTTGCCCCTAAATGGCCTTATTCACAGTACAATGAAACATATTACTTAAACTGAATCACTTTTCATGATGTTCGTTTCCTGAAATGGTAAACCAGTCGAAATAGAAGGAGAATGTGTGTCTTACTATGCTGCAGCTTACAAACGAATTTCAGATTCATCTTTTCCTACCTACTTATATTACTGTACGTGCAAACCCTCACGAGCGCTACTAAAGCTTCTGCACGTCGAAAATTTTCACAATTACCATGATGCGAAAAAAACATCATAGCCAAGTGCATCCTAAAAATGCTCTCTTAAATGGTGATATAATTATTCTATTTACTAATGTTATAATCGTTTGTAAATCTTTATTTCAGCACAAAAGCACATAAAACAATTAAATATGTCAAACATAATAAAATCCAATGATTAAAATGTCGCCCAAGCATACATGATAGAATTTGATAAACGACACAACCGTTCCTTATTACATGACTGGTCGGTGATATACAACCCATGCACAGAAAAGCTTGGGGCAAAACAATATATTTTTAAACCAACACATAATTCCCTTTACATTTGGCACAGTTAAATACAATATGACATTATTATTGTTTATTTGTGAGGTGCAGTTAAATAAAATATGACAGTATTATTGTTTATTTGTGGGGTGGTTTGTTTTGGCACTACAGGTCAGCCACCTTTCCCTCGAATGAGTGAGTAGACCAATGGTTTACTTGTGTCTGTTTTCAATATCCTGAGGGCCCCTTTATAATCCTTGACACCCAGGGCCATATTATCAAGAAAGGGCGATACATTATCGCCGCTTTTATCTGCAGGAAACTGCCGCTAAAGCGGCGATAATGGGCTTGATGATGGGCCCTTGTAAATTCCCATAGAAGCACAGGTTAACACCAGAACCTGGGCTTCTATGGGAATTCACAAGGGCATATTATCAAGCCCATTATTGCCGCTTTAGCTGGAGTTTCCTGCCGATAAAAGCGGCGATAATGTATCGCCCTTTCTTGATATGGCCCCCAGAGTCTTACACAGCTAAACCAACCAGCACCTCCTGCATGGTCCGTAGATTGAGAAAAAAAAAGTACATGCTCAATGGTCGTAGTTGGGGCCCCACCACATGCCTGGCATCGGCTGTCACTATTACCTGGTACACTTAGCAGTAAACTCATGCAGGGGCAAGGATCCATATCAAAACTGCAGATAAAGGCGTTTGTCCATGGGTGGCTCAATTTCATCAAGGAAGTCCACTTTCTCATAAGAGTCCTTGACTAGAAGGAAGGAGTTTAATGTAGGACTTGGAAACAGACCTTGCCACTCCTGGGGTGACACAGAAACTGGTCATTCCAATCTCCTGCAGGGAGTCCTTCACCAATTTTAGCCATGGAATGCCACTGGCTCCAGCAAGGATAAAATCTCTTCAAGCCCCTTTCTATAAGATTCAAGTTCTAGTGTTGCCCAGATTCTCCTCCAGTGTAGCAAAGTACGTAATCCTACACTGTCTGTGATTGGTCTCAGCACAAAGTTCATCCTTAGGGGTAGCAAAGGGGTGCTTACAGAAACTCCAACCAGCCGGTGCATAAACCTATTTTCCACCGTACCTAGTGATTCAAGTCAGTCAAGTCAGAGAATTTGTATAGCGCACTACATACCCAGAGGGTTTCAAGGCGCTTAGGAAAGGGGGAGGATTACTTGTCAAATATCCAAGTTTTGAGTTGCTTTCTGAATGCTAGGTGGTTCTGGGTAAGGCGAAGGTAAGCGGGGAGTGAGTTCCATGTTCTAGCAGCCAGGTATGAAAAGGATCTGCCTCCCATGGTGGTCTTGTTGATGCGAGGTACAGTGGAGAGGGCTTGGCTGGAGGAACGTAGTTGGCGGGAGGGGGTGTAGAAGGACAGTCGTGAGTTGAGGCATTCTGGACCGATGTCGTAAAGTGATTTGTGTGCGTGGGTAAGCAGTCTGAAAGTGATCCTCTTATTGACGGGTAGCCAGTGGAGGTCTTTAAGGTGACCAGAGATGTGTTCGTTGCATGGGATGTCTAATATGAGTCTGGCTGAGGCGTTTTGGATTCGTTGGAGTTTCTTCTGGAGTTTTGCGGTAGTACCTGCGTAGAGGGTGTTTCCATAGTCCAGTCGGCTCGTGACCAGAGCGTGGGTGACTGTTTTCCTTGTGTCGGAGGGGATCCAGCGAAATGTTTTTTTGAGCATGCGAAGAATGTTGAAGCAGGAAGAGGATACGGCGCTGACTTGTCTGTTCATTGAAAGTGAAGAGTCCAGGATGACGCCTAGGTTCCGTGCGTGGTCTGTCGGGATGGGTGCTTTTCCGAGGGCTTCCGGCCACCAGGAGTCGTCCCATGCAGATGGGGATGTACCTAGGATGAGGACTTCTGTTTTGTCTGAGTTCAGTTTCAGGCGGCTTAGTTTCATCCATTCGGCAACTTCTTTCATTCCTTCGTGTAGGTTAGTTTTGGCGGTGCTGGGGTCATTGGTGAGGGAAAGGATCAGTTGCGTGTCATCCGCGTAGGAGATGATGTTGAGGTTGTGTTGGCGTGCGATGGCCGCGAGGGGGCTCATGTATACGTTGAAGTGGGTGGGGCTGAGTGAGGATCCTTGTGGTACGCCGCAGATGACTTCAGAGGCCTTTGACGTGAATGGTGGAAGACGGACTCTCTGGGCTCTTCCGGTGAGGAACGAGGTGATCCATTCAAGTGCTTTTCCTTGGATTCCGATGTTATTGAGGCGTTGTAAAAGTGTTTTGTGGCAGACTGTGTCGAATGCTGCAGAGAGGTCAAGGAGGATGAGGGCGACAGTGTCACCATTGTCCAGTAGAGTTCGAATGTCGTCTGTAGCTGCGATGAGGGCGGTCTCAGTGCTGTGTTTTGCTCGGAATCCGGATTGTGAGGGGTCGAGGGATTTGTTGGCTTCGAGGAAGGCGGCGAGCTGGTTGTTGACAGCTTTCTCGATGACTTTGGCCGGGAATGGAAGAAGTGAGATGGGGCGGTAATTTTTGAGTTCGGTGGGGTCCGCTGTGGGTTTTTTCAGAAGGGCGGTGAGTTCAGCGTGTTTCCAGTCTTCCGGGAAGGTGGCGGAGTTGAAGGAGCAGTTGATGACGTCTCGGAGGTGCGGTGCTATGACGGAGTCTGCTTTGTTGAAGATGTGGTGAGGACATGGGTCTGTGGGAGATCCTGAGTGGATGGAGTTCATCAGGCGGATGGTGTCCTCAGTGGAGATTGGGTTCCAGTCGTTAAGGGTGTTCGCGGGGGGAGGATGATCAGCAATTGGTAGGGTGGGTTGGTTTCCGGGTTGGTTGTCAAAGCTGTTATGGATGTCTGCAATCTTGTTGTGGAAAAATGAGGCTAGGGAGTCGCAGAGGGTTTGAGAGGGGGTGATGTCGTTGGAGTTGGCCGAGGGATTGGAAAATTCCTTGACGATGTTGAAAAGTTCCTTGCTGTTGTGAGCGTTGTTGTCAAGTCGATCCTTGAATGCTGTTTTCTTGGCTTTTCGGATTAGTTGGTGGTGAATGCGGGTGGCGTTTTTGAAGGCGTCCTTGGTGCTGGTGGTTGGGTCTTTTTTCCAGGTCTTTTCAAGGGTGCGGCAGAGTTTCTTGGACTTCTTGAGATCATCGTTGAACCATGAGGCCTTCTTGCTGCCAGGTTTGTTTTGACGTTTTTTCAGTGGCGCTAGGGTGTCAGCGGTTTTGGATAGCCAAATGGTGAGGTTGGCGGCGGCTTCGTTAGTGTTGGAGGAGAGGGCTGGGGTGTTTTGAAGGAGCGAAGCGGAGATTTGGTCCGTGGTGATTTTGTTCCAGTTTCTTTGCAGGGTAGGTTGGAGGTGGATGCTGGGTTTTGGTTTGTTGTAGGTGAAGTGAACGCAGCTGTGGTCAGTCCAGAGGAGGTCTGTGGTGTGGCTGAAGGAGACATGGTTGCTGGAAGTGAAGATGGGGTCGAGTGTGTGACCTGCGATGTGGGTGGAGGTGGTGACAAGTTGTTTAAGTCCGAGGTTGGCGAGGTTGTCCAAAAGGGTGGCGGTGTTGCGGTCGTTGTTCTTTTCAAGGTGAAAGTTGAGGTCTCCCAGAAGGATGTAGTCTTTGGAGGGGAGCGCGTGTGGGGTGATGAAGTCCGTGATGTCTTCACTGAATTTTGCGCGAGGTCCTGGTGGCCTGTAGAGGAGAGTGCCTCGGAGTGTGGTTTTGGGGTCGATGTGGATCTGGAAGTGAAGGTGTTCGGAGTTGGCGAGGTTGGCGTCCAAGCTGGTTGATATGCGGATTGATTTCTTATGGACGATAGCGATTCCTCCTCCTGTGTGGCTGGTACGGTCTTTTCGAGTGATCTTATAGTCTTCAGGGATGGCAATGGTGATGTCTGGTGCGGAGGAAGCGTTCATCCATGTTTCCGTAAGGAAGGCGACGTCTGGAGAGGTGGTGTCTAGTAGGTTCCATAGGTCAATGGCGTGCCTGTGGACCGATCGGGTCCATGATGGTACCCTCAAATGCCCCCCAAAACTCTGCTCCATAGGTAACAATACCTAGGACCTGTAATCTATATATTTGCAGGGCCAGCAGTGATGGGCGAAGCTGGGAAGCCAGCAGTGTCTTGATGATTCCTCCTGATGTTTGCTCCATCTTTCCCCTGCGCTGCATGTGTGAAGGTGCGCACATGTTCCAGTGGGAGCCAAGATGGAGAAGGATTTGCCTAGATAGAGTGCCCTGGATTCAGAACCATAGACGTGGTCTCGCTCACATTGAGTTTCAAGGCCCCTCAACTTACAGAAGAACTGAAAATGCTCCAACAATTTTTTCAAACCCATAGGGGATTTAGGGCCATATGTAGGTAGCCAAATACCGGTCGGTAACGGCCGAAATTTGGTAATTTCGGCCGTTACTGACCGTTATTTGGAAAATGAGATGTAGGAGACAAAATACTACAGAATTGGTAAATACGAGTCAGTATTCTACTGATTCGGAATATTCCGAATCCTTATTTACAGAATTCCTAATTACCGAATCGGTAATTAAGAAATGGTAAAAAATTACTTTCGAGATGTAGGAACCATGTGCAGGTGCTGTGTAGCCTACACCTGCTTGCCTCTGGGAGTTACCAGAGTGTGATTGCTGCAGTAGGTGGTGTGTCTCAGAGCTGCCTGTCCCGTTTCTTCACGAAGTTCCTTGAGGCCATGATGCAGAGAATGCATCATTATATTAGGTTCCCTGACACACCTGCGGAGCTTGCTAAGACCAAAAAAGATTTTTATCAACTGGCACACTTCCCTCACGTGATAGGCTGCATAGATGGCACCCACATCCCACTCTGCCCATCTGCAGCCACAGAACACATTTACAGGAACCAGAAGTCAACGCACTCAATCAATGTGCAGGTGATATGCAACGCTGGCAACATCATAACAGACATTGTGGCCAAATTCCCAGGGAGTACCCGCGACTCGTACTTTTTCCAGAACAGTGGGATATACACACGCCTTGTTGCTGGCGATTTCGGGGATGGAGACCTGCTAGGTAAATAACAGTGACACACCCTGATAGTCAATGCAGATGGATCAATCATGAGTATGTAACTAATGGCATTCTCTTTTCCACCTAGGTGATAGTGCATATGCTCTGCGGTCCTTTGTTCTCACCCCCTACATGAATCCATCTACCAGGAGTGAGAGGCGTTACAATGTGGGACACAGAGCAACACGCAGAGTTGTAGAACGCACATTTGGACTACTAAAAAGCAAGTTCCGCTGCCTCCATAAGAGTGGAGGTGCACGGCAGTACACTCCAATCATCTGCTGCAAAATAATAGCGACCTGTGCCATGCTGCACAGTCTTGCCACCAAGGAAGGCACAGAGGTTGAGATCACACATCATGAGGACATTGATGATGGAACAGAACAGGCAGAGCCCTATGCAGCAGGAGCAGTGCCAGCAACAGATGGCAGACTGAGACGGGCAGAGATCACACGCAGCTTTTTCTAAGTAAGTAAGGAGACAGAGGCATGCTTAGTATTTGAAGTACGTAGTTTAATAGTCACTACAGCACTTTACTATTACCACACCATGGTACTACAATGTCTGTATTCCACAGTGGGTGGCCATAGTTGACCTCACCGTGACCTGTCCTGTGGGTTGAGGGCATTTTCAAGGTTTGCTCCCACGCACTACAGTGCGGGATGTACAAGGCTGGGTGTCAACAGGTGCAGTGGTGCCTGGGTCAGCATATTGGTGCCTGCTGCTCCTACGAATGTCAGGAACAGGAGTGCTAGAGCCACTCCTGCTGGTAGAGTCTTCTGTGTCCCTGACACCTGTGTCTCCAGCAGTGGCTGCCTGGTGTGTGAGCAAAACCTCCATGACAGAGGTGACTCTCCTCATCCCCCTCGACAAATCCATGCAGCAGTGCACAATGTCATCCTGCGTGGCGACAGAGCGCCGGCATAGCAGGGAGGTTGCAGTGGCAAGCCAGTTCATGGCTTTGGTTTGTTGCCACATGCACTGACGATCCCTGCGCCTCTCGGAGTGGTCACTCTCTAGTTTTTCACAGAGGGCACTTTTGCACTGTGTCATTTCCCTCATGCCCTTTGCCATGGAGTGGATGCTCTCTGTCATGGAGCCAATCCCCCTGTCAATGTTGGACATCCTGCTGTTTATTATGCGCACCTGTCTATGCACCGCTAAAATGCCCTTTGCCTGCAGGCGCTGGACTTTCACCATGGTGGCCTCAAGACCACAGAAGACCCCCTCTCCATTGTTACCTTCGCCTCTCTCCCGTACCCTACGGCCTCGGATACCAGCACGCACAGCTCCAGATGAAGTCTGTTGCCCAGCGTTGTAAGCCATAGGTGGATTAGTTGGTGTGAGAGCCTCCACATCTTCCTCATCTGATGTTTCGAGGATCCTGAGAGAGGGCACATCATGCCTCCTTGGCCTTCCCAGCACAGATGACTCTGAGGTTGGTGTTGGGGAACGTGCAGGTGCTTCCAAATGTTGTGACCCAAACAGCAGAGATGACAGTGGATGTGGTGTGGTGGGTCGCTCCGGTGTAGTGGCTGCCACAGTGATTGGACCTGATCTGTCGAGTGTTTTCTCCATCATCTCCATTGTCGGTGCCCTCCCTTCCCTTTCCTGCGCTGTACTGCGCGATGACTCTCCTGTGGGCAGATATGGACAATGGGTCAGTGGTGTTGTTCACCTGTGTGACATTATTAAATCACATTCCTATCACACAATTGCCTAGTCTTCAACTGCTTATGGATGTAGTGTGTGGCATGCCATGCTGATTTCTATGTTGATTGCATTGGTGTATGTTCCTATGACTACGTCTCCCATGATGCATTGGTGGTAAAAACTAAAACCAGTTCTGGAGTGTGATGCAGACACCCACATTGGGGAAGGGGTCAGGGAAAAGGGTGGGGATTCATGAACATGTATCTTACCTGTTTTCTTGCAGCTCTGGCTGAGCTGTCAGCATCCCCAATCCCATGGATACTGTCAGGCTCCAGGGTGGATTCCACCAGCTGCTCCAGGTCTGTCAGTCTTGATGCACGGCTTCTCCCTCCACCTGTGGTTCCGGCTTCTTTCCTCTGTGTTGCAAGATTTTTTGGGGTAATGATCCGCAGATCATACCACCTTTTCTTTAGGTCATTTATGTCCCTAGGTATTACCCCAATGGCATTGACCTTGGACTGGATCTCCAGCCAGGTGTTCCGTTTTACAGACTCAGCAACATGCAGAGACTGCTTGCCAAAGAGCTGGGTGTGGTGTTTGACAACCTCCTCCACCAGCACCTGCAGTTCTGCTGGGCTGAATTTGATCTTCCTCTTACGCTCAGCTCCATCCTTCTGCCCATCCTGGGACTCCATTATGCAGCTCAGCAATGCACAGGGCAGCCTGCTCCTCTGTGTTTCTTCCAGCTCTCCAAACAGTTGAGTTGCTCTGCACCTGCATAGGTATGGCCACATCCAGGTACTGGGGAGGGGTATTTGCATCTGATTGGTTGGTTCCTCTGTTGCTTTGTTGTGGGGCGTGGTGGGTGTTCCTGATTGGTTCACTGGCTCACATGGGTTATTTTTGTTTTTCCAAATCGGCATTTACCTATTCGGTATTTTCCGAATCAGTATTTACCGAATCAGTAAATACCGATTCGGAAAATCCAATTCATTCCTATGGGCCTGGAGGACCATAGGGTTGAATGGGAACTACCGAATCGGTATTTACCGAATCGGTAAATACCAATTCGGAAAATACCGATTGGGCAATCCGAATGTTACCGAATCAGTAATTTTTACCGATTTATTTGCTACCTCCCGTTTTCCGATTCTGAAATACCAAATCGGTATGATTCGGTATTTAAGAGTCAGTAAACTGGGATTACCTACATCTGGCCCTATGAGAGGAGAAGGGCAGCATGAGTGAAGGAACCTTCATGTTTACAAGTCTTGGTGCATCATTACCATAAAGATCTAGGAAATGTAAAAGGCCATTTATGTATAAAGTAGATAGCGTGGGGACAAGTACGCACCCCTGCCTTACTCCTCTGGTAACTGGAAAAGCGTTTTTTATTTCACCACATCTGACCTTGACATTTCAAAATGAAGCCTCACCAGCATATCTATCAAATAGCTGGGCACTCCCATTTTTATGAACACCCGGCTTAAAGTTGCTCAGGGGACTAGATCGAAAACTGATCGCAGGTCGACAAAAACCAATGTAAATTCGACCCTTGCCCAGAACAAGTGTTTTCCAAAAGACCAACTGAAATCTGGTCTTTAGTACTGATTGGTTCTTTGAATCCCACCTAAAAAGGGGTCAGTATTTCATTATCTATAATCCAGTCATGTAATCTGGTAAAAACAGTTCTACAAAGTAGTTTTTGAGCGCTGTGTATCAGACTATTAGGTCTGTAGTGTAGGAGTGAATTGCATGAACCTTTATAAAACACAAGGATGATTTCTGCTCCAGCCCATGTCGGGGGGGGTGGGAGTGGGGGGGATAGATGCTCCTTTCAACATAGCTGTGAACACTACAGAAAAATATGAACTCCAGGTTCCCATTTCATCCAGGAATAAATCACCCAGAATCTTGTCTCGCCCAGGAGCTTTGTTTTGTACAATTCCTCTAATAGCAAAACTAATTTCCTCTGAAGTAACTTCCAGGATACCAGGCTCATCTCGTCTGGGTGGTAGCCTTAAATATTCCATCCTAATTCCAAAAGCCACCTCCCCTAGAGCAACGTTGCTTTTGTCAGATTCCTCTTGTATCAAAGTAACAGCTTAGTGAGCCTGGAAATCTCCATTCTGAGTATATAAATTGGAGAAGTGTCTGACCCAATCATGACCTAAAATAATATAATCAATTCTGCAAGGGCCTGATCGACTGCCTGATGAAACCAAGCACAAAAAGGAGGGGCGATCCTTTAATCTGGCAGCATTGAGGAGACCCTCACAGATTTCCCGCTCCCGATCCCTTTTAGCTTCAGACACTACTTTATAGTAAGATTGCCGAGCAGCCTGTAGCAATGGTCTATCTTGTTCATTAATAGCTGAGACTAACTCAGTCTTGGCTTCTCTACAGGATTTAATGTACCATGAAGGTGAGCACTTCCTCTTAATTGGTTGCTTAACTTCAGTGTAAAAGAGGTTCCTCAAGTTTTGAAACAATATATTGTGTACCTCTGTAATATACACTATTCGCTCCTAGCAGACCACTCGCAGCCGGATCTTCCGAACCATCAGCAACCAGACTATAAATCTTGCTAGTGAATCCTAGTAAGTGCTTCTCACTTGTCCATTTGATCTTCCTCCTGTTACTCAAGGGCCTCTTTCTACCATCAGATGGGTCACCTTCGGTGTGGAATTCTCACCCAGTGGGAAGGCTTTACTTGAGTAATAAAGCATTTTGATCACTATCATTGTGACAAAGCACAACCATATTAATCAACCCTTGTCATAATTTAACATCCAAGAGTATGCAATCAATTAAACTAGCATGATTTGACCTGTTATGTGTGTGCATACCTGACTTGTCAGAGAAGGCTCTGCCTTTACAGGCACATAGCCCCTGATTTAATGTTAGTGCATAGATCTGAACATTTCTAAATGGGAGGGATCGCAATTTCTGGGATCAACTAAGCTACATCCTCCTCTAGACTCATAGCTTGAGCTTCCAGCCCAAGGGTTGAAACTGGCAGTTAAAATCCCCTCCCACGATATTCCTTACAAATGTTGGGAGTGAGACTAGATGCTTACCCAAACGCTCAATAACAGTCGACTCCTTTTCGTTGCTTGTGAGTCTGTTATATACCTAATAAAAAGCATCAGAGGGGGTAGTCCACCTAGGGCACAATACATAAAGTGAATCTACCCTAATCTCTCTTAGCATACCTGGGAGTGTGGTCTCTTCACCCTTTCCAAAAGCCCCCAGTGGAGGATAGTGCTGCCTTAAAGAAATTTACACAGCCTGCATTGGGTTTCCGTTGTACTGACCAAGTCTCCTGGGGGAGACCAATATCAAATGGTTTGATAAATCCATACCACTCCGGAATTTATTTCTTTAAATTCAGCCCTGCCACATCCTAAGGAATAAAATAAATTTTTGAAGCAGGTTTGGTAGATGTTCTATGTTTTTTGCCAGATTTAAATAGGCAGACCGGACAGGCTAGAGCAGGTGATCCTAATATTTGAGAAGGCAGTCCATGTTTGCTGTAAAAGTCTTGCACTATTGAGCACTCTGAGTGCCTACAGATGTCAGCACTCAGTCTCTCCCCCTCTATGGGGTTGTCCATATTTGCTTTCTGTATTGGATAATCTACACTATTGACCAGTCAATCAACATCTGCAAGTGCATCAAAGCGGTTCTATGTTGGTACTAGAGGTGTATCCCCAAATGACCGTCTCCTGTAGACAGCCGGGAGCTTACCATTCTTCTGTAACTGTTGGAGCAGTGGAAAAGGTGTCCGGGAAACTGGCCTGTAACAATAACCTAGAGGTATAGGTTCAATGGAAGCCTCATGATTGAATTATTATCTGTTTGTCCAAAAAGTTCCCTTTTCGCCATAGAGGGAAATCTGAAGTTCACTATAACACAATCTCAATCCTGTTTTACCCTATGGGGTCCAATCCCGGCTACCCTATGAACGTACAGAATATTGTTGGCCTCTGTCACAAGGAATTCCCTATGCTGTGAGACCCAACTCAGTGCCCTGTTATGGAGCTCCTCGTTTGACTTGGTCTGCTTTGAGCGAAAGAGCAGGACCCTGGTTACGACCACAACATATGGGCATGATTCAGGAGGAAGATTAATTGCAGGTAGGTTGGAACTTCAGCTAGAGCCAATAGACCTGAAAATAGCTGGATAAGTCTTATCCCTAACATGGTCCCTGATTTATTAGATAAGGTATTGTCTACTCCCTGTTTAAGAGCTTGGGACCGCTGTACGTTGTTGGGCCGATCACAGACCCGATTTAAATGGCCATGTGTGGTGGGAATAGTACCTACAGTAGGTCCAGGCCTTATAACTAAGCATGGGCGAATTTTGCGAATCTGGCGTTCGCGAATTTTGCGAATTTGCGAACTCGCAATCCGCAAAATCCGCGAATTCTCGCGAATTTGCAGATTTTTTTTTTGTGTTCGCAAGGATTTCTGCCAGTTCGCAAGGATTTCTGCCAGTTCGCGAGGGTTTTGTACCAGTTCGCAATGGCGAACTTACGTGTCGGCTCGCAACGGTCGCAATTATGTTGTTTCTACGTCTGGTTCATCATCACAGGTTCCCAGCACCCTCTGTTTCACCCCTGCCACCCTCTGTTTCACCCATGCCACCCTCTGGTACATCAATGCCACCCTCTGGTTCATCATCACTGTAGATTATGGGGGGAAAAATCAAGCACACCTGCCCTGCTTCAACTGACATGAATTAATTTGGGGTTGATTTATTAATGTGTCACTGTTTTAAAATTCCAGTCTGGCACTTGCTTCCTTATCTGTAATTTGCTTTCTGTTGCAGTGCAATTTTTTTTCCAGGACCTTTCTGGCCTACTTGTAGCTATTCTATGAGCCTGCTGTGAGGGTCAGAGCAGGGTCATACAATTGTTGCAACTAGCAACTGAACTCTGGAGGGGCCCTTGTCAGGAAGCACTACAGGGAATGGTTACTAATGATGAGTTTGAACTTTTGAACCTGCTGAATGCTTTCACTTTTGCAAAACTCGTTTTTCTGCAGAACAGCATTACAGCAACTGTAATGCCCCAAACAAGCTTACTTGAGAAAGTTGATTTCTAATCCAAAAGTGATCCAAAGAAAGTCAAAAGGCCTCAAATCCAAAAAAGTGCAGGCAAATGTCAACCTGAGGAGTTATTCTGATAAAAATCATTATTTTCAGAAGGTCTATGCTGCTTGCTAGTAGATTTCTTGTGCAGAATTGCAATTTTTGTAATTTCGCGAGTGCGAGATTGTTGCTGCCCGCCGCACCTACATGTTCGCAATTGCGAACTTACACCGCACGCCGCAAAATTGTATCACCAAGAAAAAAAAATCCGCTGCGTGCAAATTTGCGGATTTTCGGTAAATTCACGAGCGTTCGCGGATTGCGAATTTACCGAAAATCCGCAAAATCCGCGAGCGGAACGGATTTTCCACCCATGCTTACTTATAACACTAGGGTGGGCTTCCTCCAATAAAGTCTTAACTGTCCTATGCTTCGCAGTGTCTACTGAGGCCTCACTGAGCCTGCCTGAGTGAGGCCAGTTCACTCTCGATAGCTATCAAATGGACGCTAAAAAGGGAAAATTTGTTTCCAATGATATTTTACACACACAATCTTTAAAGAGCTGTTCTACTCACATAGGCCTAGAGATATAGGCTTCTCCTATAAGATCCTCATGAAATACTCTGGATAGAACTCGAGAGGTGTGTGTAGGGCTGGAATGGGTTTCACTAGCTACTTGGATAACCTGCCCAACTAACTGTTGATAGAGCGCCATGTTATTTTGAGAATTGTAGGGGTGCATCATAATCATGGGTAGTTTGCACCTGCATATTTAGAGGACTGTATTAACATGTGATTATTAGAAATGTAGTAATTAATCAAATAATGTTAGAATGTCTAGAGCAGTGGTTCCCAAACTTTTGACTCCTGAGGACCCCTATTGAGTCACTATTGGAAGCCAAGGACCCCCAAACAATTTGTACGATTTAAATTCAAAACATTAAAACAGTAGTTTTAAAAAAGGAAACACACACTTGTGCACACCAAATACTCGAATCACTAAAGATTTTATTATTTTATATAGAAAGAATTAGCAAAATCGAAATCTTTTAATGGGATGGTTAGTGCTGCATCTCTGCAACCAAGTTTTCAGTATTTGGTTCTATTTTGCAGTATGAGGCTCCTGCCAGGGCCAGACTGAAAACCCAAAGCCACCCTGGCAAATGTTGTCAGACCAGTCCCAGTACTAAGTGCAGTGAGTGAGCCTGGCCACTGCAAAGCAAATTTTGGGGGGGCTCTCCCACCAAAGGAAATTTGGAGAAAATGGTGCATTCTGCAGCACATTTGTCATTATATATTGAATTTGCTTTTAAATCATAGTAAATGATGACCTTACTATGCACCAATACAACAATCTTTTTGGGGCTCCTTTATGAATCCTTCACTATCACTCTCCAACAGTGCCTCTCTTCTCTCAATAGCCTCTCTGTCACATGTATTTCATGTGTTTTATAGTATCTCTCATACAAGTGTGGGGTGTCTGAGCACTTTACATCACACACATACAGAGACAATGAATCGTACGTGTGTAAATCGGTGTATAGAAAATATTATGTTATATAAGGCAAAGGGGACTTCAAGGTGTAGGATTCACATGTCATCCATACTGGTGAGCATTTTTTAAGAGTGATTGGTCTGGATCTTGACATAGAATGTAACATAGGGGTTAGCTTTGACTTTAATTATAACAGTTTAATTCTACCCAAACAAACCTTTTTGGCAAAATGAGGATTATGAAAGACTGGGAAAAAATAGAAATTTGCATGCAGCTGTTTGATGGCAGGTCATCGCTTTAGGTGCTAGATTATGATTATAACTCATAAACTGCACAATAACAAAAGAAACTCTGTGCCAAAAGCAGTAACCCACTGAGCTATGCACAAACTACTATTTTTGTTTAATGCATGGTACACATTCTTTGCAGCAGGCATTTTAACCCTCTGTGCTGCCTTAGATGAGTCAAACCTGCTAGCTACTGAACAAAACATGAATCTCTCTCCAGCAGGTACATTAATCACTGGATGTTATCTTGACACTTTTATAGTTGCCCAAAAACTACAGATTATTCAAGGAACTTTGAAGTGCTTTTAAAACTGTTGCTTGCGAACCCCCTGGGAATGTGTCACGGACCCCTGGGGGTCCGCGGACCACAGTTTGGGAAACACTGGTCTAGAGTATTCATATCGTTTAAGGACTAATGTAATGCTTCACCAAGAATATGCCTTAAGTAATACAGAAATTATTGCTTCACGGATAAGATGTTGCATTAGGATTAAACGTGCACCATATTAAAAGTTGCACATGTAGGTTTGCTTAATCATGAGTGAAATGTAATGCTTCAAGAATGATTATGAATGTAATGCTCATAATGTAACTTAGAAATGTGTTAAGGGTAAAGGCCTGATTGCATGAAAGCACCAACAGAGGCCTAATTCTGCTTTCTTAGCTTGGCTAAGCGTTGTAGGCCGAAATGTATTTCCCTTGGGAAGGCTCCCTTTCTCAGTTGAATTTTGCATTGTAGATTTGTGTATGTGCAAGGTCGATTGGCTCACAGGCTTTCTGTTGCAGGGGCAAGGACACAAGCTCGTTGGGCAGGAACATTTTTTGTTTTAGGAGTTAGGATGGTAGAGGCGAGTACAGTGGGAGTGAAAAGGGAATGTAAAGAAGATATATTTGGCAGAGAAGGTGCCTGGGACCCAAGGAAACACCAACGATTTTGGATGAAGTCGAAGTTTTGTTGGAAAAACACCAGAGAGAAGCCCTGCCGAAGGGGTGTGTTTAATGTTTTGGGGATTTTGTATTAGGGACAGTACCCGGAGGGTGGAGAGCAGACTGAGAGCAGACCGAGAAGAAAAGACTAGAGAAGAAGGCTAGAGGGAAAGCAAGGAGCATCTTAGAACGAGCTCTGTAGCTTAGGTTACTTACCAATTAAAAAGTGAGTGTACTTCTTCGGAAGACTTCATTGCAGACACATTTTCCTCTTGCTTGGGTTGGAATGCTAAGCAGGGCTATCCCCTAGTGTTAGTGTAGGGACAGACTAATATTCTTTTCATTTTAGGCTAATGCAGTCAAGACTTCGAACAGGGACTGTTCTTATTTGCCTGATGCTTTTAGAAATCACTTTAATAGTAATCTTGAGTCGTCTGAGACTAATGCGTAGGATTATGTTTGTATCAGAGCCCGTTTATTTTCTTAACCTCTTGATGAGGTGACTGTATATTCAGTTATTTTTGGCTTTGTAATAAACCTTTAAAATGTATTTCCTAGTCAGTGGTTCTTTGATTGGATTGACTTGGTCTCAGAGAAAGTTATTGTTAGTTGGATGTTTTCCTCTTTACACTTCTTAGCAGACAAAAAGGTCCAGTTGACCAGGGATTCTAATGATTGGTAAGAGTAAAAATCTGGATTAGAATCCGATCCTAACAGTGACTTGATATAGCTTTTGCGTTTTAACCCTCCCCACAGGCTTGGCTCTGCCCTTGCGGACTATTCTATCTTTAGAGCCATAGTCAGGCACTTGTTCATATGGTCTAGCAACATGTGGTATAGAGATAGAGACTGGACTATTGTGAGACGATGGTTCAGGATCACATCGCTGTCCTGGGAGATCCCCAGATTGTAAAGATTGGCGGAGCTCAGTAAATTCTATCTCTGTGCTGATCACCTCTATGGCCCTATGAAGCATCCTATCTATGGAGGTGCTTTTTGCTGGAGGTGGAGCAACTGAGGTAATATCAGTTTTTTTCCTCCTTCCTATCATAACTAGACAGGTGCTGTGGCTACTGCGCTCTTAACCAATGTACATGTACAGAATACAGGTACGGACAAATGTAAACAATATACAGCAGACAGAGAGTTGGACAGCCATTCTTTAAACTACAATCACCCCCAACTCCTGGTTCTGTCAAACTGACTTAAAAGTGCAACCCAGGTTAAACTGACTTAGTGGGTCATAGAGATGTTCTTAATCTTTATATTTGCCAAACAAAAATACAATGGATTAATTAACCATCAGCCAATAACTTCCCAACAAAATAAAGATAATAGTGCAAAAAAATGCTTATGATGGTATTGCTCCCGCTAGAATTCAAGGGCCCCCTCTCAAAAAGCAATTGCCTTGGCAGAAGAGGATTGTAGCAATTAAGGTCCCAAAGGGCAGATTTACAATAACTGGCGCATCCCTGCATATCAACAGGGATGAGCCAGTTATTTTGCATGACGATTGGAACCCCTTGCGCCCCCAAGGATGCGTCGCATTGTAAATGCGGTGCACTGTGGCACAAGGATAGGATAGGATAGGATATACATTTAGAATGAATGAATGAATGAGGGATGTCTTGTAATGCGCAGACTTAACCACAAGCGAACCATAAAGCGAACGAATGCAACAGCGTCTTGGCGATTGTGTCAGTGGGGGAGTATTACATGGATGTCAGACTATACTTGTGAGAACAGCAGAGTTTTTAGTTTATTTATTTATTTTATTTATTTATTTAAAAGGTTTTATATAGCGCTGCTAGACCCAAGAGTATCAGAGTGCTTTACAAAGTAGGTCAACATATCAAATGTAAGAATAACAATGTGCAGAATTCTCACATGGGATAAAACATAGCATTCAAAGGAGCGATGAGGAGAAACAGAGAGATCACTAAGGGGACGTTGAATGTTGAAATTTAAATGCGAGATGGGCGAGTAGAGAGGGTGAGGGAGAATGAGAGAAGAGGGAGAGGGGTGGGTATAGGAGTGAAGCAAGAAAGGAAAAAAGAGTGAGCAGGGTCGGAATCAGTAACATTAAATACCCCAATATTTGTTGAGAAGAAGTATTTTGAGTCTTTTTTTGAAGAGAGTGTAAGAGGGATTGCAGCGAAGATCTTTGGGGAGAGAGTTCCAAATCGAAGGAGCATTACCCGAGAATGCACGGGATTGGGTCTTTTTACATTTGAGTCTTGGAGGGATCAGGACAAGAGAGTTAGTACTTCTCAGGGATCTGGAGCATCCTGCTTTTTGTAATTTAAATGAAAGGTAGGAGGGAGTGTTTTGGTGAAGAGCTTTGTGAGTAATGCATGCAATCTTGTAGGTGAATCGACCTTCTATTGGTAGCCAGTTGAGATTTTTAAGGACTGGGGAGATGTGATCAAATCTTTTACAGTCAGAAATAAGTCTGGCAGCTAGGTTGAGAACAGATTTAATCAGAGCCAGATGGAATTTAGGAGTGCCAGCAAGTGTGGCGTTACCATAGTCAATCCTGGAAAGGACAAGTGATTGGACAACGATTTTGAAGTCATCAGCTGGAATAAAAGGTTTAATTTTTCGAGGTGGAGTAGGGTGAAAAGCAGGACGGGACTGGCCGTTGCGGGCACCGGGCAATCCCCCGGTGCGCCGCCAGGGTGGGGGCCGGTTTTCGGCCCCTGGGGGTCGTTTTTGTTACAGGGCCGTTGTTGCATAATGGCCGAGCACTTTGCCAGGGCCGGTTTTGGTTCTTAGTCCGGCCCTGGAGAAAAGAGCACTTTTGGCTGCATTTTTAATTTGGGGGATGAGAGTGAGATTCTGATCGATGCTGATGCCTAGGGATTTGACAGAATTTGAGATGGAGAGCAGTGGAGAGCAGTTAAGAGCTTTGATGTCATTGATCCAGAGTTGAATGGGAAGGGAATTGTTTTTGGAGGTGAAAATGATGATTTCAGTTTTTTTAGGATTCAGTTTGAGATGATTAAGATGGAACCAGGATTGGACTCTATTCAGGATATCGTTGAGGTGAAGGATGTCATTGTGGGATTTGATCTTGTAGTATAGTTGGGTATCATCGGCGTAGAGGTGGTAGCTGATTTTAGCTTGTTTGAGAATGAGGGTGAGTGGTTCCATGAAAAGATTGAATAGGGTTGGGGAGAGGATAGAACCTTGTGGGACACCAAGTGAGACGGGTTGGGGTTTAGAGAGGCAGTGACTGCGCTTAATTTGTTGAGATCTATTTTGAAGGAACAAGGAGAACCATTTGAATACACTGCCTTCAAAACCAAAGCGATCTTTGAGAGTGTTAAGAAGGGTGGGATGGTGGACAGTGTCAAATGCAGCCGAGAGGTCAAGGAGGATTAGTATTGAGGATTCACCTTTGTCTAGAGAGCAATAAATGCCATCTGTAATATTGAGCATAGCAGTTTCGGTACTGCATCCCTTTCAAAAACCGGATTGGAAGGCGTCAAGGATATTGAAGGAGATGATATGGTTATCTAATTGTGACAGGACACATTTTTCAAGGGCTTTGGAGAGGACGGGAAGGTTAGAGATGGGGCGTAAATTGTTAAGGTCATTAGGGTCAGCAGAGGTATTTTTAAGAATGGGGAGATTTGACCTAGCTGAAGGGAGGTGGGGACACAGCCAGTGGAAAGAGAGGAGTTGATTATGTTGGTCCATATTGGGGCAATGATGTATTTGAGTTCTTGAACCAAGTGGGCGGGAAGAGGATCTTTAGAATGAGAGGATGGTTTGAGTTTAGAAATGATGTTGATGATAGTGTTTTCTGATACTAGACTAAATTCACTCCATGAAGCATTGTTTTTAGCAAGGTGATCCATAATTATTATTATTATTATTATTATTATTATTGCATTTATTGAGCGCACAGCTACCCGGAGGTTTCCCGGCGCTTGCCTTGGGAACCCGTCCTGGCTTTTCCCTGTGAAATAGCCCCTACAGGGCATCCCCAAGGTGAAAGCCAGGCATCCTGCCGCAGGGGGGCCGTTGTGGAGATTAAGCAAGCTTAATGCCCAGAGTTGCAGAGTGAGAACCCATGATTAGAGCAGGCACCGAAGCGAGAATTATCGAGTCCGTGGACATTTGAGCTCAAGACCCTGCCGCGTCGAGAATTGAACCCTGGTCCCGGGTCTGACCTCAGCTTCCGGGTCTGCCTGCTCTACACCGTGAGCCACACTTCTCCACAAGAGTGTAGTTAAGTTATGGGAGAGCAGGGAGGGGTTGAGAGGGATCGTGATGAGGGGGAAAAGAGGACAGAGTGTAATAGGAATGTTAGGGAGGGTGTGTTGGTTGAGGGGAGGTTGGAGTGAGAGGGGGGGAAGAGAAGGATAATTCGATCTTGTTAACTTTATTCGTAAAGAAGCTGGCAATTTCTTCGCATCTTTCAACAGAGGCCAATATTTTAGGAGGGCCAGAGGAAGTTAGTTTTTTAACGATGTTAAAGAGTTCTCTGGGATGGTTTCTAGCCTGGTCAAGTTGTGACCAGAGAAAGGAGGCCTTTTCATTGAAGATGTGTTTTTTGTATTGGACTCTGGCATTTCTAAGGAGCGCTAGATTATTAGGGGTTGGATGATTCCTCCAAGCACGTTCTGATTGTGTGAGGGCCCGTCTTTCATTGTTGAGTTTGGCATTGAACCAGGATTTGGGCGGAATGCTTTTTTGTTGTTTGAGTTTGATTGGGGCAATTTGGCCGAGGGCTTCAAGAATAGAATTGTTGTAATGTTCGGTTAGGTCATTGGTGCTGTGAGAGAGAGGGGGGAGAAGTAAGTGAGATTTAATTGTGGATTCCAATTCGCCAGGTGGAATAAGGTGAAGGTTGCGAGTGGATTTCATGGGTAGACTGCCGGTAGGGGTGGGTCGAGTAATGGAGCTATTCAAGGTCAAGAGGATAAGGTGGTGATCAGACCAGTCAACGGGAAGGATATTAGAGAGAGAGGCCAGATCTTTGCTAGACAAAATGGCATAGAGGGTGGCACCTTTGATATGAGTAGGGGAATGGCAGAGTTGGGTAAGGTCAGTGATGTCCATGGCGTCTTTGAATAGGACGACAGCAGTTCGATTGAAAAAATTCGATGATTGGACTGCGGTCGCGTGGCAGATGGCAATTTATTCCACAGCTTAGCTGCACGATGGGAGAATGGTTTTCCACCCCATCTCAATCTCCTGATTTTCTCTACTTGCATGAAGCAAACATTGCTAGACCTTAATGTCCTAGCTGGAATATAGGGCCTAAATAGCCTCTGCATATCCTTGATCCCCTCCCCCATAGTGCGCTTTATGGACCATACATAAGGCCTTGAACTCCACCCTTTGCTGTGCGGGCGCCAGTGGAGATCTCTAATTCCCTTCGACGTTGAACTGCCTTTAGTACAACAGAGAGATGGATGACGTATCTGATGGTATAAAGGTGATTCCGTGCTGGAGTTGTGACGGAAGCGCGATGCAACTCCTGCACTGCTCAGGGGTGCGCTATACTTGGTGTGCTCCATCACTCCTTACGCCTGCTACAAGCAGGCATAAAGTTTTGGCGCAACGGGACGTAAAAGTGACTCCTCACTGCGTCACTTTTACGGGGCTTCCGTGCGACGGAACGCCCACCCTGCATTCCTTACACCTGACACAGGTATAATGTAGCGCAGGTCTTTACAACGTGATGCATCTCACTAGATGCGCCACGTTGTAAATATGTTGCATAGTGGGGCATTGTTTACGCCACCGCTGCATCACAAAAGTGACGCAACAGCAGCATAAACGTGTCGCAAGTGGCTTGTAAATGTGAATATGCCCACATCTATTTAGGCAAGTTTCTGCTAAAAGAGGAATACCTTTTTTCCAGTGGACCAAGAGAGGTGGCCCTGCCCTGCCTCTTCCGGCGCTGACGTGTGCAGGACGGCCCCGCCCATGGCTTGGGCTTTGCCTGGGCATGGTCAATACTGCAGGATTGCTGCCTGCGTTTTTCAGAACATCGGTGGTTAGCCGTGACCCCTCGTGGGGTGCCTCTGAAAGCGTACCTCATGGCACGGGCTAACTTGGGGGATGAGGGACCCTGGTGAACTCTTGGGCTGTGAGGGTCAGCGACCTCAAAGTTCCTCCACGTTTTGCCCTGCGCTGCGGGATTGCTGCCTGTGCTTTTCAGCGCATCAGTGGTTGGACCCGCCCCTGCCTGGGGTGCCTCTGCAAGCGCGCCTCCTGGCGTGGGTTAACTTGGGGGGATGAAGTCCCCTGGTGAACTCCTGAGCTGTGGGGATCATTGACCCCAATGTTCCTCCAGGTTTTGTCATGTTATAAATCTCAAACGCATATTTGTCTACAAAATATAAACCACATAACTGAGCTAAACTGAACTTTTTCTATATGAGCGTCCATTCCTGAATACTTATGTGTATATCAAAGCAAGTGATCATGTAACGTCCAAAGAAAAAAAACGAATTAGTTGCTTCACCCCTACACCTGGACATCTCCTAGACTACTGATGTCTATCATTTCTCGTTAACATAAGTCAAACATCCCAAACAAAGCACATGAACCTCTTTGATCTCTTAGTGCACCCACATAAATGATATGTGTTTCTTTCAGCAGACTCAGAGCCATGTATTGCTCCTAACTCCACACCTTGAAGATATAACGAAAAATGTGAATATTTAAAAAATAAAATAACACATGCTTTATATTTTGTTGCATTTCTCAAATGGATATATCCCAGAATGCTAAGGAAGGGCCTCATTTATGAAAAGTGACGCGTCGTTGCGTGAAAACAGCGATGCGTCACTTTTCACTAGGCACTCCTTGCGACACCAATGATGCGTCATATTTAATGTATGACGCATCATGTCGCAAGGACTTACAGATACGTCAGTATTTCTGACGCATCTGTAAGCACAAAAGTGACGCATTGCTGGAGTGTGTCACAAAAGTTACGCAACTCCAGCAATACGTCCTTTCACATGGGGAAAGCCCCATGTGAAAGGGCTTGCGTCAGTCTTACGCCTGCTGTGAGGCAGGCGCAAGATTTTGACGCAACAGCATCCTAAAAGTGACGCAGTGAAATCTCATAGATTTCACTGCGTCACTATTACGAGGCTTTTTGCGGGTGAATGCCCCCTCTGCATACATTATACCTGACGCAGGTATAATGTGGCGCAGGGGTTTAAAAAGTGACGCATCTACCTAGATGCGTCACTTTTTAAATATGGCGCAACAAGGCGCATTTTGTACGCCGCTGGTGCGTCACAAAAAGTGACGCACCGGCGGCGCAAAACTGACGCAAGGCCTCATAAATAAGGGCCCTGGTGTCTGAAAACGCCAAATGTTTGTGGGATGAGTCTGCACAATCAATTATGCAATGTTAACACAGATTATTTCATAGTAGCTAAATCACTGTTTATAGTACACATTTATTTTGATGACAGATATCGAGCGCAGGACTACATGGAAAGTATATAAGTTAAATACTTTCTAAATCTGTACAGCATATGTTGCAAGTTAGACCTCCCTCACCCTAACTGGCTGATGCAGGAAGGCACCCTTGCCAAGGCATGACCCACATCTGTATTCCTCTGGGTCTCCTGAGCATGGGGGTACTAGATCCACTCATTAGTCATCAGGGAATGTTTTGATGGGGGCAGCATCTCTAAGGCATGACTGCAGCATTTTCCCCAGTCTCACCTTGAACTCCTGAGCATTTTTGAACAATTTAGACCATATTCATGTCAAGATAACACTGACACAAGCTATTAACTTGGCAGCAATTTTGCTGATGTCTACACATATCCAAAAATTCAATAATGGAAATGAAAGGAAATCCTGGTTTTAATCCAAAGTTTGACATGTGCTAGGCATTCTAGGTGCGTAAAAGGGTGGCATCCATTGAACGCACACCACGTCAAACTTCTGTATTGTTTTCCGAAATATATGGGATTGGTAAATTTGTTTCTGTGCCCGCTAATCATGGGCCAAAATAGCACAGTTATTCATATTCCAAAAGTCAACCTATTTCCAAGCATTTGTCATGGGCTCCCCCCCTGTCACAAAAATAGGCACACCCCCACTTGTGAGGTAATATATCAATTATTAAAGGTAAGGATACTCGGACATTTTCGATAATTTATTAAATTTCTCCTAAAGCTTGGCTTTCTTTTCTAAGTCATTGTCTACAAAAAACACTTTTGTAAAACACCGTTCTCAAAACCACCTAGTATAAGGGTAATCCATAATTTGCAATGCTATTAATGACCGTATCCCTAACTTACATTCATGGGTACATTTCAAGTTTACATAGCTTCCAAGCTCCTCCAATACATATTCATCAAATTTTTCACTATCATGTGATTCGTGGTAACTACACAGTGAAAAATCATTGCAAACCATGTCTGATCAACACAATGGTATAATATTTTTGTGCATGTGTCTGTTGTGCAAATGGTTACTGTTACAAATCTTGTTATCCGTTTCTGTTTCTATCCACTTCATCTTTTTATATTTCTATGATTGTTTTCTGTTGGAAATTCTTGAGCAATCTACACAAATATCCTCTTGCTGAATCTTGCAGATCTTAGTTTATTTTTCAGAATCTTGGCGCTTTCTAGGCTCTTTGTTGGATTTTAGACCTGTTTTCCCTAGAGATTGCTAATAGACATAGAGCACAAAAATAGTAAGATTTTCCTGATTCCTTCAAACAGTGTATGTTTTTTTTTATTGGAGCCTGGTTCATTTCTCCTGTTAGTGGAGATGGGGTAATGCTAGTCGGGGTGGTGGGGGAAGTTGGACTTCTCAAACTACCATCCATTCCACCTCTTTCCATCCCTACTTCCTGAAAACAATGTTGGACTGATAGCTAGGGAGGAGCTGGAGACAGTTATAGTTGCTCTCTCCCATAACCCCGCCCACCAGTCCAGTCCTGATATGAGGTTAGGAATTCCTCTGGTCCCTCTCATATCTATGTGATGTTACGTGTGAGGTCATATACATGTCATGTATTGGCCCAAAAGTTAGCATGGCCTATATCATTTTGCGATTTTCACACCAGCAAATTCCCTCCCATTGCCTCCGCCACAAAAGGAGATTGGCCCTCAAACGAAAAAAATAAAAATTGAGCTTCTGGCTAGCGGGTGTGGGGGGGGGGGGTTAAGCTCTATTTTAAGGTATATATAACAACACAAATTACGGGGAGCACTGAGGCAATGTTTTCATGATTTTATATATACATCAAAGGGACCCTGCAAATGTTTACACACTTTCTAAACTGAGACACTGTACCTTTGCTCTTCAGGTTCCAAGGTACAATTTATTTTCGATTGCCTTCATGTTTGCTTTGTTTCTGTTTGTTTCAAATGTTCATGAAACTAGCGTTTAAAAACATTAAAGATATACCACTAATAGCAAAGTTTAACAGTGTTGGTGGGAGGATTGGGATCCTTCAAATGAACAGTTTTGTGATCATACCCACCTTGTAGTCTATCTTTGTGGACATTGATGAACCATTCCTACATTCTCATAACTGCATTGTTGAAGCACTATGGGGCATATTGTCAAGGACCAGGAAACTGCTTCTAAAACGGCGATAATGAGCTTGATAATATGCCATAGAGAATTCGCATCGAAGCCCATGTTAACACCAGGAAATGGGTTTTTATGGGAATTCTCTACGGCATATTATCAAGCCCTTTATCGCCGTTTTAGCAGCAGTTTCCTGCCGCTAAAGCAGCGATAATTTTACAGCCGTTCCTTGATAATATGTCCTGATGTTCTGTATTACATGCTAAAAACTATAGAATTTCACCAGTTATAGTTATCTCAAGTAACTATAACTTGTGTCCTAAGGTAAATAGAACTCGCTTCTCCGCCATGCACAGTATTCTCATCAAAAATTTCATTGCAAATGTTGCAGTGATATTATCAGTGATGCCATAGAAGATGTCAAGAGTAATGTAATATGTGGAGTAATTTGGCCATGTGCTATGCATGGCCTCGTGGTTGGGGGTTGGCCTAAAGCCAGGTCCAGTGGCCAATACCCCATACCCAAAACCCTATAAATAAACAGATCTATCATCTTTTAAAATAAATTACCAATCATTTTAATCAAATATATATTTCGATAATTCACACTAAACAATGTTTATTAACTTACGTTTTTTAAAATAAAGTTTTAATAAATTACATGTCTGTGACTCATGCTTTCAATATTACATTTTTGGGGTGACAAATATGAAAATAATATATTATTCGTACTTTAGAAAAACTAAAAATAAATAAAGAAACATGACTCTGGGTGCCGCTCGTAGTCGGAGAATTTGGGACCTATTTTTACAAATCTGCCTGGTTTTTGTGGACGTACCTTGTGCCTACCTGGAGCCGCTGCCGATTTTGGGGCTGACGCTCAGAGAAACCGTGTGGGAGCGGGACTGCGAGGACCAGCAGTCTTCGCGGCTCTCCATCTGCACCTTGGGCCTCTTCCCGCCCTCACCTCCTCCTACTTAGCCACGCCCATACCCGCAAATCGCGGGACACGCGCTGGGCGAAGCCTGGGCAAAGGGTGGGCCGTCTGCGGCCGTCTGTGGCAGGACGAGGCAGGGCTGGGCCGCCCCCCTAACAATGAAGAAATTGGACTTATAGTAAGACTGTAGCATCTTTTGAGTGACACTTAGTATTGAATTATCTCCATCCTATCCGTGAAACACTCAGTGTTGAAATGTATTTACTATCATTAACTTAGTACTTTTGTTCCAGTTGCTCCTTTTCTTAGCTACTGAAATATCTTCCCCATAGAACTAGGAGTTCGCGCCTTAGTAAAGGCAGGAAATCGCTGGTGGGTGGGTCGGTTAGAGGGATGCTAGACCAATTTATAACGAGGGCCGCTTCAGTACTCGAACGTGAAAAAGCTCTCGCACCTGTCCTCAGAACTTTTACACAATAAGCGTTCGTCTTTGAGTCGCATTTAGCAAGCAATATTACCACCAGTTGAAAGCACTTAGAAAGATCTAATCGGGGACTCTAGCATTCCCTTACAACTACAAGATATAACTGACCCAATTGAATTAAATAGGGATTCTCACATAAAGAACGCAAATACAAACTCGCTAATTGAAATCACATCTGAGGAAGATTCATCTATAATTTCCACCAAGTAGGTCCAGAGCAAGAAATTATCGACTAAAACTAATGGACCAGGGCAGCTATCGAAGAAAAGAAAGCGAAGGGGGAATCACCATAATGGTAGAAGTGCAAAAACTTTGAAAGTACTTCCAAGACCTACCCAGAATACAGGACCAGTTGTAGGTGAGACCACGCTAGAACAACCTCCTCTGCCTCCCGATTATACTAAGGAACTTATGGGAGGCATTGAGCAATTAGTTAAATCTCTTGTACTACCTCCCGTTGAGAGAATAAAAAGAATGGCAGATCAATTCGGGTCTATACAAAATGCGATTCCAATGTTTACTGATCTATCGAGGGAATCGTTAACTTACAGACAGTCTCAGCCCATACACACCATACCTCCAGGGCCGATATCAACAAATGCCTTGAGTACTGTGGTTCCTTCTCTTGTCCCCGTAGAGAACATTTTGACATCAATTCCCATAGAAAAGTCTATTATAACTGATAGGGGAGTAAGAGCGGGTGGTGTGATAAACAAACCAGACAGTTTACAAGCTATTCCCGCCAAGAAAAATCTTTCCCCGAAGAAGTTAAGAGTAAACTTCCCTAAAATAGACTTGCCTCCTGAGGCGGCACCCTATGTAGTGGTACTAACTGGGGTCCCGAAACTAGAGGTTGGAAAAATTGAAGGTTACCACGAACTAAAAAATAAAGTTGTATATTGGTTGAGGAATAATAGACCTTTACCTTCTAACATTAATGGAGAAATTCTTTACGTAAGAAGACTTGACTGGATTGGGTGCAGACCTAAGGATATAAAGGGGGATGTTGTTATAATCAATTTTAGAGACTATAGGGCTACTACCCATATTGTTGACTGGTATACGGAGAGAGGCAGGGAGGAAATTTTAACAAATGATCTCAGTTATTTCTATCCCCAGTCTTTAACAACAAATCCTCCAAGATCCCGAATTTCTCATAGATGTGACTTGAATTATAATATCCCCACTTCCAATTGTTTTAGTACACTTTATGGCATGGAGGGAATAGATTGACGTTCTAATCAGTCACCTAGGACCCACTATTCACCCAAACATCCGGATTTCCTATTGCCTCAAAGTTCAGCCCTCTAGCAAGACCGATTAATTCACAGGATCCCATAAAAGCAAATGAGGGAATTAAACCCAGTAAGCAGACCGGGTTAACAGAAATAATGTTAGCCGCTCCTCCTAAGGAAAAGGTTGTGAAACAGGATCCGAGTGGGGTATCATGATTGAACGTGGTTAACATCCCAGTTGGCAATAATTTAGGCTCAGATAACTCCTTAATAAGGATTCTCTCCTGGAATGTAGCCGGACTGCGGTCTAACGTAGATAATAGTATCTGGTTGAATTCCATTTCAAATTTTGGAATATGTCTCCAGGAGACATGGACTACTACTGAAATTCATCCTGTAGGTTATCAAACCTATTTCTCTCCTGCTATAGCTGCAGTCTCGGGCAGAGCTAAAGGGGGTTTACTTATTTATATTTCCAATATATTAAGGGGTTTGGAAGTTACCCCCACAAAACTAGAGGCAAATTCCCAGATACTTACCCTTTATTTAAATAGGGCAGATACTTCCTACCTGGTAAATTTCTATAACAATCTTCCAGAGGGAGAATTACTGATAGTACTGCGACAGTTGCGTTTTGAACTGTCGGTCTTGATAAAGGGTTCTGTAAAAGGTGCTACAATTATCTGGTGGGGGTGATTTTAGCCAGCATCTTTGCCATTATACCAGCCCACTTTATTGTGGGAAAATGGATGAAAAGGATGACTTAATAGCCAATTTCTCCCACTCCAATATTGGAAACACTTTAAATGAAATACTCCTTGATTTGGATCTTGCAATTGCAAATAAAAAGAATGCTTCCTCATTGCTGTACTACCCAACTTTCCTCAGCAGTGGGAGGCAGAGTACAATAGATTATATTCTTATATCTAACACACTTGAAAACCGTGCCACAAACTTTTCACTACATATAAACACACTGAGCGACCATTGTGCGCTTAGTATAACACTTTGATTAACATATAAGCATAGTACGAAAAGTTTAGTTAGCGCACTAAAGCAAAACACCTTACATCTGGAGAGAATAAATGGATTCTCTTTAAAATAGGAGAAAATTGATCCTCCAGAGATTACTCTGAGAGTTCTAAATACAGCATTCTCATCGGTTCTTAAGTGCTTAAGTGCCGAAAGCCCGGACACCGGTATATAACATTCATCTCGAGGACGTAGACCAGTTGCTAGGTAACCACCCGTCACGCTCAGATGTGTTCGTCTGTGTGACGTCATGGCGTTTCGAAGGGAGCGTCTCACGCCTAATTGGGATTTGGATTCCGAGGGCGCCGCCTGGTTGCTAGCAACTAGACTACGTCCTCGAGACGAATGTTATATACCTGTGTCCGGGCTTTCGGATCACTATAGCCGAAAACTGTGAGAAACGTAGTCCACGAGTGGGCGAATCTTCTGAACTGCCTGATTCGGACAGGGTGAGTGTATAACAACTAATGCCAGGACCCTTCATTTAATTAACTTTTCAAGAATGTTAAACCATAGAATTTTCTAAAAATCAGAATTATAAATTACAATTCACAGATTAACCACCAGGTTTGAGGACAATTCGACAGACACCTCCAATAATAACCGACATAGGATTTCTAGGTGAGTTTTCAAATCACCCAGTGTGCCCCTCTCCTTTTTTCAAAATAATTTTAATCGAACACTGTTTGCAAATCCAAACCCTGATGGCTTTCCATCTTACCAACAGGCGCCCACACACACACCCCCTCCCTTCACCAGTCCTGAGGAAGACCCACTTTAGACCCACAAACTAGGCGTCGAGAGGGTCGAAACGTCGACAACAATAGATTATAAGACCAGTGGACAGAATCCAGTATACAAAAAGTGGAATTATATGCATACTGGACCACATGATTACTGACGTTGAAAAACTGGCTGAATAATTGCTTTCTTTCCCTTTCACTTGTATATAATTCACTTTTTTATCACTTGAGCACAACTTGTCACAATTCACTCACTTTAATTGTTGCGCCGTTTATTGTAAAATGAGATATGTGATGACAATTTTATATGCATTTATATAGGGTCTTAATGAGAAACTACTCATGAATAATGAGCAAACTTGGTGATTATCACCCTTTTGGACCCTTGTTTATTTTTCTTGTTTTTCTGGTTTGGATTTGCATTGATTTATCTTTTGTAAATAATCTCAATTAATGTATATATGACGAGGCACATGTTGTAGGACTTTGAAAATGTATATATAATTTAAAGCAATTAGGTTCATACCCGACAGAACCACTGTTTATTGTGAAAAAGTTAAATAAAAGCCAGCCCCGTGTTTCTAGAAAACAACACCTGTTGATTTTTGGCAGTTATGCCACGTGAGTTTGATTGGTAAGTGGACCTGCTGCTGCGGCAAGTGGACCTGCTGCTGCCATAATTGTCATGGAAAGTTGAACTGAAGCAGAGTAATTAGACTTGCAGTGCACCTGCTGCTGCCCCCAGGGTCATTCAGCTTGGGTAGAGAAGTTAGTCTTGATAGTTTATCCTCATGAATTTGATTGATAGGTGCACCTGTCACTGTTACCAAGATTCTGGAGACTTCTTATGGATTATTAACAAGCAGACTCTTGAGTTTAGTCAACTCTCCCACCATGCCACTACCAGGGAACGAACACATAGCAACCCACAACACAGAATAAACATGCAATTTTGGGAAGGAGGAGAGAGCAAGGAAAAAGGGGAAATGTCTACCTAAATCACAGGGGCATAGAGAGCCATGCAACTGTTGGGACCAGGATGGTAAGTTCACATGGGATCATGGTTTTAATGACCCAGGAGACTTACATTATTTTTGTCTAGTGTTACTGATGGGCTGCAGCCCCCCAAACATTAAATAACAATCTTGGTGCTGTCCTTGGGACAAGACCAAAAGCAAAATATATGTAAATAGCCTTCCCAGGACATTATGGGGCTTTCCTTGAAGGAGCAGTGAATAATAAATGGGGGGGGGGTGGGGTTTGGGGGTTGGGGGATGCTGTAGCCCCTCGTTTTACTATTCACTTTTTTCTTTATTTTATGAATTTGTTTTCCGGGTGTCCCATTCCAACCAGGGACACCCACTGTTCTTTTCCACAGGGGGAGCCCCAAGGCCCCTGTGGCACTGCCAGCTCCCTGTAAGTGGCCCTATAGAGGCGTGCAGGAGCCAGCAATTTTTTTTATGTAAGGGGTGATCTGTTGTCCCCACAGTGCACCACGGACCATTATTGTATTTCGGGGCAGCAGGGGGAACTCCAGGGCCCCCGAAGCCCCCCCTTTTCCCTTCTCTTGCAAGAACCTGCGTTATACGTTTTTTTACGTTGTATGTGGCATTCCCCGGTGCCCAACAGGGGCATCCCACAACGAGTCCCACTTTGTGGGCTGTGGGGGGAGGCCCAGGGCTCCCGCATCCCCATTGGCTCCCTGCTCCTGCTTTCTGTCGAATTTGACGTGAATCCGTTTAGCAGTTTGGGGTGTTGCTGTGTTTAAACTAAAGTTCATATTAAAAACTTAATGGGGAAAACACATTTTGAGTCTTCATTTTTTCTCTTGACGGACACCCAAAACTTTCCATACACAAAAGAGTTAAAAAGTTGCATTTTTAGGTCGCGTCACGACAGCGCTTGCGCTGTCTCTTCAAGACATGCTGTTTTCAGGTATGGACTATAAACTCTGCCCATTTTCCACCCATCTTTTCAATTGGCTCCTCAGGGGAGAGGTGTGGTGCTGCGGCCAGTGCGACTGACGCTGGAATCTTCTGGGGATCACGGTCCGATCTCCAGCTCCGGCAACAGGTTAGCCCAGCACCATGTGACTCTGGGCAATAGCTTGCTTAATCTTCCCGACAGCCCCCAGAGCCTAGAGACCCTTACAGATGATTGTTCCCGATTTACAAATGTGAATTATTATTTTTATTATTATTTGTAAATGGTGGCTTTTGATTTTGTAATAGGCTTAGTAGTTCCTCCTTAGTTCCTCCTTTTCTCCTGATGTAACTACCCCGGTTACATTACTTTTTACACTGGATGTTGTAATATCAGTTTGTGAGCACTATTTTCTTAAATTACTTTCTCCTGCCTGGTGTTGCAGGAAGGAACGCTCTCTTGCAAAGCTTTCCAAGTTTACTTAATCGCCTGTCCATTCCCAAAACAAACACCTCCTACCCCTCGTCCTTTGTGTAAAAAGCACGAAGTCTCGATGTTTTCAGGTGCCCTGAGCACCGATGTCAGGCACCCGCTTGTTTCCCATTTTTGTTTCTAGTTCATGGGTGGGGGGGGGGGGGCAATTTTGAATATCTCTGAATGAAAAGTTTTGCGGTGGATGGCTTAACAACATTTTCGTATTTACACAAGTATTGTATATTAAAAAACCATGCAATTCAACAAAGGCTGCCTCACTGTATCGTCGAGGGTAGTAGAGCACAGAAGGACACAGAAAAGGGACAAGTGCTTGCAAATGAGTCCATAATGCTGAAATCGTGGCAGCCATCTCAGAAACAAACTAACACCATATTTCATGAAGTCTTTCTCGAGTTGTTTCCCCTCTAGTTTCATCTACAAACACACAGAATGGGGCATATTACAAAGGGCCTTATCGCCGCTTTAGCGGTAATTGTTCCCGCTAAAGCGGCGATAATTTTATCGCCCTATTACCTAGCTGTCGCTAACACCAGTTAGCGACAGCTAGTAGGAGATAGCGATCATCTTGGGGCCCACTTTGCATGTCAGCGATAATTATCGCTAATGACATGCAAAGTGGGTGTGCCAAGATGTTAGCGAGTGGAAACACTCGCTAACATCGCTATCTCCTATTACCTACTTTTGGAAATATTCGAGCTAACCGCGAAAATCTCCAAAAGCTAACGCCTGCCCAGAGCAGTTCTTAGCCATGTTATGCAATGGTAGGTGGATAACATGGCTAAGAGCATTAGCTCGGTAATGCATTAATTTCAGCGATATTCATGCATTTCGGCCGATTTTTATCGCTTAGGAGATAAACCTTGATAATAGCAAGGTTTCTAAGCGATAAAAATAGGCGAAGCATGGCGATAAAATTATAGCCGCTAGGCTTAGCGATTATTATCGCTTATTCTTGGTAATATGCCCCAATGTTCTTTTGTTCGTCTTTCCAAGAAAAACACAATTGGCATGTTTCATTTCTAAAAGCATGCGGCATTGGCGCAGAGATATTGGTATTTTTAATTTAGAAACAAACATGGCATTCGCTTGCCTTGGCACATCTTTTCAGAATGCCTCACAAAACGAAATCAGATAACTAGCAGTGGCGGCCGGCATGGCTCGCGGGTGGTGAGTGGGAGGGTATGTTGCAGGGGATATGTCGAGGGGTTGGGGTATTTCATGGGGGTATGTCGCGGGGGAGTCGCGTGGGAAGAGGGGGGCGTTGGGGTGCACAATACAATAAAAAAAACTTACCTTGCGGTCATGTCCTGTGCTGCTCCTTCTATCATCGTCTTTTATCAGGAAGCAGCCAGGCCCTAATGGCCAATCACAATGCTGTAATGCAGCATTGTGATTGTTAAGCACACAGGCTCCCCTGACCAATCACAACGCTGCAATGCAGTGTTGTGATTGGTCTGAGTGCCGAGACACGGTGCTCAGCCAAGAGCTGGAGGGGGTGGGCATGTCTCCATGCAGGCTGTAATACAGGGGGCCGACCAAACCGTCATTGCGCACTTTGGAGTGGGCAAACATCTCTTCCACTGCCCTGCTCTAAGAGCAGAGCAGCCCCGCAAAGCAGCACGAAGCATAAAATGATAACTCAAAGTTAGTATTTTATGGTTCCTACTTTACACTATTTAAAAGCAGTGGGGCGCGGAGGAACCACCCCATATAACTAGAACTCATTTTTTTTGTTATTATCTGCAGATCAGGAAGCAGATGATGAATGTAGGAAGGGGGAGTCTCTAGTTGGCGCAGTGCAACACTAGCGACAAGCAGGGACTCTCCTCTTCCTCGTCAGGGCTGAGGGTTACCTTCCAGACAACCTCTGCTTACCCTCTAGGTAGTGTGGCTTAAGCAGTCGCAGGCTAATCTTTGGGGCATATAGGTTAAACACTTGCAATAGTACACCTTTACAACCAACCCACCACACAACGAGACCAGACTGTATTCTGTGAAAATATATATCTTTATATAGATTTTAAGCAGGCTTGTGAATACAGTCAACGTACTTTATGATAACGGTTGCAAGTTACTCAGTTCAGGTTACCACAGTTCTTATAGCAGTTCTCTTTGGGCCCGTAGGCCGGTGTTAACCAAAGTTCTTGTGGAGCCGGCGGCTTCCAGGGGATCTGTCCCACGTCGCGTTGCCTTCCCGGGGTCGCTGATCGTTGCGGCTCTTCAGCCGAGCAGGTCACTGGTCGTCCGGGGCAGCGGTGTTCTGTGGCGGCAGGGCCCTCTCTTCGTCGTCCGCTCCGACCCTGGCGGCGGCGGCTGTGCGGTGGTGGCAAGTGGCAGTACGGTCCCCAAGTGCAGGACGTACCCAGCCAAGTGCCGGTGCAGCTGTGGGCTCACAGCTGGGCTGTCGGGCAGCCTACCGACCTTACGGATTCTCACAGGGCAACTGTCCGTCTTTGCAGGAGAGTGACTGCTCGTTGCGCAGTCACCTCGAGAGCTCGGACCGGACGGGTCCTCCTTCGCTTTGCTCTCGGGCTCCCGGTGCAGTTGCGGTCACGGTGTTCGGGCCAGCGGCGGCTGGTCCTCACTTTGCTTTCGCTGTTGCTTTGGGCCCCGGTCACGGTGGTCAGGTGGATGTCGTTGCCTTGGAGGAGATTCCTCCGTCGGTGCTGCGGCGATGGTCAGCACCCGCAGTCGCTTTCCTTCAGGGGGTAGCGTCCACTGGTCCTGGGACGCTGGTCAGGGGGCAAGTTCACAGCAAGCCCTTGGAGATCTCTTTAGCAGAGTTTGGCACAAAGTAAAGCAAAAGTCTTCTCGTAGTCTTTTCTTCTTCCTCTCCTTCAGCAGCAAGGCACCAGACACAGGCAAGAGTCAGCACCCTTCCTTGTCTCTCACGGTCCTTCTCGTAGGGCAGAGTCCTTCTGTGGCCCAAACAGGATCTAATTTTCAAGGAGCAGGGCTCCTTCTTTTATAGGCCATTTCTTTTGTTCTCGCAGGCCAGGGGGGCCTTTGCATAGCCACTCTCAGTCCTTGAGTACCCTGGAGGGTGTACTCCGGCTTCTGCTTTCAGTGTGAGGGGCAGGCGCATCAGACGCCCCACAGGGGGTGGAGCCAGCATTGTGCGGACAGGGGCGGCCAGAGTACCTTGTTGATGGGGGCTTCGCCCTTCCTGGGCCAGGTGCCGGCAGAGTCATCCGCCGCTCCCCAGGAGGGTGGAGCCAGCATTGTGGTGGCCGAGCACAGCTACGGTTCGAGTCAAGAGGCACTCCTACCTCCCACTAAGGTGTAATCTGCGCATTCACCACCTGTCATCCCTCCAGCCCTGTCACTCACACATCCCAGACAGTCAGATACACATACCAGCAGAGGCGGGCTGAAATGGTTAAGCAAGCAAATGCTAACTTTCTAAAAGTAGCATTTGCAAACCCAGGATACTAAAATAAACTTGACTACAAGAAATATTTTATCATCCTGAGTTCAGGCATACTAAACATGACTCGCTACCATGCTCCTTGAGCCTGCGGGAATTATATGGTGTAATAACTCCAGCAGCTCAGTCTGGCCTAATGGAGCAGGTAGCCTTCAATAGTGAAATACGGTCTCGGTTGTAAGTCACTACTAGGACATGCCACACACATCAGGGCCTGTCCTACCTTACACCTACAATGCACCCTGCCCGCAGGCCTACCATAGGGGTGACTAATATGTAGTCAAGGGAAGGGTCGAGGCTGGCAAGTGGGGGCACTCGCCCAGCTGGCGTGACAGTACGGGACTGCACGCGGGTTCTGCGGTCGCAGTTCCCAGACACATCTTTACGGCTGCTTCGGTGGGTGGCGCAACCAGCGCTGCAGGTCCACCAGCAGTATTGGCATCTACAAGCCCCGGCACTCTCTAGTGCGCTTTACTAAGGACTGACAGTAGATCCAATGCATCAATCATGGATACCAATCGTATATACAGTTTACAGTAGGGAGCACTTGCACTGCGGCACGGATCAGCCGTGGCGCAGTGCCCTGAGTATCGGAAAACCAGCAAAACATCGGAGGCACATCAGCAAAAAGTGGAAGGGAGACTCACGCCAAGGTGCCAGGTCTAACATGTGTCCCCTCCAGCTGAAATGTGGGGGGAACTACCCTTCCCCAGGGAGTTCCTCATCACTAAGGCGGAAAAATCTGGACAGACCGTCAGCGTTGGCGTGATCGGTGCCAGGGCGGTGTTCCACCGTAAAGTCCATGCTCTGTAGAGAAATGGACCACCTCAACAGTTTCGGGTTCTCACCCCTCATTTGCATCAACCATCTGAGGGGCCTGTGGTCCGTCTGAACTCGGAAGTGAGACCCAAACAAGTAGGGTCTTAGCTTCTTCAGCGCCCAGACCACAGCAAATGCTTCACGCTCTATTGCACTCCACCTACTTTCCCGTGGAAGTAACCTCCTACTTATGAAGGCTACGGGTTGGTCAAAGCCCTCCTCAGTCCTCTGTGAAAGAACAGCCCCTACACCATGCTCTGAAGCGTCTGTTTGCACAATGAACTCCTTGGAGAAATCAGGGGCAAGGAGCACGGGCGCCGTGCACATGGCAGTCTTCAGGGTGTCGAAAGCCTTCTGACAGGTGTCAGTCCAAATCACATTCCTGGGCTGCTTCTTCGAAGTCAGCTCTGTCAAGGGGGTCACGATCGTGCCATAGCCCTTGGCAAACCTCCTGTAATACCCAGTGAGCCCCAGGAAGGCTCTCACTGCAGTCTGGGTCTTGGGGGGTTCCCAAGCCAGGATGGTCTCGATTTTGGGCTGCAAGGGGGCTACCTTGCCACTCCCAACTTGGTGTCCCAAGTACACCACGGAACCCTGCCCAATCTGGCACTTGCTTGCCTTGATTGTGAGGCCTGCTCTGCGCAGGGCCATCAACACTTCCCAGAGGTGTCGCAGGTGTTCAGGCCAGGTACCGCTGAACACTGCGATGTCATCCAGGTAGGCGGCACTGAACTCGTCCAGTCCAGCCAACACCTGGTTGACCAATCTCTGAAAGGTGGCAGGGGCATTCTTCATTCCAAATGGCATAACCCGGAATTGGAAATGCCCATCTGGTGTAGAGAATGCCGACCTCTCCTTTGCCCCATCGGTCAAGGTGATCTGCCAGTACCCAGACGTTAATTCAAACGTGCTGAGGAACCGGGCAGCCCCTAGCCGATCAATGAGCTCGTCAGCTCTGGGGATGGGGTGCGCGTCAGTCTTCGTGACTGAATTGAGTCCTCTGTAGTCCACACAGAACCGGAGTTCGGGTGTGGCTCCCGGCGCAGCAGCCTTCGGAACCAAGACCACGGGGCTGGACCAAGGACTGCTGGAAGACTCAACCACCCCGAGGGCAAGCATCTTGGAGACCTCCTCCTTGATGCAGGCCGGGACCCTGTCAGTCACCCTGTAAGCCTTATGCTTCACAGGTAAGCTGTCTCCAGTGTCCACATCATGGACGCACCAATCTGTGACACTCGGAACCAGGGAGAACAGGTCTGGAAACTGCCCCAGCAACTGGCGGCAGTCCTCCTGTTGTTCGGCGGTCAGGGTGGGTGAGAGGTTAACTCCATCCACTGACCCATCTTTCTCACAGGCCACCAAGAGGTCAGGAAGAGGCTCCGACTCCTCCTCCATTCCGTCATCGGTTGCCAACAACATGCCCACTTCGGACCTTCGCAAGTGGGGCTTGAGGCGGTTGACATGTAGGACCCGCAAAGGGTTCCTGGGCGTCTTCATGTCCACCAAGTATGTCACGGGGCTCTTGCGCTCCACAACCTCAAATGGTCCTGTCCACTTATCCTGAAGGGCACAGGGCTCCACTGGGGCTAGGACATACACCTCTTGTCCAGGCTGAAGCTCGACCAGAGTGGCATTCTGATCGTACCACCGCTTCATTTCTTCCTGGCTCGCTTCCAGATTTGCCTCGGCAAGTTGTCTGAAGCGTCTGGTCTGGTTTCTGAAGGCCAGCATGTAGCTATATACATTCTGGGGAGGTTTCCTGGGAGATTGCTCCCAGCCTTCCTTTACCAAACTCAGCGGTCCTCTCACGGGGTGACCGTACAGTAGTTCAAAGGGGCTGAACCCTAGGGACTTCTGTGGCACCTCGCGATATGCAAAGAGTAGGCATGGTAAGAGGACGTCCCACTTACGCCTCATCGGACCCTCTAGGCCCATGATCATGCCTTTTAGGGTTCGGTTGAATCTTTCAACCAACCCGTTACCTTGGGGATGGTAGGGCGTGGTGAACTTATACGTCACGCCACACTCCTGCCAAAGGGACTTCATATACTTCGATATGAAATTGGTCCCCCTGTCGCTCACCACCTCTAGAGGGAATCCTACTCGTGAGAAAATTCCCATCAGTGCACGCCCCACCACGGGAGCCGTCACTGTCCTCAGAGGGATGGCTTCAGGGTACCGGGTGGCATGGTCCACCAAGACCAGGATGAACCTGTTGCCCATGGCTGTCTTGGGGTCCAGAGGCCCAACGATGTCAATACCCACTCGCTGGAATGGCGTACCGACCACAGGGAAGGGTTGGAGGGGAGCCTTGTTCTTCCCTCCCGTCTTCCCACTTGCCTGGCAAGTCGGACAGGTTCTGCAATAGGCATCTGAACTCTTATGCATTTGGGGCCAGTAAAAGTGGGTGACAAGCCTGTCATAGGTCTTGTCCATCCCCAAATGTCCTGCTAAAGGCACATAATGAGCCAGACCCAGTAGGAAGGCTCTGAACTTCTGGGGTACCACCAGCACACGGGCTGACACAGGTTCAGCAGCCTTAGGCTCCGAATACAGGAGGTCGTTCTCCCAGTACACGTAATGTGTTTTGGCCTGAACACCATTGGCCTGGTCTGCAGCCTGCTGCCGCATACCCAAGAGAGAAGGGCATTCTTTCTGCTCCCTGCAGAATTCCTCCCTGGAGGGTCCTCCTTCTTGCTGCCAATGGGTCAGCTCAGGCAGGTCCCCCAGTTCGGCGATCTGTTCCCCTGTAGGCTCCAGGGCATCCCCCTCAAGGTCTGCTTCCTCCTGGACCGTGGGAACTTCAGGAGCCGGTTTCCCGCGCCCCCTGTGACTTCTCCCTAAGGCCGGTTCCTGGGCCTCTCCTTCAGGCCCCAGGACCTCTCGATCACCCCTACTGGCTGCCATTGACCGGGTGGTCACGCACGCCCAGTCAGGCAGACCCACCATCCGCAGGTGAGTCGTCTTCTCCACCTTTTCCCAAGGGGAGTGCTCCAAGTCGTTCCCTAGCAAACAGTCAACAGGCATGGTTTTTCTCACACAGACCTGCAGAGTACCAGAGACCCCCCCCCACTCGAAGGGAACTTGAGCCATCGGACACTGACTCTCAGAATTATCAGCGTTGATAACCCTACAGTAGGCATGGGGTACAACCTGCTCTTGAGACACCAGGTGCTGCCTCACTGCAGTCACACTGGCTCCTGTGTCTCTAAGAGCCTCAGCTTCCTTGCCATTGATGATCACCACCTGCCCATATTTCTTAGTGTTAGAGGGCAGGTAGTTCGTAGGGATCATCTCGCTGTCTCCGAGTGAGACCAGGGTCATGTGAACGGGATCTCCACCCCCCGGGACCATCATTTCTTCTCCCAGGTGAACGCTAGTCACTTGACGGGGCGGAGCACCAGTGGGTGCGGGTTTTCCAAACAGGCGACACTTGGGGTCACTGGATATGTGCCCAGGCTCGCCACATTTGAAACAATTGAAGGGCCCCTTTGGAACAGGTTTACCTGTCGGGCCCCATTCTGCTTCGGAGGTGGGGGAGGCTGAGAACCCTGCTGCGGGCTCCCTTGGGAACTACTTTGGGGGCCTTTTTGGAACCCTTTCTGTTTTCCCCCTTTGTCCCCCCCACTCTTCTGCTGGGGACCCTGCCCACTCTTGGCGGAGTCTCCCACGGGACCCTTGTGGACCCTGGTGCTGAGCCAGCGGTCCGCCTCCTCAGCAAGCTTCCTCGGGCTGGACAGCTTGCTATCGATCAGGTGTTGGCGTAACTCAGGAAAACAGTGATCAGACAAGTGCTCCCATGCAATTAAATCAAAGAGACCTTGAAAATCATTAACGTTGTTACCTTTCACCCAACCATCCAGTGCTCTGCAAAAGTAAGTCACATACTCCACATACGTATTCCCAGGCCGCTTAGTACATCCCCTAAACTTCTGTCTATACATTTCAGAGGTAAGCCCGTACCTGTTCATTAAAGCTTCTTTCATGTGGGAATAGGATCTCTGATTCTCAACGGGCAAATCTAGCAAGGTATCTCGCCCTTCGCTAAGGAACCTTCCCCACAACCCCGCTCCCCAATCCTTGTCAGGGACCCGGTGGGAGGACATGGCTACCTCGTATGCCCTAAACCACTGTCCTATGTCATCCCCCTTAAAGAACTCTTTAACTACGTCTTTCGGGATGTGCACTCTTGACTCTACCTGCACTGGCGATGTGCTGCCACCAGAGGGAGGACGATCCAAGTCTCTCTCCTTGAGACTTATCTCCCTCATTTTTACTTCATAATCCATTTGGTGCTTTCGCTCTTCCAGCGCCATTCTTTTTGTTTCAAGCTCCAGTTGGATTTTCAATTCTGCCAGCTTTCTTTCGTGATTCCTTGTTTCCTTCCTGTCCGCCAGCTCCTCTGGCGACAGGCCTTTACCAAAGCTGTGCACGCTGTCTTGCCTCTCGAGGTCGATCAGATCCCCAAGTGCATTCTGCTCCTCAGTTGCAACTTGCTCCGCGAGGGCGTCTTGATCCTCCGGGGCCTTTCTGGACTCTATCCAGGCTTTCAGGGCCTTGTAGAGTTGCGGTTTGTTCTTGCAACCGGTGTGCGGAACCTTGAGTTTCTTGCAAAAAAACTTACATTCCGTTCTGGAGTACGTATCCAGCTTCGCGGCGTCCCACTCGACCTCCAACACCTCCGAGGTCGTGGACTCTGCTCCATCCAGGCTCTTCGCGCCCGGCATGGCTTCTGCACTCGGAATCTTCTTTTCGGCAAAATTCAAAAGCAAAGTCTGTGGCTAAGTAACTGGACCGTAATCCTTGTGTAGTGGTCAGAAGCTCAGGTATAGCTATCGCAAGTGTAAATTCGAAAATCCTCACCGCTGCGTCCAATGTAGGAAGGGGGAGTCTCTAGTTGGCGCAGTGCAACACTAGCGACAAGCAGGGACTCTCCTCTTCCTCGTCAGGGCTGAGGGTTACCTTCCAGACAACCTCTGCTTACCCTCTAGGTAGTGTGGCTTAAGCAGTCGCAGGCTAATCTTTGGGGCATATAGGTTAAACACTTGCAATAGTACACCTTTACAACCAACCCACCACACAACGAGACCAGACTGTATTCTGTGAAAATATATATCTTTATATAGATTTTAAGCAGGCTTGTGAATACAGTCAACGTACTTTATGATAACGGTTGCAAGTTACTCAGTTCAGGTTACCACAGTTCTTATAGCAGTTCTCTTTGGGCCCGTAGGCCGGTGTTAACCAAAGTTCTTGTGGAGCCGGCGGCTTCCAGGGGATCTGTCCCACGTCGCGTTGCCTTCCCGGGGTCGCTGATCGTTGCGGCTCTTCAGCCGAGCAGGTCACTGGTCGTCCGGGGCAGCGGTGTTCTGTGGCGGCAGGGTCCTCTCTTCGTCGTCCGCTCCGACCCTGGCGGCGGCGGCTGTGCGGTGGTGGCAAGTGGCAGTACGGTCCCCAAGTGCAGGACGTACCCAGCCAAGTGCCGGTGCAGCTGTGGGCTCACAGCTGGGCTGTCGGGCAGGCTACCGACCTTACGGATTCTCACAGGGCAACTGTCCGTCTTTGCAGGTGAGTGACTGCTCGTTGCGCAGTCACCTCGAGAGCTCGGACCGGACGGGTCCTCCTTCGCTTTGCTCTCGGGCTCCCGGTGCAGTTGCGGTCACGGTGTTCGGGCCAGCGGCGGCTGGTCCTCACTTTGCTTTCGCTGTTGCTTTGGGCCCCGGTCACGGTGGTCAGGTGGATGTCGTTGCCTTGGAGGAGATTCCTCCGTCGGTGCTGCGGCGATGGTCAGCACCCGCAGTCGCTTTCCTTCAGGGGGTAGCGTCCACTGGTCCTGGGACGCTGGTCAGGGGGCAAGTTCACAGCAAGCCCTTGGAGATCTCTTTAGCAGAGTTTGGCACAAAGTAAAGCAAAAGTCTTCTCGTAGTCTTTTCTTCTTCCTCTCCTTCAGCAGCAAGGCACCAGACACAGGCAAGAGTCAGCACCCTTCCTTGTCTCTCACGGTCCTTCTCGTAGGGCAGAGTCCTTCTGTGGCCCAAACAGGATCTAATTTTCAAGGAGCAGGGCTCCTTCTTTTATAGGCCATTTCTTTTGTTCTCGCAGGCCAGGGGGGCCTCTGCATAGCCACTCTCAGTCCTTGAGTACCCTGGAGGGTGTACTCCGGCTTCTGCTTTCAGTGTGAGGGGCAGGCGCATCAGACGCCCCACAGGGGGTGGAGCCAGCATTGTGCGGACAGGGGCGGCCAGAGTACCTTGTTGATGGGGGCTTCGCCCTTCCTGAGCCAGGTGCCGGCAGAGTCATCCGCCGCTCCCCAGGAGGGTGGAGCCAGCATTGTGGTGGCCGAGCACAGCTACGGTTCGAGTCAAGAGGCACTCCTACCTCCCACTAAGGTGTAATCTGCGCATTCACCACCTGTCATCCCTCCAGCCCTGTCACTCACACATCCCAGACAGTCAGATACACATACCAGCAGAGGCGGGCTGAAATGGTTAAGCAAGCAAATGCTAACTTTCTAAAAGTAGCATTTGCAAACCCAGGATACTAAAATAAACTTGACTACAAGAAATATTTTATCATCCTGAGTTCAGGCATACTAAACATGACTCGCTACCATGCTCCTTGAGCCTGCGGGAATTATATGGTGTAATAACTCCAGCAGCTCAGTCTGGCCTAATGGAGCAGGTAGCCTTCAATAGTGAAATACGGTCTCGGTTGTAAGTCACTACTAGGACATGCCACACACATCAGGGCCTGTCCTACCTTACACCTACAATGCACCCTGCCCGCAGGCCTACCATAGGGGTGACTAATATGTAGTCAAGGGAAGGGTCGAGGCTGGCAAGTGGGGGCACTCGCCCAGCTGGCGTGACAGTACGGGACTGCACGCGGGTTCTGCGGTCGCAGTTCCCAGACACATCTTTACGGCTGCTTCGGTGGGTGGTGCAACCAGCGCTGCAGGTCCACCAGCAGTATTGGCATCTACAAGCCCCGGCACTCTCTAGTGCGCTTTACTAAGGACTGACAGTAGATCCAATGCATCAATCATGGATACCAATCGTATATACAGTTTACAGTAGGGAGCACTTGCACTGCGGCACGGATCAGCCGTGGCGCAGTGCCCTGAGTATCGGAAAACCAGCAAAACATCGGAGGCACATCAGCAAAAAGTGGAAGGGAGACTCACGCCAAGGTGCCAGGTCTAACAATGAATTATTTGGCAAATTCTGCAAAATCATAATTATGTAGAAAATACTGTTGCCACAAAATAGTTTAATTCCAGTGTTCCTGCCGACAAATAAGCTCTTTTGTTAATTTTCGGAATGGAAATATAAAGGCTGGCTCTGATTGAAAAGTGAATATAGGAAATAGTCTCCTCCACCATCTACTGACAACACAATAAGTTAGCAGTTGATAGAAAGACGAAATTGATGTGATTTCTGGTACCTTCACAAGTGGGTGTTGACACAATACAAGAAAGCACCCTGAAGTGGCAATGGTGGAGTAAACCACTATGTAAAACAAAAGCAGTAATACACAACCATTTATATAAACCTCAAGTTCCGTGTACATGGTTAGGCAGGTACAGCACTTCAGGAAACAAGCCTCTGAACGCCTTTCTGAATCGTCCTTGGTCTCAAACGCAGTTGTGACATGTTTCTAGACAAGACCTTTTAGTGAGACGCAAATGCTGTACTCCTGGTTATTGTATCCAGTTTGTAAATATAGCCATATGGTAAGCTACGCAGTGATGCTGATAAAATATATGTATGACATGAATCCAATATTTACCTACAACGTAACGTTACATCACAGAACATCGCTCGATTGTAATTTAGAAAATTCTACAAGGAGAACTTTGATCCAATTTAGAATATTTAGTTTCAATTAATATCGACCTTAGCATTGACATACACTTACTCATTCCTTTGTATGTACACTATTTGATTATAGCACCGCACTATGATGTAATCGGGAGTAAACATCTAAGACTACATTTTAACATTGTTCATAGGCATCGATCGAATTTGTGGTGCCTGTAATATATGCTCATCGTTTATGTTACGTAGTTGTGTGGCTTGCACATATATATTGATCAGTAACTATTAGTGTGTTTATCAATATTGGAATGGTCATACTGAGAGCTGGGGTGGCCGATGGAGATATATACTCAGCATGTGTATTTGAATCGTATTTCATAGAGTTAAAGCGCCTGAGACAACAGTGACATCATGAGCCCTCCACAGCATCGAGTCATCATGTAATGAACACTTCACTGAGCGTTTTATATCAAATTATCAGTATGGTGATTGTTGTGTCTCAGTTTGCGAGTTATATTGTAGCTTAGCATCATTCCATTCCATAAGAATATGACTCATATTTGTTCCTGCAGATTTCAGTAGTTCATGTACTCCAAGGCTGCTCTACTGAAAAGAGCAAAACTTTGTTTACTCAGTGCTTCATTAAAAAAAAAATAGCGCAGGAGCCCAAAGTTGTTCATAGGATCCCACTGACAACGCTGCTGAATGCCCGGGTTACTGAATGCAATGTAGTTTTGATTCAAGTCCATGCTTTTTAGGTCTCATCAAAACAGCGCATTTGCTGTGCTTGCAGGGGTATTGTTTACAACATAGGACCTGTTTCATAGGCTGTTCAATACTTTACTGATGCAGTTGCAAACCAAATGTTATAGTGCTATTAATTGGCATCAAGGCACTTGTCTTTCTGTATGGGCGTTATAAAAGCCTTGGAAAGTGCCCCTAAACTTTTCCTGATGCAAGCATGTATTCCTGAATCAGACTGCATGCCCCGGTGTGTAGTAATTGTATTGCTCTTCAATCCCTGGTGGCTCAGCACCCAGGATAATATGCTGCATGGCTAAACACTTATAATGTCCCAAAGGCGAGACCTATTGGTTGTGCCAATGCTTGTTTAAACCAGTTTCATGGCGATTTGTTAAACAGGACTAAAGTTTTTACTTACAAAGTAAAGGCATTTCCTACATAAACATAATACTAAAATCCTTTTAGAGTTATTAAAAAGTTGTGTATCAGCAATTGTGGCTGGACATTCATATTTTTGCTCCCACTATTGTATTGTGCTGTACCTAGATTCACCATAAACTAAGGGTGTGTGATAAAGTCCGCTCTGCCGACCAAGTTCATGGAGTTTTTCCCACTACGGGTTGCTCTGAATACTCTGCTGAACTGGATAACGGCCCATGCTCTGTGTTGTCCCCATAGGCTACCAATCCTGATGACGACATTCGTTGAAATCTCACAGACGCTTCCTGCTGCTGAGGTACGAGATGGATCAACAGGCACACAGGTAACAATGGACACGAACATTGCTGCGGCATCCCATAGTGAAGGCGATGCTTCACATCTGTGTACTGTTAACCTTCTAAATGAGATGTTCCAACTGTCACCGACATCGGTAGACAATCTTTTGTCTACAGGAGTAGATGATTTCATGTTTGCACCAGACCCATATATTGACTTTGATTCGGCTCACAGTGTACAGGGGAAGCTATGAATTTGGCCTCCATATTTTAAAAACAGAACAAAACTTGGAACTCTTCTTAGAATTTACTTTTTTTTTCTAAATTTGGTGAAAATAAATGGCAATTCAATCTGCTTACAGTGAAACTATTCATATAGAACGGACTTCTTTGAATACTTCCAGGGGCACATTGTCACCATATTTACCACTATTTCATTTAGTACGATGTTATGAAATGGCTTTGGTTTTTAAATAATTGTCAACCATTTTGTCATATGTATATATTGCTATTCATTAATATTGCATTTATTTCTGATATATGCTTAGAATGAAAAACTACTTTAAAATGTAAAGTACCTTTGCATTACTTGTTTAGCATAAGTTTTTTAAACTTCTTTTAGTATGCTTTTACAAATGTTTTATTGCAACATGTTGTACTCAGTTTAATGTTTAGCATTTAGTGTTCAGCATTTAGTATTATCGTTCATTCGAAAGTGGAGTGGGTGTTGTATTCCACTTTAGGTGTCCATATATAGGTTTTCCCTAAACATGTTCTTATATAGGCACAATTTGTATTACCCTTATATAGGCATAAGGTCCCAGTCCTTATTTAGGCATTAGCCATGCTATCCATATACAGGAATGATCACCTACAACCGTCAACCCCAACTTCACAATGAGTTCTTAGAAACCGGGCCCTTAAGGTCTTGGGAGTTCTCCTAGCACAGGATTATTGATTTCTCCAAGAACAAATTTAAAATGTAATTATTAACAATACTTAAGTAGTGGGTTGTAGGCATGGCACACAGGTATGTGTGCCATGTCGACTCTTTGCCTTTTTCTACATCAAAACATGCAACCTGCAATGGCAGTTTGTGTGTGATAAGGTACAGGACCTCTAAGGGTGACACAATATGTGCAGCAGCCCTTAGAGACATTCTCTGGTCACAGTGCCCTTAGTACCCATGGTACCTTTTACAAGGGATTTACATGTGGCCAGAGAGTTGCCAATTGGGAGTAAAAATGTACAGTTCTGGGAAGGAACACAGGCCCTGGGAACCTGATTGACATGGACCCAAGGCACATCAAGTCAAAGTGCATCAGCAATTTAAGAAAAAGTGGGGGGTTACTTCACCAGAAACTCAGCTTTCTACTCTACCTTACAACAACTGTACGTTAAGAATCCCGGTTATTGGTAATGCCACCAGACAGGTTAACATTGTTGTCCTGGTAAGCAAATTATCTTTGTCCCAAATCCAATAGCAAATCACAACATTTAGAAAAAAACATGAAAAGAATCATTATACTGGTGTGTCATACAGTCAGAAACCCCTGGAAAATTGTTAAATGGTGAAAGGAAATTTATGTCACCCCTCAATACCTTTCAGTAAAGGATATAGTTCCAGAATGAGACTACATAAAATAAATGTTATGATGTATTTGTTGGTAGCAAAAATATTTAAACTGTATATAATGTAAACCCATTTTCGAGTTAAAAAAATATACAAACAGAAAGCAAACATAATCCTGCCAAAGACTCGCTGCAAGAATCTGACTCACTATAGTGTCCCCCAGATTCTCCAAGGACTGGACAAATATAACAGAGTCCAAATCTAAAATAGAATATATGTGAGGAGAACACACATAGGGCTAGATGTAGGTAATCGTGAAATACTGATTCCTTAATACAGAATTTTACCGATTCGGTATTAAGGAATCGGTATCTCCGACGTACATAAAGATTCGCAAAAAATTAACGAATCGGTATTAATCGGTAAAAATTAGCGATTCGAAAATACCAAATCCTAATACCGAATCGGTAAATACCGATTTGGTAATTTAAATATTTGGAAATTGTGGAATCAGCCAATCCTGTGTATCCCAATTACCTCCCAACCAGGAAGTGGCCACACCTAGGCAGCTGCACTGAACCTGGAGCTGACTGTGAGGCAGGGAGCTGAGCAGAGAAGCCAGGAGCAACACAGCCTCTTTTTGCAAATAAAAACCAAGAAAAATGGCAAACCAGGAGAGGAAGAAGGAGTGAGCAGAAAGGAAAAGAAAGTAGAAATTTAGCGAGAGGGAGCTGGAGGTCCTAATCGAAGATGTCACCAAGGACCATGACAAGTTGTTTGGCAACAGTCCTGGCATGTGCCCGAATCGCAAAAAATATATATTTGGCTTTCTATTCCGAACAAGATCAATGCCATCGGAGTCACCCAGCACTCCACTGAGGATATTAAAAAAAGATGGTATGAACTGAGGAAGACTGCTAAGGTAAGGATGGCAGAGAGGCAGAAGCAGGCCAGCAAAACCGGTGGAGGGAGGAGCAGAGAACCTGCGCCAACAGCCCTGGAGCTCATGGGTGAGCCCACCCTCCAGCCGGAGAGTGTGAGTGGCCAGAGCTGCCAACAAACAAGGTGGCCAGAGCTGCCAACAAACAAGGTAAGATGTATGCACAGCATGCAAAGCATGCTGTGCAACCCCCTCCCCACCCAATCCCCAGAGAGGCATAGGGACTCCCACTCCAGTCCATGTTTTACTCATAACCTGCAATGCATTATGGGAGATGTAGTCAGAAGTAACACATGTTCAGAACAGTCAGTCTAGCAAACCCAAAGGCATGTGACAGCAATTAGCAAGCAGAGGACAGTCAGTGTGATTGTCAGGCATAATGTTTATTACAATGCAAATGCTGCCAGATAAGTGAGCATATCTACATTCTGTCTTCACAGGCGAGACATCTCGCAGTGCAGCAGAGAGGAGCAGAGGGAAGGGGCCCAGGCGAGAGGGGAGACAAGAGGAGGAGGACCAATTGCCTGCAGTCAACACACAACCCCACCACCACCACCATCAACGCCACCACGATCACCACAGCTCCAAACAACACCACCATCACTACCATCACCATCACCACCACGACAATCAACGCCACCACCACCGTCAGGCAGGAGGCATGCAGTGGCCACCCTCCAGCAGATGGAGGTGTCCGAGGAGGACAGCACAGAGGGCCAACAGTCGACAGTGGCTGAGGACGGCAACAGGGCAAGATCACAGTCCCCAACAGAACGCGCCCACACATCTTCCAGACGCCGCAGGGCAAGGGCAGCCAGTCCTCATATCTAGGGCAAAGAGGACAGTGTGTTTGCTGGGCTTGAAGGCAACATGCTGAAGGTCCAGCGCCAGCAAAGGGAGAGTGATCAGGTCAGTGTAGCGGTAGATGGCCCACATGAATGCTCACATGCATCGCATTGAAAAGGGCATCAGTGCCATTAACACCACCATGGCTGAGGGAATGAATGATGTGGCGTCGGCTGTGAGGCAGCTCTGCAACAAATTGGAGGAGGACCGTCTGTCTAGGCGCGGAGAGAGGCAGAAACGGTATAATTACACCAAGGCAGTGAACCGCCTGTCCACTGCAACCTCTCTCATGTACAGACGCTCAATATCCATGCAGGAGGAGATGGCACACTGTAGTCAGGATGTGGCTAGGGGAAGGGCACAATGACCACTGCACTTCAACTGCTGCAAACAGACAAGGTGGCCACTACAGCTGATGGGGGTGGAAAGTGAGGAGGATACTAGCCGTAGTAGCATTTCACCCTTTCCCACCGAGACCAGGAGGCGCACCAAACGTCACAAAGCTGGCCCTGGACAAACTGGAAGTGCAGACAGTGGGGCAAAGGAACGTGGCAGTGCAGCACATGGGCACAAGAAACAGAGCCAGCCATGATATGGTTGTAATAAAATGGGTTATGTAACCCATGGGTGTATGGACACTGCTTCTGATCTTGGTGGTGTGCACTGATAATTAACCCTTTCGATGCTGATGACGAGCTGGGCTCGTCATGGTGGTCGTGTGCGGATGACGAGCCCAGCTCGTCATGAGCCCCACCCTCGGGGGAAGCGCTGGCGCTCCCCCCGAGGTTCTCTGATCTTCGTTATTTCGCTGGGGGCGGCAGCGGAAGACCTTCCGCTGCCGCCCCCGCCCCCCCCCATGGGAATCCCTGATGACGTCAGCGCGCACAGCGCGCGCTGACATCATCAGGGATTCCCAGCGCTCGGGAAGCCATCTGCTTCCTGCGCGTCTGGGGAAAAGGTAAGATTAGAGTGTCTGGCGGGGGTTTGGGGCAGCGAAGAGGCATCAGGGGAGAGGAAAGAGTTTTTCCTCTCCCCTGATGTCTCTTTGCAGGGCATTTCTGCCTCACGATCGCGCACAGCGTCGCGATTGTGCGGCGGAAATGCCCCCACTAGCACCAGGGATGTAATTTTAGATTATAGGAAGCGACCCCTTGGGCAAGGGTCGCTTCCAGGCGGGCTGTGATAATGTTTTAATTTTTCTGCCCCCCCTGGGGGCAAATCGGCCCGTTTTTTCGGCCGTTTTGCCCCCAGGGGGGGGCAGAAATTCCCCACTAGCACCAGGGTTGTTTTTTGGAGCCAAGATGGCGGCCATATTTTTTGTTTACGTTTTTCTGTCCCCCCTGGGGGCAAATCGGCCTGGTTTTTTTGCCGTTTTGCCCCCAGGGGGGGACAGAAAATGCCCACTAGCACCAGGGATTTTGTTTTTAGCTTTTAGGAAGCGACCCCTTGGGCAAGGGTTGCTTCCAGGTGGCCTCACACTTAACTTTTTGTTTTTCTGCCCCCCTGGGGGCAAATCGGCCTGTTTTTCGGCAAACCTCACTGCAAGCCAAGCGCCACTCCACGCACACCGCAAGCCAAGCGCCACTCCGTGCACAGACAGCAAAGTACCACTCCACGAACACCATCCAGCCAAGCGCCACTCTACACACACCGCCAGCCAAGCGCCACTCCACACACACCACCAGCCAAGCGCCACTCCACACACACCACCAGCCAAGCGCCACTCCACACACACCACCAGCCAAGCGCCACTCCACACACACCACCAGCCAAGCGCCACTCCACACACACCACCAGCCAAGCGCCACTCCACACACACCCCCAGCCAAGCGCCACTCCACACACACCGCCAGCCAAGCACCACTCCGTGCACAGACAGCCAAGCACCACTCCGTGCACAGACAGCAAAGTACCACTCCACGCACACCATCCAGCCAAGCGCCAGTCCACACACACCGCCAGCCAAGCACCGATCCGTGCACAGACAGCCAAGTACCACTCTACACACACCACCAGCCAAGCGCCACTCCACACACACCGCCAGCCAAGCACCACTCCACGCACACCGCCAGCCAAGCACCACTCCACGCACACCGCCAGCCAAGCACCACTCCACGCACACTGCAAGCCAAGCGCCACTCCACGCACACTGCAAGCCAAGCGCCACTCCACGCACACTGCAAGCCAAGCGCCACTCCACGCACACCGCAAGCCAAGCGCCACTCCGTGCACAGACAGCAAAGTACCACTCCACGAACACCATCCAGCCAAGCGCCACTCTACACACACCGCCAGCCAAGCACCACTCCGTGCACAGACAGCCAAGTACCACTCCGTGCACAGACAGCAAAGTACCACTCCATGCACACCATCCAGCCAAGCGCCACTCCACACACACCGCCAGCCAAGCACCACTCCGTGCACAGACAGCCAAGTACCACTCAACACACACCACCAGCCAAGCGCCACTCCACACACACCGCCAGCCAAGCACCACTCCACGCACACCGCCAGCCAAGCACCACTCCACGCACACCGCCAGCCAAGCACCACTCCACGCACACTGCAAGCCAAGCGCCACTCCACGCACACCGCAAGCCAAGCGCCACTCCACACACACCACCAGCCAAGCGCCACTCCACACACACCACCAGCCTAGCGCCACTCCACACACACCACCAGCCAAGCGCCACTCCACACACACCACCAGCCAAGCGCCACTCCACACACACCCCTAGCCAAGCGCCACTCCACACACACCGCCAGCCAAGCACCACTCCGTGCACAGACAGCCAAGCACCACTCCGTGCACAGACAGCAAAGTACCACTCCACGCACACCATCCAGCCAAGCGCCAGTCCACACACACCGCCAGCCAAGCACCACTCCGTGCACAGACAGCCAAGTACCACTCTACACACACCACCAGCCAAGCGCCACTCCACACACACCGCCAGCCAAGCACCACTCCACGCACACCGCCAGCCAAGCACCACTCCACGCACACCGCCAGCCAAGCACCACTCCACGCACACTGCAAGCCAAGCGCCACTCCACGCACACCATCCAGCCAAGCGCCAGTCCACACACACCGCCAGCCAAGCACCACTCCGTGCACAGACAGCCAAGTACCACTCTACACACACCACCAGCCAAGCGCCACTCCACACACACCGCCAGCCAAGCACCACTCCACGCACACCGCCAGCCAAGCACCACTCCACGCACACCGCCAGCCAAGCACCACTCCACGCACACTGCAAGCCAAGAGCCACTACACGCACACCGCAAGCCAAGCGCCACTCCACACACACCACCAGCCAAGCGCCACTCCACACACACCACCAGCCAAGCGCCACTCCACACACACCACCAGCCAAGCGCCACTCCACACACACCGCCAGCCAAGCACCACTCCACACACACCACCAGCCAAGCACCACTCAGCGCACACCGACAGCCAAGTACCACTCCACACACACCGCCAGCCAAGCACCACTCCACGCACACCGCAAGCCAAGCGCCACTCACCGCCAGCCAAGCACCGCTCCACGCACACCGCCAGCCAAGCACCACTCTGTGCACAGACAGCAAAGTACCATTCAACGCACACCACCAGCCAAACGCCACTCCACACACACCGCCAGCCAAACACCACTCCACGCGCACTGCAAGCCAAGCGCCACTCCACACACACCACCAGCCAAGCGCCACTCCACACACACCACCAGCCAAGCGCCACTCCACACACACCACCAGCCAAGCACCACTCCGTGCGTAGATAGCCAAGTACCCCTCCACGCACACCGCCAGCCAAACACCACTCAGCGCACACCGACAGCCAAGGGCCACTCCACACACACCGCCAGCCAAGCACCACTCCACGCACACTGCAAGCCAAGCGCCACTCCACGCACACTGCAAGCCAAGCGCCACTCCACGCACACCGCCAGCCAAGCACCACTCCACGCACACCGCCAGCCAAGCACCACTCCACGCACACTGCAAGCCAAGCGCCACTCCACGCACACCGCAAGCCAAGCGCCACTCCGTGCACAGACAGCAAAGTACCACTCCACGCACACCATCCAGCCAAGCGCCACTCTACACACACCGCCAGCCAAGCACCACTCCGTGCACAGACAGCCAAGTACCACTCCGTGCACACCATCCAGCCAAGCGCCACTCCACACACACCGCCAGCCAAGCACCACTCCGTGCACAGACAGCCAAGTACCACTCAACACACACCACCAGCCAAGCGCCACTCCACACACACCGCCAGCCAAGCACCACTCCACGCACACTGCAAGCCAAGCGCCACTCCACGCACACCGCAAGCCAAGCGCCACTCCACACACACCACCAGCCAAGCGCCACTCCACACACACCACCAGCCAAGCGCCACTCCACACACACCACCAGCCAAGCGCCACTCCACACACACCGCCAGCCAAGCACCACTCCGTGCACAGACAGCCAAGCACCACTCCGTGCACAGACAGCAAAGTACCACTCCACGCACACCATCCAGCCAAGCGCCAGTCCACACACACCGCCAGCCAAGCACCACTCCGTGCACAGACAGCCAAGTACCACTCTACACACACCACCAGCCAAGCGCCACTCCACACACACCGCCAGCCAAGCACCACTCCACGCACACCGCCAGCCAAGCACCACTCCACGCACACTGCAAGCCAAGCGCCACTCCACGCACACCGCAAGCCAAGCGCCACTCCACACACACCACCAGCCAAGCGCCACTCCACACACAACACCAGCCAAGCGCCACTCCACACACACCACCAGCCAAGCGCCACTCCACACACACCGCCAGCCAAGCACCACTCCACACACACCACCAGCCAAGCACCACTCAGCGCACACCGACAGCCAAGTACCACTCCACACACACCGCCAGCCAAGCACCACTCCACGCACACCGCAAGCCAAGCGCCACTCACCGCCAGCCAAGCACCGCTCCACGCACACCGCCAGCCAAGCACCACTCCGTGCACAGACAGCAAAGTACCACTCAACGCACACCACCAGCCAAACGCCACTCCACACACACCGCCAGCCAAACACCACTCCACGCACACTGCAAGCCAAGCGCCACTCCACACACACCACCAGCCAAGCGCCACTCCACACACACCACCAGCCAAGCGCCACTCCACACACACCGCCAGCCAAGCACCACTCCGTGCGTAGATAGCCAAGTACCCCTCCACGCACACCGCCAGCCAAACACCACTCAGCGCACACCGACAGCCAAGGGCCACTCCACACACACCGCCAGCCAAGCACCACTCCACGCACACTGCAAGCCAAGCGCCACTCCACGCACACTGCAAGCCAAGCGCCACTCCACGCACACCGCCAGCCGAGCACCACTCCACGCACACTGCAAGCCAAGCGCCACTCCACGCACACTGCAAGCCAAGCGCCACTCCACGCACACTGCAAGCCAAGCGCCACTCCACGCACACCGCCAGCCAAGCACCACTCCACGCACACCGCCAGCCAAGCACCACTCCGTGCACAGACAGCCAAGTACCACTCCACGCACACCATCCAGCCAAACGCCACTCCACACACACCGCCAGCCAAGCACCACTCCGTGCACAGACAGCCAAGTACCACTCAACGCACACCACCAGCCAAGGGCCACTCCACACACACCGCCAGCCAAGCACCACTCCACGCACACTGCAAGCCAAGCGCCACTCCACGCACACTGCAAGCCAAGCGCCACTCCACGCACACCGCCAGCCAAGCACCACTCCACGCACACTGCCAGCCAAGCACCACTCCGTGCACAGACAGCCAAGTACCACTCCACGCACACCATCCAGCCATGCGCACCTCCACACACACCGCCAGCCAAGCAGCACTCCGTGCACAGACAGCCAAGTACCACTCCACGCACACCATCCAGCCAAGCGCCACTCCACCAGCCAAACACCACTTCACGCACACTGCAAGCCAAGTGCCACTCCACACACACCGCCAGCCAAGCAGTACTTCTTGCCCAAGGGGTCGCTTCCTAAAAACTAAATTTAAATTCCCTGGTGCTAGTGGGTATTTTCTGCCCCCCCCCGGGGGCAAAAAGGCAAATAAAACGGGCCGATTTGCACCTAGGGTGGACAGAAAAACAAAAAACACAATCATGGCCACATGGAAGCGACCCTTACCCAAGGGGTCGCTTCCCAAAAGAAACACAGTGCCCCAACAAATATCCCTGGTGCTAGTGGGAAATTTCTGCCTTGCAAACCTCAATTTTTGCTGGAAAAATCAGTTTTTTCACACTTTTTATGCGTGGGAAAGCGTGGCGTCACTGGGCTCACACAAATTTCCTCCCACCCAGCGTTCCCCCAGGTCTCCCGATAAAAATGGTACCTCACTTGCGTGGGTAGGCATAGTGGCTGCAACAGGAAACGGTCCAAATCGTACGGTGGAGACATTACAATAACCAATAGCAACATTACCTTCTTTTTTGGGGGGTAGGATTGAGTTTTTGGACCGGGGCTCGGCGGGCATCTTTGGAAACTACCAAACCCAAACAGTTCTGAAAACTAGACACCCGGGGGAGTCCAGGGAGGTATGGCATGCGTGGGTCCCCCAATGTTTTCCTACCCAGAAATCCCTGCAAACCACAAATTTAGGTTAAAAAAACAGTTTTCCATACATTTTTGCGTGGGATCGCCGTGTCGGCACAAATGTCTTACCACCCTGCGTTCCCCTTGTTCTCCCGAGTAAAATGATACCTCACTTGTGTGGGTGGGCCAAAGGCCTGTGACTAAGGCAGGGGGGCTTAATTTGTTACACTGAAATACTACTTTTTTCAACATTCGTTTTTGGCCTGTTCTGCTTTGGGGCACCCACACAAGTGGGGTATCCTTTTACTCGGGAGAACAAGGGGAGCGCTGGGTGGTAGGACATTTTTGCCGGCACGGTGATTCCACGCAAAAAAGTTTGAAAAAGTGATTATTTTACCTAATTTTAAGGTTTGCAAGGTGTTCTCGGTAGGAAAACGTTCGGGGACCCACGCATGCCATACCTCCCTGGACTCCCCCGGGGGTCTACTTTTCAGAACTGTTTGGGTTTTGTACTTTCCAAAGAATACCACCGAGCCCCGGGCCAAAAACTCAGGTGCCCCCCCCCCCAAATCAAGGTTGTTTTGCAATTTGGTATTGTAAATTCACCACCGTACAATTTGAACCATTTCCTTTCGCAGCCACTATGCCTACCCACGCAAGTGAGGTACCATTTTTATCGGGAGACCTGGGGGAACGCTGGGTGGGAGGAAATTTCTGTGAGCCCAGTGACGCCACGCTTTCCCACACAAAAAAAGTGTGAAAAAACTGACTTTTTCTGCAAAAATTGAGGTTTGCAAGGGATTCTGGGTAAAGGAACGTTGGAGGATCCACGCAAGCCATACCTCCTTGGAAGCCCCCGGGTGTCTACTTTTCAGAAATGTGTGGGTTTGGTAGGTTTTCCTACATGGCCGTCTCGCACGGGGCCAAAAACCCAGGTAACCCCTCTTTCAAAAGCTGGTGGGATTGACATTCAATACCACCAGCTTTTGCAAGAGGGGTTACCTGGGTTTTTGGCCCCGTGCGAGACGGCCATGTCGGGAAACCTACCAAACCCACACATTTCTGAAAAGTAGACACACGGGGGCTTCCAAGGAGGTATGGCTTGCGTGGATACTCCAACGTTCCTTTACCCAGAATCCCTTGCAAACCTCAATTTTTGATGGAAAAATCAGTTTTTACACACTCTTTTTGTGTGGGAAAGCGTGGCGTCACTGGGCTCACACAAATTTCCTCCCACCCAGCGTTCCCCCAGGTCTCCCGATAAAAATGGTACCTCACTTGCGTGGGTAGGCATAGTGGCTGCAACAGGAAAAGGTCCAAATCGTACGGTGGAGACATTACAATAACCAATAGCAAGATTACCTTCTTTTTTTGGGGGGGGGGACTGAGTTTTTGGACCGGGGCTCGGCGGGCATCTTTGGAAACTACCAAACCCAAACAGTTCTGAAAACTAGACACCCGGGGGAGTCCAGGGAGGTATGGCATGCGTGGGTCCCCCAATGTTTTCCTACCCAGAAATCCCTGCAAACCACAAATTTAGGTTAAAAAAACAGTTTTCCATACATTTTTGCGTGGGATCGCCGTGTCGGCACAAATGTCCTACCACCCTGCGTTCCCCCTGTTCTCCCGAGTAAAATGATACCTCACTTGTGTGGGTGGGCCAAAGGCCTGTGACTAAGGCAGGGGGGCTTAATTTGTTACACTGAAATACTACTTTTTTCAACATTCATTTTTGGCCTGTTCTGCTTTGGGGCACCCACACAAGTGAGGTATCCTTTTACTCGGGAGAACAAGGGGAGCGCTGGGTGGTAGGACATTTTTGCGGGCACGGTGATTCCACGCAAAAAAGTTTGAAAAAGTGATTATTTTACCTAATTTTAAGGTTTGCAAGGTGTTCTGGGTAGGAAAACGTATGGGGACCCACGCATGCCATACCTCCCTGGACTCCCCCGGGGGTCTACTTTTCAGAACTGTTTGGGTTTTGTACTATCCAAAGAATACCACCGAGCCCCGAGCCAAAAAATCAGGTGCCCCCCCCCAAAATCAAGGTTGTTTTGCAATTTGGTATTGTAAATTCACCACCGTACAATTTGAACCATTTCCTTTCGCAGCCACTATGCCTACCCACGCAAGTGAGGTACCATTTTTATCGGGAGACCTGGGGGAACGCTGGGTGGGTGGAAATTTCTAGATCCACGCAGATTCCGGAACTTTCCACCACAGAAATGTGAGGAAAATGCGTTTGTTTTCTCCAATTTCTTAGCTTTGCAAGGGATTCTGGGTAAGAGAACCTGGGGGTAGGCAGTCGAGTGACCCCATCCTGAATTCCCCTGGGTGTCTACTTTTCAAAAATATATAGGTTTGCTAGGTTTCCCTAGGTGCCGGCAGAGCTAGGGTTCAAAAACAAAAGGTAGTCTCTTTGCCCCAAAAGTGCATAATTTCATTGAAAAATTGAGTTGTGACCACGTTGCGTTTTGCACTGTTTCCTGTCGCAGCCACTATGCCTACCCAGGCAAATGAGATACCATTTTTCTCGGGGGACCTGGGGGAACGCTGGGTGGGTGGAAATTTGTTGATCCACGCAGATTCCGGAACTTTCCACCACAGAAATGTGAGGAAAATGCGTTTTTTTTTTCAATTTCTTAGCTTTGCAAGGGATTCTGGGTAAGAGAACCTGGGGGTAGGCAGTCGAGTGACCCCATCCTGAATTCCCCTGGGTGTCTACTTTTCAAAAATGTATAGGTTTGCTAGGTTTCCCTAGGTGCCGGCAGAGCTAGGGTTCAAAAACAAAAGGTAGTCTCTTTGCCCAAAACGTGCACAATTTCACTGAAAAATTGAGTTGTGACCACGTTGCGTTTTGCACTGTTTCCTGTCGCAGCCACTATGCCTACCCAGGCAAATGAGATACCATTTTTCTCGGGAGACCTGGGGAAACGCTGGGTGGGTAGAAATTTGTTGATCCACGCAGATTCCGGAACTTTCCACCACAGAAATGTGAGGAAAATGCGTTTTTTTTTTCAATTTCTTAGCTTTGCAAGGGATTCTGGGTAAGAGAACCTGGGGGTAGGCAGTCGAGTGACCCCATCCTGAATTCCCCTGGGTGTCTACTTTTCAAAAATGTATAGGTTTGCTAGGTTTCCCTAGGTGCCGGCAGAGCTAGGGTTCAAAAACAAAAGGTAGTCTCTTTGCCCAAAACGTGCACAATTTCACTGAAAAATTGAGTTGTGACCACGTTGCGTTTTGCACTGTTTCCTGTCGCAGCCACTATGCCTACCCAGGCAAATGAGATACCATTTTTCTCGGGAGACCTGGGGGAACGCTGGGTGGGTGGAAATTTGTTGATCCACGCAGATTCCGGAACTTTCCACCACAGAAATGTGAGGAAAATGGTTTTTTTTGTCATATTTTTAGCTTTGCAAGGGATTATGGGTAATAAAACCTGGGGGTAGGCAGACGAGTGACCCCATCCTGAATTCCCCTGGGTGTCTACTTTTCAAAAATGTATAGGTTTGCTAGGTTTCCCTAGGTGCCGGCAGAGCTAGGGTTCAAAAACAAAAGGTAGTCTCTTTGCCCAAAACGTGCACAATTTCACTGAAAAATTGAGTTGTGACCACGTTGCGTTTTGCACTGTTTCTTGTCGCAGCCACTATGCCTACCCAGGCAAATGAGATACCATTTTTCTCGGGAGACCTGGGGGAACGCTGGGTGGCTGGAAATTTGTTGATCCACACAGATTCCGGAACTTTCCACCACAGAAATGTGAGGAAAATGCGTTTTTTTTTTGTTCAATTTCTTAGCTTTGCAAGGGATTCTGGGTAAGAGAACCTGGGGGTAGGCAGTCGAGTGACCCCATCCTGAATTCCCCTGGGTGTCTACTTTTCAAAAATGTATAGGTTTGCTAGGTTTCCCTAGGTGCCGGCAGAGCTAGGGTTCAAAAACAAAAGGTAGTCTCTTTGCCCAAAACGTGCACAATTTCACTGAAAAATTGAGTTGTGACCACGTTGCGTTTTGCACTGTTTCCTGTCGCAGCCACTATGCCTACCCAGGCAAATGAGATACCATTTTTCTTGGGAGACCTGGGGGAACGCTGGGTGGGTGGAAATTTGTTGATCCACGCAGATTCCGGAACTTTCCACCACAGAAATGTGAGGAAAATGCGTTTTTTTTTTCAATTTCTAAGCTTTGCAAGGGATTCTGGGTAAGAGAACCTGGGGGTAGGCAGTCGAGTGACCCCATCCTGAATTCCCCTGGGTGTCTACTTTTCAAAAATGTATAGGTTTGCTAGGTTTCCCTAGGTGCCGGCAGAGCTAGGGTTCAAAAACAAAAGGTAGTCTCTTTGCCCAAAACGTGCACAATTTCACTGAAAAATTGAGTTGTGACCACGTTGCGTTTTGAACTGTTTCCTGTCGCAGCCACTATGCCTACCCAGGCAAATGAGATACCATTTTTCTCGGGAGACCTGGGGGAACGCTGGGTGGGTGGAAATTTGTTGATCCACGCAGATTCCGGAACTTTCCACCACAGAAATGTGAGGAAAATGGGTTTTTTTGTCATATTTTTAGCTTTGCAAGGGATTCTGGGTAATAAAACCTGGGGGTAGGCAGACGAGTCACCCCATCCTGAATTTCCCTGGGTGTCTAGTTTTCAAAAATGTATAGGTTTGCTAGGTTTCCCTAGGTGCTGGCAGAGCTAGGACTCAAAAACAAAAGGTAGTCTCTTTGTCCAAAAAGCACAAGATTTCACTGGGAAATTGAGGTGCAACCACGTTGCGTTTTGCGCTGTTTCGTGTCGCAGCCACTATGCCTACCCACGCAAGTGAGGTACCATTTTTCTCGGGAGACCTGGGGGAACGCTGGGTGAGTAGAAATTTGTTGATCCACGCAGATTCCAAAACTTTCCACCACAGAAATGTGAGGAAAATGTGTTTTTTTTGTCAAATTCTTAGCTTTGCAAGGGATTCTGGGTAACAAAACCTGAGGGTAGGCAGAAGAGTCACCCCATCCTGAATTCCCCTGGGTGTCTACTTTTCATAAATGTATAGGTTTGCTAGGTTTCCTTAGGTGCTGGCAGAGCTAGGGCACAAAAACAAAAGGTAGTCTTTTTGTCCAAAAAGTGCAAAATTTTACTGGGAAATTGAGGTGCGACCATGTTGTTTTTTGCGCTGTTTCATGTCGCGGCCACTATGCCTACCCACGCAAGTGAGGTACCATTTTTTTCGGGAGACCTGGGGGAACGCTGGGTGGGTGGAAATTTCTAGATCCACGCAGATTCCAGAACTTTCCACCACTGAAATGTGAGGAAAATGTGTTTATTTTGTCAAAATCCTAGCTTTGCAAGGTATTCTGGGTAACAAAACCTGGGGGTAGGCAGACGAGTCACCCCATCCTGAATTCCCCTGGGTGTCTACTTTTCGAAAATGTATAGGTTTGCTAGGTTTCCCTAGGTGCTGGCAGAGCTAGGGCTCAAAAACTAAAGGTAGTCTCTTTGTCCAAAGAGCGCAAGATTTCACTGGGAAATTGAGGTGCGACCACGTTGCGTTTTGCGCTGTTTCGTGTCGCAGCCACTATGTCTACCCACGCAAGTGAGGTACCATTGTTTTCGGGAGACCTGGGGGAACACTGGGTGGGTGGAAATTTGTTGATCCAAGCAGATTCCAGAACTTTCCTCCACAGAAATGTGAGGAAAATGTGTTTTTTTTGTCAAATTCGTAGGTTTGCAAGGGATTCTGGGTAACAAGACCTGGTGGTAGGCAGTCAAGTCACCCCATCCTGAATTCCCCTGGGTGTCTACTTTTCAAAAATGTATAGGTTTGCTAGGTTTCCCTAGGTGCCGACAGAGCTAGGGTGCAAAAACTACAGGTAGGCACTTTGCTAAAAAAGGGTCAATTTGTAACTGCAAAATTTAGGTGTCACCACTTTGCATTTTGCGCCGTTTCCTGTCGCAGGCACAAGGGCGACCCACACAAGTGAGGTACCGTTTTTATCGGGAGACTTGGGGTAATTCAGATTTGTAAATCAACTGTTATTACCAATTGAGCTTTTGCGCATTTCTCCCTTTCAATGAAAGACATTGTGTAAAAAAAAAACATTTGGCAAAATGACCAATAATTCTCATGCTAGTATGAGTATTCCCAATTTTGAAAATTAGCAATAATATACTGTTTCTGAACTCTATATTTTGTACCCAATTCAGAAATACATAGGTGTCTTTCATACAGATTTTTCCATGTATACATTTTCCAAGACAAAGTGCTCTATACCCAGTAAATGAAAAAATACCATTGCAAGTTGCTGCTCAGTTTTTGGATCTGGGTTCGTCGGGTTCTTGGTGAAACTACAAGTCCTATATATCCCCACAACCAGGAAGGTCTAACGGATGTAACGGTATATTGCTTTCTAAGAGCTGTCAAAACTAGAAAAAGTTATAGGTGAAAACGTTGAGACAAAAGGCTGTTTTTTTCAACAAATTTTCAATTATTCCAATATTTAACTGTTAGTTTCTATAAAGAAACCTTCATGGATTTAGACAAATGACCCCTTTCTGAATTCAGAATTTTGTCTACTGTTTGAAAATGTACAGCTTTCTAGGATCCATTATTGCTTTCAAACTCATTTCTACCATTAACTGGAAGGAGATGGAAAGCTCTAAAAATAGCAAAAATAGGCTATGTCCCAGAAAAATGCCAAAACTGTGTGAAAAATGTCGGTTCTCTGACAAAAGACTGTCATTTCCTAAAAGCTGAGAAAATGGAGATTTCAGCCCCACAAACCCTTTTTTGATACCATTTTCAGGGAAAAACCCAGAGGCTTTCATTTGCAGCCCGTTTTTCCCATTTTTCTGAAAAAAACAAAAAAATCACTATATTTTGGTTAATTTCTGGGACCCCTCCAAGGGAATCCACAAACCCTGGGCGCCTTTGGAATCCACATGATGTTGGAAGAAAAGGACGCAAATTTGGCGTGGATAGCTTATGTGGTCAAAAAGTTACAGGGGCCTAAGCGCGCACTACCCCAAATAGCCAAAAAAGGGCTCAGCACAGGGAGAGGGGAAAAGGCCCAGCAGCGAAGGGGTTAAACACCATCACTCAAATATAGTAACTGGCTATGTCTCCTTACTCACTCAGAAATAGTTGTGTGTTATCTCAGCCCGTCTGTGTCTCCCATCCGGTGCTGCTGCCGCACCAGCTGTGCCATGCTCCGGCTGTGGATAGTCCTCACCCTTGTCCTCAGAGTCAGTTAGTTCCACTGCTGTTCCGTTCTTTGTGGCAAGGTTATGCAGCATTGCACATGTTGCTATTATTTTGCAGCAGATGATGGGGCGGTACTGACGTGCACCTCCACTTTTGTGGAAGCAATGGAACCTGCTTTTTAATAGTCCAAAGGTCCGTTCCACAACGTTGCACATGCTTTTATGTGCCACATTATATCTCCTCTCTCTTGGGGTGGATGGGTTGAGGTATGGAGTTAGTATAAATGACCGACGGCATATGCGCTGTCACCTAAATGGGAAAGAAAGTGCCAGTAATTTGGGTCACCAATACGTTTATCCAAGGTATACATCAGGGTGTGTCACATTGATTTACCTAGAAGTTATCCTTTTCCGAATTCACCAGCAGCCAGACGTGTATAGATCCCACTGTTCCTGAATATGTAGGAGTCATCGGTACTCCCTGGGAATTTGGCCACAATGTCAGTAATGGTGAAGTCTGCATCACATATCACCTGCACGTTGATGGAGTGAGTGGATTTGCGGTTGTGGTATATGTATTCTGTAGCTGCAGGTGGGCAGATTGGTATGTGGGTCCCATCGATGCAGCTTATACATGTGGAAACTGTGCCTTTTAGTAGAAATCCAGCTTTGTCTTCTGCAGCGCCACCTGTGTGCAGGGGAAGCGTATGTAGTGATGCATTCTCTGCATCATGGCGCCCAGAAAGGAGTTGAAGAAACGGGACAGGCAGCTCTGTGACACACCACCTGCTGCGGCTCACACCCTGGTAACTTCCTGATGCCTGGACGTGCAGGCAATAGAGTACCTGTACATGAGTGGGTATTGCGTCCGCCCTTGGTGTCTGATGCTCCAGGTATGGTTGCAGGTCCCGGATCAGGTCTAGGATGGTGTGTGGGTGTAGCCTGTACCTGTCATGTATTTCTGGCTCAGTCATTTGGAAAAGTGTAACAAGCAGTCTGTACACGCGCTCTTCCCGTCTCCAAACCCTCAGTCCTGCTGCTCGCAAACGTAGCCGCCTTGCTATGACGTAGAGGCCCACCATTGTGTTCACACTGTTGCCTTTTGGGGCTGTTTTTATGCACTGCACCTGATTACCACCTGCTCTGGGTCAGTGGCAATTACCGATTCTTAAATACCGAATTTGCACAAATTCGGTATTACCGAATTTTGGTGCATCGCATTACCGAATGTTTACAGATTCCTTATTTACCGATTTGGTATTTTGGGGGTTCAGTGTCGGCCGATCGGTAAATAAGGAGTCGGTAACTGATTTCCCTTTAATTTAACGATTTGTTATTACCAATGGCATTCGGTAATACCTACATCGCACAGGGCTATAAACCGGTCGGTAACGCTGAAATTTGCATAATTTCGGCTTTACCGACTGGTATTTAGCCACGTACATCTAGCACATAGAGAATTAAACCTAGTTAATCATACAATCCGTAATTAAAAAAAACTTGGAAATTCACAAAGAAACCATAGGTTACAGAGACGTTATGGCTAGATTCAGATTTTATACACACTAAACCATAGGAATTCGGCAGCTATAGTTAGGACTTAGTTTCTATAGGAATAATGTTTATTCATTTGGCAATATCTTGGACGTCATTTGATGACCCCTTGCAAAATTTTCAAAACTAGTATGACCCTCACTTCAGCTGCTGTCTTGAAAGTTTTGTGGTGATCCATCAAGCGGGGCCAAAAAAAGTGGGGGATCCCAAAATGCGTTTTCCCCATGTTAATTCCCATAGGAACTTAAGATACGGCTACAGCCCACACTGCTGAGTGGAATTAGATCAAATTATGCAGGAAGGTAGATGTTGGTACAGGGAAGTGCCTTTTTTATGATTTAGTACAAATCTGTTCAGTGATTGAAGAGTTATTACCCAAATTCCAAAAATGCATACATAGGGACGCGAATCCTCAGATCCTCATGCTCAAATCTGATTGGCTGGCAACACTTCAAACCAGGAAGTGTTAGCAGCCATCTTGGGACTCAACTTGAGCAGAGTCCCAGAACAAACATTAAAAAATAATAGAAGGGGCCAGGATATGCATAACCTGACCCCCTAGGTCTCATGGGGGTCCCAGAGGGACCGTGCGAGGGCAAACAAATCTTACAATATTTCCTTGATAATCGCACTGTAGCCCAAAAATGTTTTTAAAAGAGACGTGTTTGTTCCTGTGTTTCTCATTTTTTAAGTCCTTGGGTGGGCCAGGTCCTGGGGGTATGCGGGCATCGTTATTTAAAGCAAACAAGGGGTCTCGTGGACCTCCCTGTGTCACGGGGACTGCCACCACCCCAGAGCTTATTCAGAAGTAATGGAGGGTCTTGCGGACGCCCCGTGACCAGTCACCTCCCCGGGGCTTATTATTAAATTTGTGGAGGGAGGCCCCTACACCCTCCCCTCAGCTCCAGGGACTGCTACCTCCCGAGGCTAATAAAAAAGAAATCAGGGATGCATCGCAGTCCCTCATGCCCTGGGGACCACCACCTCCCTGAGGTTGTTTACTTTTGTAGTGGGGGAGGCTCTCCTGGGACCCGGGACCACCAATTTCCCCTGTCCAAAATTGTCTATGGGGCCCTACTCAAACAAAGGCCCCCCTCCGGGAGCCAATGATTGGCCCCGGGGACTACCACCCCCTAGGATCGACTCCTGCTGGGACATAGTTGTTTGCTGTGGCTTGGTTGGAGCTTTACTGCTCTTGCCCAGCAACAGCAAACACTCCCCTTTCAGCAAATGAGAGAGTTTTTAATGCTCTCTCTTGCTGGAAGCGGAGCACAATTGCTTTCAGATGCAGGGATTTGTATGCAGCTCCCTATGTCCAGTGGTGTAGGCCCTAAGGCTGCCCAAGGCGGACCCTGCTTTTGCCCCCCTGGCGGCCCCATTGAAAAGGGGGTGCTGGCGAGATTCGGCGCGATGGCCGCAATGAGGAGTGGGGGCGATTGCCGCCCGAGTTGGCAGGTAAGAGCAGGAGGAGGCTGCCGCTCCCAAAACTCATGCAACCCAGGATGGACCGCCCCCAGCCCCCCTTGCTACGTCACTGGCTATGCCCGAAAGCAATGCTAGCTCCCGTAGGAGGTGGGGAGCCGGGAGAGACTGCAGGGGCCTTCAGGCTCCCTCTGAGGTCCCCAACGAAAGTCATAGGGTGCACTGTGTGGGACCAGGGCACTTAGAATGGAGGCCAGGCCCCAAGGGCGGGGGGCAGCGGGCTCGTCTCCCACATTTTTAAATGGCTCGGCCCCGGGTGATGGGGTCTGTGGGCCGAAAACAGCCAGCTGGCCCCACTCCTCTTTTATACATTTAGAAAAATTAAAAAAAGATCATGCCCCAGGGGACGGGATCCCCGAGTCTGAAATCCACCTGGGAAGGGGGTCACGTGGTCCCGCTCCCCAATTGAAAATAGGCCTGGTTCCAGGGGATGGGGGGTCCCCATGGCTGAAATGGGCTGGTGAGGGGGCCCTGTGCTTCCTCCCCTAATAAAAATTAATAATTTTAAAAATGTCAGTCTCGGGTAAGCTGCAGGAGGCCACACCCCTTTCTCAACCACTCTGCAAAAGGGCCACCTGGTGCACATCTTGTTGTGGATGAAGTCTCCTTGGCTGCTGAGGGTCGTTGGGGCCAAACCCCATTCCTGCAACCTCCAGTAAGTCACACACAGTGGGTTTGCTGAGAGTTTGTTGGAGGCCCCAGCCCCTATTACCACCAGTCTGCAAACACACCTCTTGGTGCACTACTAGTTTGGAGGTGAAGTCTGCTTGTCTCCTGAAGGGTCTTTTGGAGGGGCAAAAAATCCTCTTGTTACCTCCAGTAAGTCACAGACAGTGGGACACTGAGGCCCATTCTGTTTTTCCTCCACATTCTTCCCGATGCACTACTGGTTGAGGGATGAAGTCTCTTTGAATGCTGAGGGTCATTGGGGCCAAGAACCCCTCCTGTTATCTCCGGTAAGTGTCATGAAATGGGATTGCTGAGAGCCTGTCCTAAGCCCTACTCCTTCTCTCCACCACTCTGCAAATGTGCCTCCTGCTGCACATCTTGTTGGGTGATGAATTACTCCTTGGATGTGGAGGTTCCTTGGGGGCCAAGAACCCCTCCTGTTACCTCCAGTAAGTAACACACAGTGCGATTACTGTGAGCTGATCAGAGGCCGGCCCCCTTTCTCCACCACTTTGCAAACAAGACTACTAGTAAAAAACCATAGAAATTCGCTTATAAAACCAAAGGTTATAGGGACGTTATAGTTAGGAAATATAATTTAAAAAACATAGAAATTCACATAAAACACCAAAGGTTACAGGGACGTTAAAGTTAGGCTCAGATTTAGCTCAAAAACATAGACATTCCGCAGTTATAGGTACCTCAGCTACTATAACTTACGCCCACGTAATGCACTGCTTATGACCTCATATATTACATTGCTCATGACATAGTCTGTGACACCACCGATGACTCACTGATTGTAGGAAGGTGGATACCTGACTATGGTTACCCCAGATTTTTTGCCTAGTGTTTAGATGGTTTTCGACTTAGTTGGCCTGGGATCCTGCTAATCAGGGTCCCAGGCTATCTGATTTCTCTCTAAAATGGACTCCATGTACCTTAGGTACATCTCCAATTGGAAATTGGGTCACCTTATGAGCCCCTGTTCAGTGTACTATAGGTACCCAGAGAATAGGTGCATCCAAGGCCTACCAGGGGCTGCAGCATATCTTTTGCCACCCCTGGCTGGCCATCCAAACTGACACAACTGGCTGATCACTCAGCTGGGGCAAGGTCGTGTAATCACCCCTTGCTTGGATATAGTATTCCTATATCTAACCTTATATCTAGACACATATACACCTATAAGTCACTCCTATGGCAGGCCTGAACAATCCTGGAGGCAGAGTGCTTGGTTTTAGGTGAGATTGTGCTCTAGCATGAGCTGAGCCTGTCTGCAGCTTTCGGATCCATGTCCTTATAGCTGTTCTAGGATATAGCCATACCATATAATCTTAAGTGCCTTATGAACCTCGCGGTAAATGCTAACTCTGGTTTGGCTTTATCAAAACATGTCGTGTAAGGTGTCATACGCTTTGGAATACTACCCCCTCAACAGTTCTGGTGACGGGTGTAGCATTCCACCCTTCCAGAGGGAGAAGACATGTTGTTCCTACTAATCCTGGTTAAAGTTAACCAGAGCCTCAGCATCACAAAATGGATGCTGCTGCCACAGACACAAGTCTGACCTCCTGCTGCTGGGAGTCCTTCCAGCGAGGGAGGCTTGGACAATAGGTTTCCTGTCTTGGGAGGTGCTAGCACCACCCCAGACAGGCTCTAGTGTATTGGGACAGGGAGGGCTGAAAGAAATGAGACACTGCATGGGGCACACAAGGTGTCCCATGCACAGTCCAGTTCAAACCAGTGCTGGGGCACTCCAGCCCCAGCTCTGGCGTGAAACTGGACAAAGGGAAAGGGGTGTAACCACCCCCTTCCCTGGTCCCACCCATAGGAGGGACCTAGCGGGTAATCCAGCCCCTAGATTTGGTATATAGGTAGGGGCTGATTCCCAAGACTTTAGATTTTATCCTGACTGTAACTTGAAATGAAACTCTGGACCTTCAACGTTCTACTTGAAGATAGAAGACTGAAGAATTTCCCTTGTGGTCAAGGAGTGACCACCCTGCACAAGCAGGCACCATCAAGCGATCAAAAGTTTGCTTTGTCGTCGCTCCCGCTGGAGCCCGAACACAGAGCCTGACAAGACCCGGACTTCCAGACTTCTTTCAGCCCGATCCACAGCAAAGCTGAGACCCGTGGATGTGACGTGAGAAGTGGGACCCGTCATCTTGGAAAGCCAGCAAATTGCTTTACGTGCAACTTCTGAGGCACCCTCGAAGTTGTGCATTGGGGATTAAGAAGCCCCAGCCCGAGCATCATCTGCACTAAAGATCATCTCTCCACACTCCACGAGTGCTGCCTGGGGCCCTTTTGCATTTTCCTGCTAGACGCGTCTGTCCGGTCACTTGCTCATTGGCTAGTGGCCTCTGTGATGATGAAATCTTGAATCTACACCACTGGTCTGGTTGCTCCAGACTGGCCCTTGCTCCCCTGAAAAGGAGCAGCCCATCAGACTTTGCTGGTCTGATTGAGAAGCCATTTTTGATTCCTGTGTAGGTTGCCTTAGCCAAGGCTTGTTGACTCCAATCCGGAAGCCGACAACGCCGACAGCGAGAGCCTTCGTGGGACAGTCTGTGCCTGACTTCTGGTTGTTGTCGACACCTCCTGGTCCACATGGCTGCAGAGACAAGCTTCACAACATCACCTGATTGCTTTGCAACATCGCCTGGTTCCTTCCTGGTTCCTTCCTGGTCACTGGCTAGTGACCCAGACTCTGTCCCCTCTGCTTTCAGGTACTCTTCATCCTCGATCCGCCTTTTGATCCAACCGGACACTTCTCTCCTGGTCGCCTGCAGCATCTTTCTCCAAGGCCCAATAGGATTCAGCTACGAAACCCGACACACTTTGACACCTATGCACCCGCTTCCTGTGGGTGAGGTAACGGGAATACTCCGGTGCTCCTGTGGGTAATAAATATCCTAGTGTCTAACTTTCAAGTAGCTTTCTCCTAGTCCATCCGGAAGTGACCTAAAAGAAATAGTTTCCAATTCTTTCGTTCCCATTCAAACTCTATGGTAACTTGCGTGTGCGTAAAGACACTGCACACGCCTCCCGTGGGCCTCCTACTTCCTATCCTTTGGTAGTACAGTGTAGCCCCAGCGATTCCCTAGGCTCTAGGCCTATCCTTTGTTCGTGACGTGGTTCTTATACCACTATTTTAATATATGGTTTGAAGTGCCCCTAGGGCTCTACTGTATTTTGTGCAACTTATTGTATGATAGTTAAGTAACTTGTTATGTGCTTGTGCCTCTGATCTCATAAAGAGCTCAGAGGGGTTGTTTAGAAATAAATACATACATATTTTATATATATCCTGTGTGGTGTCCTTTCATTTGGTATTCAAGGGGTTACATATGGTAAAACAGCTGGCTTTACATGCCCTCCGAAGTTTTAGCCTAAGACTGCTTTGTCCATGCTACCACTAGGATAGCTGGTCTATAAGGTTGACTTTACAACCATCACCATAAGGGTTGTTTGGACTGATACAGGGTGCCCACTAGAATAGTGGACATCACATATCAGGCCAACTTCTCACACTGATGACATCTCAAATGAAAGCACTGATAAAATCACTGATGACATCATCCACAGAACTACTCACACACCCACTCACACTCCCATACAACCTCTAATGTGCTCACTGACACACCCACACAACCACTCCAAAACCCATTCAAAGACCCATACCAGTACTCACACACCCACTCACTCCTTCATAGAGGCACTCATATACCCATTCGCTCACTCATACAGCCACTCGCACAACCATTCACTCATCTATACAGTCACTCATTCAACCAGTAATTCAACCTCATAGCCACTTACATTGCCATATAATCACCCATACAGCCACTCACACACCCATACCAACACTCACAGACTCACTCCCACACCCACACAACTACCTTCATACCCATCCACACAAGCAATCTCATATCTGCTCACTTACCCTTACTGTCATTCACACAGACACTCACTCTCCAAATCAACCATTCACACACCAACTGACTTAACCAAACATTCACTGAAACAACCGCTCACACACCCATACACACACCCAGTAACTCACTCATACACTCATTCAGACACCCACTCACTCACCCATACAGTCACTCACGCAGCCACTCACTCACCTATACAGTCATTGACACACCCACTAACATACCCATAAAACCACTCACAAACTCACACACCCATACAACCACTTAGATACCCACTCACGCACCCATACAACCACTGATACAACTCATACACCTACAGGCCTAGTCAGAAATGTGCTCACTCACCCATACATTTTTTTGTTGTTGCAGAGTTTTATATAGCACGAACTTGACCTGCAACCGAATCGGGTATCAGAGCGCTTTACATAGCACCAGTTATGTTACATGAGGACACAAATTCATTTTTGTTAGGCACGGGGAGATTAAGTGATTTGCCCAGAATCGCAGGATATTCAGCGTCGTTACTAAGACTCGAACCCAGTTCCCCAGGTCTGAGGTCGAACGCCCTAGCCGTTAGGCCAACTCCTCTCCCCTTGTTCAATCATGCATGCACTCAGACACCCATACAGCCACTCACACACCCACTCACACACTGATACAGTCACACACCAACTCAGATCACACATGTTAGAGATCGGATCACTCATTAGTAGTACAACTAGTATACTAATCTAAGTTTTGTGGTAAGTTAGTGTATAGGTTTAGCATACAGACACACACACAGGTCTCGATGGCCCCAACTTGCTAAGGATTAGAAGGAAAGATGATAAGGCTGTCAATTCATTAATTAAATTCATTTTTTTTCCCAAATTGAAAATGAATTAGGCTGGCTACTCATGACTCCCGTAACAAGAGATTTTTTACTGAGTTAAGAGGTTTAAATGAATTTACATCTATAACATTTATGAAGTAAGGGTGCATTTCTTGTATTTCCTTTACTCAAACGAGCTGGTGTAAATATAAGTGGCATATAACCCTGGTTATTGCAAACCCTGACCTCACTGTATGTCGAAGTAATGCTTGTCAACTTCAATAACCAGCATCATTATATTAAGGATATTCCTATGTCAGCTGTAGCACTAACCAGTACCAAAAATCCACTTCTATTAGTAGTCAACTTAGCAGATGTTTCTCAGTTTAACGCCATATTTCAAACATAGATAGAAGCTAAGTATTTAAATTAGTAGAAGCAGGAAACCAATGTAATAGTTCTATGGCTCCTTAGATTGCAGCTTACTTGACAGAGACACTTCCCAAAGAGGAGCCTTGAAGAATCTTGGGAGACTTTGTGGTTCTGGTGCGTATCTGTTTCTTAACATTTTATTGACTATATATATCTGACTTTTTCATAGCTAATCATCTATGGGATCCAGCCTTTGAAATAAAATATAGTCTCCCTATAGAATTCTGATTCTCCAGAAAACATGGAAAATCGATACCTTTAACCTAGATCTCGAAGTCTAATTTTAAGTGAGAGTCATAAAAGGAAACAAGATGTAGTCAAGTAGGGGTTTTGCTGTAGACATTAATAGAGACAATGTCACATCTGTACAGTGAGTGAATGCAGTCAACCAGCATTTTAATTGGATTAATGGGAGACGGCTATCCAGATTTAATGTTGATCTTATTCTTGAAATTATTAAATTACACTGAAATCTTTTTGTTTTATACAATAGTAATTTGCTAGGCGTTTGCACTGATTCATGAAGCACATGTCAATAAATGTATTGGCAGCAGTAATCTTTATTTCGACCAAGAATTGTCATAAAAGAGCACAACAATAAAACAGTTTCAATAATACAGTAAAAATTTTAAAACAAAAAATAAAATGTCATTTCATATCAATGTATATTTCCAATACATGATTATTGTCCCTTCTGCCCTGCTACTTCTAGTACCAACCCCAAGAGAATTCAGTTGTCTACTTTCTGTGTTCTAGTTTATGGGTTAACCACAAGTGCCCTTTTAATATTCCACATAGCTGCTATAAACTTTGTGACAGCGAAAACCACAACCGGGGAAAGATCCGTTTTTAGAATTCTGTACGCCTGGAGGCAGTGACTTAACCCCAAGTTTTTACAGATTGGGATTATCCACCTCCGTCTAGGGTTTGAGTAAGCAGGGCAAAAGAAAACAACATGGACCTCGTTTTCTAAAGCTGCAGTACACCCTGGGCAATTCTTCGGCAATAGTGCGCACCAGTCGGACGTAAGAGATCTGATAGGTAGCGAACCATGCCGCCATTGGAGGAAAAGCTTCCTCGAAACAACAGGGCTAATAGCATCCAGTACTCGTTCAAAACAGTATGAGTCCTTGGTCGAGAGGAACCTGACTGTAAGAGTGCCCAATTTGGTGCTAGATAATAAATGGGCCATACGATTTTCCCGGAACAGCTGTACCAGTTGATTTCGTGAAATGCCAGCACAAGTGGGTCTGACCACATTGTGGCAAGACCAAGTTTCTCAAATTCCATCCTAACATATTTTAGTCAAGGAAGCCTGCCCGCATTAGGCAAGCCCAGTACTTCAATTAGCTCTTGACTATATTCAGGTAACTCTGGGGTTAGCCAGAGTCTCCTCCAAAAAGTTAGAGGTCTAAGGGCCAGTTCCTCCTCTATAGGTCTGATGCCAAGGTCCAATCTTAGCGGCACTAGTGGGGTACTCACGGGCAAAGCTGTCAATTGCCTTAAGAATCTATTCTCCGCAACAGTAATTGCTGAGCCAGTCTTGTAACCCCACAGCTCAGCCCCCCATAGGACACCGCCCGCAGTTTGTAAATTTATAGTGGGGGACCAATCAGTTTGTACGATGACCTACTCAACAGTTTCAGTATGCCCCCCGCTATCTGGGTCATCTTAAGATGCAATTTCAGTTCATGTTGGACCCAAGTGAATGATTCATTTAGGGTGAGCCCTAGGTAATCAAAAGTGTGGACCCTTTCTAATCTAACACCATCTATCATAGGGTTTGGATGTGTTTTTGCAGGGGGGTTAAAAATCATGTATTTGGTTTTTAAGGTGTTAACTTTCAAACCGCGCTCATTACAAAAGGAGACAAACCCGTCCAGGACACGTTGGATACCCATAGGGGTTTTAGAGAGAAGTAGCGTGTCATCCGCGAACATGATCGCTGCAATCCTAGACCCTGCAAGCTTTGGGGCGTCACTGTCTTGTACTGCGTCCAGATGTGCGATTACCCCGTTGACAAAGAGGCAAAACAGAGTAGGTGCCAAAACACACCCCTGCCTTACCCCCCTGTCAACGGGGAATCGTGCTGTCAGTGAACCGCTGCTACCACACCTAACCTGTGCATAGTTCTGGGCGTGGAGTCATATTAACATATTTAGGAGTGGGGGTGGAATACCAAGCTCCCGGAGTACAGTCCACAGCTTCTGGCGCAGGACCAGGTCGAATGCCGCAGCTTCTGATGCAGGCCCAGGTCGAATGCCGCGCGTAGGTCTACGAAGATGGTGTATAGTGACCCATCTTGACAGTTTTCCAATAGAGCATATATAGACGGAAGATCTGGTCCATAGTGGAAACGTTCTTCCGGAACCCAGCCTGGCAGGGGCTTAAAATGGAAAACTCCTCGATCCAGTCTAAATGACAATTTAGGATCAGACGTGCAAAACGTTTTTGGGGCACATCAATGAGGTTGATTGGCCTGTAGTTGGCAGGGAGCAGAGGTGAGCCCTTTATGAAGATAGGGACAATCTCTGCCCCCAGCCATGTACTCGGAACCTCCATGCCCCCCCAAATAGCATTGAAAATAGCCATCAGATAAGGAGCCCATACCACCGGTTCATGCTTTAGAAGATCGCCTGGTAATTTATCCAGGCCCGGAGCTTTACCTAAGGGAAGGTCGAGAATAGCAGTCTCCACCTCTCCCACAGTAAACTCTTACTCAGATGTTCCACTCTGGATATTAGGAGCTTGGCTCAATGAGTTTGGTGCGCCCGCATGTACGTCCGCCCAGTAAAGAGTTCGAAAGTGCTCTTCCCACACCTCGGCGGCTAAATTAGGGGCCACAGCCTCAACTTGTTCTATTGACCCGGTGTTAACAATTTGCCAGAATTGCCGGGCATTTCTTCCGGCAAGACTCGATGTTAGGTTGGCCCAGTGATCCACCTCCCATTCTGCTTTAGCATGGCGAATTAAATTCCTGAAGGCAGCCCTTTTTTCCTTGATCAGAGCACTATTGTGGATTAATTTCAATGCTTTAATGAGCTCTGATTTCCCCCTTCTACATGCTGGGTTGAACTATGTATGTTTTTTGACTGTTTTTTTCCCATTTCCCGCAGGGTTTAGGATCTCGGATATGCTTTTAGTCAAAACCTGATGAACAACACCAAGTTTGGCAAATGATGGATCAGAAATGAGCTCCGGGGTCAAGGCAATCACAGTTTCCAGTGCTGTAACTACTTCTACGTATATATCAGCCACTAACTCAGGACGAGTTACTGCCCTATCCCATCTGATTCTTTGTCTATTGCTGGAGAGGAGTGCCCGATTATTGGGTCCTCTCCGTCCCTTGGGGCTGTCTATAGAGCGGCCAGGGCAAAGGAAATCTAGAATCAGAGGATTATGGTCACTTTCGGCCCTAGATACCACCTTAAAATTAATGACTTTGTGCCATGCACAGGCTTCGACGAATATATAATCCAATCGAGCCTCTTGGCCCGATTTGTTAAAGGTGTGTTTTGCTGGTATGTCCGAGCCAGCACGGCCATTGCATGCCCTAATTGAATGGTTTAATGTTAAGGCTAGAATTTGGACTGAAGTACCAGAAATCCTAAAACTCCTTCTCAGGGGTGTTACCAATAAGTAGTCCATTCAAAAGCAGCAAAGAAATCAACAGAGAATCTGAAATATGAAAAGACATCTTTATTACAATTAATTGTGAGGCTACATCGCCCAGTCACACCTAAAGCAACTGAATGAGGCAGCCTCCTGAATGGTCTCAGCACAGACCTTTTATACCATTTATTATGCCCTAGGCAAACATTACTTATTTTACAGTTGACCATTCACATATTTTCACCACAAAGAAAAAGCAGAGTCATGATGACAAGCCCATATTTTAGTTTGTCCAACCCATAATCAACTATCCGGCAAGGCCTAGTTTTTCCATCAGATTTCGACAGACCCCCAATAAAAACGGGCACCTCCTCCTCGTAAAGCAAGTCATAAAGAAAGAAACAGGGACAGGTGTGTGTAAGATTAGGCATGGTTTGTGTGTAGTAAATCTTTACAATGTCCTGTGCTCTGATCTATAATCTTGATCAGCTAAAGGGCAGGAACTGGCTTGGCAAGGTTAGCCTCAAGCAACAGGGTCAGCTTTCGTCAGGTCATGCAGGAGTCAGCACAAACCCATGCTAAGGTTATGTCCTTAAATACTTGTTCTGCCACGGTGAGGGCCTACTGTAAGGACAATCCACAAAATGGCTGCTATGCACAAGATGGAACCCGAGGGTTCAGAACAAAACCTTCAAATACACAGTGAATCCATTGGTGTAACATGACGAAAACATTTGCACTTGCTTAACTCACTGTTTACGGTCTGCTGTTACTAAATTCATAACAGAATCATGATATTTAAAACACAGGTTCAGAATTTTCAGTACCACAGGACTGCCAGAGGTGCCCATGACTTAGGCGGAGGACCCACCGCCGGGGGATTTGCAGTAATTATCCTCTTCTGATATAACACCATCCATGAGGTCACTCAATGGCTCAAAGTGGGAGTTAAGGTCACACCCTATTACCAGAGTGGCCCCCTGGGGGATCCTAGTTAGGAACCCAGAAAGTTCCTCGAAGGTTTTAGACTCTGCTGTGGGGTTGACAGGTCTGGAGTAAACATTCACCAGAACCAGTTTGGAGGCATCAGGCCATGTCAGTAGGATGCTTTGTACATCCTTCGATGTTATCTCTAGAATCCTCGCACTGCACCCCAGATGAGTCTTCACCCAGATTGCCAGCCCCCCCGAGGGCCTTCCCCTTCCCCCCCCACTTTGCGGGTATAGAGAAGGACGCAAAACCGCTCCTGAGTTGCTCCCCTCTTGCCCAGGTTTCTTGAAAGAAACAAACATCACTTAAGTCAAAAAAAGTGCCCCACTCTGGGCACGCCAATTTGTTATGAAGCCCTGCAATGTTCCATGACAAGATTTTAAGAGATTTTTTACCAGCAATAGCATTAGTGAATGACATAGTGTGGTCTCTCTCCCCATTTGTCGAGAGCACTGAGTTGTTGGTACCGTCCCCCCTTTCTGGGGATATAGAAACCAGCCTGCCCAGTTCCACCTGCTGTTCCCCCTGGACAGTATATTTGACCCATTCCTGTCTCCCCGGGTGGGCTGAAAATTTTTATGACTTACTGGGCCGGCTCATACTGAGTCAGTCCACCTGGTCCAGAGAGGTGAACCTGTTGGCATGGAAATAGTTGGGGTACATGGGTGTAGAAGAGTGATTAGACCTATGCCCTCCAGTAAAGCTCCTAGCACCCACCCTAGTCCACCCTTCTTCCCCCCAACTTGGAACTGGATTACTTGGGGGTGGATAATAGAGGACAGTGGGCGGGTCTGAATTATGGTACCAGCTGTGTCGCCCACCCAGTTGCAAATGTGTGAGACTATGCCTGGATGCCTAAAATTAATCAGGACGCAATCCCCCTTCATATGTTTGTTTAATGGGCCCACCCATGGGACCCTTCTAACCATAACAATTTCAATTGGCTGATGTAGTGGGGCCGGTCTGTGAGTATTCAGCCAGCTAACCACCTTGTTTTTTAGGAATAAAAAAGTTTCGGCGGTAGGGCCACTGAGCTCAGGGACACCAGTTAATACAACTACCAGGGGGGCCGCTTCCGGGGGCAGGTTAACTACCTTGCACGGCCCCCAACTGCTTTGGGGCGCTCAGCCTCCACTCAGCCCGGGCCGGTAGATCTGGGGGGATTAGCGCTAAACGCGCCTAGTGGGGCCTGAGCTATCACAGGATTTGTTGCTGGGGCTGCGTTTAAGGTGGGAGCAGGCACAGCAACTAGAGCTACCCCCACCCCACCAACCTCCTGACCCTGCTGTATGGTTGGAACTAATTTAAGGTGGTTCATTATCTCCCCAGTGGCCAGTTCAATATTTAAAAGTCTACACTCGATGGAACTTAGGGCCAGATGTAGGTAGCCCAATACCGGTCGGAAACGGTTGAAAATACCGATTTTCGGTCGTTTCCGACCGGTATTGGGCTATGGAGATGTAGGGCCCTTGAAAACATACAGAATCTGTAATTTTACCGATTCGATAATATTACCGAATCGTTAAAATTACCGATTTGGTAAATATACCGATCAGTAAAATGACCGATTCTGTATGTTTCCAATGTAGGTAGCACTTTTAACACTGCTACAGGGCTTTCAGGATTCGGTATTTACCATGCAATACAATTGCATGGTAAATAACGAATTCTTGTGTACATGCACATCTGTGCATGTACACCTGTGCCATGTGGCACACAGACATACCCTTAGGGCATGTATGTATGCCACATGGCACACAAGCCAGAAACAGGGGTGCAACATGGTGTCAAAGTGACACCCTGTCCCCCTTGGCAATTCGGTATTTTTACTGATTCGGTAAATACCGAATCGGTATTTGCTATTGAATCCTATGGGCTTCAAGGCCCATAGGATTCAATAGCAAATACCGATTCGGTATTTACTGAATCGGTAAATACCGAATCTTACCGAATTGGTATTTTTTACCGATTTTCTACCTACATAGGTTTTACCGATTCTTAAATACCGAATCGGTAAAATTCGGTATTTAAGAATAAGTAAAACCTATTTACCTACATATAGCCCTTAATCTGTCAACTAGAGGATTAAGCAAGGATTTCAGGGTAGAGCACAGTGCAGGGATCAGATTGTCTGTCCCTGCCTGCGTCTTATCCCCAAATATAAGTGCAGTGGGCTGTGTTGGCACTGGGTCCTGGGGGGATACATTGGTGTCAATAGTAGATAAGGGCGGGGTTTCCCTACTTTCAGCTTGGGCAATGGTAGGAATTGCTTCGAAACCCTTATCGAGTTTCGCCTTTTTCCCACCCCTCACCTGGGCGCCGTGTTTCCTCTTGGGGACAGCCCCTTCCCGCACTCCCTGTGACTGACTACATGTGGGTAACAGCCCATCCTCTGATATCCCCATGTTGGTAATAGCCACAGATGATGATAATATTGACACTTCAGGAGTGATTGGTAAAGGTGCCCCAGGAGCTCCTGGACTGTTACCAAGATCATGTAGGACAGCCAAAATAGTCTGGTCAATGCTGTCCAATAGGGGTGTGGGAGATCCCTCCCCCCTTTCAGGCGTTTTAGCGCTAGCTATTAGACCTAGAGAAGATCTCCTGAGACTGTCAATGCCTTGTGAAAGGTGACTCTCAACCACGGCAATCTCTTTGGAAAGAACCAAGTTCGCTCTAGACAAAAAAATGTCCAATGTACCTGCATTCAAGGAACTTGAAGCAATGGCCTTACTCCTGGTCTCTCGGCCGCCATGGTTTGTAAACACAACAGTCCTCAATGGCGAATCGAAAGTAAGCCCCTCGTACAAATCATAGGAAACAGGGCCAAGAGGGAAGGCCTGGTCCGGTCCTGCACGGTCTGTAACTGGCTAGAACGGGCCCGCCCTTGGCCCGGGCTTCGCCCGTGCTCGTCCCGCGTTAGTCCTGCTACCGCGTATGTGTGCGTGCCTGAAATATCTGATGAGGGGGATGCGGGAAGAGGCCCCAGCTGCGGCCAATGATGTTTCCGCAAGGCCCGCTGGACCTCGCAGTCCCGACCCGGCTGTTTGTCTCTAAGGCGCTCGCCCCTCTAGCGCTCAATGCTCCTTTCACTGCTTCCTCTGGTCCGTGGTGGAAGAAATCTGATTCACGCCCTGTGTCCAAGCCTGCGAGCGGCTCCCGCGGAGCGGGGGCCGCGAGGCTTTTATTTTATTTATTTTATTTTTAGAGTTTTATATAGCGCGAACTTGAACCGATTAGGTTATCAGAGCGCTTTACATAGCACCAGTTCCGTTACATGTTATCAAAGCACTTTACATAGAATCAGTTACGTTACATAAGGAACACATTTCTTTTTGTTCGAGTGAATAGGGTTATCTCTTCACACGGGGGAAGGGATACACCTGGCTATACTCCAACAGTCACACTGGCGACTAGTCGTTAAAGCTATATCTCTAAACACAGGGAGGGGATACACATGGATACAATCTAAAAATCACATAGGATACTAGTCAATAGAGTTATCTTCTATCTACACAGGAGGGATATGACTGGAAATACTCTAAGGGTCACATAGGAGTGGTAGAGAGTACAAAGGTCACTGCAAACACAAGTGATAAGAGTCAACTACATACACATAGGAAGGGAAATGACTGGTTAAACTCTAAGAGACGCATAGGGGTGGTATATGGTGTAAGGACTTCAGCGAATACCAAAGCTTAGCATTATTGCAATAGGTCAAAGATGCAGTCACAGCAAAGAGGAAGGGTGGGTGGGATGCAAGGTATGGAGGGAAGGGCTAGAGTCCAGCGAAAACTGTCCGAAAACAGCAGCAAAGTGTCATTCAGGATAGCACGCAAGTCGAGAAGTCCAGGAGAGAAGGTGGGAGCCCAGGAGGCGCATCGCCATCTTGGAGAGCTTGCGATCATCAGAGTTCACCAGAGGCACTGTCCTCACAGCGTACCGGACACAGCCACAGGCAGCAGAAGGTGGTGGATCGGTTCGGGAGACCTGTGCACAGCAGAAGCAGTCGCTGGCGCTGCGGGGCGCGAGGGCCAGGGTCCCCTCGAGCAGGCCCCCCCTCCGAAGTTGCTTAAGTGCGTTAAGTGCGGTAGTGGGAGGGTGCGGGAAGAGGCCCGAGCTGCAGCCAATGATGTTTCCGCAAGGCCCGCTGGACCTCGCAGTCCCGACCCGGCTGTTTGTCTCTAAGGCGCTCTGCCCCTCTAGCGCTCAATGCTCCTTTCACTGCTTCCTCTGTTCCGTGGTGGAAGAAATCCGATTCACGCCCTGTGTCCAAGCCTGCGAGCAGCACCCTTGTATCAGAACCCTGGGGATTTCACCATACTATTTCATATAGAATTAGAGACGTTACCAGGCAACTGTGCATCCTACCAAGTATTTAGTTTTACAATCCCGTGTGTTTCATGTGATCTGGCATCCTTGGCGTGGTTAGCCCCCTAACCTTTTTCCTTCCACAATCCTGTTTGTTGACCTCGTTTTTGCTGGCTTTTGGGCTCTGCACCCCAGTACTAAAGTACTTATACTCTCTCATTAAAACATTGTAGGATTGGTTTATTTGAAATTGGCACATTTAATTTACTTGTAGGCCCCTAATAAAGTAGCCCAACCTGTGCCCATGGCCTGTAAAATAAATGCTACTAGTGGGCTTCCAGCGCTGATTGTGCCATCCACTTAAGTAGCACTTCAAATATGTCTCAGGCCAGCCATTGCAGCCTGTGTGTGCAGTTTTAAACTGTCATTTCCACCTGTCAAAAAAACATTTTGTCAGGTCCAAACCTTCCTTTTTAATATATGTAATTTACGACTAAAGCAGGCCCTAAACAGCCTGCAGGGCAGGGTGCAATGTATTAAAAAAGTAGGACATGTACTTTTAAGTTTTACATGTCGTGGTAATGAAAAATTCCTAAATTAATTTTTCACACTGCAAGGACTACCTCTCCCATAGGAAAGCATTGGAATTATCTTATTACTTTTAATGAGCTGTAATTTCCAAATGGGAACAGGTAATCAGTTAGTTTTGGTGTCTTTAGAATCATAATGAAAAATCCTAACTCATGGTGAAGTTGGATTTTAAATGACAGTGTTTAAAATGCCACTTTAAGAAAGTTGCAATTTTCTTGCCTTAGCTATTTAGTACCTGTAGCCAGTCTCTAGGTCATATCACTGGATGCAGTCAACAGTTGGGCTTTGTGCATTTTACCTAGTTAGCCACACAACGGGAAGCTTAGGTGCAGCAGCATCATTAGGGTTGTTGTCACCCAGTGCGGGTAACTCATGGTGTCACCCACTCACGACTCATCCCGAATCCACGATGGGCCTCCTTCAAGTTCGCCATTGCCAATGATTGCACTTCGCGGAGGAGAAAACGCCCATTGTTGAGCTGTGTTTTGTCAGTGGCAGTTTTTAGATTTGTGCACAGCTGTCAGGCTCGATTCCAATTAAATGTCACCCTACTCCCTACGGAACCTCTGGTTCCTTAATTGGCACAGGGGGCTCAGTGGAAGAAGTTGCCATTTAGAGATCTGCGGTACGTTTTACGATCACTTCACCGCCTTGAAATTGGCTTTTTCCCATACAAAACATTCATTTATGAAATGTAGGTTTCTGAAGATTAGTTTCCCGTGAGGTCAGCAGCAGTATTGTTTATTCTATTAGGAGAAAGTTTTAATCAGTTTTCCCAGCGTACCACCTTCTTACAACAGAGATGCGGCTCCCAAGGGTGCCGGGTGCCCTAATGTAAGAAGTAAAATTACCACACCCACCTCCTGTTTTGGTAGAAAAACAAATAAATAAATTAGGGTAAACTGAGCCCATCACACACTGAGCATCGGTGTCAATGCACCTGCTGCACCATTGCAACAGGTGACAGAACTCGTGGCAGGGGACACTAAAATAATGAAAAAACATTAACAAAGGCAATACATAGATGTAAATGCTTATTTTGAATGAAATAGCACTGGTGTGTTGTCACCTGTGTGCATTGTGATGTTTCTGTGTTGAGGGTGCCTAAGTAATGAAGTCGTTTCTGCTTCACTCAGCAGTGAGATTAGGTGTGGTATGTTGCACCTGTTAACTACTAGTTACGCATAGGCGGCAGCAGTGAGCAGAGTTAGAGTAAATATATCCCCATAGATAATAAGTAGGGCCTATTGCTCTCCAAGGTGTGAAACTTTGCTGAAACACACTACAATTAAACAGGCGCTAGTGAGCAATGTAATGCCACATGAATTATCCCACACGAATAAGGAGGCTGGTTGTCTGAGCAGGATTGACATAAACCTCTCCAATGAGCTAGCAATCTGCCAATGGCGCAGCAGGTGCGGTGGTACCAGGGCCATTGGCCTGAGGTACCCACTGTTTCCTGAATAATGAAGGACATTCCCATACAGGCAATGGTCTGGGGGCCCATTTGCATTCACACAATAGGGCCACTGGCACCCTGCTATGCCACTTAATTATCAGGTGGCATGTGAATCCCCTGTAGCACCAGCTGTTTACACATGTATTCCTAGGGCGGTACAACGTTTTATTAATTCAGTAATTGTTGCTGCACTTTCAGCTATCAGGATTTTGAGGGTCGACTTTAGGGCGTATTCCGGGTCCCGTTGTATTCCCAATTCCTGTGGAAAAAGGGGTTTCCTCCTGAAGCGGGAGTCGGACTACAAGTTTTGTGGAGTTCCCAAACTCCTAAATTGTTTTCACCACGCACATTTTGCAAGAATTTTTTTTAAAGTTTGCATTAGGAAAATTAGTCAGAAAAGTAGAACATGTGTAATAAACGTTTGTGCACACTTCAACACTGCATGTAAGGTCCGATTTCTATCTTCTCAACTGGTAACGATGAGGTAATGTTGAAATGGATAAATACTTAATAATGTGGTATTGGTAATTCCAAATGAATTAATGTCAAAACTTGTTATAAGGTCCTAAAAGTATGCATCTTTTGACAATGATAACAGGCAATCGCTTTCCAGCGCAGAAAACAGTTATAACCACATTTCTCAAGGCAGTAATATCTTCATTAAATAAATAAAAAATCACTGTAAATTAATCGAAGTCCACTATATACACAGTTAACATAACTTTGATATCTTGTAACAACATCTAAATGCAATCCCTACAATGAGAAGGAAGGAATGGGTGGGGAGGTTGCTGTGCTGAATAGAAGTGTGTATAACTTTTAATCCGGGCCGGTTTTTGTGTCTATTCCTAGCGCGCTCTCTCTTCTAGCCCTGGGCCTGTTAAACAGACAGCTCATTCCCGAAGCCCGCCGTAGAGCCCTCCCTGAGCCTCGCAGCGTCGGGCCGACCCTGAGACCCACAACAGGTGCTTTGCCTCCAGACTCGGATGTGAGCCTTGCCGCGTCTGTGTCGGATGCGAGCTGCGCAGCGCAATCCTTGACTTGAGCTCTGCAGCTCTAGACTTGGACCATGGCGGTGACCGGTGACATCATTCTTTTTCTTCCTCCCTATTTTTAGTTGGTGTACATAGGCGTGTCGGGTTGTAAGCGAGGCAGGAGACCCTCCAGAGAGCATCGACGGTGTCACCCCATGTGATGGTGTCACCCGGTGTGGTCCGCACCCCCGCAACCCCTAGTGACGCCACTGCTTAGGCGTGCCTGGGTGGCCCATCACTGGCCGTATGAGAGGGAAAAGCTGGCCCAGCTCCTCTTATATGAATAGGCTGTGTCCTGCCTCCTCCTAAATGGCTCCATACCCCCTGCAGCTAGTCTGGAGCCAGGGCAAAGAAGCAGTGCACATGTGCAATTCAAAGACATGCCTCTAGAAGCTTCTTACGACTTCAAAGGCACAACTCAGTATAATTATTGGACCTCAGAGACCAACTCTTCAGTTCACTTCTGGACCTGTGGATTCTCAAACAGGAAGAAGGACTGCTGTGCTGCTGAAAGGACTGGGACTATGTCTGGACTGCAGCTACTGAAGGACTGCTACCTTGCTGTGCTGGCCTGCTGCCCTCTTACCTGGGTGAGAAGTTCTGGAACTGTTTCTCTTAAAAACCCAGAGTCGCAGACTGATTCCAAGGGCTACCTCTCTGGCCTCCTGATCTGAAGCTTCAGGGAAAAAACAGGCTTCCACCAACCTTGCACTTGCGCCTGGACTCTGCCATCTGTAAATCTACCCTGCAAAGTGGTTCCACCCCAGTCCTGGACCATTGGAAGTGGGCCTATGATGCTCTGACAGCCTCTGTGGATTCAACTAAACAGATGCAACTCCTCTGCTGCGCGGCGCAACCATGAGCAGAACCGATGTGTCAAAACTGCTGTATGGATCAGACCCATTGCAAAGACCCGCATTGTAGTCCATCACGTCTTCGGAACAACTGCTACACAACGCATCCTTAGAGCAGACCTTTGCATATCGCATACATACACAGCAGCCTCAAAGACAACGCCATATTCTGTGTTGCAAACTAGCAACTCCTCAGAATGGACGTATTGTCCTGACTGAGAAACACATCACTGCCACCCGACTTTGCTTCGCAAGCCCTCGTCGAAAGGATGCTCTACAATGACACTCGACCTTGCACCGCAATCCTGATGCATGTAAGAACCGACGCATCACTATGGCCGTGCAACGCATATTTGATGCTAATCCTTGCAACACTCCACAGTCCAGTATTTAATTCTCTTTGTTCATCAGGCCTAACTGGGTCCCTGTAGCCGGACCATGCTCTATTGTGGTCAGCATGAACTTGTGTGGACTTTGTCCCAGTCCGGCGAGACCGGATATCTACAATTGGCACTTTCCTACAGATTGGATTTTTATCCTTTAAATCCTCTATTTTTCTAACTTTGTCTCGGATGGTTTTTGTGTGGTGTTTTAATTTTATGTGGTTTTCCACTAATACTTAACCTTTTGCCTCTGAGATAAGCTTGACTGCTCTGTGCCAAGCTACCAAAGGGTTGAGTACAAGTTAATTTAAGGTTGGCTTCTGCCTCACCCTGAGAAGGATTGTGGTTGCTGCTTGACCAGGGCTTACACCCCAGTCAACCAACAACCTAATTCTTTACACTGTGTATATGTTTTGCTCCGGAATCTTTGCTGTGCTTAATGGTACTTATCTGAGATATCTTCTCACCTCTTAAATTTGTTGCTTTTACCATCATTTTGAAAGTAGTGATGAACTTTAAAGCGATTACATTGAAAATGATTAAACCCCATATGAAATGAATCTGTTTTCATCTTCCAGGTTGAGGCAAGCTGTCCTCTAAGGTAATCGCAAATCAAAATCTTACAATATATGGAATAGTACAATTAATAATGTTTTTGGTGCTCTCTACCAAAATATAAATCCTTACATTAGTTCAATGAGTATATTAGGTCTTCAAGTGAACGATGTATTTGCCACCATTTGTTAAATGAATAGTATTTTAGAAAAAGATCAGTAGTTTCCAAAAACAAGGCGCCATTTAAATTATGCAAGAAACAAAAAATGTAAAAGAGAGAGGAGACATCGTGAAAGATTGGGAGCAATCATTCAGAAAAGAGCATAACCAGGCACGAGTCTGACACCTTTTTGGGTCTCGCCTAACCAGCGCTTGCGCTGTATTTTTGAGACATGCAGTATACCCTATAGCGTGGAAGCTTCGCCAACTCTCCATCCGTCATTTTTATTGGCTTGTGTCTTAAATTCTGCCTTCCGATTGGTTGTAGGCTTGTTAGTCCCTCCTTATGATGGACATGTCTTCATTTGTGTCCTTCCATAGCTACTGGCCACTTTACTGCACAGACTACTTTCTTCTGGTGCCACCCCTTCCTCAGTCTGATGCCTTTTTGCCCTCCCCCTCCTATTGAATTGCCAATGAACGATTTATTGTCTCCCCCCACCCCCATCTGAGATCTCAGTTTATTTATTTGTGATTAATACAGCCCAATCTGAGGCTCGAATGCTGTTCACCAGCTCCAAAGTGTACAGTGTTATATGTTGAGCCACCTCCTCCCTTCGATTCTCTGCACCCCTGGTTTCAGATGCTACATTTGACTGTGTTTTTAAACTTTTATCTGTCTCGCCCCTCCAGGTCTGCTTTGTTTTTTTTATTTGTCCCTCCCCACAGCCTCCGAGATCGCTATGTATTTATTTATTTATGAATATGCTTAGGTGTTACAGCCCACACTGAGGCTCGAAGCCTGCTCTCCAGCTCCAAAGTCGGCAGCTTTATATGTTAAGCCACCTCCTCGCTTCGACAAGCCCTTTAAAGGGGTTTATCTTTGTTTCCCTCTCCAAGTCACCCTCCCACCATGCACCCACCATTAACCCCTTCCTCCCTCTCGCTTTCCCTGAGCTCCCCATAAGTGCATGGGAAGTGTAACAGCGCTATCACTTTAAATGTAAACAGCCTCAGAGCTCGCTTCCAGAGCCCCTCCCTGCAAGCCCTCACAACATCCACGCACGCTGCATTAGAAGAGGTCATTTTTTTAATGTAGGCCTTTGAAGTGCTGTGTTCCGCCACGCAGTATCTGCAGACCTGACCAGTTGTGCACACTGAAAGAAAGCGTTATCTCCCAACAGCTGGTTTACCCTGGGGCCCTCTTACTGAAAATTGACAATTGCCAAAACTACACAAAGCAGTTTTATTTTAATGCATTGTCTGTGAAAAAGCTAAGTTAAAGAGACACCAGGCCCAGAGGATATTGTTTCTGCTGCCAAGTTCTGAGTGAGAATGACAGAAAACAGCACTTGGCCTTTTAAACCTCTGTCTGCAGCCTGTCTGAACCCCATACATCACAATATTTTCGACACTAGACAGTGACTATTCGGTGCATTTTAACTCAGTGCCGCTGTACAGTGTTTGAGAAGGGAAAACAAAACGCAGGCCTTTGCGGTTTTGTGGAAGGTGGTGTGCTCAGAGCAAAGCAAGAACAAATAAAAAAGAGCCAATACTTAAAGGGGGAAAGAAAGCAGGGAACTGCTGGGCTGGCGTCTCTAACTTGCCAGAACAATAAAGAAAGCCGTTTTTTGCTGACTGCTTACTGCTTTTCCATGTGTGTTCATGTCACACGGATGCCCATTACTAGAAACATTAGGGTGGGGGGGGGGGGGGGGGGGGGGGGGGGGGCGATTGCTTTCTGAATTGGGTACACTTAAAGTGCACTCTGTTTTCTTTCCTGTGAATAACAGCTCTGACCCTTGGTGGTTCTAAATACTGCGGTTCTACTGTTTATGGTTTTTAAGTTTAGAATTGGAATGGCAGACTTGCCCCTATATAATTGTGCATTAAGTCCCTTGCCAAGCACGGAATGGTTTATGCTGATGGTGATAAGATAAGATAGCCATAAGCTTTTCAATCTATAAAATGGATCTGTGGCCCCACTACTACCCCGTGTGCTAATCATAATTTTGGGTGGGGGGCTTATCCGTCGAGAAATAGGCAGATTGGAGATGCTGGGGCTCTAAGAAGGGATGAAAAACAACAAAGCCTCGTTAACAAGTAAAGGTATTTTAAAGACCTGTGAAGTACTCGGTGCGGCTGCAGTAAGAGGGACGCCAGACAGCTCAAAAACTGTCTGTGTGTGTGCCCGGAAAGCTGTCTGCGTTACAGAAGCACTTTGAGCCTTATGGGCATTGCGCCCCTGGCAGTGGCAGCACCAGCACCCAGCAGCAGCGGCCTAGCAGCAGCAGCTGCAAGGGCCCAGCTAAGCCTTGCTCCAGCATCACCCTAACCAAGCAGATCTTCCCATGGATGAAGGAGTCAAGACAGAACACGATGCAGAATCATAGCTCCAGTAGCACAGGTATTCCCCCACCTCCAACTTAATAGTCGCAGTCATCAACGCAGATACTACTGTGCAAGTGCACTGTAAACAATGTCAGCCACGAAAATCTGCAATGTGGAAGTAAATAATACTGTGGCACTGATTACAAGAGGGGATGGGTACCTCCATGCACGCATGTGTGCAGAGGGAGAGTGTGTGTGTGTGTGTGTGTATAGACATACACATTCAGAGTGTACATGTCATTTGTTAGATCTGGGGGTCTCTATTTGGCAGAGGTAGGTACCAATGTCCAAATAGGGACCCTTGCTTCTAGTCCGGGTAAGGGGGATACACTCTTTAGGTAACCCCTGCTCACTCCCTTGGTAGCTTGGCACAAGCAGACAGGCTTATCAAAGGCAATGTGTAAAGTATTTGCACCAACACTCACAGTAACACAGTGAAAACACCACAAATGGACTCCACACCAGTTTAGAAAAAAATAAAGTGTCTTTATCTAAACTACACAAGACCAAAACGACAAAAATCCAACATACACAGTTCAAGAATTATGATTTTCAAAGAGTTCAGGGTTTGCGTCGAAATAATCAACAGTTGCGTCACTTTTAGCCCAAAGTTCCTTTAGATGCGACAAAAGTTCCAAGCGGCAACTGCAGCGGCGAAAAACAAGCGATGCGTCACTTCTGAGACCCCGGGGAGGCGGTGCGACAACCCCGCTGCACGCAGCGGCGTATTGCGCTGAATCCGGTCTCTATGGGAAGCAACGCGATACCTTATGTGGATTCCTGCGTGCAGGTTCTCTGGTAGGATGCGTCTATGCAAAGGCACGATGTGACGATCTTCAGTACGGCGACGATTTCAGGTGCGGCAGCGATGCGTGGCGCAGCGGCGTTCTTCTCCTCTTGCGGCATCTCGATGCGATGGATCTGCAACGATGTTCGCAGTGATGTGATGCGGTCCACAAGCGGCAAACAACATGCTCTGCGACGATACCCACAGCAAGAGGAATCTTCTCGCAGGGGGAGGTGCGCAAGCGAATGATGCGTCGGTTCTTGCAGTGGCAACAGGCGCTGCAACGATCTTCGCGGTGACGGAAATTTTCTCGCACTGTCGGCGATGCGCTCCGCAAGCGAGTGATGCGGGAAAATTGCAGATCTTCTTCTTTTCTACTTGTCCAGCTCCCTAAACAGCAGGCAACAAATTCCAGAGGCCCCACAATTGGATCAAGCACTGTAGGAAGGGCAGAACTCTCTCAGCAGCGTTCAGGGGGAAGCTGGGGGTGATGTCCTTTTGTTCCTGGAACTTCTTAACAGGAGGCCAGCTCTCCTCAGGCCCTTGCAGATCCCTTCAAGCAAGGTGACACAGCACACAGCAAAGGTCCTTCCCCTCTCCTTACAGCAAAGCTGCAAGGAGAGTCCACAAGCTGCAAGGTTAGTCCACAAGCACATAACAGCTCAGTCCTTCTTCAGTCTTCCAGCTTTCTCCTTGGCAGAGGTTCCTTCTTGATTCCAGGATGATCTAATTTTCTGTGGTCTGGGTTGCTCTTTTTATACCAGTCTTTCCTTTGTTCTCTAGCGGCAGAAAGGCCTTGGCTTAGCCAGAACTAGTTCTGGTCCGTCCTGGAGCACTTTGTTTTCCTGACTTCTCCTTTCCTTTCAGGGAGAGGGGCAGGGTCGTCAGCCGCCCAGCAGGAGGTGGAGCCAGCATTGTAGAAGGCAGGCACAGCCCAATTCAGGCCCAGGTGCTATCGCCTCCCACGACTCAAGATGCAGATGCAGCTATTCAGCCTAGGGATGACTCATCCAGACTCCTGGGGGCTCCTCAGCCCCTGTCACTCACAAACCCGACAGTCGATTCACACACAGGAAAAGGCACACAGAAAGGTCAAACAAGAGAACAGCCACTTTCTAAAAGTGCTGCTCTGAAACACAGGATTTAAAAAACATCCTTCCTAAAAGATAGGTTATTAAATTCTGAGTTCAAGGATACCAGACTTTAATTTTCTATCTTGCTCCTATGGGAAGATATGCAGGTAAACATTATACACAGCATTCCACATTATAGCCTATGGGCAAGATAGCCCTCTCAATAGTGAAAAACGAAAATGTCTGTAAATACTACCAGAGCATGTGTCACACACTAGTACATGCTCTACCTTTCACATACACTGCAACCTGCCCAGGGGGGTACCTTGGGCCTTCCATAGGGGTGACCAATGTGTATAGAAAGGAAGAGTTAGGCACCTCAACTGCCTACAGGCACTGCGGTGGCAGGCCTGAGACACCATTTTAGGGCTACTCATGTGGGTGGCACAATCAGTGCTGCAGGCCCACTAGTGCAAAAACAACAGTTGATGGACAGAATGCAGAACAATGTCATACATTCACCCCAGTACTGAGATCTGTGCCTAAATTCATAATTTTTTTTTTTTTGCACTCCACACCACCCCGGTTCAGACATGGCCATATGCAAATTAGCCTTGACTTTGTGCCTCATGAGAACTGTCCAGCCCGATCTGCCAAGCCATGTCTTCCCTGGACCGGAATCAAGCCTCCTAGGACCGGTTTCTGGCTATGAGCCGTCATCAGCCAGGATAGCCTGACTCCAGTTGTGTGGAGAGCACGGGACTCACTCGGGGTGACAAATGCAAAAACAACAGTTGAGGGACAGAATGCAGAACAATATCATACATTTCCCGTTCCAGATCTTTGCTAATAGCTGATTATGTTTATTTCTAGTTTGGTATGAATGCACCTACAATTCTTGCAAGCCCTTCTCGAATCTATAGAACACCCCTATATTGTAGAGCATGACACCCACTCTCTGTGTAAATTCTGCTAAAGGCAGATCTAAAAGAGGCCCATTTGCCCCCCGAGCATTCAATCACCAGAGGGGTGGGTGTGGTGACTAAATGTAACATGCTCCACTTCTGGCTGGATGTAAGTGGGTGCACATAGCCTAGGTTCTCGGTGCAATGCCGGACTCTGAGAGGTTGGCGCCATCTTTGTGCGCTATGGGGCCAGACCGCACAAATACTTTTTTACCACTCTTGAAGCTGAGGCACAGATGTTAGCACTGAGGGAAATTATTTTTCAAAAACTCATTCTAAAAGATGATGCAAAAAGCTTTAACCAGGCGATAAGGCCGCTTGTTGGGGTAAGTGCACTGACCGACGTGCAACAAAACAATGCGCAACTCAGCCTTTCAACCTTCACAGAAAGATGAAATCAGTACCACTTCGTCAACTTGCAAACACATACTCGTTAATATAGAACCTGTGGTCGAAGTGGGGAAAAAAAAGTAGGGGAACTGTGGGTGGAGTATCAGGGGGCGGGAATAACCGAAGATTGAATCAGTGGGCGGAGTCAGGGGTGTGGCTAGAAATAGCAAAACATACTAATTGTTAGTACGTTTAGCATTTCACTGACCAGTTACAGCTTATAACATTATTTAATTAAAACAATGGATAAACATGTTTATTTGAGGTTTCATTTGGGAAAAAGCAAACTCTCATAGGGAATACAGGTTTATGTAAAGCATGTGAAATATAAGCAGGAACAACATGTTACCGTAATGCTTTTACTCTCATTGTTCAGAAATCCATGATTATTTTTTGTCTCAAACATTGAGGTCATGAATACAGGGCTCCTCCTGTACACATGGGTTAAGCAGGGCTCAGAAGAGGAAGGGACTCTTCAGGAGAATCTAGACTCACGGAAACCCACAAAGGCTCCTTCATATTCATGTCAGCCAGCTAGCTGCTCAATCATAATATAGCAAAAAGAACAAATGGTGGACAGAATGCAGAACAATATCATACATTCACCCCAGTACAGAGATCTGGGCCTAAATCCATTGTTTCTTTGCTCACCATGCCATTCCAGTTTGGAACCAGCCATATGCAAATCAGTCTTGATCCTGCACCCAATGGGAACAGTCCAGCCCGAACTGCCAGGCCAGGTCCTCCCTGGTCTGGAAACAAGCATCCTAGGACCGGTTTCGGGCTTTCAGCCCTCATCAGCCAGGATAGCTTGATTCCAGTGGCATGGAGAGCATGGGACTCATGTCTGAGCATACCTGTCCCACTCGGGTGACAAATGCAAAAAGAACAATTGATGGACAGAATGCAGAACAATGTCATACATTCACCCCAGTTCAGAGATCTGGGCTTAAATCCATCGTTTTTTGCTCACCATGCCATTCCAGTTTGGACCCAGCCATATGCTAATCAGTCTAGATTCTGCGTCCAATGGGAACAGTCCAGCCCGAACTGCCAGGCAATATGTCACAGCTTTCCAAACTTTTCATGATGGTGGCACACTTTTTGGAGATGCATCATTTTGGGACACAGTAAGGCAGTGTAGCGAGCGATCTCAGCGAGCGAGCCCTAAACACCTAAGGGGGTTCTCACTCACTCTGTCTGTCTCCCTCTCTCTCTCTAACCGTCTTGCTCTCTCTCCCTCTGTCTCCCTCTCTCTCTCCCTATCCGTCCCTCCCTCTGTCTCCCACCCTCTGTCGCCTTCCTTCTGTCGCCCTCCCTCTGTCACCCTCCCTCTGTTGCCCTCCCTCTGTCGCTCTCCATCTGTTGCCCTCCCATTGTAGCCCTCCCTCTGTCGCCCTCCTACCTCTGTCTGTCTCCCTCCCTATGTCTCCTTCCTACCTCTGTCTGTCTGTCGCTCTACCTCTGTCGCCCTCCCTATGTCCCCCTCCTACCTCTGTATGTCGCCCTCCCTCTATCGCCCTCCTACCTCTGTCTGTCTCCCTCCCTCTGTCGCCCTCCTACCTCTGTCTGTCTGTCTGTCTCCCTTCCTCTGTCGCTCACTACCTCTGGCTGGCTGGCTGTCTCCCTCCCTCTGTCGCCCTCCTACCTCTGTCTGTCTGTCTGTCTCACTCCCTCTGTCGCCCTCCTACCTCTGTCTGTCTCCCTCCCTATGTCTCCTTCCTACCTCTGTCTGTCTGTCGCTCTACCTCTGTCGCCCTCCCTCTGTCGCCCTCCTACCTCTGTATGTCGCCCTCCCTCTGTCGCCCTCCTACCTCTGTCTGTCTCCCTCCCTCTGTCGCCCTCCTACCTCTGTCTGTCTGTCTGTCTCCCTTCCTCTGTCGCTCACTACCTCTGGCTGGCTGGCTGGCTCCCTCCCTCTGTCGCCCTCCTACCTCTGTCTGTCTGTCTGTCTCACTCCCTCTGTCACCCTCCTACCTCTGTCTGTCTCCCTCCCTCTGTCGCCCTCCTACCTCTGTCTGTCTGTCTGTCTGTCTGTCTCCCTCATTCTGTCACCCTCCTACCTCTGTCTGTCTCCCTCTGTCTATTCCAAACAGTAGACAGAAGGGGTATGTCGGTTAGATGGGTAGATGCCAACGCATTTCTTGAGAGGCCAAAATATGTTTGTTAAGAATAAAAGAAAAGAAAAAATTGACCCGATGGGGAAGGAGGACATAAAGAGTTCTATTAAAAAGATAACAATATTTGTTTAAAAAAAAAAGAATTTTATTTTTGCTTCCTGCAGAATTGGTTTAGCTATAGGGGAGACAGGTCGGGGATTCCCTCCTTGAACGTCACCTACCCAGTCGGTCTTCAGTCAGACTTCCTTTCGTCTCTCCTGTCGTCTCTTCCCGCATCCTCCCTCTATTTTTGTCTCTCCTTCTCTCCTCTCTCAATGTATTGAGACTGAACTATTTTGTCGAATGCCCTATGGAGCTACCTGGTTTAGCTATAGGGGAGATGGGCCGTGAACTCCCTCCTTGGTCGTCACCTACCCAGTCGGCCGTTAGACAGACTTCATTTCGTCTCTCCCTGTTGTCTCTTCCCCCATCCCACCTTTCTCTCCTTCCATGCCCCCTCCCCTCTACGCTCCATTTATTTTGCCCTCCATGTTTCTTTAATTGTTTTTCCCATTGAGACCAAGCTATTTGGCCAATGCCCGGTGGAGCTACCTGATAGCTATAGAGGAGATGGGTTTTGGGACTTCCCCTCAACCGCCACCTACCCAGACGGACTTTGGACAGACTTTCCTTTCGTCTCTCTGCCGTATCTCCCTACTATCCCTTTACCCTTACCCTCTTCCCCTCTATACTTCAATCATCTCGTCTTCTATGCTCTTGCATTTGTTTGTCTAGCATCTGATGTAAATTGGAACTGATGTAATCTTGTAATGTAATTTTTGTGAAACCTCATGTAAAGCGCTCTGATACCTCCGGTTCTAGCCAGCGCTATATAAAACTCTTGAATAAATAAATAAATAAATAAAGCCTGGCACTTTGCACTCTAACAGGGATTTGTATTTAAATTTCTCGAATTTCGCTGAAAGTATTTTAATAACTCACGGTCCCCCACATGCCACCTGTGTATCTCATCGGCGCGAGGGGGTGGATGTTTATTTATCAGACAATCGGGTGTTTTCAACAGGGACCAGGGGAGAGTGGGTGAATGATGTCGCCGGCAGAGGCCTTAAAGCACAGCTTAATGCCTCTTAATTAGCAGCAGTTATGTGCTAAGTGGCCATTAATACCGGTGTCATCCTGCGACACACCCACCCTTTGCAGGCAACACAGTACTGTTTCGGGACACACAGTTTGGAAAGCTCTGCCATATGTATTCAAGTGTCCTTTCATTCGGGAATTGAACACAAATCAGTACCCACTGAACTATGCACATAACATATTGCTTTTTTATATGCATGGTACACGTTCTTTCCAGGAGGCATATTACCCCTCTGCACTACCTTAGATGAGTAAAACAGCCACTAGACAAAACATGCTTCCATCTCTCTCCAGCAGGTACATTGATCACCAACGTTATCTTGGCACTTGTATTTTGAATCAAAACCTGCTGAATATACAAAAAACTTTGCAGTGTTTTTAAAACTCCTGCACTTGTACAAAACCGATCCCCCCAAACTAAACTGGCCCCCTACCCTTCAAATTGCCCTGGGAAATGCCTGCTCCTGCCCTTTCACTGCTCCTGTCCAGTCAGTACTCCTGCTCATGCTCGATCAACACTCCTGCTTCATCAATTCCCCTGCCCTGTCACTTCTCCCGTCCGTCACTTCTCTTGCCCTGTTCACTGCTCCTGCCCTGTTCACCGCTCCTGCCCTGTTCACCGCTCCTGCCCTGTTCACCGCTCCTCCCCTGTTCACCGCTCCTGCCCTGTTCACCGCTCCTGCCCTGTTCGGCGCTCCTGCCCTGTTCACTGCTCCTGCCCTGTTCACCGCTCCTGCCCTGTTCACCGCTCCTGCCCTGTTCACCTCTCCTGCCCTGTTCACCTCTCCTGCCCTGTTCACCTCTCCTGCCCCGCTCACCGCTCCTGTCCGTTCACTGCTCCTGTCCGTTCACCGCTCCTGCCCGGTCACTGCTCCTGCTCATGCCTAATCACTGCTTCTGCCCCGTCACCTCTCCTGCCCGTCACCTCTCCTGCCCCGTCACGTCACCTGCCCGTCACTTCTCCTGCCTAGTAACTTCTCCTGCCCGGTCACCTCTCCTCTCCTGCCCTGTCACGTCACCTGCCCGTCACATCACCTGCCCGTCAAGTCACCTGCCCGTCACTTCTTCTGCCCGGTCACTTCTCCTGCCCAGTCATTTCTCCTGCCCAGTCACTTCTCCTGCCCGGTTGCCTCTCCTGCCCGGGTTCCTCTCCGGCCGGTTGCCTCTCCTGCCCTGTTGCCTCTCCTTCCCTGTCACTTCTCCTGTCCCACCACTTCTCCTGTCCCGTCACTTCTCCTGTCATGACACTTCTCCTACCCTGTTCACTGCTCCTGCCCCGTTCACTGCTCCTGCCCCGTTCACTGCTCCTGCCCCGTTCACTGCACCTGCCCGGTTACCACTCCTGCTCATGGCTAATCACCACTCCTGCCCCATTACTTCTACTGCTTCGTCACTTCTCCTGCCCCGTCACCTCTCCTGCCCCGTCATCTCTCCTGCCCCGTCACCTCTCCTGCCCCGTCACCTCCCCTCTCCCATCACCTCTCCTGCCCGTCGTCTCTCCTGCCCCGTCACCTCTCCTGCCCCGTCACCTCTCCTGCCCGTCACCTCCCCTGCCCCGTCACCTCTCCTGCCCCATCACCTCTCCTGCCCTGTCATCTCTCCTGCCCCGTCACCTCTCCTGCCCCGTCACTTCTCCTGCCCCATCACTTCTCCTGCCCGGTTACTTCTCCTGCCCTGTCACCTCTCCTGTCCGGTACCTCTCCTGCCTGTTACCTCTCCTGCCCTGTCATCTCTCCTGCCCCGTCACCTCTCCTGCCCTGTCACCTCTCCTGCCCCGTCGCCTCTCCTGCCCCGTCACCTCTCCTGCCCCGTCACCTCTCCTGCCCTGTCACCTCTCCTGCCCCGTCACCTCTCCTGCCCGTCACCTCTCCTGCCCCGTAACCTCTCCTATCCGTTACTTCTCCTGCCCGGTCACCTCTCCTATCCGTTACTTCTCCTGCCCGGTCACCTCTCCTGCCCTAGTACCTTTCCTTTCCTGTCACTACTGTCGCCTCTTTTGTCTGGTCACTGCTCCTGGCCAATTCACTCTGTGTACAACATTAACAAATTTCACAAGGTGTCAAGTTCCCCAGTACTCTGTCTGGAGAAAGCTCCTCTGTAATCACCAACTCTGATCTCACTGGCACTTGATATGCTAAAGGCAGTGGGCGGAGGTGCATTGTCAATCCAAAACGGGTAATCAGCCTCAATCGGAATGACAATGGGCCTGCCCACAGTCTGTGCGAGCTCAGGGGGTGCTGCTGCAGTCTCTGGAGTTCAACAGAGAAGTGCGAGCAGCCCCTGGAATCTAAGGAAAAAAGTTATTGTTTTTAAGTCGGACTATTCTTGCCGTCCCGGGATGCTTTTTTTAAAGTAAGAAGTAGGGGAACGGACTGAAACAATTTTTAGAAGTAGGGGCATGCCGTGCCCTTCCGTTTCCGCCCACTTCTACCACTGTATAGAACAAAGAGAGGCCCCAGATTGTTGGGCGTGATACTTATTAATGGTTAATAATAAATTTGCTACTACTACGTGGCACAGTGTAACCTTCAGCATCTGCGCTCATTAGATAAATATGAAACGTCATTGACTTTCAATAAGGAAGTTTGAAAGATAAATATAGTGTTGCGATAGCCCAGAACCTCGACCCAAAGAACACGCTGACACCGTTTGCACCAGTGAAGGTCGTCTTTGCACATTCATTCATAAGTTTAACGGAAAATCACAACCTGTTGCTATCTTTCTTAGAGGGTCAGGCTGTGAATATACTGGATGATGTGATCGCGGGCGCGGGCAAAACAACAGCTGGAAAAGCAGTTTTGTTAGACTGTAAGTTTACCCTGTTGATGCCGCCGCACATAAAACACGAGCATGAACATGAAACTGCAAAGCAAGCAGGCTCAGTGCGACAGCAGACAGCAGACAGCAGACAGCAAACCACCCAAGGTGTGACTGGACCATTGGAACCTCTGACCGAGTCTTGGCACAACACGCTTCCAACATGGCTCACAATTTAGAGTTGCCAACTGTGAATAGGTTAAATGCAGTTTTTAGGTCTCGCCTGTCGATGCGCATGCGCATCGAGCTTGCGAGACTATGGGGGCTTAACCACTCTTTAACTAACTGGCAAGGAATCGTGGCGATTCCTTGCAGTGCCCGTGACTTTTAAGCTCAATGCGCATGCGCGTTGAGCTTAAAAGCGCGTGCACATCAGTTCCCTCATCCGCACGTCGCATTTCTCCTCCCCCCTCGCCCCCTCCCCTGCCCGCCGTGTCGCATTTCTCCTCCCCCCTCCCCTTATCTGCCTTCCCTCCGTCTTGTTTGTGTGGCATTTCTCCTCCCCCCTCGCCCCCTCCCCTGCCCGCCGTGTCGCATTTCTCCTCCCCCTCCCCTTATCTTCCTTCCCTCCGTCTTGTTAACAGTTTGATACCATAACACGGATTCATTTCGCCACGCAGCTTGCATGATTGCAAACGGCCATTCTTTCAATGTGGTAAAAAAATGTAAACATATTTTTTCTGTTTTCTGTTGCTGGTTAAAGGTTTAAAACAAATCGTATGACGTGTTCCCAAAATGAAATAAAAAATAAAAAAACACCCGCACTAAAAGCCTCTCTTATTTGTGCACTAGTGAATGCTAGAATCCCCCCTTGTTCCTGCATACATGTGGCAATCTGATCCCCCTCCCCTCCCCCAGCCGATCTGCTCTCTCCAAGCATTGACAGCCTACAGACGGGTCAGGCCAGATGATCACTAAGAGGGTGGAGAATCCCGGACCGAACTAGTTTCAATTTACAGAGCAAACAACTTTTTTTTTTACGGCAATTGCTTTGCCAGAGGCTGTTGCCCATTATTTAATAAATCCATTAGATTTTTCCAACACTCTTAGCAATATCTAGGTGAACTTGCACGTTATCGCTTCAGCAAATTGCTCATGAAAATCAATAAAACGACTTGTAAATAAATATACATTAGTGCATGTTTTTTTGGGGCAAATAAAACCGCGCCATGTCGACAGCAGCGTCTGTCTTCAGCACTGAGGGCCATGCTGTTAGTACACGTACTGAGTATCCCCTGAGAATAAACCTCACTTCCTGTAATGGACAATGTTATTTTGCACTGAGACTGCAGATGGCTTGTTGGTGAGGGAAAGAGGGTTTGCTTTCACTTTACATGAACCTGTGTGTGTAAAGCCGGCCTAGGCATTAATAAACCATCACCTGCCCCATCTATACCCAGGACCACTGGAATTATGCGATTTTGAAGCCGTGGCAGTTCCCGCGTTACTTTGGACTTGCCGTATTTACCACATAATCGGTCATCTGCTATCTAATGCGGCGATTTCACACAAAAAGTGTGGATCAAAAGTAACAAAAAAAAGTTGCAACACCCTCACTCACCCTCACCCTCACTCACCCTCACTCACCCTCACCCTCACTCACCCTCACCCTCACTCACCCTCACCCACCCTCAACCCCTCATCCTCACTCACCCTCACCCTCACTCACCCTCAACCCCTCACCCTCACTCACCCTCAACCCCTCACCCTCACCCACCCTCACTCACCCTCACTCACCCTCAACCCCTCACCCTCACTCACCCTCAACCCCTCATCCTCACTCACCCTCAACCCCTCACCCTCACTCACCCTCACCCTCACCCACCCTCACCCTCACTCACCCTCAACCCCTCACCCTCACTCACCCTCACTCACCCTCAACCCCTCATCCTCACTCACCCTCACCCTCACTCACCCTCAACCCCTCACCCTCAACCCCTCACCCTCACTCACCCTCACTCACCCTCAACCCCTCACCCTCACTCACCCTCAACCCCTCACTCACCCTCAACCCCTCACCCTCACTCACCCTCACCCTCACCCACCCTCACCCTCACTCACCCTCAACCCCTCACCCTCACTCACCCTCACCCTCACTCACCCTCACTCGTCCTCACTCGTCCTCACTCGCCCTCACTCGCCCTCACTCACCCTCACTCGCCCTCACTCGCCCTCACTCACCCTCACTCACCCTCACTCACCCTCACTCACCCTCACCCTCACTCACCCTCACCCTCACTCACCCTCAACCCCTCACCCTCACTCACCCTCACCCTCACTCACCCTCAACCCCTCACCCTCACTCACCCTCACCCTCAACCCCTCACCCTCACTCACCCTCAACCCCTCACCCTCACCCTCACTCACCCTCAACCCCTCACCCTCACTCACCCTCAACCCCTCACCCTCAACCCCTCACTCACCCTCACTCTCACTCACCCTCACTCACCCTCACTCTCACTCACCCTCACTCACCCTCAACCCCTCAGCCTCACCCTCACTCACCCTCACCCTCACTCACCCTCACCCTCACTCACCCTCAACCCCTCACCCTCACTCACCCTCAACCCCTCACCCTCACTCACCCTCACCCTCACTCACCCTCAACCCCTCACCCTCACTCACCCTCAACCCCTCACCCTCACTCACCCTCAACCCCTCACCCTCGACCTCAACCCATCACCCTCACTCACCCTCACTCACCCTCACTCACCCTCACTCACCCTCACTCACCCTCACTCACCCTCACTCACCCTCAACCCCTCACCCTCACTCACCCTCAACCCCTCACTCACCCTCACTCACCCTCACTCACCCTCAACCCCTCACCCTCACTCACCCTCAACCCCTCACTCACCCTCACCCTCACTCACCCTCACCCTCACTCAGCGCAACCACAGCATCTTCACTAAATATATTTAATAAACTTTAAGCTATTGGCAATATAAAATAAAATCCATTTTATTTACGTATTAATTATTAATTGTTTTTTAAAGCCATTGATTTTTTTTATATCAATACATATAAGTCACATATAAGTCCTGTTAATACAAAACATGTTGCTTTACAAATGCTAGAGGTGTCACATTTACAAAAATTATAACTATTGGCTTTGTAAAGAAGAAAGCTATTAATTTAGCTATTTAGAAAAAACAACACATAAATAAAAAACAAAAAAATAAATAACACCTATAGCTCTAACTTTCCTACTGCGAGACCTATTGCATTTCCAATGCTTGTTTAATTTGCATTCTGAGAACTGTAGTCCGAGCGACCCTATTATAAAAACAAGATTACAAGTCCCAAAATGCGAATGAAAACCTGTGAACTGGAGGAGCCCTCACGCATTAACCTGGGAACCTTGAGAGCGCTGCACATAAATAACTGGTGCATTCTGGGAGTTGTAGTCTATGCCTTCTCCTTACACGAATAATAAGAGTTTTTTTGTTTTAAAGGAAATCCCAGTACTGGAAATGGTGCCGCGAGGGCAGGAAACAATCTGACAGGCGGCGCATATAATAGATTCACAAGAGCGAACAGTTCCTATCTTGTACACAAACAGCCTTTAGAGTGCAATGTCTGCTTCCTGCCTTTCTAAACCCCTCTTTAAGAGTGAGGAAAGTGCAGACTGTCACAGTAAAAGAAGCAAAGTTTGTGGGAGAAAAGAGTTGTACTTACAGGTCAGCGAGCCCGGCTCTGTGCGGAACGGGCCAGCAACCACCGTCCGACCGCACTGTGTATGCACAGTACAGCTCTGTGTGTACATGAGGCCTCTCGCCTGCTAGCGCCTTGTTCAGCCTTGCTTCAATAAGCTTAGCTACCCATTCCTGAGCTGAGCGCACATCTTAGCTACCCATTCCTGAGCTGAGCGCACAACTCAGGCTGAGGAGGCCCTCTTCTGGCTGAGTTGTGCGCTCAGCTCAGGAATGGGTAGCTCATTGAGGCAAGGCTGAACAAGGCGCTAGCAGGCTAGAGGCCTTAGCATGCCTTACTCCTCCTCCTACATTTGATGATAACACAGCTCAGCGCCGAGGTGGTCTCTTCTGGGCAGGCACTCTGGTGGGATGTTGGGATGGGAACAGTGTGGGCATGATACCAGTTGGTACATCATGAAACTATACATCTTGCTCCTGTTATGGACGTGAAATGGACAACGTTTCCTGGGGCACAGTGTACCACGCAGGCACTAGCTATCACATTGCACAAGCATGCCATCTGGGATACACTTTTTTATATTTGAAAAGCTTTATTTATAATAATAATGATAACATTTGACATGAGGAAGGAGAATATAAAGTATACAATTCAAATAAGAAATATAACAATCCTAATGACAAGCCAGAGAACTAAAAGCATTTTATAGTATTTTGAAGAGGAAGAACGCAGGGAGGATGGAAAGGGGCGGAGAAAATAAAAGAAAACAAAATATTGCTATAAAAAATAACGGCAAAGGCAAAAACAATACAAGCAACATCAAAAATTATATAGGATATGCAAAACATTATAATAATAAGGGCAGTAAAACTGTATGGAAATATACAAGAAGGAGAGAGTAAAATCATTTAATGGGGTTTAAAATTTCCGGAATTGATAGGGAACGATTTCATTTGAGCTAAATGATCTAGGTATACAGTAAGAGGTAACCAATAGAGGTCAACATTACGAGGTGGTTTACAGGAGGAAGCGAAGGAGACATCCAGTCTATGGAAATGACATAAAGAGTTCCACCAATGCTGTATGGAAACATTTGTAAGAGATTTTCATTTAGAGGATATATGTTGAAAGGCGAGTGCAAGCATAAGGTCAAAGATACCCTGAGAGTATGAGGGTAAAGTTAGCGTGTCGGAGAGACTACCAAGAAAAAGAAGAGGGAGTGAGTATGGAACAGAAAGTGAGAAAATATGGGAAATGCAAGACCAAACCTTTCTCCAAAAAGTAGAAACCGTAGGAAAGAAAAAGAACATAGGGGAAAGATCAGCTTTAGGTGATTTCCAAGTCCAACAGGTAGAGTCAGAGGAAGATGAGAAGCGAGAAAGGGAAAGAGGAGAAAGATAAAGTCTGTGATAAAAAAAAAAGAGAGATTGAGTGAGGGATGCAGAACGAGAAATCTTCAAGGATTTGGACCAGTGTTTATCCCAGAGGGAAATGGGCCAAGTACATCCCAGATCAGTCTCTCAGGAAAGTTCGACTTTGGATTTGAGACGTTCCGGATTAGGAGAAGAAAATAATTTATAGACAAGAGACGCCTTAGGAAGAGTATGGAGCAGTGTCAAAAGATGAGAAGGGGAAGTAATTGAAGTTGATGAAGGAAGAGAATAATAATGATCAAGAATGATTTCCATAAGTGTTAGACCTGGCACTTTGGCGTGAGTCTCTCTTCCACTTTTTGCTGATGTGCCTTAGATTCAATTTCAATTTCAAAATGCTTACCCACGCACACAAATCACTCTACGACATCGGACCAGACTGCCTCAACTCTCTACTGTCCTTCTACACCCCCTCCCGCCAACTTCGCTCTTCCAGCCAAGCCTTCGCCACTGTACCTCGCATCAACAAGACCACCATGGGAGGCAGATCCTTTTCGTACCTGGCTGCCAAAACATGGAACTCACTCCCCGCTTACCTTCGCCTCACCCAGAATCACCTAGCATTCAGAAAGCAGCTTAAAACGTGGATATTTGACAAATAATCATCCTCCCCTTCCTAAGCGCCTTGAAACCCTCTGGGTATGTAGTGCGCTATACAAATTTTATGACTTGACTTGACTTGACTCAACTGCTCCTTCAACTCCGCCACCTTCCCGGAAAGCTGGAAACACGCTGAACTCACCGCCCTTCTGAAAAAACCCACAGCGGACCCCACCGAACTAAAAAATTACCGCCCCATATCACTCCTTCCTTTCCCGGCCAAAGTCATCGAGAAAGCTGTCAACAACCAGCTCGCCGCTTTCCTCGAAGCCAACAAATCCCTCGACTCCTCACAATCTGGCTTCCGAGCAAAACACAGCACTGAGACCGCCCTCATCGCAGCAACAGACGACATTCGAACTCTACTGGACAATGGAGACACAGTCGCCCTCATCCTCCTCGACCTCTCCGCAGCCTTCGACACAGTCTGCCACAGCACCCTTTTACAACGCCTCAGAAACACCGGAATACAAGGAAAAGCACTCGAATGGATCACCTCGTTCCTCACCGGAAGAACCCAGAGAGTCCGCCTTCCACCATTCAAGTCCGAGGCCTCTGAAGTCATCTGTGGCGTACCACAAGGATCTTCACTCAGCCCCACCCTCTTCAACGTATACATGAGCCCCCTCGCGGCCATCGCACGCCTACACAACCTCAACATCATCTCTTACGCGGATGACACTCAACTGATCCTTTCTCTCACCAATGACCCCAGCACCGCCAAAACTAACCTACACGAAGGAATGAAAGAAGTTGCCGAATGGATGAAACACAGCCGTCTGAAACTGAATTCAGATAAAACTGAAGTCCTCATCTTAGGTACATCCCCCTCTGCATGGGACGACTCTTGGTGGCCGGAAGCCCTTGGAAAAGCACCCATCCCGACAGACCACGCACGGAACCTAGGCGTTATCCTGGATTCTTCACTTTCAATGAACAGACAAGTCAGCGCTGTATCCTCATCCTGCTTCAACATTCTTCGCATGCTCAAAAAAACATTTCGCTGGATCCCCACCGAAACCAGAAAAACAGTCACCCATGCTCTGGTCACGAGCCGACTGGACTACGGAAATACCCTCTACGCAGGTACTACCGCTAAACTCCAGAAGAAACTCCAACGAATCCAAAACGCCTCAGCCAGGATCATATTAGACATCCCGCGTAACGAACACATCTCTGGTCACCTGAAAGACCTCCACTGGCTACCCGTCAATAAGAGGATCACTTTCCGACTGCTAACCTGACGTAAATAATTAATTTACTCTCTTAATTTCTATGCAAGGTAAGTACTTAATCAATAATAACTCAGATCGGAAGAAAAAAGACAGAGTCCGGGGTGTTAGAGTTCTTAGGGGTTTTATTCCTTAAAAAGGAATGGTCATGACTAGGATATCATGTTCTGACCACCACAGGGGTGTCAGAAGGGATAGAGCGCTACATTTTATTAACAGTACATAGCTTATATACTTATTTTACACCATTGGAAACAGTATAGAAGGCGTAACAGCTGAGAGAAGACAAGATAACAGTGTCCACGTGTTACTAGTGCGTAATCAAAGGCGTGGACTAGGCGTAACTGGAGGTGTGTTCTAGAAACGTCACAAATAAGTGACACATGTGGGTGGCACTAAACTAGAAATGTTGCAATGTCAGCAGAAATCTGAGGCTTGGATGCGCGCGCAGCTGCATGACGTGTGATGCACGTGAGACTAGAGGGTGCATGGGGACTTGACATTTACACTGACGGAAAGAGACAGAAGTCTGGCATGTCAGATCAACTTGTGCTTCTATCATATCTGATATCTCATGTTTTAGGAACTGGACTATCTGGGCGGAAAGGTCTCTAGGGCAGAAGCTATTCTATACTTGCTGTAAGTGCGTGTATAAGCGCCTGGGTGTCTGCATGAGAAGCGTGGGGGCATGGGCCTTCCATGGAAGCATGGCAACAAGGGCTATGAATTACTTGAATTACTTGCACAAAGACAGGTCGGCCCTTTGGCTCTGCAGCTGAGGGTAATGTTTACTGAAACTAACAGGCAGGAATGTATTTTCGGGGAGGGAAACAGATAACTCGAAGGTTATAGTCAATCTTGGCAGGCAGCAGGCTGAGCTGAGCGCGAGGGGCCGCGCTGAGAGTAAGTCAGAGTTCACGAGTACAGAAGCAGCCTGGGCAGAGGCCCCTTGGAGTCAGAAGCCAGAAAAGAGGCTCGGTGGCAGAAATTCAGGGGCCTACTCAGCTAGAGCTGAAAAACGTAGAAGTATACTACAAAAAGACGTTGGCATAGCATACTTAGGAACGGACCATTCAACCCATTCAAGGTGGGTCTGAAAGAGGACATGTTAACGGTGGACGCAAATGTATTTGCGTCTTCATAGCTGGTACAGGAGGGAAGCTACATGCACTTTAACTCGTACATGGAGACGGTGGGGTACGCGCTAGGGAACATAACTTGACCAAAAAATCTATATTACCTCATTCCCTCCTTGTTCCCTACGGACCCTTCATGATATATCAATCCTCATGAATCGATCAGTCTGTTCTTGTAACATTATTTGTTCATCTTTCTTTCTTTGACTGTTTGAGAGGAAACTGGAATGTTCAATGCATGATGTGGCACACAGTCCACATATCGCCGGCCCACACTGTAGGCACAGGCAGCAGCTGAATACTATGACAAGGCCGAAACCTAGGAAGGATAGGATCTTCCATCCCCAAGCAGTTAACGTTGTCCAGAACCAACCAGACCAAGTCCAGGTGCCTGGATCCTGATGTATCAGACTTGCAATTTTATGAAGACGTGTAATAGCTTTATATACGGATGGTGCGTTTTGTGGAATGAAAACACAGCAACTTGACCCGATGACCTTACAGGCTCCACCTCTATCTGCCAAGATGACGTCAATAACAAGACGGTTTTGAAGGACAACAACCCGCATAGCAGATTGCTCCTCTGTTAAGTTACCTAAGGCGGAGGCAGTTTCATGTACTACAGCTTCAAGTGTTCTAGTTAATCTACGTATTAATTTACTGTTTTGGACAGGTCCTAAAAAGAAAAAGAATCCTTTATTAAAATCAGTGTACTGTTCCCATGCCGTTTCTGTGTAGTCGACAAGTGGGATATCTCTTCTGGGTCTATTCTTTACTAGATTTGTATTTCTATGGTAATCAGGGGGAGCTAGAAAAACAGGTGGCAGAAGGAATGCAATATAACAGGTACCATCCCAATCTGGAGGTAAACGTATGTATGCGGTATGACCACAAACAAAATAGGAATGACGAGTAGCTTTAAAGTACGATTTACCATGATCACTGAATTCGACCACAGTAGTGCATTTACTATGACCTAAGTGTACTGAACCTTTCTTGCTAACACATAGTTCACCTGTGACTGGTAATACTGACATATGGGGCAGAGCTGGTGCGGCTTCGGATTCTACAGTAAGAATCATAAGGCTAATTGTGTAATTACCTAATCCATATACTTCATTTTCTAGATCAGTTCCTATTCGAGTGGGGAGTCCCTCTTTATCAGGGTAACAGACGTTGAGCAGAACTAAGTTCAGGTTTCCCCAAACCCAGCTCCCATCGAAAACAGCAATATCAGGATCTAAGGAATTAATTATTTTAAACCATGCACCACAGGAGCCGTTGTGAGTGAACGGGTACGGAAAGAGGGGCAGAGCTCCCTTGTAATTCTGGTAGGGAGGGAGTCGGCCACATATCCAGCAGTTTGTAGCGTTATTAGTCTGATGGGAGTGGTGCAGCATACTAATGAATGTGTTATTGCGCAGCGCCAGTCTGTAGGAGAGTTCATGTTGTGGTAACTCACTAAAAGAATGTTCAGCAGAGACATTGTAGACAGATTGTTCATGCTTGAAGATAGGACAGTATATAGGAAGCAGTATACTGGCAATAATAATTAGAACACTTAGAAAAAACATTATTAACAATGTCACTATACAGTGACTACGCAGTGATTTGCAGTATGTATTTCTTTTGACTTGTCTCTCTCTCTCTCTATCTCGATCTAGGGGATACATGTCAGAAACTATTTAACCGATTCACCTAGGGGAGGACTTAAACAATTAAACTGTCTGACTTGCTAGATCGGAGTTTCATACGGTATTCCTCTTGGGGAGTTTTCTCTCGTTCGGATACTTTAAAGTCACTAGTTTTGATACAGTCTTTGGTGGGGGTGGACGAGTCAGAGTCCTGTTTTAGTTCATTTTTCAGTTCATTGCAAAGCTTAATATGACTCGTGTGGATCCACCCCTTTCTTCCTTCCAACTTGACGGCGGTCCTGGTAGTAAGGAGGACGATCTTCGGGGCTTTCCAGCGGGGCTCCAACGGGCTTTTCCGGTCGAAGTTCCGGACGAGAACTATGTCCCCCGGACGGACCTCATGTGGCTTTACATCAGTGTTGTCAGGAAAGGCTGCGGCAACCTGTGAACGACATGATTGGAGTGCAGACATCAAGGAGGCAAGGTAATCTGTCAACATATTACAATCAACATCAGTGATTTTCTTCGGAATGGGCGTCCCCCACATATTCGGTGGTCTGCCAAAGACCACTTCGTACGGAGATAGCCCTGATCTTGAGTGGGCAACCATTCTCATGTAGAATAGTGCAACTGGCAGGGCGACTATCCAGTCGACCCCTTTCTCCTGACATATCTTAGCAAGTCGGGTCTTTAATGTCTGGTTATGCCTTTCTACAAGGCCTGCGGCTTCGGGGTGTCGGACACAGTGGAACCTCCACTGATATCCTAGCAAAAGGGAAACATGTTTCATCAACTCGGATGAGAATGGCTGTCCGTTATCTGAATACACGACACGGGGCAAACCGTACCGTGGGAAGAATTCACGAACCAGCTGCTTGGCAGTGGTTGGGGCGGTGTAATCTGATACTGGGTAAGCTTCTGTCCAACGGGAAAGTGCACAAACAACTACGAGGACATATTTGAAACCTCGACAACGGTCCATCTGGATATAATCCATCTGGAGGACTTCAAAAGGGTGATCGGGAGGATGAAATCCACCTTGCTCTACAGGGACGCTTTTACCTGGATTGAACTGACAACAGATCATGCAAGTAAGCACTTTCTGTTTTGCTGCTGCTCGTAAGTGTTTGTTGTACCAGAGATTCTGCAAACAATCTATCATGGCTTTCTCTCCTAGATGTGCAGGACTATGTGCTGTATTTATCATGCTTTGAACCATTGAGTCGGGGAGAAACCATGTACATTTTCCCTTCGTCATCCAACCTTGATCTGTCTGAATCCCTCCTAGTTCAGTCCATTTCTTTATTTCATCTGGAGTAGCGTGTGTCTGGATATCGTTTACGTCTAGGGTGGGATCTCTAACTGCCATACACTTTGTCGGTACTATTGTCTTTGTCACATCAGTAATCTGGGTGTGAGTCAGTGCTGTATGTTTTGCTGTCTGGTCTGCCAGGTCGTTACCCTGGGAAACAGAATCTGTAACTTTAGTATGTGCTTTACACTTCATGACTGATATGCCCGAGGGCAAATGTATTGCTTCTAACAGTGCTTGAATGAGGGGACCATGTTGTATCTTGGCCCCGTGAGAGGTCAGGAAACCTCGTTCTTGCCAGAGGACTCCGAAGTCGTGTACAACCCCGAATGCATAACGTGAATCTGTGTATATGTTAACATTTCTGTTCTTGGCTAGAATACAAGCTCGGGTCAGAGCGATGAGCTCCGCCGCTTGAGCAGACAGTGTGTCAATACGATGTGTTTCTTTAACTTCAGTTTCAGTGGTCACGGCGTACGCAGCCACTAATTCTCCTGTACTCGTTCTCATGCATGAACCGTCCACATAAAGTGTCAGGTCTGGATTTGTCAGTGGGACATCTGTTAAGTCTCGTCGGGGTTTTGTCACTGCATTAATGACCTCTATGCAATCATGCGGGGCTGGATCTGTCATATTTGTAGGTAACAGTGTTGCGGGGTTCAGGATGCTGCAGCTTCTGATTTCTATGTGTGGCTGGAATAGTGTTAATTCATAACCTGTCAGTCGTGCTATAGTTAAGTGCTGAGTCTGGGTTCTGTTTAACAAAACCTCTACAGAGTGTGGTACTTGAACTGTTAACTGATGACCTAAAACAATTCAGTCGCTTTGTCTGATTGCTAGCGCTGTTGCTGCTACTGACTTCAAGCACGCAGGGAGTGCCTGAGCTACTGAATCCAATGTACTAGAAAAATAAGCGCAAGGCTTATGTGAACCTGCTTGATCTTGAGTGAGGACAGACAACGCTGTACCATCACGTTCTGTAACAAAAAGTGTAAACGGTTTGCTGTAACATGGTGTCGCTAAAACTGGTGCTTGGCATAGAGCTTTCTTTAATTCTTCAAAAGCCTGTGTATGTTCTTGAGTCCAAGGGAGGGCAGTCGAAGTTGCTGCCTCCTGCGTTGTTAACTGAATGAGTGGTTTAGCTAGAAATGCATACTGGGGAATCCATTGTCTGCAGTACGAGGTGAGGCCTATGAAGGCCCGCACTTCCTTTTGTGTCTGGGGTTGTGGCATATTTACAATTAACTGAATGCGATCGGGAGTGAGCTGTCTCCCCACTTTGGACAGCAAGTGACCCAAGTACACAACTTGCTGAACACAGAATTGTAGCTTCGAAGGAGACACCTTGTGTCCCTTGTCGGCCAGAAAGTGCAAAACTGTCAGTGATGCTTGTTCACATTCGGGCTCACTTCGTGCGGTGATCAGTAGATCATCGACGTATTGCAGTAAAGCGGTATTAACTGGCATTTGAATACAATCTAGTTGTCTTTTCAGTGCTTGACTGTAGATGCTGGGGCTTTCTGTGAATCCTTGAGGTGCGCGTGAAAATTTGAAACTTCGTCCATTTAAACTGAATCCGAAGAGATATTGGCTCTCTGGATCAATAGGCACGCTGAAGAAGGCGTTCTTGAGGTCAATTACAGTAAAGAACGTTGCTTCTGAATCAATAGCAGTCAATAGGGAGGAGATATCGGGGACCACAGGGTACTGTGGAATAATGCATTTATTCAGTTCTCTTAAATCAATCACCAGCCGATATACTGGCGGTGCATTGGGATCAGTACGTTTAAGAATCGGAATGATGGGTGAATTACAGACATTGGAGTCGGTCTCTACGACCACTCCTTGGGCTATGAGCTCTTCAATGATTTTCAGTAAAGCCACTACAGCATCGGGTGGTAACTTGTATTGTCTGATTCTGGGTAAAACTACACCTGCTTTGAGCGTGACACGGTATGGTGTAATGTGCATACAGCCTACATCAGTTGGGCCTTTGGCCCACAAGTAATCTGGTACATTTTTCAATCTGACATCGAATTCTCGCAAAACATAATGACCCTTGAAATCCCGTAGAAAGAGTCTGACTCCCTCCGGGGAACAGCATATTATAGCTCCTAGAGCCTTCAATGTTTTAATTCCTAACAGATTTTCTGGGCATGATTTCGTAAGTAACAAGTCTGTAACACGTGATAACGGACCCACAGCCAGGGGAACTGGTTGCGATACTTCATTTATAATAGGCTGTCCTGAAAAACCAAGGGAAACATTCTGTGAGCCTGAGAGGGGTGCCCCTGGAACTTCGTCATGGCTGATTGTGGTGCGACTTGCCCCTGTGTCAATTAAGAATTTTCTGTCTTTTCCTAATACTTGACTATGTACATAAGGACCTTCTTGATGTACAGGAATCTCAACAAGAGGCAAGTCACCTTCCCTCTCTAGGCTATTTCATGTATACCGGGGATAATCTGGATATGCGGACTGGGCATACTGGTACATCTGCTGTGAAACTTGCTGAGACGCGGCAATGGGCTGTGGCTGTGATACCGCTACTGTCTGTGCTGGAACTGAAGAAGCATGCATAGGCTGTGTATTCTGTGTATTCTGTGGAGACTGATGCTGGTTATGGTCTTGTCTAGGCGGATGCGGTCTTTCTTTAGTTTTACCTGTCGCTATGTTATGTTTCAGAACTGGGCATTCATGTACGTAGTGACCTGGCTGCTTGCAATAATTGCATGTCCCTTTAACGGGAGCTGCGGTGTGACCTGTCTGGGTCGTACCCTTTCTGTGACCGTCGGCTGGGACCGTCTGTGCTACTAACATTTTCAT